>NC_138031.1:24426987-25059197 GCF_964106645.2 Podarcis pityusensis | reverse complement strand
AAGCATGAAAGAATTTTATAGATTTCTGACTTTGTGATTAGAAACCTTTGTGATGCAAATGGTCCTTTGCACAGCTTCTCATTTGGAATGTGATAAGAGTCTCTTTCCTGCTCTGAGCGCCAGTATTTCAGCTGACAGTTCTGGTAGGTCACAGTCATGTGGAGACCACAATTCAAGAATGCGCTGGCCTGTGTCCACTGTACTTTAGCAGCAGCATGAATTATTCCCTTTCTGCAACTAACTTAATACTGTTGCACATAAGTGGCTCTCTCGCAAACTGAATTATCGGTGCTCCTTACAAGCACAGGGCACATTTCCTCTTGGCATCTGCTTATGGTAAACTTTTGCATCTGTCTGCAATTTGGCTGTTGTCCTGCCTTGCCATAGATACAAATAATTCAAGCTCCTCTTGTTTCTGTGTTTTTTTTAATGTTGGCCAAGCGCTCCTTATGCACACCAGATGATTTCCTCCGGTGTCCTTCTGTTTGAACTGAATTTGCAAGTAAACAAGAACCAAGTGACTTTTCTCCAAGGTCAAAATGTTTACTGGAATGCAGAACAAGAAATTACTTTTTCTCGCAGTGAGGGAACTGCCAGAAGGCCCTCGGAGCTGGACCTCAGTGGAGGTGGAGACGCTCCTTCAGGTATACTGAGCCGAGACCGTCCTATGCATGTCTACTCAGCAGCAAGCCCCACTAAGTTCCTGAGGCTTACTCCCAGGTCATTGTGAACAGAACTGCAGTCTGACAGTACAATCCTATACATGTCTGCTCACAAGTAAGCCATATTGAGTTTAGCAAATTTGCTGCCAGTAGTTTTTAGGATAGCAGCCTGAGTCTAGACCCTCCAAGCGCCCCTGTTTTACAGGAGCCATTCCGGTTTCTGATATTATCCCGTAATGTCTTGCTTTTCCTCAGGACATCCCTATTTTCATCGGAGAAATGTTGGAGGGTATGACTAAGTCTGTCAAAAGTTTGTGGTTTGTGCACAGAATGTTATTGGTTTATTGAACCCATGACATCAGCTTTCTGGTTGTAAATGCTACAAGCTGAGTTTCTGCCAAGGACAGTTCAGTAGTGCTGTGTATTTCACCTGTGTCTGTTTTGAGAGCTAATTTCCAGCAAAACCAGCAAATAAATGCATATGCTCATTTATTTTCTGAAACTGAAAAGGGGTAAATAATTTGTCTTCATTGGGCTCTTGACAATTTCAGACGAAGAAAAGTGTTAAACCTTCTTGCTCAAAAGCAAAGAACTTTATCACTGCCGAACAGGATTAACGGTTGTATAATCCCTTTACAACAGCTACTAATCTTCTAACTTCAGTGCACATAAATTTTAAAAAAAGAAACAGAGGAAGGGATCAATGTTTTTCTTCTAATTCTAGAGCAGCCACATTAACTCATTAAAACGCTCATCTTAAAAGATGCATAGAACAAAGACAAGCGGAAGATGTATAATTAACCAATGTTAACTACATCACCATGCTTATACTGTATTTGTTAGTTTCCCCAGAGTGGCTTTCCTAGTGCCCTTTGTTTGTTTTTTAAGCGTTGTTACTGCATAGATAAACCTATGAAAGGAAGCTGAAAGAGAATATTTTGTATATTTCTCCCCATTTATGAATCGCTTCCCATGAAGCATCTCAGAGGAACCAAACAATAAAAACATTAAAAAATCATGTATTAAAAGAATTTGATTTTCAAGACAGTTACAGACTGGGATAAAAATTCCCGCATAAGATGCTTGTTGGACAACGAAGGTCTTCAATGAGCACTGAAAATAGACCTATGGTGGCATGAGCCATCGCCATCTTGAAAACGGCAGAGGGAGAAGACCAAAGCATGTGTCTCTCTGTAAAACAGACAACTACAGGATCATAAATATGATCAACAAATAGGAAAGGATCTCATCCAATCTGAAAGGAGAACAAAGGTACCGGGAACTAGGAAACCCCGTTTCAAATCTTGCTGAAGCAATGAACTTGCTAGGCTGTCTTTGAGAAGCCATTCATCTGGGGTTTGGGAATAATAATACTGGTCTGCCCTACAGGGTTATTTTAAAGACTATAGAGAAAAGCTTATGGAAAGCAGTCCTCTCATAGTCTAGATAAACTATGAGATGATGGTAGTGATTTTGTTGTGTTTGTTTATTTAAAATATTTATATCCCATCTTTCTGCTTCCAAGATGGCTGACAACACATGACAATCAATACACAATAGGCAGTGGTGGGTTGTGAGGGGAAACAATGATGGAAAAGGTTTATTCCTCAGGCTTCAGATAGATATGGGGAACCCGTGACCTTCCACTGGCCACAGCCTGAATGCCCACTGGTCCAGGATGATAGGAGTTATATTCCACTAACAACTGGAGGGGTATGGGTCCCTGGTCCCTCAGGGACAACAAGTTCCATTATCCTTGGCAATTGGCCATGCTGGCTGAGACTGGTGGGAGTTGTAGTTCAGCAACAACTAGAGGGTCACAGGTGCCCCATCCCTGGTTTTATTCTCTGCAAAGTCTCAGGCAGAGACCTGGCTAAGCTATAACATCTCCTTCTGATGCTGTATCCATTGAAATCAGGACGGGTGGGTGGAGAATATTAATAATAGACATGGTCAGCTGTCTGTCTGTCTTGATCATACAGAACTGTATGTTGTTTCCCATCCAACGTCACACTGCCTCCCTTTGAAGGAGTTCTTGAAGGCTGCTGTTAACAAGCTGTTTTGCTGTGTATTTGCTTCTCTCACAGCGAGTAGCTCTGGAAAACCTTTCTTGAGCCTCCTGATCAAACACTAGAGCAGAACAAAGCAGGCAGGAGTCATGGGGCCGGGTGGGCTGTTTGATTTGTGCCATTTAATAAATAAAATAGTTCCTTATCCGAGAAGGAGCTGACCCAATTGCAGTAGTATAAATAATGACCTGCATTTTGGGGGAGACCACAACATCCTCAATCAAGTTGTAGTTGCATGTACAAGCAGGCGCTCATGTAGCAGGTAGTCTCTCAAGATGAAGATTGTAAATGATAAACCATAAAATAAATAAATGTTACCAGTGGTCAGTGTTTCCCTCTCCTCTAGCATTGCATAGCAGAGTGACCAAGAGGTGTGAATGCGCTATTGGATAGTTGTTGTTGTTTAGCCGTTTAGTCGTGTCTGACTCTTCGTGACCCCATGGACCAGAGCACGCCAGGCACTCCTGTCTTCCACTGCCTCCCGCAGTTTGGTCAAACTCATGCTGGTAGCTTTGAGGACACTGTCCAGCCATCTCGTCCTCTGTCGTCCCCTTCTCCTTGTGCCCTCCATCTTTCTCAACATCAGGGTCTTTTCCAGGGAGTCTTCTCTTCTCATGAGGTGGCCAAAGTATTGGAGTCTCAGCTTCAGGATCTGTCCTTCCAGTGAGCTAGTAGCAGAAGCCAATGTGATGTAGTAGAGCCGGTCCTTTCATTAGGTAGTTTGAGGTATTCCCCTCTACTAGATGCCTGCTCTGAACCCCTTAAACTAGCCTGCTGTCCTCCAATTTAGTTCCCACAAGAACCGTGTGAGGTAGGTTAGCCTGAGAGATACTTAATGGTCCCAAACCACCCAGCGAGCTTCATGAGCAAGTGAGGATCTGAACTGAGTCTTCATCTGACACTAACCACTACATCCCCTCTTTCGTTTCCTCAGAAGGGTGGCTATTTTTTTCAGAGTGTGCTTTTTTCAGTGTGTGTTTTTTCAGAGTGGTGGTCTTACCACAGTTTCATTTTTCCCTCCAAAACTAAATGCCTGGCCCATCATAAAGGCAGTGAATGCTCCATTGCCTCTATCATAGATTTAGCTCAATCTGATCCAGATGCTTATTTCCGCTCGCTTCTTACATACCTTTGAGGTCTTTCTATTTAACTTTCCAAAAACAAATGAATTTGCTTATTGGCTGATATTCCTTCAAGGGGAAGAAATTGCCTCTCTGATCGATAGGGTTTCCTTGCCACAACAAGTTCTACGACCATATTGCCATTCTTTTAAAACTATATTGCTGGACTTCGAAGCTGAGCCAGTTGTTCAAAGAGTTTACCTTGGCTCTTGGCTTAGCACATACATATTAAATTTATCGTGATTATTGGATTTGCAATATGCATGGATTCTCTCATGACCTTTTGCTTAAACTACAGCTGAATGTTAGTATTACTGAAATGTCAGTATTATTTCCAGTTTTCATCCGCTCATGGGTGGGATAGGATGCATTCGTGGGAAACCGTCTAGTCTAGAGGTGACAAATTGCTGACCTGAAGGCCTGATCCAGACCTCAAAGCCCTTTTTGTTTTGCCAGTGGCACTGGCAGCAGCAGAAAAAGAACTAATAGCTATAACGGCTTGCTAGTATCAGTGGCAGAGCCAATCCAATGCAGTGGGATCTGGTGGGGATCAGGTAGGTGGCAAAGGATTAAAACCCACTTTCCCCAATATCACAATTTTGACCCAGCTTGCTCCTTAAATATCTCGCACACCAGGGCTAAAGAGGTCAAGAACAAAAACATATTTAGTTTGGCCTAAAGTTGATGCAACTTGGGTTTAATTGCTCACCATATTCCCTCAGCCACCCTACCTGATATTGTTCTGAGGTTAAAACAAGGGGTACCTATGCAGCGTCTTGAATACAAGATGGGATAAAAATGTAAAAATAAAGATGAATTACGGATGTAGCCTGATGGAAGCAATTTTAATCAACAAGTTGTATGAGCCTTAATGGACTAACTAATCGATTGATTAAATCTGCATATAGTTAAGGGAAACACAATAGTTTGGAAGCAAAAAAACAACATGCACATTTTTGTGTTTAGGCGACCCACATGTGTGTTCTGGAGGAGACATTTCTTTGTGTCAGGGATTAGGGAGTATGCCTCTTTCAAAGAGCTACTTTCCATCTGTAGATTTTAGACTTGTTTGCATTAAAACAATTTCTTTTTCTTTTTTTAAAAAAATACTTCTGCCCAGTTAACTGGGGACACCTTCTTAGGCAATGGGCAAATCAATCTAAGGAGAGGGTGGGAGAGGAAGAATTGAAAGCAGACAACCTGCCTAAGTTTATTCTGTGAACCGCCCTGAGATTTTATGATGAAGGGTTGTATATGAATCTAATTAATCATCATCATCTAAAGTCCTGGTAAGCTTGTGCTAGCAGGATGGACATTTGGGAAGGCACATTATTCCCCTTTTTAACCATCAGTTCTGTATTGCAATTTCCCCTCCCATTGATCCCAAGGGTTATCCAGCAGATCAAAAGCCTTCCCCAATCTTTCTCTGACCCACGCCAAAATGCCTCACCTCTGCCCTTTCCAACGGAGCACTGGCAGTGGAGGATCAATGGCCACAGACATGCAGAGGAAAGAGGATGCCTCCATGGGTAGATTTCCTGCTTTCCCATGGATCTCTTTCTCCACCCACAAGAGGGAGAGCCATCATATCCTGTTGCCCCTGGGATGCCCTCTTGGGAACCACTTGGCCATGAAACTCTGCAGGTAACCTTGGGGCCAGTCACTGTCTCTCTGCCTAACCGGGTTGTTGTGGGGATTAAATGAGAAGGGGGGAGAATAATCTACACCACCTTGTGCTCTTTGGAGAAAAGTTTGGATATGAATGCAATAAATAAATAAATAACTAAAATAATTAAAAACTGATGCTGAAATGTGGAGAATTGAACTTTAGTCTGGAAAGTAAGAAATTAACAGATCCGTCTGTTTCTACTCCACTCAGTGAGTAAAATTGGGATTGTAACTTGGCTGGGCTGTCTTCATTCTAAATCTCTTTCACTGGACTGCATTGTTTCCCAATTGTGTAATCAAATTTTCAGAACCTAAGAACTAAGAAAGAGCCTATTAATGTCCTATTAATCCCTTGCCGTCTACCCACACACATCCGTTTCTCAAGACCCGTTTTGTAAGTTTCATTTGGTCTTGTTTTCTGAATGGTTCAGAGTGTGGCTTGACTTTTATTTCACTGGGAAGCATGACAAACGAATGGAGTGACCAAAGCCACTTTAATCACAAAATGACCTCACCATACTAGGAAATGTGAGAACAGTACATGACCACTCAGACCCAAACAGTTTGCCTTCGTAAGATAGCATGCTTGCCAATGTGGCAAAGGTAATGTTGTCCTTAGGATCTTTCAGGGCTCGAGTACTTAATGTACTTAATGCAACCGCAGCCCCAGATCATTGGACTAAGCGGAATGCAGCAAACACCTCTAGCAGCAAAGTGATTTTGTTTGTGACTCCAGCAGCGCATGTATAATCTGTGAGCATTTCAGAAAAGAACAGCAATTTTTCTCAGCCAGCCTGGGCTCTTTCCAACATCTTGCTCAGTGGGGCAGACCAGCAAGAATCACAAGCCAGCAGTGGCATTGCTGCTGCATACAGGGAAGTGGAAGATTTAGGCAGCACCACTTCTTGTGCCTGACAGAGATGCTGCTTGTGCCCAGCAGAGATCTTGCTGGGAGGTCCTTGTTCTGGCTCTGCCCCACCAGGTGAGCCACTCCTGATTTTACCGTATTTTTCGCTCCATAAGACGCACCCGACCATAAGACGCACCTAGTTTTTAGAGGGGGAATGCATGAAAAAAATATTCTTTAAAGGGAGTGCTGAGCAGAACCTGTATGCATCCTCAGGGAAAAGCCCCCAAGCGCTGCACACATGCTCCACGCGGCTCTTTAAAGGGAGCGCGGCTCTTGGGAGCTTTTCCGGGAGGTGAGGGAAGGGACAGAGTGCAACTAAGCCAGAAGCTAGAACAGCGAGAGGGAGCGCAGCGATCCCTCTCACTGTTCTGGCTTCTGGGATAGCTGCGCAGCCTCTTCAGGGCAGCAGGATGAAGGCTCCCCACTGCCCTGAAGAGGCTGCACCCATCTAAGCCAGAAGCTAGAACAGTGAGAGGGAGGGCTGCACAGCAATCCCTCTCGCTGTTCTGGCTTCTGGGATAGCTGCGCAGCCTGCATTCGCTCCATAAGACACACACACATTCCCCCTTACTTTTTAGGAGGGAAAAAGTGAGTCTTATATAGCGAAAAATACGGTACCTCTTGCATACGCATGTTCCACCAAGAATCTGCTTCTCCCAGTCCAAGAACTCTGCAGATGTATGAGGTGGAATGCCTCCACTACTGCGTTCTGTGGTAGAGCAGGGCCCCACTTGTTCATTTCTTGCAATTTTTGGCCACTCAACCCAGCAAGCGCAATTCAAAAGCAAAGGGAGCTTGTTTGAGGCACGATACAACTCAGGAACATGAGGAAACTATCCAGAGCACTGTTTGCCTTGTAGTTTGAGGTACACACAGATCCAATGCGCACTCCTAATATCTAAAACTAGGGACGCGGGTGGCGCTGTGGGTAAAACCTCAGCGCCTAGGACTTGCCGATCACATGGTCGGCGGTTCGAATCCCCGTGGTGGGGTGCGCTCCCGTCGTTCGGTCCCAGCGCCTGCCAACCTAGCAGTTCGAAAGCACCCCCGGGTGCAAGTAGATAAATAGGGACCGCTTACCAGCGGGAAGGTAAACGGCATTCCGTGTGCTGCGCTGGCTCGCCAGATGCAGCTTGTCACGCTGGCCACGTGACCCGGAAGTGTCTGCGGACAGCGCTGGCTCTCGGCCTATAGAGTGAGATGAGCGCACAACCCTAGAGTCTGGCAAGACTGGCCTGTACGGGCAGGGGTACCTTTACCTTTAATATCTAAACAGGAGTGAGGCCCGTTGTGCATATGCCAACACCTGAGGGGGACACAGCAGAGACTTTCCTAGACTTTCACTCCTTATCAGAATGACTTAAGAAGCTGCAGGAGCTGCAAGGTAAATCTCAAACTCAGGATGTTTCTGTCCCCTCTACCGCAAGGCAACGTGAACGTATGGAGCTGCCTAATATTGAGCCGGCCCATCTCTCACTCACTATTATCTATTCTGACCGGCAGCAAATCTCCAGGGTGTTGGCCAGAGGTCTCCCCACAACATCTGCTACCTGAACCATTTAACTGGAGATGCTCTGCATGCAAAGTATATATTCTATATCATTGTACGGTGGTCCCTCCCCCTGTGTGTACGCTGTGTGCATTGTTTGGCTTGGGCATGGAAAAAGCCAAGTTCAAGGCCCTGCTAAAATCTGAAGCCAAAGGGAGCCTCGAGTAGCTCCTGCCATTTGGACTAAAAGTGCTATCCTTTATCCACATGACTTTAGAAGACGATTAGACAAATTCATGGTGTAGTAGCGACGATGGCCATTGTCAGGTCTGCCACAAGGAGCCTGTCATTGGGGTATCTGGTTGTGCCCTTTCAGGTTTTTGTGCCCGGGGCAGCTGCCCCGGAGGGCTCCTCCCACGCTACACCACTGTGTTGTGCTCATGTCTAGCTTGCAGGCTTCCCAAAGGCATCTTGTTGGCCAAGTAAAGACCAGGATACGGCCTGGGTGGGACAGTCTGATCCAGCAGGCTTGTCTAAGGTTCCTAGTTCTGCTTCTGGTGTAACACAGCCTTTGTGACAAATTGTCCCCTCCTAATTCCCCTTTATGAGTCAATTCCTGTCCCTCTGGTGGTGGGCTTTAATTATTCGCTTCCTCTTTTTCTTTTTCATGTCTTGTAATATGGTGCTATAAAAATGGGAGGAAACAAGCAATTCAACCCTCCCAGAGGGGAACAGAAACTGACTAATTCATTACTAAGGCCACGCCACACTGAACGGGAAGCAATTAGAGGCAGAAGACGCAATGATGATGCTGTTAATTAAATGCGATAGCAACCTATGCGGAACCAGACCTGCTTCTGAGTAAACATTATAAAAGCATCTAGGTCCTAGGAGCAGGCATGCCTACATTAAGTGCAACGTGAAACCAGGATTTTAATTCTGTTTAAGCTGATTCTGTTAAAGAAAAGCCTCAGTGACACAACAGAGCCATCATGTGAAGAAAGCAACTTCACAAGGTGTTGAGTCTAAAGTGTGACTCTAAAGTCCCCAAAGAATCCTAGGAGATATAGGAGAGTTGTTAGAAGGCCACTTAACAAACTACCTATATCTATCGATATCAATATATTTATCAATATAGATATTGATATTGATATATACTGTATGTATATTTGGAGTGAGAGCCATAACCGTTAAAGTGACATGAGTACTTCAAATGTATGCTGTGGGTATAAATTAAGTTAGCTAGTACAATGTTGCAATTGCAACCTCCAACAAAATGTTCCCTGTTCTAGATACCTGTCACTGGATTCCATAACAACAACAACAATTTATTGTTTGTACCCCGCCCATCTGGCTGGGTTTCTCCAGCCACTCTGGGTGGCTTCCAACAAAGATTAAAAATACATTAAAATGTCACACATTAAAAACTTCCCTGAACAGGGCTGCCTTCAGATGCTTTCTAAATGTCAGGTAGTTGTTTATCTCTTTGACATCTGATGGGAGGGTGTTCCACCACTACCGAGAAGGCCCTCTGCCTGGTTCCCTGTAGCTTTGCTTCTTGCAATGAGGGAACCGCCAGAAGGCCCTTGGCGCTGGGCCTCAGCATCCGGGCAGAACAATGGAGGTGGAGACGCTCCTTCAGGTATACCGGACCGAGGCCGTTTAGGGCTTTAAAGGTCAACATTCCATTGCCCCTCTCCTCCAGTTTTCCATTTCTCCCAAGTCACTCAGCGTTTTGCGGCTACTGAGTGCACACTTAAGTCTTCATTGGGCTGTTTTTAAGAGTGTTCCCCCCACTGGGTTAGGATTCCTGATTAAAACTTTTTTTAGGGGGTGGGTATTTCTGCAAACCTTGTAGTTCCCTTACGCCTCTTAAAACCTCTCCGTTGTGCACGTGTGCTGCCATTTTGGATGCAAAAGGACTGGCACACACCGCTTGAACATTGGAAATAGAAGGAATGACCACTAGCTGTGGTATTCTGCCCCCTCAAAACCCTTTATGCACAAGCAGATAAGTCTTTAGTCCCAACTGATTTAAACTGAAAATTAGCTCAAACTTTCTCCTATTAATATATATACCATATCTTTTGAATGTAGTCTAGGGAGAGAATTGTGCCCCCCCCTCCCAGAATGGTGACAGTTTTGCAGTAGGAATGATTTATGCTAACCACTGAATGCTCTCATCTCTGTCATGCGGAGCACTTGGAATAATAAGTGGCAGACATTAGTATGAAGCTTGATTGCTTCGGAATCTTCAAGTGATTGAAAAGTTGTTTTTGTTGTCTCTGTATGTGTGCTTTTATTCCTGTTACTGATGGCAATGAATTAGAGGTACATTACAAGCCCAGAGTGCAGGTATCTTGTTTGGGGGGGGGGGGGGGGGAAGGCTGGGAGACCACAGGAGATTGCTTGGTCTGAAATAAATGGAGCTATTATCAAAATCTAAAATCTTCTAAGATGAATTACCTGCTTTCAGAGTGTTTTTCCCTTTCTTCTTCTTAAAACCCACTGCCCTTTTCAAAGAGGGGCTGACGTTCTTTGCCAAGCCTCTAATAACCAAGCCCAGAGGGCTTTGATGGAGCCTATGGACTTTGATAAAAGTTGTGTTGACTTTCTGGAGAACTGCTGCCAAACTGAAGTGGCTGTCCCACACAGCCACCCCCCACCTCCCTAATGCAAAAATGATGGATGTTTTCACGAGTGACACTTAAATAGCTTTTCTTCGTTTAGTTTCTTCCTTTGTCTTTTCTGCTTCTGTAACAGACATCTTCTAGACTGTGTACAGTCAGCCTGAAAAAGAATCCCCTCCCACCTTAATTACACAACACAAGTAGTGCAATAGAAACTCAGTATTGCATTCCATGGTGTGTAAGCCACCCTTTGACATGGCTTACAGCTACTGACTGGATAGTCTTGGATGCATTTGCTTTATATTGAGCCAGGCCATTGGTCCATCTAACTCATTACAGTGGAACCTCGGCTTTTGAACGCCGAAAACCCGGAAGTAACTGCTTTGATTTTTGAATGATTTTTGGAAGCCAGACATGCTACATGGCTTCTATTTTGAGTTTCCCTATTGTGGAGAGGCTTCCATATTGAGTTTTCAGTTTTCAAACATTTCGGAAGTCTAACGGTCTTCCGGAACGGATTATGTTCAAAAACCGAGGTTCCACTGTATTTGAAAGCAGTGAATTGACCTAAAACTATCACTTTGCTCCTATAGCACCATCAGGGCTTTTTCCCCCAGCCGGAACTCAGTTCTGACACCTCTTAGGTGGGCACCATTGCCAAGCGAAGCATTTGTCGTGAGTTCCGGCACCTCTTTTTCTAGAAAAATAGCATTGAGCACCGTAAACACTAACAAATATATTATGGCATAAACATTTGTGCCAGTGCGTTTTCTTGCATTGCTTGCAACTGATGAAGCTTTGCCAAAATAAATTTGTTTCTGTTTCAGAAACTACATAGATTCTTTGTTGTTTTTGCTCTGGAAGTTGTTAATTGACCTAATAAACGAAAGCATCAAGGGACTAATTGTCTGGCATTCGTTATTAACAGGTTTCCTACTTTTGAGATCCAGGCACCAGAAAAAATAATCCAACAAAGGGAGACAGTTAATTGCATGATCATTGGGGTTGGGGGGAGAACAGCCCCTAAAGACAACATTGGAGAACAAATTCCTTGGAGACAAAGATAAGAACCTTCTAAGCCTCTCAATTGCTATTTTAAAACCTCTTTTAAAGGAAAAGATTATGCTGCTTTGGAAACAGTACGCTCCATTAAAATGTAAAATGGCTGGGAAGATATGCCACAATATGTTAATTTTTTTCGTTTTAAGGCTAGAGAGCACCTGCTTTTTCAAAACGAGTGTCAGTTTTTGCTTTCAAAGTGTGAGTTATTCAAATCAGCTAAACAAAAAGGAATCAAAGGCTAATGTGTGATAATTACATTTAATGCTTTCCCACTCTGGTACCTAACAAACATTTACAGCTCTTGGATAGTGTGTGTTTGTGTGTGTTGGGAGATTAGGCATTTAAACTGGCAGATCTCCTTTGTCCATGGCCACAGGAAATCAGATTTCATTCCCAAGTGCCTGGGTTTCTCATGCTATGCCTCTTGCGTAATATTGAGCTAGTAGTGAGCAGGCTTGTGAAACTTCCTGCACTCTTAATGCTAGCCTTGATGCACTCTTGATGTTAGGACGTGGGTGACATTGTGGTCTAAACCACTGAGCCTCTTGGGCTTGCCAATCAGAAGGTCAGCAGTTCGAATCCCCTTGACAGGGTGAGCTCCCTTTGCACTGTCCCAGTTCCTGCCAACCTAGCAGTTCGAAAGCTCACCTGGGCAAGTAGATAAATAGGTACCACTGTGGCGGAAAGGTAAACGGCATTTCCATGTGTTCTGGTTTCCATCACGGTGTCTCGTTGCATCAGAAGCGGTTTAGTCATGCTCGCCACATGACCCAGAAAGCTGTCTGTGGGCAAAATCCAGCTCCCTTGGCCTGAAAGTAAGATGAACGCTGCAACCCCATAGTTGACTGGACTTTACCTTTTACATTTCATTCAGATGTTCAGGAGGGAGTGTGCTGAAGTTCTCCACTCTGCTAGACTGAGTTTACACACGTATTGGGGAGGGTGCCACACTTTTTTGCATGTGTATTCGATTCCTTGAAAATAGGGATGGAGAACCTCATGTCTTGGGGTCTAAATACAGCCCTCCAGACCTACCTACCTGGCTCTTTGAACCCTACACAGGCCACCTCTCACACTGGCCCAACTTTGCACCCCAAATATTTTTTCCTGGCTGCAGTGTGCCCTTGAACTCTGATCATGCTTCTTGCTCATCAGAATGGAAGGAGTGTGAGAGTCTTTGCAGAAACCAGCCTACCATATTTTCCTGGGATTGCTACTGTTCAGGAGGAATTTTAAAACATTCCAGTTTAGCCAGGCATTTGATGGCTGAAAGATGGCTGGCAACCCTGAAATCATTGGCTGAGAGGATGTTTTTAACTGTTTCTTGAATACTTTTAAGATAATAACGATGATTATGATAATGATAATAATAATAATAATAATTATTATTATTATTATTATTATTATTATTATTATTTTTATTCATATCCCGCCCTCCCCAGCCGAAGCCGGGCTCAGGGCGGCTAACAACAATAAAATAACACAACATTCTAAAATCATTTCATTATAAAATTAATTCAAATCAAATTGATGGCAACCATTGGGCTAGAGTTCTGTGAAGATTGCCAAAGGAGTGAGTCAGGCTGTGCCCTGGCCAAAGGCCTGGTGGAACAGCTCTGTCTTGCAGACCCTGTGGAAAGATGTCAAGTCCCGCAGGGCCCTAGTCTCTTGTGACAGAGCGTTCCACACACACACACAACTTGATGTGTTTGCTCCTTTGGGAGGAAGAGCAGGATATAAATTGAATGCATGCATGTCCAGAACCTGGTGCCCTCCAGACGTTTGGGAAAAGCCTGGCCATGCCGTCCGGGGCTGCTGGGAGTTGTACTTTGCTGAAGGCTGTTCCAAAGGGAGCTATTTAATAACTGGGACAAAGAATTCTATGTGCTTTATCAGAAGACAGTTTTAAAAGACCACATCGCTTCGTCTACACATGTAACAATAATCTGATGCAGTGGAAGAAAGTGCTCTTCAGGCGGTTGTTTTTATTTTTGAAAACAAAGGAGAGGGGAGTTGCCAAATGTGTGACTCTCCCAAGCCGGAGAAGTTTCAATATGGATATATTTTGGTCATCTTATTCTCGTTGTCTCAAAAGGGGAGGACTGTCACTTTTTGCTCCTTGCATATACAGAGGTTGTGTCAGGAGGAAGTTTGGTAAACAAGTGGGTGGACTTTTTTTTTTAATTCTTTGTCACATGAAAGATCGGTTTCTCTCTGGGATTCAATAATACTCTCTCAAGTTCTGGAAAAATATATTCTTCCTGGATATCTTGATTAAGTCCCCCGAGTCGGCATCAGCTGTTGTCCAGATGTTGCAACCCTTCCTAAACTGCCCTCTCTCGCTGCAGATGAGATGAGATCGGATTGGGAATAAGGAATGTTACCCTGCCAGCCAGAGAGCTCTGAGTTCCCGGGAACTGTTTGTTTTTGTAGCTTAAATGCATGAATTTCATTAAAAGTAAAACTGGGACAGATGCATTGAAAACCTCTTTTGTGCACAGGGCTGCTTTCATTAGCTCTCCTGACGCTTGAGAGCTGCCAGCACACCCATTATGCAGCTACATGTTTTCAGAGTTTTGCATTTTGGGTATGAAACAGCATATTGGGCCCAAACTTCAGCCTGCACCAAGCGAGCTCTGCAGTGCCCTCAAATAACCTCTCTTGAATAAGGCAGGACTGAGCAAAAGCTCTCCAAACCAGTCCTTCATATTACTTAACATTTGCACTGTGTGTGCAAACTGCTTCAGACGCATTATCTGCAATAACCCTGTAAAGTAGGACAGTGTTATTTTTGTCCTTATTCCCACCCATATTGTTGTGTTCCCCTCCATTTTACTGATAGGTGAAGAGATGCTGGAGATCATTTCATCTGAGTTCTTGGGAGAGATGACATTCTGAGCAGAGGCTTCCTGGTTCATATCTCAGTCATCGCACTGCACCAGCTCCCTGTCAGTCCATGAGAGAAGCCTTTGATCTGGTCTGGAATGTGGGCAGATTCACAAAAGCTCATATCACCTTCTGGTTCAAGGTTGGATGATTCATCTTTCTTGGAATGAACTGCAGTTTTGATATTGCTATAGCCAGCACTGATGATGTGCCACGGTGGTTAGCAATAGGCATAGCTAGGGATGGGCAAATTTTGATTTCTCCCAGTTTCTCATGTTTCAGTTCCGGCACCACTCAGATGGGCACCATTGCCATTCTAAGGGAACAAGGAAGGCGTGAGTTCCACCACCTCTTTTTCTAGAAAAATAGCATTGATCACACCAGTTCCTGTCACTGGGTTGTATCTGAAGATGTGCCAGCAGACTTCTGCTGACGCATCAGGACTCCCTCTGTGTATTTCCAAAATCTGCTCCAGAGTGTCCCCCAACCCTGAGGAACAGATTTTGAGGCTGGAGGGGTCAGGAGAGGAATTCTGGGACACCAGTGGAGCTTCAGCGTTCAATACATCCGTATGTATGTATGTATGTATGTATGTATTATATTCTTCTAATGAAGCAAGAATGAACATTGCCTGAAGGAGAATGAATGTTCAGTAGAATATGCAGAACCATGAGAGACACTTATTTAATTAATATATTTAGATCCAGCTTTTCTCTCTACTACATGACAGATATTTGAAGACTACTAGCATGTCCTGTCCCCCCCCCCCCATCTTCTCTTCTCTAGGTTAAATATATCCACCTCCTTCCTCACAAGACTTGCACTGCATCTGCACCATACATTTAAAGCACTCTTATACAACTATAGACAGCCATGGCTTCCCCTCAAAGAATCCTGGGAGCTGTAGTTTGTTAAGGGTGCTTAGAGTTGTTAGGAGGCCCCCAATCCCCTCACAACTACAGCTCCCAGAGTTCCCTGGGAAGAGGCATTGACTGTTAAACCATTCTGTGAGGGAAATCGAGGGCTTTTAACAACTCTCAGTGCCCTTATCAATCTTCAGTTCATAGGATGGAAGCCATGACGGTTAAAAAGGGGCATAATAACACTTTCAATGTTTGGTGCAAATGCGGCCTTGGTTTCTGCCTTCACCATCTTTGTTGTCCACCTTTGAATATCCTCCAATTTGTTGGTGGTGCCCTGAAGTGGGCACCTGATGTGTATCCTTATCTGGTGCCCTTTTGAGCTTTATTTGTAGTGTCAAAACCAGGTGAGGTTGCTTTTGCCACCCCTCACTTTCAAGCTGTGTCTAGCTAGGGCGAGACCCAGCTCTACCGTGGCAGCAGCTCTCTGTGTCTGCTTGTTACCCTGAGGAATGACCTCTGAGGAGAATTTTTTGCCTTGGAATCCACAGCTATTAGGCCTGCAACTTGTACGAAGGGTTGCATGTGCGCTATATTATGGCATCTGCGTTCTATTATAGCTGGAGGGGAACTCCCTTGTGCTTTTTGGCTGGCTTATTAAAGCCTCCTCAGTGTAATGAATTACACTGGCTGGGCATTCCTCCCTTTAGCTGTAAAATTGTTTTTCAAATCAGCATGACGGTTTTATGAAGCGTTTGGTTTTCATACAGAGATGGATTATTTTTATGAGCCAGAGGCCAACTTGGTTAGGTGGCTTATTTTTATTTTATTTTTTGCTTCATGCCAGGCTGGGGGTAAGAGAGGGTTTCGTTCAATGCTTGCTTTGATTTGGGGGAGAACCGTCGCCTCTACACCAAAGCCAGGTGGTATGATAAATCTGTGCTAAGATGGTTTGGGGGCCTCAGGGGGTGTGCTCAGAGAAAAGGATGCACACCAGATGAAAACAGGCAAGGCTGGATTTAGGGGCAGGTTGCAGGATGCCCAGCTCAGAATCTGTCTCGGACTCATGATGCGACTATCCCCTGAAACAAAAAGCACAAATAGTTCAAATGGCAGAAAGAAGGAAAACATATTTTCAGATCCAAGCTTGGGAAATGTTTCCCTGGCTTACAAGGTAGAAATCCAGAATACATGCAAATTGAGGGTGGAAATCATGAAATGGGCTATGAAAGCAATTTTTAAAAGGTGTTTGTTCATCTGGGATATGGAATTCCTGCTGCCTATAAAGGAGGTGTATATGGGTGGCAGGCTCGCCTAACAGTTTCAGGGCATATATCTCAGAAGACGTCTAAAGAGACACCACTATATCTGAGCTCACAAAAGTTACCTAGTGCTTTGAAGATGGAGTCCTTGAGTCAATAGTGCTCAAAGCTACCCACGATATCTGCTTGTACCGTTTGTTTGGGCTCTTGGACCAGGGATCTGAAGAATACGTTCAATATCTGAAATTTAGAGGAAGAAGCCCAGGCCATTCAACAACATATTTCACATCTCTATCTCTTCCTCTTTCACGGGGGACCCCCCCCATAAATAAATAAATAAATAAATAAATAAACAAACAAATAAATAAATAATCTGCAGCCCTGTTTCTCCATACAAGATTGTCAGTCAGCATTTGTAAAAATTGGATCCCTAACTGATTTGTTCGTCGCCTCGTTCACCATATTGGAAACAACAGAGATCTGGCTTGATAAAGGACTGGTCCACACTTCTGCTCATCCTGTGCTCAGAAAGCACGGGTCCTGGGGGTTTCCCCACTTGTCCCATGCTTCTAGGCATGGGCCCCACCACTTTCCCCAGGAAAACTTGCTCTTTAGCGCTGAATCAGAACAAACATCAATCCGTGGAAAGCCCAGTTAACATTAGCTCCCATTTAGCAGTAAACATTGGGTTTTCCTGGGGGAAAGTGGCAGAACAAACAGAAATCTGGAGGAGCCCTTAGTCTCTAAAGGCTGTAAAGCCACTGCCCAGTCAGTGGGAAGAGCTCTCCATATATTCTCTATATAGTCGTCTGATCTCTAGCCACAAAAATTTCAGACATTTGTTTCACACCTTTTTCAGGGCGATGGCTGCCCTTCACCATGTCAGTGTCAGAGGCCTTGTCTGAAAGCAGTGGCAGACCTGGGAAGCTCAAAGTTCTACGGTAACCTGTGCAACACCCAAATTCGGTGCCCTCTCGCCTCCCATTCTACTTCATAGTTACAGCACCCCGAAGGCTCCAGGCCCACTGAGACCAAACTGGTCAAGCTCCCCTAAACCTGCCTCTGCTGACAGCTCAAGTTTAAACCATAAATCGTGTTTGTCAAGCTAGCATTTTAGGTCACATGATCTCCACAGCATGACCTTTCAGGAGCCAGTCCTTGTAAGAAACACATTCAGAATTTTAACATTCAGTGGGTTTCATTCAGTGTTTGCCAGACTCAGAGCAGACCCACTGAAATTAATGGGCATGACTAACTTAGGTCTGTGAATTTCAACCAGTCCACTCTAGGAGAACATAGTTGGATACATTAGGGTTGCCATACTTCAAAAAGTGAACAAACAAACACAAAAGTTGTTGAGATCTTTTTTTTTGGGGGGGGGGGACCAAGTTGTTGAGATCTTTTTAGACTTCTGACATGGGTTGTGCTATACGTCCAGATTTTCCTGGACAGTTCAGCAATTTCCCACCAGGACCCTGTTTGTGACTGCAACCCAATAGGTGCATTCAGTAAATGTTGGCAACATTTCTGAGATCCAATTGCCATTTTCAAATAAATACTCCAAATACAGATAGCCAAATACAAGCAAGCACTTCCCATGCGCAAACCACACTAACAGCAGTGACAATCATTGCTTATGTTTTAACTGCTTACTGGTAGCAAATCCTAGATAGTACCTTGATACATTTTGGTGCCAGAAAATCCAAATGGCACCTTTTCAACGCACCAAACAAGGGCATCAACAATCACAAAGTTCCTGTTCATTTCAGTGGAGATCACTCAGGAGAACCTCTCAGTCTTTTTTGCCCCAAGAGTTAGCTTGGTCTATCTCTAACCTTATAATCCACGCAGCGCCCTAAATCGGTTGCCCAACAAGGCAGCCATCTCATCTTGGTTCACAGTAAGGCTGTTTCGGGGGGGGGGTGTCGTCAGTGACACTACCGTGTAATTAATCCAGTTATTGGGAAATGTTGGCAAAATACTCACAGCCCCTACCAGATCTTTAATTTTTGGAACAGGATTTCGTAATTCCCTTTCTCAATTTGCAGCCCAGTTTAGGCTCTCCTTTCAATCAACAGCTGAAATGCACCAAATCAAATAACAACAATGGATATCCAGGGCTTTCTATCATAAAATCGCTGCTGTGATGCAGATTAGAGGCATCTACGCCACTAAGAGCTCTCCAGCTGTACCATAACTTCTCATCACTTACACTGGATCCCTCGGGTAGCGTCACACACAAACCATGATAGTAGTTGTTGACATTAATGCTTAACACAGGTCAAAACAATCTAACCCGACTTTTTTTGGGGGGGCAAAACAGGCTTAATAATTATTAACTGCACTCTGAGTTATGAAGGAACGAACATTAACTAATAACCTTGAGCTACTTTAGCAAACATTTATTTAATATCTCTTTTGTAAATGTCTGTTATGAGTGCTGTTTTATTTGCTTAGGAATCCATCATGGATTCCTAGTGGAGTTGTGCTTACATAGGATAGCAGAAGGGCACAATGATAAGCTGTATCTAGAGTCTTTCTCCATAACCCCATGGCTTTTGGCTATTTTTGTGCTATATATAGAAATGGGCATGCTCTGAGTCATAGAGCATAGGCTCTGTATCATGGAGGTCATTCTGTTCCCTATATGGAGGGGGAGGTATGTCTGTGGCTCTCTAGGTATTGTTGGACTCCAAATCCCATCACCTCCAGCTAGCATGGCCAATGGTCAGGTATGATGGGAGTTGTAGGCCACATTCACACCATGTGTCACCACTCTGAGCAGTCATAGCTTCTCCCGAATAATTCTGGGAGCTGTAGTTTGTTAAGGGTGCTGAGACTTGTTAGGAAACCCCCATTCCCCTCACAGAACTACAATTCCCAGAGTTCCCTGGGAAGAGGGATTGACTGTTGAACCACTTTTGAAAATAGTTTGCCACAATGCCCTCCAGAAGTTGTGGCCTGCAGCTTCCATTATCCCTGACCATTGGGCATGCCAGCTGGAGTCCACAGCAGTTGTAGTCCACAACTTCTCAAAGGCACCATGTTGACTATCCCTGAATTAAAAAATGCCTGCCCAAGGAAAGACATCTTAAGAATTCATTTAAATGTGAGCAAAGAAGGGGCCAGATGGACTTCCCTTGGAGGTTCCGCTACTCATGTCCTCATCAACAGCACCTGGCTGGAAAACCACAAGAAGGACCTCAAGAACAGAGCGAAGATCTCATATAGGTTCATATGGGAGGAGGTGATAGGCTGGCCATGTGTCCAACTTGGCAGAGGACCATTCTCTATTGTAAGGGCTGTCCAGTCCAAGCCCTATTTATAGATACAGAATCATAAGATGGGAAGGTAGGAGGAGCCTTGAAGTTGCACCTGTACCTGCAGGACAGCAGGCTGGGGAAACACCTGGTCACAGTCTTCCCTGCTATGGAATTACATTTCTCTTCAAATTGTACTTATGATTTCTAAAGTTTCATCAATTATATTTGCATATGCAATTTTTATGCAAACCTGCCTCCTCTTTCTTCATCTTTTTTGTGGGGTTGGGGAGGTTAATGCATTTGTTACCCTTTTTTTGAGCCATTTGTAAGTGGCCACCCTAGGATGGGGGGGATTTTTCTCAGATGCCCTCAGGAATTTGTTTGCATGCTTTTGCTCTGTTGGTTTTGGTGTTTCCGTTTGGAATCCACGTCAGGGGCTATGCCAAGAAGCGAGACAATACAATAAAACCTGCTGCTCTGAGCTCCTTGGAAGAATGGTGGGCGATACAAATGTGATAGACAGATTACCAAAAGCATGGGCAGTGGCCATCTGGCTGCATCCTTTGCCTTCAAATCTGAAGCATAATGTAAATTACAGCCGTTTCTTCTTGGCACAGAAGATGCGGTTTACAGTTCTAAGTTATGTTTTGTCTGTCTCTAACCAAAGCCAGGCCGTGGAGTGTTCAAAATAAGCAGCAATTACATCAGTGTTCAGGAACAACATGACTTTTGAACAAAGCAAGCATTTGAAATAATATCTTTTAGCCCTTGTAGTTTGTTCTTTATTTGCGTTTGATCCATCTGTTGCTTAAAATAGGTCTGCTGTGAGATGTAAGGAGTTATGAATAGCAAAAATTAAAGAGAGAGCAAGAAGACCCTTTGCTTCTGAGTGCCAGAGTCAACCAAGAACACAAGCTATTCTCCTTTCAAAGGAGAATTCATTTTGCTGTTTTCCTGATAGTTACTTGTGCAGCCTGGGAACTTCAGGAGTCTTGAGTGAGATGGCTGCCTCACAGGGCAGATGCTAGAGGGTATTTGGCTCTCTGATGAACATCTATCATACTGCAAAGGAACAATCAATTTGCAGGGGAGAAGCAGCAATGCAGGAACTGCTTAACCATTGCCTCTGCGCTGCCATTTTCCTAGGAGCTTTGCTTCCAGCTGTCTTCTTCTTCTTTGGTGATCCCGCGTAGCCGAGTAAGATTGTCTTCCATAAACACAGTTTTAACAGTGGGTCCATAAGTGACTGTGGAGGCCAGTTCTGGATCCACACGTCCTTCCACAGTGGGGACATAGGTTTCTGGGAGGGAGTTGATCATGATGAGGGTTTGCCAAGCATGCCTTCCTCTTAGCACGTTTCTCCCTTTCGTCCTGAGTTCGAGCATCTTCAAAGCCCATGACACCTTTGGTAGAGGCTGTTCTCCAAATGGAGCACTCACAGGTCAGTGTTTCCTGGTTGTCGGTGTTTATACTCCATTTTTAAGATTTGCCTTGAGAGAGTCTTTGAACCTCTTTTGTTGACCACTAGCATTACGCGTACCATTTTAAAGTCTAGAATAGAGTAGTTGCTTTGGAAGATGATAATCAGGCATCCACACAACATGACCAGTCCAACAAAGTTGATGTTGAAGAATCATTGCTTCGACACTGGTGATCTTTACTTCTTCCAGTACACTGGCATTAGTTCACCTGTCTTCCCAGGTGATGTGTAAAATTTTTCAGAGACACCATTGATGGGATCTTTCGAGGAGTTGGAGATGGCGTTTATAAGTGGTCCACGTTTCACAAGCATACAGTAAGGTTGGTAGTACAATAGCTTTGTAAACAAGCATTTTGGTTTCCCTGCGAATGTCCCAGTCCTCAAACACTCTGCACTTCAATCAAACAGCTAGGTGCCCTAGCTAGGGAAACAGGGGTGCAGGGAAGAAATGATGGAGATGTAAGGTTGAGGAACTCCATCTACTTCAGCCATCATTTCTCCACTAATTTGATGTTTGAGGAAACAATTTTGACTGTACCCAGCAAAGGAAAAATAAGTCTTGAGTTTTTGGAACTGTCTGGCAAAAGCAAGCTGTTGTTGCATTGAGGGAACAGACAAGTTATGGAAGAAGAAGAAGAAGAAGAAGAAGAAGAAGAAGAAGAAGAAGAAGAAGAAGAAGGGCAGGCTGGATGTTTCTTTAGGCTGAGGTTCAACTTGTGCAATAAAAATGTATGACATAAACACCACAAGCTGCCAGTACTTTTCTCCTCACAGGGAAATGGATAATGTAACAGGCTACCTTGGACCTTTTACCACTTAAGAAATCCGGGAACATCAACTGGTAGTTGCCTCATTCTGCTCAAATAGGGCTGTCTAATATTGACCAAGTTCTGGCTATTTAAACAGTGGTGAAGCTGTGAGCCAAAACAGCCATCGCTGGAAATGAAAGTATTACATGTTGTTCCCAGTCTCAGGCCAAATGACCACAACTACTGTTCCTTCATCACTGAACTCGTGGGCATTGTAGTGCCAAGTGTGTTGTAATTTCCAGCTCCAATGTGAGAGGCAATTGGTCCATGAGTTTGTGGAAAGGGAACTTGGAATAAGGGGACATGATGCTTTCTTCAATTCATCTGTGTGTCACTGTTCAACAGGTGAACCAACTCCATTGAAAAGCATTGCATTGGAGGTGACTTTGGATGATACAAAATCTCTGTCTCTGGTTAAATTTGTGATAGCTCATTCACACATTCAAGTTAATGCTTGATGTTACTGTCATCAAGTGATGAATGTGCTTAGCTGAGTCAGCCTCTGTTAAAAACTGTGTCGCATTTAAACAAAGCCAACTTCACCAACAACTATAGCTCCGATCAGCTGCACAAAATTCGTTGCTCAAATCGAATTGAAATCAATGAGGTTTAAGTTAGTCACAATCACCTTGCCCCTTGATTTCTGAATGGGACTCAAACGTAACAAACATTCCCAGATCAGGGCCATTTTTGTCTTATATTCATAAGAGAATTTTCACAAGCAGTGCTAAGAGCGTCTTTCGAGTTTGGTTTGGGACTCTTGGCAATAGTGCCGAAGAATTGATGCTTTTGAATTATGGTGCTGGAGGAGACTCTTGAGAGTCCCATGGACTGCAAGAAGATCAAACCTCTCCATTCTTAAGGAAATCAGCCCTGAGTGCTCACTGGAAGGACAGATCGTGAAGCTGAGGCTCCAATACTTTGGCCATCTCATTAGAAGAGAAGACTCCCTGGAAAAGACCCTGATGTTGGGAAAGATGGAGGGCACAAGGAGAAGGGGACGACAGAGGACGAGATGGTTGGACAGTGTTCTCGATGCCACAAACATGAGTCTGACCAAACTGCAGGAGGCAGTGGAAGACAGGAGTGCCTGGCGTGCTCTGGTCCATGGGGTCACAAAGAGTCGGACATGACTAAATGACTAAACAACAAGAAAGAGGAAAGGAGCCATTTTAAAACCAAATATGCATTCCAGTGGATCTTCATGTTAATGGTGTTTTCATTGTTACAGACTTGTAATAATTTCTTTCAAAATTCTGGCATGTGTTATTGATGCCTCTGGCCCCCTTTCCGTCTCAATATTTCTAACCTGCTTTCTGTGGTGATTTTGTTTATGCTTGATTTCGCATTTAATAGCAAAAGAAATGTATTCTAGTCAAGGCAGGTTTCCCCACTTTGCAGATCTGTTAATACTTCAAACATGGTTTAGCAGTCACATGTGAAAATGGAGCTGACCAGATTTCCACTTGCCTTTCCGCATCACCCTCCCACTCTCCAAATGCTCTTTTTCTTTTCTTAAGTTTTGCTTTCACAAGAGTTCAGTTAAGAGCAGTTAGCAGCTTATTATTCTATTTATTTCCTTGTGCCATTTAGTAGCTGCTTCAAAATTGGTCCTACCCCAACAGAGCTATTTGCAGAAATGAGCAACATGGCTTCTCGCCTTGACACACTTCAAGTGTTGACCTCGCGAGGTCAAGTTGTCCTGGACAAGCTCCCATTGGGCAGCAATACCTTTTTCTAGATCTGGACACTTGCTGAGGAAAGGATACACAGTTCAGAAGTTTCCATGAGGTCTGACAAAAAAGAGAGAAGTTTGCACTGTAATCTTAGATAGAATCCCTTAAAACAGGACTCAAGAATCTGTTGACCTCCAGATATTGTTGGACTACAGATCCCATCATCCCTGACCATTAGCTATCCTGCTTGGGGCTGATGGGAGTTGGAGTTCAGCAAGACCTGGAGGGCCACCTGCTTTCTAACCCTGTGCCCAGTTACATGTGCCCAGTTAGGTGCATGTTAGGTGCACCTGATGAGACAATCAAGGCCTCACTTAGAACTAAACAGGAGTCAAACGTCCAACTCCTTTATTGAGTCGCTTCATTTCTGAAGCCACAGTTCTCTTAAAGTTACAAATTCCAGCACAGAGCCATTCCTGATTTGGGAAGGCTGACCCCTAGTTGGCAAAGACCATATGCTCTTGAAATTACAGACATGCAAACAGAGAACCTTTCCAAGCAAACAATTCATCCTGCAGAAAAACTGTTCTTGGCGTGTAGCATTTTCAACTATAGGCAGCAACCATTTCATGCGGGGGTTCCACCCCTGCCCCCCACGCATGTTGGGAGAGCACCCACACCATTCTGCCCCATTCTGCCTTCTTCCAGGTCCTAAAGGACCCACACATCAGTGATCATGTGTCAATTGGCCATGTGTAAAATGGCCATCGCTTGTATGTTATCGTGTGCTGCCTCAGGGATGGTGCCAGGGAGAAGAGGGAGAAACACAGAAAAGCAGCAAAGCTAGTCTAGCACAGAACTCTTTCCCCTTTATACTTGGCTTCCAAAGTGCTGAGAGTATCATCATCAGCACCACCGCTGCCACTGGGAGAGTATTAAATCCTGAGTTTAAGTGCTGGGATGAGAGTGGAAGTGTTGCCTTTTAAAGAGCAGACAAGGTTTATCTGCAATCTTAGTGCTATGATCATATATAAAAGATCCTCCAGTCTGTGATTTAGACAAATTCAGTTACAAAACACAATGAATAGAATACTGCCTATGGATCAATCTTCAGGTTGGGACAGCCTTGTGCTCCGAAACTATTATGGTACATTAGAAGAAACACCAGACATATTTCTAATTGGGAAGAATTGAGGAGTGTCATGGGTTTAATTCAGACAACAAGTATGTTTCATTTTGGCACTGCACATTCCTATAATCAAATTGTCTGAGGACTGCTGTTCACGGCAGACATATAATGTGAATAAATATTCTTTGTTTCCTTTCAGGGGGATTATGTTGACGGTAATATTCTGCTTTAAACCTGATCATACATTCTCCCTCTTATTATGCAAGCTCTCAAGGGCATCCTAGAGTCATGAATTAAAGCGAGAGGCCTAATTAGATCCTATCGTGGCAACTAAATATTATTTGATCTGCAGCAACCACACAGAGAATGCAACTCTCCAGCTTGTTTTGTCTGACTTTATTAAATCTTCCTCTTTTTTCCAGAAATGGGCATAGTTTACGCTTAATGTTTTTGAGTTAGCACCTGAATAAAGTAAAAGAAACCAATCTATACTTTCTGGTAGCAAAACTGAAAGGAAAGAATACAGCATAATTACACTATCTGTGTACAGTTAATATTTTCTTCCTTCCATGTGTAAATCTATCACACATGTCTGCCCGCAATCACATCCAGCTGGTTAAATAGTAAACAAAGGCTATATTTTTTTTAAAAAGTACAGAGTTCCATTTGCTGTGAGCGAAGGTTTTGCAAGTGTTTGAACAACTGCATATGACTTGTGGCAGTGTGGGTTTTTATCTGAAGTACATTTCAATTGTTTCTGTAGCAGATGTGAATTTACTGGTTGATAGTGTCTCTGGGCAATTTTCGACTTTAAAATGTTTGTCATCTAATCGGGGGATGACATTATTTAGATAACAGATCCTCTGTGATGCATCCACACAGCCAGCAGCAAAACGTAGCTGAGAAAGGAATGTTAGCTGAACATGTCCCATGTGATGGGAAATTATCCACATCTTCCAAGACAGGGCTCACCATGTTTTAGGAACACAGGAAGCTGCCATATGCCAAGTCAGATTGTTGGTTCTTATAGGCCATTATTGTGTACAATGGCTGGCAGCTGCTTGTCAAGGATATGGCTGAATCGAAAGCCTGGGAAGAATCTGACTCTGGAGATGAAGGAATGCCAGTACAGAGGGAGCCAGAGTCTGACTCTGGAGATGAGGGATTGCAGCCACAAACAGAGCAGGAGTGGGTTAGTTCACCCCCCCATCAAGAATTCCCAGACTCAGATAGAGCAGCAGACTCGGGAAGCTCACAGGCAGATGGAGGGGAGGAGATAGATGACATTGAGGGGGTCGCTATGCAACCAGGAGGGAGGCAGTGTTTGGAAGGATCTTTGTTTGATAGCCGGGGGGGGGGGAGTTCACCCACTTTCTCCCCAAACCAGAAGAGCTTAAAATGCAATGGAAGTACAAGAGAGGAAGGACTGGACTTTGGCGTCCTTCGTTCTGCGAAAGGGGTGGAGACTCAGAGTGACCAACTTGTAGCAAAGTGCGGCAGGCTCAGAGCAACGTGATGGATGTTTATTGTAAATAAACGTACTATAAAACTGCCAGAGACTCATTCATTCTTATTGGGGCTTGCTTGCCTGCCTGAGATCATTAAACTGCTCCACAGAGTTTCAGACAGGAGTCTTTCCCAGTTGTACCTGAAGATGCTAGGAGCTGCACCTGGGCCCTTTTGCATGCTAAGAGTTATGTCCCTTCCTCTTTTAACCCTGGAACCTGCTTTTATTGCCAGGGGACTCAGCACCAAGCCCATGAATGTAAAAACTGTTTTATGCAGGCCCAAAGTCCAGGTCACCTCCGTTGATATATCCTCAATACGGCTGCAGCAAATGTCTGCTGCGTCAACAGAAGTATAGTGTCCAAATCAAGGGAAATAATAGCCCTGTTCTATTCTGCCTTGGTCAGACCACCCCTGGAGTCTTGGACCCAGATCTTGGCACCACGATTTAAGAAGGATATTGGCAAGCTGGAATGTGTGCAGAGGAGGGCAACCAAGACTGTCAAGGGTCTGGAAGGCAAGACTTGTGAGGAACGATTGAAGGAGCTGGGTATGTTTAGTCTGGAAAAGAGAAGACTGAGAGCAGATATGATGGCCATCTTCAAATATCTTAAAGGCTGTCACATGGAAGATGGAGCAAGCTTGTTTTCTCCTGCTCTGGAGGCTAGTCCCCAAACCAATGGATTCAAGTTACAATAAAGGAGTTCTCAATCCAACACCAGGAAGAACTTTCTGAGAGTAAGAGCTGTTTGACAAGGGAACAGACTTCCACGAGAGGTGGTAGATTCTTCTCCCCTGGAGATTTTAAAGTAGAGGTTGGATGGCCATCTGTCGTGGATGCTTTAGTTGAGATTCCTGCATTGCAGGGGGTTGAGCTAGATGACCCTTGGGTCCCTTCCAACTCTATGATTCTATTAATTAATTGTTTTTTATTTTATTTTAAAACCCTTCCTTTCTTCTGATGCAGGACCCAAGCTGGCTCAAAATTTTAAACTGATACAAATAAACATGCACAATAATAGAAATACAGTGGTACCTCAGGTTAAGTACTTAATTCGTTCTGGAGGTCCGCACTTAACCTGAAACTGTTCTTAACCTGAAGCACCACTTTAGCTAATTGGGCCTCCTGTTGACGCCTCGCCGCCGGAGCACAATTTCTGTTCTCATCCTGAAGCAAAGTTCTTAACCTGAAGCACTATTTCTGGGTTAGCAGAGTCTGTAACCTGAAGCGTATGTAACCTGAAGCGTCTGTAACCTGAGGTACCACTGTAATTTTTAAAATTAGATAAATAAGTAACCCCATTAAAAATAGCACTTAAGACTTCCGGGTTAGCGCCTCCGGCAATGGCGGATTTCCTCTGATCGGGAGGAATCCGCTTCGTGAGAATTAGGGTCTAGACTGCCATGGTGAGGCGGAGACCCACCAAAAACCATAGGCGGGAGAAGCCTGTGGACGCGGGATTTGGCTGGCACCTTTTGCGCCTCCCCTACTCACGGGGAAACCCGGTTTCGGGGATCCGGAGCGACGTGGGGTGAGTGGCGCGGTGCTTTGAATCGACTGCTCTTTTCACGGAGTGAAGCCGCATTGCTGTTGCCGGAGAGCGCTGACTTTTTCCTGTGGACAATTGGATTTTAAACAACTGCCCGTGAGTAGAACGGAAAATTGGACTATGAAACTTCTTAATTTGGCACCGAAGCGGGAAGGTCTAAACAGGTAGTCCGCCTTCCGCTTTTGTAAATAGATTGAAGCAAAGACATTGCAAGCTAGAGTCTGGAAAGTCGCTTGTAAAGGACTAAATTTCCATCAGTTAAAATTACCAAACCCCCCTTGGAAGCAGGAGAAGAGGGGGGAAATCTCAGACTGTTTAAACCTGCAGAAGAGAGAGTAAAGAAAGATAAATTTCCACCGTCTTGAACCTGGGAACGGGGTGTCAGAGACAGACGCTTTGGGGAAGTTCATTGACTGTGGATAAAATGTTTTTTGACAGATAGTTAAAAAAGAGAAACATATTGATTCCAATGTTCCTTTTTGCACTTAAAAGGAACAAAATATCTGAAAAACGAAAGGAATTTTGTTGCTGGATCTGTTTCTAAAAAGACGGATACAAACAGAAATTGTTTCCTCTAGAGGGAGCTTGTGAAACTGTTGCTGGAGTCGATCTGGGGAATTCTACAGCTGTAGAGATTAAAGATCGTGAGAACCAGACATTGACCTTGAACAAGAATGTGCCCAGAAGAAGCTTTAGTGCTTGCTTTTTGTAAGACAAGCGCTTTACTGGAACAGCTACATGAGAAGATGGATTTGATGACTGTTGCAGTTGGCAATTTTGGACAAACAGTGAATACCTATATAGAAACCACTCAGGAACCAACCCAGGAATGTGCTTTGACAGGGCAAGTTGTGAAGAAGATAAAGGAGGAGGTTGTTGCTGAACCTCAAGTAATAGAAATGGAGAGAGCTGCGGCCTTGCAGGAACATAAGTTGTTGTTTCTGACGACTGAATCTGGAGAAAGCCAGATTTGGAGAGAGGGAGTACTGTTTGGTCTGGAGATGGGAAGTTGGATAGATCCCCCTATGCAGGGATGTTTTGACTTTTCGGATCTGGTTTTGGGCCAGGGGGAGTTTGGAGTTGTGGGGGCCCTTAACCTTGGAGGGACTTTAAAACATGCCTTCAAATATCTTTTGGATTTCAGTGCTGACTATGGAGAATGGGCTGACTTGTCGAGAAGGGATAAAGATATTGTCAAGTTGGAGTCTCCCCGAGATCTACCCCTCAGTGAGAAAGGAAGGAAATTAAGAATAAGATCAGCAGAAGATAAAGTAAAGTGCAGGTATAAACATGAAGAAGACCTGCAGAAGGGACATGGAAAAGACTTAAGAGCCTCGGATATAAGGTCACCAGGTTGATGGACTAGATGGAAGGGATAGAAAGGACTGATAAAACCCGAGACCAGGAAGAAGAGACGATGGATGAAGATTGGAAGAAAGTTTTAAAAATTCATTTAGAAAATCATTGTAAAATTAATGAGTATTAGAAAAATGTTGGAATGAAACTATTTGGCTTTAGTAGAAATGTTAAAAGGAATTATGTATAAATAAGTTTTAAGTTTTAAGCTTTAGGGCTTTTTATGGTAAGATAAGGTTAAAATAAATTAAGGTAATTTAATGACAGAATATAGTGAAAGATGGAAAGGATTTGCTGAGATAATTAATAACTAGAATACAAAAAAGGGAGGTGTGAGGAGGTCGATGAAACAAGTTAATGAAAGATAAAGATTTGGGAATATTGGATTTGTTTTTAAATTTTTTGTTTATTTTTGTTTTTGGTTTTGATGTATTGTGTGTTTTGTTTTTTCTTTTTTTTCTTGTATTGTTTAATTTCTCTTTTTGTCTACCTTTTTTCCTTTTCTTTTTTTTTCTCTGTAATTTTAAATTCTCAATAAATATCATTTTTTTAAAAAATAAAAATAAAAATAGCACTTAAAACACTTGCAAACATTTAAAAGCACACGAAAAAAGTGGTGTGGAGAACAACACCCACTCTTAGAAACTGCAATGGCCAGTTGCCTACCCCTTCTGACAGCACATAAACTATCCAAAACCAGACAAGTGGCAATTTTTCAGAAACCTATAAATCTATTTTGCCATACTTAGCCCATTCAGATAGAATCTTTGCCATTCTCTCTCATTTCAGGATGCTGTTCTAAGATAATGTCACTGTCGGTGAGCTGTTGGAAGTAATTTTCTTCCTAATTTTAGGCCGCAGAGGTAATAATGAATGAATTACTGGATTATTAATATTTGGAAGCCTTGCCTCCTTCTTTAGCTGCATAAGTGAATTGAAGCGTAGCCCAATTCCATTTAGTTCCAAAGAGAGCCACAGTATCTCATCCGCCTTTGTTTACCAGTAACAATTATGATTTATTGGCGCCATGCTCTAGATCTGTCAAAGTGCAGGTTTCGCTAACCAAATTTGCCCAATTGGGCTGATCCAGTCTTCGGTCACTTTGGCTCACTGGGGGCAGAGTGGTTGGGTGGCACTTTATATGCTACTGGAGTAAGGTGAGTAGCACTCAACACAGGGTCTTTTGAGTAGTGGCACCCTAGTTACGGAATAAATATGTGCAGATAGGGGCTCATTTCATTCAGTTAACTGAATAGGCTGACATCAGAAGTGTGGACAGAGGGGCACACTGAGTTTTGGGGTGTGGACAGCTGGTGCAGCCTTGCTCCCCTTTCACGCATGCAGTGAACACACAAGAAGTGGGGTTGGATTCTGAACAGGGCTTTCTGACACTTTCAGCTTTTCTGACACTTTGCTTCCTAGAGTGACTGCTCTAAGTAGGGGTTCACTGCATCAGGGGTATCAAGGATCTAAGAACAGAGAAGGTGTCTTGAAAAACAGCATGGGTGTGAATTGTATTGTCCTAGGGGAACTTAAAATATATGTCAAAACATAATACACTGTTGCACACCACCTCAATCTCTGAGCAGTGTGAAATTCCTGGACTTCTAGGCCCAGGGTCTGTGTTTCCTTTTGGAAATGAGGCACAGGGGAGAGTGTGGTGTCTTTATGATATATGGTTTATTTACGCATATCTACAACCTGAGCCTACAATGGAGGAATTCGCAGCATCAGCACCTGTGATGGCCTGGGAATCCGATTCAGAGGGTGAACCGGAGGAATCCCAGCCTGCACAGGAGTTCCCGCCTCCAGGGCCGGCTGAACTGGGGCAGGGCCTTGATTCTGAGGCGCCTACACCTGTGCTGGATCCTCAGGAGCAGGCACCAGGTGAATCCATTCTGTCTCCAGAGGTGGTTGAGGACTCAGTGCCTACAGGTGAGTCTCCCCCCGGGCCCAGTAACCCTTCAGCCTCTCCTGAACTGCAGAGGCTCAGGGCAGAGAGGCGAAGGGAACTGGTTTCTCCCAGGAGGAGTGCTCGCCTTAAGGCCAGGAGAGGCGAGTCTCCTGGGGGCCGGGACCGCCCCTGGCCTCAGAGAAGATAAAGGCCAGTCAGCCCGGTCCCAGGTTGCGGGAGCAACGTCATTGTGGAGTACCTGTCCCTGCCCGGACCCAGACCTGACCCTTCAGTGTTCCTGTCCCCGCCCGGCTTCCTGCTTCGGACCTCGCCCCGCTCCTTGTGAACTGTTTCCAGGCTAGTGACCCAGGACCGGACTTTGACTACGCCAACGGTAACCTTCCCCCCGGGACCAGCACAGCACCCCCAAAGGATCTTGTTTCTCCCCTAGCTGTAGCCAGAGGTGCCAGCTTCTCAGGTTTATTGAGGGGGCCTGGCTCAACGTCGTACAATGTCCTGACAACGTCCTCTGAACATTGAAGGGGCCCGGCCCCCTCAAAAGAAATATTCAGGGGAGTGGAAGTGTCTCGGGCCCCAGGAGTTGGTGCCAATGGCCATTGCCTTGGATTCAAACAGAAACATTGCTCTCTCCAGCTTGCTGCTTTACGTCTAGGTCACATTACTCCCACTTTCAGCTCTAAACTCAGGCTTTGTCCTCCTAACTACTGTATTTTTCGCTCTATAGGACACACTTTTTCCCCTCCAAGAATTAAGGGGAAATGTGTGTGCGTCCTATGGATCGAATGCAGGTTCCTTGGCTTCAGCGATAGCAACGTGAAGCCTCTGAAGCCAACGTGAACCCCTCTCACTCTCCAGGCTTCAGGGATGGCCGCCTGAAGCCTCCCGCTCCGGAGGCTTTGGGTTCCGTTTGCTGAAGCTGGGAGAGCAAGACTCACCTGGCTTCAGCAGAGGGAGAGCTGCGCAGCGCCCCTTCAGCAAAGCAGGAGGAGAAATGGAAGGGGCTGCATTTCTCCTGAAGGGGCGCTGAGCAGAGAGGGGAGAATTTTATTTCTTGTTCTCCCCCTCTAAAACAAGGTGCGTCCTATGGTTGGGTGCGTCCTATAGAGCGAAAAATACAGTACCTCTGAGCTGAGGGAGAGCCCTCACCCATTTTCCATCACACACAGAGCCTCCTTTCCTTTGTTTCCCTTAATGGCCCATCACCCAGGCTATTACCTCCAGACAGGAAGCTAGCGTGGTTTATATTTTAACACTTGCTGGATCCAGGGGTTGGAAGGATCTCACATACAGCCTTCTTCCTCCCCCTCTGCCCCCCCAACTCATAACAATACATTCCACCTTAGCAAATGAAGGGAGGGTGGGAATGCTACTTTCTCTTGCAAACTCAGCTAAAATAATTTTTCCTAACACTGTTTGAACAAGTGTGATTTTTATAATCTCAATGTTTGCTTTGTACTGCCGTTGTGGTGGTGGTGGGGAATGGGGCGAGGGGTTGTGGTTCACATGTATTTTGAATAGCAAAACAGAAGCGGGTTATTTACTTTTCTGATTAGGTTAACAGCTTTTCGAGGAAAGTGCTTACCAAACCTAAAACAAGTTAACATGAGTGCAGTGCACAGATGGCCAATCATTTGGGGTTCTTGGAAGAGAAGGAGGAGAAGCCGGTGGGTGAACATCCTGTTTTGTTTTTGCCATGAAAGGGGAGAGGGAGGAAATGACAGGCATATAAGGAGTTCAGATATCAAAGATTCTCCTCACCAAATAAATAAATAAACCCACAGAGCAGCCTGCAAGAAACCTTGCATTTGTACACACAATGTTTCAAAGTAAGTTGTATATGCTGCTAGGCATGAGGAACTGTTGCAGCAGAGTGCACAGCAAACTGGGAAGAGCAGTACAGTGGTACCTTGGGTTACATACGCTTCTGGTTACAGACTCTGTTAACCCAGAAATAGTACCTCGGGTTAAGAACTTTACCTCAGGATGAGAACAGAAATTGTGTGGTAGTGGCGCATTGGCAACGGTAGGGCCCATTAGCTAAAGTGGTACCTCAGGTTAAGAACAGTTTCAGGTTAAGAACGGACTTCCAGAACAAATTAAATTCTTAACCCGAGTTACCACTGTAGTTGGGGAAGAGGCATGGACCACACTCAAAGCACTATAATGTCACTTTAGAAGAAGAAGAAGAGTTTGGATTTGATATCCCGCTTTATCACTACCCTAAGGAGTGACCAAGCGGCTAACAATCTCTTTTCCCTTCCTCCCCCCCCCCACAACAAACACTCTGTGAGGTGAGTGAGGCTGAGAGACTTGTTCAAACTTGGTTCAACCATTCTAAGAATCATAGCACTGTGAAGGGAATAATTGTAATAATTTTGGTATATGCAGTTTGATACAACTTCTTTAATATATTCAGAAAGGTTTATCTGAACTTTTACTGTTGTTTTATTTTAATTTGATTTTAATTTTTTGTAGCATTAGAGCATGTTCTACGTTAAACATTTGAAAGTATGAAAATCAGTAGGAACTGTTACATGCCCCCCGCCCCAAAAAAGGTATAAATACGTTCAGGTGTACTGTCTCTCCATGGCATGTTTTATTCTTCAAAGGAAAATTCTTGAGTTGAAATATATAGAACATTTGAAGTATAGTATATTAAATAGTCTGTAGCAGGTTCCATCAGGGGAATCATATCACTAAGCATTTTCTTCTTTTTACCATCTCCTTCATCTGGGAAAGTAATCTGTATTTTCATTTTTCTTTCTTTTTTTAAAAAAATATGGTAATTAAAATTTGTACTCCCACAGGAGATCCTTTTTAAGCAATAGGACAATGGATTTGAGACATGTAAAGGACCCCATTATAAAAGACCCTGAAATCAACTGGCCTGAAGACAGGTTTTTAAAGCTTCTTTTCCATGTTATTCCCATGCAAAAGGACAACCAGAATTTGGGGGGGGGGGACGGGACACTCGTACATTTCCAAAGAGGAACAAAAGAGGGCAGCAACCTGCATAAAATTTGTATATGCTAACTGATATGCGTAGATGTAATTCTGAAAATTATAATTGTGATTTTAATAGAAATAAACAGCAGCATTCTGGGGGGGGGGTGGAGCAGCACTCGTAATGTTGGCATCGCTGCTTACCTGGATGGCACTAGGGTAGGATGGAGCAGTGGTGAGGTTGGGGGCTGTATGGATACAGTGGTGGCGCATCAATAGAGCCTCCATCTTCCTGCTGCTTTGCCCTGTCCAGGTAAACTGCCATGATACCACTGTCAGAAGGGCTTTTCTGCAGCTCCACCTCACTACAGCAGCCATTACTAGAGACACAGTACATCTCACCATAGCAGGGAAGTCTGCAGCCAGGTGACCTGTGTGTCTGCTCTTAACTAATATTTCCATTTGGGGGAGCTGTGGCTCATCTTCAAAGTGCTAAACCATGGCTTAGTGTTACATGTGAATGCAGCTGTTGTACAGCAGCAGAAAAAGAGAGAAGAAGCTGACATGAACACTACGGATATTCTATGAGTCCTAACTTAACTTAACTCTGGGGGTTAAACCACAGAGCCTAGGACTTGCTGATCAGAAGGTCAGCGGTTTGAATCCCCACAACGGGGTGAGCTCCCGTTGCTCGGTCCCTGATCCTGCCAACCTAGCAGTTTGAAAGCATGTCAAAGTGCAAGTAGATAAATAGGTACCGCTCTGGCGGGAAGGTAAACGGCATTTCCATGCGCTGCTCTGGTTTGCCAGAAGCGGCTTAGTCATGAGACTTCCGGGGTGGCACCATCGGCAATGGCGGACTCCCTCTGAACTGGAGGGACTAGCTCCGCGCGAAACGGGTCTTCTCCGCTACGACGAAGCGGGGACCCTTTTAAAAATCACAGGCGGATGAAGCCTGTGACCATGGGACTCGGCGGGCACCTTTAGCGCCCCCCCAACTCACAAAGGAACCCACTAACGGGCTCCGAAGTGAAGAGGGGGAAGTGGCACGGTGCTGTGAGTCAACTGCTATTTCCGTGGAGCGAAGCCGCATAGCCGTTGCCGGAGAGCGCTGCCTTTTTCCTGGGACAATTTGGATTCTAAATAAAGCACCCGTGAGTACTTAAACTTTGAACAACTGGACTTTAAATAAGGACTTGCGAACGGAAAGGAATTGGACTTAAAAATTTATTTCAGTTTGGTACTGAACGGGAAGGTCTAAACAGGAAGTCAGCCTTCTGTTCTTCTGTAGACAGAATAAAGCAAAGACAACGTAAACTAGAGCTCAGAAAATCGTCTCTAAAGGATTGGATTTCATCATTTAAAATTGTGGAACCCCCCTTCGACAGCAGGAGAAGAAGGGGGATCTTTTTCGGACTGTTTAAACCTGCAGAAGTGAGTTTAAAGTAAAGTAACTTTCCACCGTCCTGATCCTGGAGCGGGGTGTCAGGACTGACGTTTGAAGCTCATTGACCAGAGACAAACGTTTTTGACAGATAGCTAAAAGAAGAGAAACATAGTGATTCCACTGTTTCCCTTCGCAGTTTAAAGGAACAAATATTGACAAAATATCTCAAAAAGGAAAACTTTGTTGCAAGAACAAATAGAAGTTTCCCCCCTAGAGGGAGACTGTGAAACTGTAACCAATTCCAGGGAGCCGGCAGCTGTTACAGATTACAATCGTGGGAACAGACATTTGACCTTGCAGGAGAATGTATTCAGAACCTCTGTTGCATGCTTTCTATAAAACAAATGCCCTACTGGAACAGTTACATGAGAAGATGAATTTGATGGCGAATTCGACTAGAAATTTTGAACAGGCAGTGGGAAATTTTGAACAGACAGTGGGAAAATATGTGGAGCCCACCCAGGAATTAAATCAGGAGTGTGTCCTGACAGAACAGGCCCAACAGGAATATGAGCTTTCGGATTTGACAAATGAACTTGGAAAAAGCCAGATTTGGAAAGAAAAAGTTTGGTTTGGCTTGGAAATGGGGGGCTGGATTGACCCCCCTATGCAGGGATGTTTGGACTTTTCAAATCTGGCAATGGGCCGTGAGATGTTTGGGATTGTGGGGGCTCTTAATTTTGGAGGGTTTTTGAAACATGTTTTTAAATACCACATGGAATTTAGTGTTGAATATGGAAAAGGGGCTGATCTGTCGAGAAGGGTCAAAAATATTGCCAAGCCGGAGTTCCCACGAGCAGGAGATAAGGGAAAATACAGTTACAAAGATGAAGAAGAGCTGCGGAAGGGACATAGAAGAGACTTAAGGGCCTCGGATATAAGGTTGCCAGGTTAATGCGCTAGATCGATGGGATAATAAGGACTGACAAAACCCGGGACCAGGAGGAAGGGATGCTGGATGAAGATTGGATTTGTTTGTATTTCTTTTTTTTACTATTAGGACTGTTTTATAAAATTGATGAATGTTAGAAAAATATTGGAATGAAATTACTCAGCTTTAGTAAAAATGTTTAAAGAATTATGAAAGAATATTATGGTTATGAGAAGTTGGTAAGGATAAGATTTAAGTTTTAAGTTTTAAGGTTTTTTTATAGAAAGATAAGATTAAAACAGTTTAAGGTAATGTAATGACAGAATATTATGAAATATGGAAAGGATAATTAACAACTAGGATACAAAGAAAGGGAGGAGGAGGAGGAGGTCAAAGAAAGAAGGTAATGACAGTTGAGGATTTGAGAATAATGGATTTGTTTTTAAATGTTTTTAAATGTTTGTGGTGTATTTTTGTTTTTTTTCTGTTTTTTTTCTTATTTTGAATTTGTATTCGTATTGTTGGAAGTGGTTTGTTTTTCTCTTTTTCTACTTTGTTTTTTTTTTCTTGTAACTTTAAAAAAAATCCCCCCCCCCAATAAATATCATTTTAAAAAAACAAAAACAGAAGCGGCTTAGTCATGCTGACCACGTGACCCGGAAGCTGTACGCCAGTTCCCTCGGCCAATAAAGTGAGATGAGCACCGCAACCCCAGAGTCGGCCATGACTGGACTTAATGGTCAGGGGTCCCTTTACCTTTAACTTAAATGTATAAATTAATACAGCCAGTCCGCAAGTCCAAATTTGGTATCTAAATGAGATCAACAGCAAGGGCCGACTTTGGACTGTCAAATTTCAGTAGCGCCCTGTGCGAGTCCAAAATTCGGCACGCACACCCACTTCTTGCCTTCTGTTCTGCTTAATTAACTACATCATAGTTGTGACGTCCTGCAGAGCCTCCTAGACTCGGCACCCAGTGCAGCATGACTGGTCGTGCTGCCCTAAATCTGCCACTGTCAACAACTAAAAGCCATGTGTTCAAATGTAGAAAGGACAATGACGTCATAAGGATGTCACAAAAAAGGGGACAGAATGAGGTGGAGTGGGAACAGAGGGGAACGGGCTTACGTGCATTCTACATGCACATGCAGGTGTCCGGATCATAAACCCCGCTCAAAACTAGGGTGGCCTGTATGTGAACACTGCCCAGTGTGTTTTGATTATAAACATTCCTAAGGAGGATAACGGATCTTCATGTTTCTTACGCTTGTGCATCACTTGAAAGTGTTGTTTTCACCATGAAGACCCTTCACCTCTGAGGACGGAATTCTTGTCAAGATTACAGCACTGGGCAATCTTCATATCACAAACGACTACTTCCAGGCACCAGCTTCAGGCCTTCCTCTTCCTTCACTCTCCATCAGAGAGCCTGTGTCTGCTAGCCAACTCATCGGAGAAGAAGCTTGTGTGTTTTTCTGCTCAATGCTTTCCTTGCTTCACCTTTGTTGACTACCAGCCTGATGCTGTTGTGGCTGTCTGCCAAACCTAACAGTATATACCTGTCTGCATGCTGGTTTTATTTCCTAGGCAGGTAGACAGATAGGTCATCACTAGGGAAGATGTCCTCCTTGACCGCCTTCAACTATATCTTTTGATTGGGCTATGAGACGGCACTAGGGAGCCATGGGTACGTAGCCCAAGGTTACCCAGTGAGATTCATGGCCAAGTGTGGATTTGAATCCTTGTCTCCCAGGTCCTAGTCCAACACTCCAACCACTACAGCACACTGTCTCCCTGTCAGGCCATTAGTTCTTTCGCTGTTCGCTTTCCTCCCTTGCTAACGTTGGGAGAGAAAGGGGGATTAGCTGTGCTTTGAAACAGCTCCACAATGGAGCTTGCGCAAATGGCTGGGGTGTTAAGACATGACGTAAGTGCAAAATGGTGCTATTAATGCCCTTACTGCATTTCATTGTCGCTGGGGTAGGAACCTTGGAATGTAGGAAATGCAATTAAATCCCTCGCAAACACTAGTTCAGATTTCATTAAAAGATAACAGTTTGCAATGTTATTTTGTAAAGAAGAATAAGAGCCAAGGGAATTTAGCCCAGCCCAACCAGCTCCAATTCTCCAGATCCCCACTTAAGGGGGTGTAAATATCCGTATAAAAAGCTATTTATGGGGCAGGTCCGCTGAGAATAACCACAGATGTGGTGCTTTGAGCTAGTTCTGTTCCCAATACTAGTTTACTGTTTTTTAGAGGTGATAGAATCCTACAGAGGGCTCTTTGCTGGCTTGCCTTATTTAGAGCTTTATTATTTATGAGGACTTGTAGAAAAAAATTACACTTTCTTTGAAGTTATTGCTCCGAAACTGTTTCCCCTTTACTTTTTGAAAAGCGTTTCCATTGTTGCCCCAAACGGAAGAGATTAGGATTTGAGGAGGTGCAGAAGAGGGCAACCCAAAATTATTCCTTATGGAGGAAAGGCTAAAAAGCTTTGGACTTTGTGTAGGAAAAAAAGAACTCGCTGGGCACGGCAGAGATTTATAAAATCATACATTGTGTGGAGCACCTTTGCCTGACCTGATGGCTTCCAGATGTTACGAACGACGTCCCATCAGACCCAGCCAGCTGAAAGGCCATAGCTGAGTTACCACTGAGCAACCACCTTGCATGCAGAAGGTCACAGGTTCAATCCCCAGAATCTCCCCATAACTGAGGGAGGAACTTTGTCTGAAGAGCTGCTGCTGGAGAACTGTAGACAATACTGAGCCAGACTGAACAATGGTTTGGCATAGTATAACACAGCTTTCCCTGTTTTGAATCTCTTTACTATATGTATGTGTGTGAATTTTGGTTGTCCCATTCCAGCAAGTGAGATCCATGCACATAAGCAGGTCTTCTGCATGATACGTTGCTGATGTGTAAGTATGTCTGGGTACACATTCCCCATCTGCACTGTGATGCACAATGCGCCAGCATTATCCTCTTTTAAAAATGAAAATAGTGTCGCTGGCTTGTTCCTGTAATCACGGCTGCCCGGAGCTGTGCAACGTCACTGGGGCATACACACAAACTGTGGGACACGCACCCAATATCATCATGCCCCCTGGTGTGTGTGTGAGACATCATCACACCCCTCAGTGTGCCAATGTCAGTTGCGCATGTGGCATGGCGACGTCATAATGACATTGTGTGCATGCTCCCCGTGGCATCCATGTGCGGCCGCCACCGCACTTTGTGGGTGCCCGGCCCCCTCATTTAAAATGTTGTGGGAGCCATGGCACCCAGGGCCCCTGGGACCTGGCCCCTATGGGAGCGCGCATCTGTACCCAGGGCCACTGGTTGTGACTTGTGACTCAATGACCACAGGTCGACCTGCATCTTATTTATTTTTTGGTTAAAGGTGGGAAGTAAGAGACTGAAAACAGACTGAAGAGAGAAAAACAACTACCAGACTTTTAGAAGACATCTGAAGGCAGCCCTGTTTAAGGAAGCTTTTAATGTTTAATAGGTTATTGTATTTTAATATTCTGCTGGGAGCTGCCCAGAGTGGCTGGGGAAACCCAGCCAGATGGGCGGGGTATAAATAAATTATTATTATTATTATTATTATTTTTTATTATTAGAAGCAACACTGACTGATTAAGCAATGCCTTACCTTTGTAGGCCTAATAAAAGACAGATACACTCAAAATACATACCCTTCAACATTCTTCAGATGAAAATAGGGATATTTCTCACTCCCCTCAACTGATCCTTCTCAACACCCCTCCCCCATTTTGTGACCCTCCCCCAGCAGAGCATTTCCTATCAGAAGGGTGGGTGCCACAGAGCACAAACACCTGTGCTGCCCAGAGCGCGCGTGCTCCCAAGGGGGCCCTCACACGCACCGCATTTCAGGGTAGAAGAGGGGCAGGGAAGCTGCTGCTCACTCTCCTCCTGCTGTCCGCAGCCAGGTCAGACATGACCCGGCAACAGAGCTGCTGTAGCCAGGTGTGCCTTGCCACTGCTGAGGAGGGCTGCTCTCTGCCGTCGGGTCAGAAGAGCTGCTGCTGCCGGGTGCGAGGTGTGTTGCCCACTCGCCTGCCATTTTGTCACTCCCCTTAGTCACATAGCTGTCAACTTTTGCCTTTTCTTGTGAGGAATCCTATTCAGAATAAGGGAATTTCCCTTAAAAAAAGGGAACAGTTGACAGCTATGCTTAGTCATGATACCCAGGGCGGGCCACACCCACTGCACCCCCCTTCCTACACCCCTTTATCCTGATTTTATTTTATTTTATTCTTTATATTTACAAGAAGAAAAATGCACACAAATATATATACAGTGGTATCTCGGGTTAAGAACTTAATTCGTTCCAGAGGTCCGTTCTTAACCTGAAACTGTTCTTAACCTGAGGTACCACTTTAGCTAATGGGGCCTCCCTTTGCTGCCGCATGATTTGTGTTCTTATCCTGAAGCAAAGTTCTTAACCCAAGGTACTATTTCTGGGTTAGCGGAGTCTGTAACCTGAAGCGTCTGTAACCTGAGGTACCACTGTATATTTAAAGGAGCAAGATTAGACAAGGACATGCGCAGCATGTTTGTTTTAAAAAATCAAGGCTTCTTGTGTTCCGCTCTGTTCTACCTTTCTTCCCACCCATGGCGACCCTGCCCTCTGCCTGCACTGGCGCGTCATGGGGCCTTGGTAGCAGGAGTCTCTTCTCCTCCTCACCCACTCTCCAGCAGCTGCCGCAAGCTGCCCAAATGAGGAGCTGGCAGCAGCGGCCATGGAAAGGCCATGTAGAGGCAATGGGATGCTCCCTCTCAGCAGCCGCTGCCACCGCTGCTCAAAAATGTTCCAATTCCTCCTCCCCTCAAGCTTGGTGCCAGCAGGGGAAATGGAGAAATCAGAAGCTGGTGTGGCTTTTGTAATTCTGGGACTGTCCCTGGAACATCGGGACACTTGGAGGGTATGAAAATACCTGTTTTCACCCCATACATTTAAAGCACATAGTTTCCCCCAAGAGCACTGGGAACTGTAGTTTAACCCTCACGGGGCTATTCCCAACACCCTTAATAAACCACATTTGCAAGAATTCTTCGAGGGAAGCTATGTGCTTTAAATGTATGGTGCAGTTGTGACCGTAGTAATCTATTTGCTTTAGTAGGTTGCCTTAGAGAAGCCTGTGTTGTTGCCATATTTCCATTTAAAATCATGGAAGCATGTACACCCCCCCCCCCAATATGCAATGTTTAGATGGATAAACACTGAGTATCTTAAACCCTAATCCCTTAGAGTGTTAACACTTAATGGAAAACTATTCACAAATTAGCCCAGGGGTGCTCTAACCTAGATAGATAATCACTGGTAAAATTATGTTTTCCTGTACTGAGACAAATGAAATGTACATGGTGGCTCCTTAGAACAAGTAAAAACAAAACAGCAAGATCAAGTCTTGGCATATATATTTTTTTGCCCTTCAAGAAAAGAGATTCTGGAGATAGTAACAACTGGAGATTTGTTTTGCAGGGGAGGATGGGTTGAGGAAAGAGTAGCATCTCTGTTTAGAAAGTGAGAGACTGAGCTGTGACAGATGGTGTTATTCTGGAAAAGAAATTCAGTTTTAATTAAGGTTTTAATAGTGTGAACCAGATGTTCATCCTGTACTTTATCTTTGAAAAAAGTTGGGAGAATGCCAGGAAAATACATGTGTGCATCACAGATCTAGCATCACAGGTTTCGTCTCAACTAGGAACCTCTCCTATCCTTTGTCATTTATGTGAATGAAAATAAACTCTCCAGCAATGCAAAAGATCAAGTTAGCTGGGCACCTGGATTTTCCGCTGTCAGAAAGTAGACTGGCTTTGTGAGCTAAGATTCTTCTGCAGAATTTGATGATAAAGCCAAGTCTGCTGGATCCCTCTTAGGGGTGGCAGGTGAATTTCAGGTAGAGACATTAAGAAGGTTTATGATCAGCTAAATTTGACCATTAAGAAACACAGGAAGCTGCCTTATGCTGAATAGCACCTCAGTACAGTGAGAGATTTTACTTTCTTGGGCTCCATGATCTCTGCAGATGGTGACAGCAGCCACAAAATTAAAAGACGCCTGCTTCTTGGAAGAAAAGCAATGACAAACCTAGACAGCATCTTAAAAAGCAGAGACATCACCTTGCCAACAAAGGTCCGTATAGTTAAAGCTATGTTTTTCCCAGTAGTGATGTATGGAAGTGAGAGCTGGACCATAAAGAAGGCTGATCGCCGAAGAATTGATGCTTTTGAATTATGGTGCTGGAGGAGACTTTTGAGAGTCCCATGGACTGCAAGAAGATCAAACCTATCCATTCTGAAGGAAATCAGCCCTGAGTGCTCACTGGAAGGACAGATCCTGAAGCTGAGGCTCCAATACTTTGGCCACCTCATGAGAAGAGAAGACTCCCTGGAAAAGACCCTGATGTTGGGAAAGATGGAGGGCACAAGGAGAAGGGGACGATGGAGGATGAGACGGTTGGACAGTGTTCTTGAAGCTCCCAGCATGAGTTTGACCAAACTGCGGGAGGCAGTGGAAGACAGGAGTGCCTGGCGTGCTCTGGGCCATGGGGTTACAAAGAGTCAGACATGACTAGACGACTAAACAACAACTGTCAGTGCTCAATGAAATTGGCTTTCCAGGATTTCAGAGATCCTAGGAATTGAACCTGGGACATTCTGCATGCAAGGCAGATGCTGCACCAAGCAGCTAAGGCATAAAGTGTGAACACTGGTATCAGAGACACTCTCAAATTGCCATTCAGTACTCAATGGGTAACTTTGACCCAATCACCTTCTCTTAACCTAGCCCACCTTACAGAGTTATTATGATGCTGAAGTAGAGAAAGGGGAAAAAACATATACTGAGCTCCTTGTAGGGCATTATAAGCAAATAATGAACAGTGTTTGAAACACAGAGCACGGAGCATATGATTTGGATACATATAAGCACACACATATATACTAGAGACTGCTGCCCCTACTTGCACCACTTCTCAACCCCATCTACCCTACAACCCTTTGCCAATCCTCCTTCCTTCACACCTGGCCAACCCCTCTTCTTCTCTGCTCCTGCTCCTCTGCTCCACCTCTCTTCACAACATGACCCAACACCCTGCTCCACTGCTTGGTTGCTTGCTGGAGGCCATGTGAACTACAGCATGACTGCAGCCTTACAATTTTATTATATAGCAAGATATATTGATATAGCACATTGTTGTCCTACGGAATTTGCTACTGCAAGTCATGGTGATGGCCACCAACATGAATGGCTCTAAATGGGGATTAAACAGATTGTAGAAGATAAGGCTATCCATTGCTCCCAGATTTTTTCGATGAGCTTAAATTCAATTCTGCCCACTTTGAACATACTTCTAGGGAGTGGGGGCTTGCATGGTGAGTGGATAACTTAACACACAAGTCCTTTGAACTGTTATTTGTTCCTTCTAGTGTACTGCTATGTTCTGTGAGATAGGCTTGAGGGGAAAAGGACAAGGACCTTGATTTTGGGGAAACCACATCTTTATCTCTGCAATTCCTGAATCATAAATTTACCTTAAAAGAGACTTTCATTGCCTGTGTGAAGTCTGGTTCCCACTTACAGGAAGGTGATAATTAAGTATTTCTTGTAAATAAAAAGATAAGCATGCTAATCTTTTCTGCAACTATTAGAGTCAGGATGTTAATTATTCTTTCCAGGACATGTCTGAGACAAGAGCTTGTGCCATGGTCTCAGATAGTTCACGAGGGGCATCTTTTACAGTATATTAAACTTATGCCAGCTGTGCTGATGCCATGATCCATTGAAATAAATCATATAAAAAGCCCAGACATGTAAAAACCATGTAAAAAACCCAGACCATGTAAAAATGCATCCTTATTCCCTCTCCTCCTGCATGTGACATAACGTTTGCCATTTTAAAAGGGTTTTTAAAAAAGTGCTTAGTATGTCAACTGCTTCTCTGTTCTGCTACATATATATCCAAAGCACCGTAAATGAAAATTGTGGCTGCAAGGCTGCTCCCTCTCCTACAACAATTCTCTCCCAATTGAGAACATTGTGTCTGCTTAAAGAGCTCCACTATAAAACAAACAAACAAGCAGTATATATTTTGAGAAAGGGATTCAAGCGCATACTGGGAATTTAGGTTTGCACAGTTCCTCCTCCAGCGTGGTGTAGTGGTTAAGAGCGGTGGACTCGTAATCTGGTGAACTGGGTTCACTTCTCCGCTCCTCCACCTGAAGCTGCTGGGTGACCTTAGGCTAGTCACAGTTGTCTGAAGTCTCTCAGCCTCACTCACCTCACAGAGTGTTTGTTGTGGGGGAGGAAGGGAAAGGAGATTGTTAGCCATTTTGAGACTCCTTAAGGCAGCCTTTCTCAACCTGTGGGTCCCCAGACATTGTTGAACTACAACTCCCATCACCCCTATCTAGCAAGGCCAGAGCTCAGGGATGATGGGAGTTGTAGTCCAACAACATCTGGGGACCCACAGGTTGAGAACCGCTGCCTTAAGGGGAGTGAAAGGCAGGATATCAAATCCAAACTCTTCTTCTTCTTCTTCTTCTTCTTCTTCTTCTTCTTCTTCTTCTTCTTCTTCTTCCTCTCCTCCTCCTCCTCCTCTTTCATAACCTGGTCCTGAGCTGTAGAGGGACTTATATGTTAGTACCAACATCTTGAACTTGGCTCAGATCTACCCGTAAATCCCCATGCAATGTTAGCAAAATACAGGCTCTATTCTCATGTGTATCTCATGCATGGGGTTCTAATGGATGGAGGACAGAGTGGGGTGCACCTTCTGGCCCCTGTCCTCAACATCCTGTGCCCCATGCACAGGTGCTCCAAACGATTGTGTCCCCCAATTGCACAGGGAGGGGGTTGCCAACCAAGGCTGAGCCTGACCTTTCCCAAAGGGAGTTTAGGAAGAGAACAGGTAGTTGGTCTTCATCTGCTGCTGTCTTCAAATTTGTTGTCCTTGTTTCCAAAACGCAGGTAGTCATTTGCTTTATTGTGTGTAATTCTGCAAGCGTCTTGGTGTTTATGTGGACAGAAAAGCTGCAGAGAGGGGGAATAAAAAAGTCAAACTGAAGAAATGTTTGAGGATGGCTGAAGGGAAAGCTTAGCAAGGAGCTCCATTCTCTCCTATTGAATCTGATTATGTGTTTCCACCACCCCTGCATTTTTAAAGCACATGGTTTTCCCCAAAGATTGCTGGGGAACCATAGTTTAAGGGTGCTGGGAATGGTAGCTCGGGGGGGGGGGAGCTACAGTTTCCAGGATTCTTTAGGGAAAGTCAGGTGCAACAAATAGTATGGATGCGATCTTTGTTAAATGAAGGAAATGAAGCAGCGTTTACCCTACTGAAAAGGAGTCTTATTCGGAGACTTTAGAACTGTTTTGGTTCTATCTTTCAGGGATTCCGCTCCCTTCAGTGGAACAAATGATTTGCTTTAAAAACAGCAGAAACAACAAACACAGACACAAGCAATCCTTTCTCACCACTTTGGAGAAACTGTTTTCAGAGGTAGCAAGGGGGGCAGGGGGAATTGACCAGGAAATCACAGGAGCCAATGCTCCATGAGTCATCCTGAAGCTTCTGTCCTGCTCCATTTTCCTTCTGCCAGCCAAAATCAATATATTTAACATTTGCATTTCATTACACGAGGCTGGAAAGGTCAGTGTTTCAGGGTTGAAGGTTTCTTCTATCTTAGAAAAGATCGTGGCTAGTTTGGAATCTGACTTATGGTCCGGGAGAGGGTTCATTGCACTCTCCTTACCTGGGGAGAAATGAGAGAAGGTGGGGGCAAAAGCTTCTTCTCTGCTTCCCACTATCCAATGCAAACAACACACCAGCAGATGATAAGATTCCTGTTCTTTTGTAGCATAGTGACAAGGCACCAGAGATGTACAATAACATGCAAAATGTTTATGCAGATCCAGCCAAGAAAATCTTAACAAAAGACTTTAAAACTTTTAAACAGTATTGTGAGCCCAGGAAAAAGCCAGTGTTTGAACACTATCAGTTTTGGCAACTTCAGTTGGATGAAACCGAAGAAATGGATCATTTTGTTATGCAATTAAGGTGCAGAGCTCATGAGTGTGAGTTTGGAACATCAGAGGATGTAATGATAAGGTATTAAATTGTTTTCAGTGTCCCTGATTACAAGTCAAAAGAGAATCGTGGAGTCGTAGAGTTGGAAGCGATCCACAGAGCAATCTTATCCAACTCTTATCCAATGCAGGAATTACAACTAAAGGTTCCCTGACAGATGACCAGCTAAACTCTGTTTAAAAATCTCAGGTGAAGTAGAGTCCACCACCTTCCAAAACTTCTTTAGTACCCCGATCTCACACATGCTCAACCAATAGACGTTTGTGGACTTCAGCTCAGGCATACCCTGCCCCTTGCAATGGCTCAAGAGTCTCCAATATCTGTCCACAGTCAGCCAAAGGAGCATACGAATTCATCCATTGCATCAGCCAGCAAGGTCATCTGCAATGTCAGCAGTTTGGCACCAGTATTAATGGATTAATAGGAGAACCTTTGTTATTGAGAAGACTCAACGATGACAGTGGGAGGGACTAGTCCACTAGTGAGGTACAAAACCACCTGCAGGGCTGTGTCCTGAAAAACAAATGGCGTGTGCATGGCAGTTGATTGGTGGTTTTCTAATATGTCTACCGCTAGAGAGCTCTTTCTCTGTAGACTTCACTGCAGAGGGCCTGCTGTGTTCTGGAGAGATTCTGAGGGCATGTGTTAGGGTGCTGGTCCAATCACACGGGATGTTAAGCAGGGCTTTCGAGCCTCATCATTGTACTGCATGAACTGAGAGCGCACCAGAGGAATACTTCCAAGAACAAAGAAACAGAAGAAGCTTCCTTATAATGAGTGAGAGCATTGGACACCTAGCTCAGCGTTGTCTGCAAAAAATCAGGCAAGGACTTTCCAGGGTTTGAGAAAGGGGACCTTTCCAACTCCACCTGGAGATTGAACATTGAACCTTCTGCTCTACCACTGAGCTATGCTCCCCCCCCCTCCCAAATAGTAGTAAGTGTGGAGGACAAAGTAGGGGAGGTCAGTTGTGATGGGGAAACTGTCTTGCAGGTAAGCTTGTCCACCAGGGTGAAACTTTTCATTGAGGCACCCTGGACTTCCCCAGAACACAGTTTGAGAACGCCTGGCTTAGACAAAGCTTACGATCAAAAAGAAAGGGAAAAGAGAAGCGTGTCCAGCCCCTCTTTCATGTCTCAGGAGATCTTCCTCACTTCATCCTCAGAGACTGTCATCTTCTTTTCCCCACCCCCAGAACTGGTGCTTCTTCTTTTATCGTTATCCTCCCATTTCCTTCCGCAATTACAAAGCTCTGCAAAGATCAAAGTCCTTGTGACCTTGAGTTTGCACAGTCTTTCTCTTTTGTCACTGGATGGTGGCCAGCTGGAGCATGTTAAAAAAACCCACACATCACTGGAATATGCTCCAAATTCAGACTTTTAATAAAATGCTGGAATAGATGCAGATGCTGATTGGCTGATACCCAGTGATGGAACCCTGCAAAAGGGAAGTCATCACTTTGATGTTAGCAGCTGCATCGTTTTTGTACATAATCATTATTTTCTCCCATCTCCCTTGCCCTGTGGTCCATTTATCAAGGATGCAGCATCTAGCCCTGTGCTGAGGGACCTTTGAGAGTTGTCTCCCTCAATTTATTAGCATGTTCGTTGAAACTTGCACATGTGGGGCCCCCACCCAGCCCAGCATCCTATTCTCACAGTGGCTAACCAAATGCGCAATTAATTTCATTTGAAAATCACAGGGTGGTTTATAGCATAAAACGACAAAATGAAAACACGATGGCAGGAATGGGCCAGTGGGCCACTAGTAAGTTTCTTTAGGATCAGAAACCCAAAAGCCAGATTACATGCCATCCTTGGATAGGGATAGTCCCATGACAAAATCAGCCTTCCAATTTATGGAACATTTTCTTCCCTAGTGAAACGGGCTTCTGTTTTTCCGCCACATTTGCAGAGCACTTTGGAATTTATTTAGAATTCCTTCATTATTCTAGGAGGTGTGGGGTTCAGTTTACCTTATCCTAGGAAATAGCTGAGGGTGGCGTATATGGGTTTTTCTTCCCATTTCTCCAGTGATCTGTAGTTTCTGTTCCCTGTGCTTCCTGAGCTGAAAAAAAACCAAACCAAAACAACCTGTGGAAGAAGTAACCTCATGACATCTTTCCCCCAGTTTTAAATCAAGTGCAGGGAGGCTGGCTGCTGAGCGGCTGAGCTTGGTGTGCTTACTGGTTTTGTTTTTATTGGAAAACCTTCCTTTTACCTTTAAAAGAAAAGAATAGAAAATCTTCCCACACTGATTTATTTAATAGTTTTTTAAAAAAGCTTCAGTTTGGGGGGGGGAAATGACTGCCACATATCAGCGCAACAGAACTGGGGGTGGAGACAGGAGATAGAACTAGGCTTATGCTTTGGCACATACCATCATGACATCCAGGTGAGAAGAAACAAAAGAATTTGACAGCTAGCATTATTCATCACAGGTGGCTCTGCTTGGAAACAAAGTTAACGACAAGTGGACTCAGGAAAATAATTGTTACTTGAATGACTGATTTGTAATTGTGGGTGTAATGCACTTGAGGGGGGCAGGAGTGCAGACTTTTGCCCCTTACGGACAAAAATTCTAGATCTGGCACTGCTGTTTTCATCCAAGACTCACGGCTGCACAGGACATTATAATAGGCTACTTTTATCTGTATGCCTTTCATTTCCCCCCCCAGCTTCACAGAAAAGCCTCACTTTCTTTTCCCGAGATACCCCACTGTTGATAAATATCATCGGCTATTTATCTCTCCTTTGCTGTTTGATTCATTGCATTCGCAAATTTGGAGCTAATTCCTTGTATGACAGGGCAGCTAATGAGTTTGTCTCCAAGACTTGGAATAGAATTTTAAATCCTTTCCATGGACTCTTAAATCCTTTACAACCATTAATGTCTTATCAGTGAGAGTCTCGTTGAACAAAAGGTATAATTCTTAGCTCATGCTGTGTTAACACCAACTGAATTCAGCTCAGTTGCTTCTGCTACACAAAACACAGGAGAGGGAGCCTGTTCTGTAGGTCATCACTGCTGAATATTACACTTTGAAGTATTTTTTCTTCATTCAATTAAGAACATTGGCTTATAGGGTAATCTGAATCTCAAAATTCAGCTATCCCTACTGCCTTTTCATCATCAGACTGGATTTAACAGTCATTCATTCTTTGAGGACCCAGGTTGGAATTCAATGTACTGCTAAGTTAAAGTCCCTTGGCAATGTCCTAGTTGCGCTAGTAAAATGGGTTTTGCAAGAGGAGGCACAGGAAGCCAGCATAGTTTTCATGGCTGCTTGTGCAACAGATTTTTGTAGTGCTGATACTTCCTGTTGCCCAACCAGTTGCACAATAAGCTTCCACTAATGCAGCTGTTGCACAGGGCTTCATATTGCACAGCCATTATTCTCACCCTTATGCTTGTGCAACAATCCTTACCCTGACAATGCATGCTAAACTGTTGCAGCTATTAATATTATGCAGCATGAAGAAATTGGATGCATAAAATTTGACCCCTTTCGAAATAAAAAAAAACCCTGTCCAGACCCATGATTATGATTCAAACCTTTACTAACCAGAACTTCTTCAAAACAGGTATTAAAACCATCATTGATACACCCAAATAATTCCATAAAGCATATGCTTATTCAAGCATAGGTTCTTCTTCTTAAATATATAACGTAATTACGATCAGGCTATGCAGCTCCTAGAGAGGCTTCATTATCACACCCTTTTCTCACTGTACCTGGGAACAGAAGACAAAGGCAACTCACCTTCAAAATGGCGAATTTGCAATTGAATACCTTAATCATGTGCTATAAGGTTAAACACTCACATGTAAGCTAGCAGAGAACACCAACAGTTAATTATCAACTCAGTTAAAAGCTTAGAGAGAGCTTCAGCATAGCCTGGGTTACAATTCCTAAATTATCTTACTGTTACTCTGTATGCAGCAGCCATTTCTCATTTTGCCACCTGAGGCGAAACAGGAATGTGCTGTGTCACTGCAGCCTCCACTGCAGCATCTGCTGCCCAGGATAGCTGGCTCTTCCCACCTCATGAACAGGCCTAGCCCGGCAGTAGCTAGCAACCACCTCAAGCATTCTGTGCATCCAGTTCAGGGCTCTGTTCCTCCCTGAAATCTATTGAAAGTGTCACAGCTCTTGTGCTTTTGAAGCCTCAGTTTCATTGACTGCTCACTGATACTTTAAAGGTGTCACTCCTAACTCTCTTCTTTGTGTGACGGCTTCACCCTGTGACCGTTTGCAAAACTACTGCTTAATGCCAGAGAGAAAATGAACTTAACAAGGACAGCGAATATTGCAATTCTTTAAAGCAGCGCAGGCAGACAATCTCATCTCAGAGCTTTGAGTCATACTTCAAACTTTTTGATTACTCGCAGGATGCACAATCGGAGGATAATAAAAATGCATACGGCTATATCGCTGACATATTTATTTATACACATGTGCACACAGAGGAGGCAGATGCAATGCAAATGGATACAGATACAAAAACAACACAAAAAGCTGGAAACCTTGAAAGAGACTAGTGGTCCCTCGTTAATGGAAAGCGTGTCTGAGTGGAAGAATCCTGCTAAAGAATATATTTAACTCAAGCAGGGAGAAAATACTCCACCTACACAGTATATACAAAAAAGTTATGAAATGCAAATGTGGTTTATATAGAACATAACAACCTACATTTTTTCACTTGTAAAAGGAGTACACCAAAGGACACCAGCAGGCCTGCAGGAACAGTCTTTGCAAAAGAAAGTTTTGCCAAATCTGACCACTAACATTCTATGAATAGGAGCATGGGCTCTGGCTGCCAATTTGCTAACAGCTGAACAACTTGGGACCTGTTTATTTGATAAACCACCTTCTCCCATATTGCCCTATTTGGTCACTGAAGTCACTGGAAGAGGCTTTCAAGGTTTGGTACAGGGGACAGAGAGTGGTGATTAATCAAACACTGTCTGGTGCTTTTGCTGCTTTCTGCAGGGAACCTCTGGGCTGTGGACCAAATTAAACCCGACAAGGGTCCCAGTTTGACCTGAAAGGCCATTTCCCCCAAACTATGTCTGCCTGTCCCACACCTGACATCATATATGACCTCAGGTGTTGGCAGGTAGAGATGTTGCAGGATCAGCTGCATGACCAAGATCCCTGTGGGGAACTTGATTTCCACAAGCAGAAGATACCAGCCATCAGCTGATGGTTGATGATTCCAAGCCCATTGGATCAGCTGTGTGACCAATTCCCTTTGAGGAACAGAGCTCAACCTCCATGTTCTGCTCTGATGTTTGCTCTCTCTTCCCCCATCATCCCACCCTGGCTTTATGGCATTATGATGAGCTCAGAAGCATTACTTTTGCTTTCAGCTGATGCTTGTCTGCCTCATTTCTTGGGTGCATTGATAATCAAGATGTCATCAAGTACCTTGTGCCATCTTGTAGAGATCCCAGCTTTCCTCTGACAAGCCCCATGCTTTGCCTTGGAATTTGGAATTCATCCAGATCTGATGCATACCCCTAAAAACTACTCTCTGCAGAGAGTCACAGGCTTTGGCACCAGCCCGTTTTGCTTTGGGCAGAATCTGCTTCACTCCAAAGTAGGCTGCTCTGTACCAAAAAGCAAGCAAAGCAACTCAAAAACAATGAGCAAACTCTGCAGCAAATCATCTGCTATATAGATAGTGGGTTGTTGTTTTTTAAGACATGTTTAAACTTTCAGTTTTCCAGGATCACCTCTAGCTAATCCTACCTGACTCCAAATTGCCTACAAGAAAATAAATGGAGGAAGCTACTTTTTAGAACAATCCCATGAGCAATTTTGTCTTCTCCAGTTAATCCTTTCTTTCCACACCTGCTAATTCAATTTCAAATGCTCACATTTTTGTTCTTTTTAAAGCCCAGAGAACATTGCTGTTCTGGAATATTTTTAGAGTTAAATGTTTGCATGGAACAGACAGGCGGCAGTTGAAATGTTGCAATACAGACGTCTGTTCTAATAATTTGGGGACATTCTAACCTGTTTTCTAATACAGTGTTCCAGTTTCGTCTTGCTGCAGAACTCTCAAAAACCAGTGCATTAAATAATAATAATAATAATAATAATAATAATAATAATAATAATAATAATTTTTATTATTTATACCTCACCCATCTGGCTGGGTTTCCCATTAATGCATTTCAGATAATTAATTACCCCACCAGCTAAAAAATTACCCCAGCACTTTGTTCTGTTCCTCTTATTCTTTGCAAAAGTTATGAAAGGAAACTGACAACCTCTTAATTTCTTTTAATGTGGTTCCAGCTCCAGCTCTTTTCCATTCCCAGCGGAAGGAAAACCACTGGTGGTTTATACAACAAATGTTGACTAGTGCCAAATACATTTGCACTGCCTCTTTTATTGCTGTTGCAAGGCACTTAGATCTGCTCTTTACACATCTCCAGATGCTGCTGGCCAAGAAATCTCAAGGCTGGTTCATGGATTGAAATAGAAATTTCCTCAGTTGACCTTTTGTTTCCTGTTCTGGCTTAGGGCTTATCCACACTTACCTTTCCAGTCTGTGCTTTAAAGCTCAGCATCCTAGCGCCCCCCACTTTTTTTTGCTCAGGAGCTTTCACTGTGAAAACCTGCTCTTTACAGCTGAATCGGAGCAATCGGCTATTCAGGTTTTCAGCGGATGACTGTTTGCTCCAATTCAGCTTTTAAAGAGCAGGTTTTTGCCGGGAAAGCTCTGGAGCAAAAAGAAGGGGTGATTGGACATGGAGCTTTAAAGTGTGGGCTTGTGTCTGAGTGAGGCAATAGGTAAGTCCTTAGATTAGGGTTTCTCAAACTTGGGTATTCTGCTGTTTTTGGACCACAACTCCCATCATCCCTAGCTAGCAGGACCAGTGGTCAGGGATGATGGGAATTATAGTCCAGATACAGCTAAATACCCAAGTTTGAGAAACCCTGCCTTAGATACTCCACCTTTCCTTTCATTTTGTATCCCATGCTCCCTTAGAATGTAAGTCCTGCAGAGTTGAATGGGGTTTACCCCCAAGTAAGTAGGTAGTTATTTACAATGGACCCATTGCAGTTACAGAGATAGGCTGAGCACCAGTATGAAGCATCCTCATCCAGAGGCCAGACCCTCAATATCCCAGAACTGCCCATAGACATACCTTTTAAATTTTATTTTTATTTTCGATGGGTCTGGAAGCTACCATGAGCCCTGTGCTGACGTTGTGGAGAGGGTGGGCAGAGGATGATGTGGAATGGAAGAGCATGAGTCCAACCTGGGAGAAGGTCCTATAGAGTTGGGGTATGGAGATCCAGAACCTTGAGAAGTGCCAGACTCTGGGGAGGATCTCAGTGGCTTAAGAGTGGAGACCTGGGTCCAGGGGAAAGGGCTGATCAGGTTGTCACGGTAACTTCCATGTCATCAAATTCAAGTGCTATGTCCCCATTTGCCAAGGTGGTGCTGGCAAGGGAGAGCCAGTGTGGTGTAGCAGTTAGAGTGTCAGACTAAGATCTGGGAGACCTAGTGTGGCGTTTGCCCTCCTATGTGTGTGACATCATACTGGGTTCATAGGGAAAGGGTTAACTAATTGTAAAATGACTAACCAATGGGAACCCAGGGGGCAGAGTTAAGGGTGTATAAGTTTAAGCACAGAGGTTTTTAGTGAGTTAGAGTTGTTGAGGAGACAGTCTGGAGTTAGGAGAGACAGAGAAGATAAGTCTGTGGGTTGGGCTAGTCTGGTGTGAGAGAGTAAGAGAATTTGTTAAGAGGAGTCAGTCAAACAGTTGAGATAATCAGTCAGAAGGTATTAGGAAGGTATAGGCCGGTAAAGAAACTAAAGTTAAGATACTGACAGGAATATTATCGGAGAAACCATAAACTTGTTAATGTTTGTAAAATAAACTTGTTTTTTTGGTTCACTTTTAACAACTGACTGGACTCAGTGTTTTACCAGAGAGTGACTGGTTGGTGGCAGCGGGGAAGCGAGCGCAGTGGTGGCACAGGGATCAATAGACCGTTAAATGTCCGGGGGCCCTGTGTGATCGCCACACCTAGGTTCAAATCCCTAGGTTGTGGGAATTAAATGGGGGGGGGGAGGGGGAGAACCATGAGTACCATCTTGAGCTCCTTGGGAGGAAAAGGTGTGGTAGAAATATGATACAATGCAATGACCATCTAAGTGCTGCCAATGTTCAAACTTGAATGGGTTTGCGCACATAGTAATGTCAAGGCGGGAGTCGTACGCAGGTTGGCAATAGCTCACAAGATGCCAGTGAAGTTAACTCTTTATTCAAATAAACAGAACAGTGCAGCCCTAGTGAGCACAGCACCTCTTCCTAGTAGGTCTTGCCCCAGTGAAGCAGTTGCAAGGACTGAAGGTCTTTCTCACAACTCTCTATCTCCCCCCATCCCGGTCCTTCCCAAACAACCTGGGACTTCTTTGCCTTGTCTGTCTTTGCTTTGCTTTCTTCATACTTCTGTGGGTTCTGGGAGACCAGGGGGAGGTGAGCTGGTCGCAGCAGGAGGGGAAAACTCCCTGGCTTCTTCAGCAGCCTGCCTGATCTCTGCCTCTTGGCCCGCTCTTCTACAGCCTCTGCTTCTGGACTGCTCTCTGCCACAGCTTCTTCCTGCTCACTAAACCCTGTTGCCTCTTCAGCTTCCGACACTTCCTCATCACAGTCTTCTCCCTCTGACCACGCATTGCCATCCCACCACCAATCCCCTGGCTCTAAGCCTTCTTCCCTTGGGGGTTCCTCAGCTGGTTCCTCCCACCACTTCTCTGTATCCAGCCAGTCCATGACAAGTAAGCACATTTAAACATGACTGGCTGCATGTGTGTAAGGACTTTCACAGACCTTGCCGTGTTTAAATCCATCCTTTGTCTATGCAAAAAAGAAAAGAAAAGCGAGGACCACAGACTTTGCTCTTTGTGGTGCTGCTAACTGTGCTTCCTTCCCTGATCCTGCCAGTCTTTTCCCTGGGTTTCTGCCCCTGCCAGTTCTGCTTCCTGCTCCTCTCTGCACACCCGTCTTTCACCTCTCCAAGCTGCCTCCTGGGAGCTGACCTCGGCCTGCCTCTCTGACCGATGAGTTTGCCTTGCAGTTCAGATTCATGTCTTGCCTGGACCTGCAGGGTAAAAGGGCACAGGATGCCTCTGGTGCATGACAGCAGTTGCCCTACTGAATTCTCAGCATACACAATATGCTTTAATACAAGAAGCTGCCTTTTGTCTAATTAAATCAGACCACTCTAATCATCCAAACCTGTGATTGCCAAACACTGCAGGGCTGATAAGAGAGACAGAAAGAGATAACAGAGTGAGGAATGAAGGAGTGTTTTTATTTTTAATATAGACAAGAGCAACACAGTGATTAATGGCTGAGCGTCTGGATCACGAACACCCTAGGCAGACCTCCTGCTTTGTCTTGGCAACACGGCTGTGTCACCAGCCTCTGATTAACCACCACTGTTGCTCTTGTTGCACATTTTTGTTTACTCCTTTGTGCTGCATCTTCCCCAGGCCTCCATCCTATAAAACTCAGGCAATGGCAGGAACAAGTGGTGGCAGTTGAGAGCCGCCATTTTGATGTCCCATAAACTCCAGCCAACATGGCTAATTGTCAGGACTGATGGAAGCTGGAGTCCAGCAACTTCTGAAGGACACAGGTTCCCCATCTCTGATGCAGGTTGTCAGTTACAGTTTGCACATCTTTACTTGGGACATAAACATTGTTCTACAGTACTCAGCACACATTAAAGACACAAGGGGTTTTAAAAAATTATTTCCTCTACTGTGCACATAGCTGTGCACCATTTTCAGTTGGTGTCCTCTTTTCCTTCCCCAAAATCTCTTTAACACACACACACAGTGTTCCGAGATTACACCACAGTTTGGTGTGACTAAGAAGAACCTAGATGGGGCAGGTTTAGGTTTGAATGTTTGCCAGGGAAGAGGTTTAGCCTCAAGTGCACTTCCATAAGAATGAATGGTTGCCATTTTCCTATGAAGAAAGCAAAACTGCTGGATTTTGGAGAATATCTCTTGGGCCGGTTGGTGGGAGAGGTCATAGTGTCTCACTGGCCAGCTTCCACCAGCCTTAAGTTGGGCATCGCCCGGTCAATAAAGTGTCGACCTGCCATTGTCTGCCTGCTTCAATGGGTGCTTGGAGCTCTGAGTTTCACTCAACAAGTGGACCGATCTACTGCACCAGGCAAAAAAGAAAAGAAATAAACCTTCTTGCATCTAGCAAGCTGGAACATCAGGACCATGTGTCCTGGCTCGTCCACCAAACTTCTGGTCAACGGCTCATGGAATACGACCAGTGCTTTTTATCTGGGGGGACGCAGGGGTATGCATACCTCTAAACATTTTGTGAATCTAATTTTGGTCTCATTCAGAGACAGTATTTCAATATGAGTAGGAAAATGAGATTACCCCTAAACATTTTTTTTAAAGAAAAAAAAAAAAGCACTGAATATGACCATCATTGACATGAACTGAAAATGCTCAACACGGATGTTGCCAGTCTACAGGAGACAGGCTCACTTTGAATGGCAGCCTCGAAGAAAAGAACTATACCTTTTTCTGGCGAGGAGAGCATCCAGAAGGACCACATAATCAAGGCGTAGGCTTCACAGTGAGGAACTCCTTTCTGTCTGTGACAGAACTGCTAACTGAGAGCTCAGAACACTTGCTTTCCCTCTGCATCTCAACCACCTCCAATCTGGTTGGCATCTTGAGGGCCTCCAGTCTGGTTAACATCTTGATGATCCCACAAACCAATGACCAGTTCCTCATATCTGCTGTAGACAAACTACAAACCAATCTCCTATGTTTATTTCTACCCCAATCCCTTCCTTGGTTCAGAATTTTAACTGTGGGACCTATTAGAAAACAAATACATATTATTTTCTTGATTTTTCTTTGTTTCACTTCCACCAAAGGTAGGAATGATCCAATTTCCAGCAAAGATTGTTTGTAACAAAAACCAGTGTCCAATAATGGATTTTTTTTCATAGATTTAAATACACTGAAAAAGAGGCTTCAGGTATTAAAAATAAAACTCCATTCATCTTATTGTGAATTCCAATGCCTTTACATCTTTCAAATCCTACAAAATTTAATAATACTTTGTAAGTAATCCTTTAATTCTAATAATTTGCCAGTCATTTTTCAAGAGAGATTAATGCCCATCATTTGTTGAAGTAAGCTTTATCTTAAATGGAAATATTGGGGGGGGGGCGAAAGGGAGCGAACTTTCCCATTTAAAATGCACACTTCTGAATAAATAAGAGTTGTTCAAATTCAGAAAAACTGCAGCATTGCTCTGCTGGGATTGTACCATTTTAGAATGCAAATGGGTTATCACATGATTCAATGCATGTGTGCACACACAGCCTTAAAAAGCCCTATGCATGAGAAAGGAAAGTGGTATGTCAAGGAGAAGTCTAGGAGGAAATAACCATCCTACCTGAGAGAGGGACGCGGGTAGCACTGTGGTCTAAACCACTGAGCCTATTGGGCTTGCCGACTGGAAGGGTGAGCTCCCGTTGCTCTGTTTCTGCTCCTGCCAACCTAGCTGCTCGAAAGCACACCAGTGCAAGTACAGTGGTACCCCGCAAGACGAACGCCTCGCAAGACGGAAAACCCGCTAGACGAAAGGGTTTTCCGTTTTGGAGGCGCTTCGCAAAACGAATTTCCCTATGGGCTTGCTTCGCAAGACGACAGCCCATAGGGAAATCTCCGGGACAGCGGGGAAGCGCAGCGCGTCTTCCCCACTGTCCTCGGACCTCCTCCCCCCGCCCGGCATCGGAACGAAGCTCCGATGCTGGGCGGGGGGGAACGCCTCCTCCCGCCGCCCAGCATCGGAACGAAGCTCCGATGCCGGGCGGGGGGGGAACGCCTCCTCCCCCCGCCCGGCATCGGAACGAAGCTCCGATGCCGGGGGGGACGCATCCTCCCCCCGCCCGGCATCGGAACGAAGCTCCGATGCCGGGCGGGGGGGGACGCCTCCTCCCCCCGCCTGGCATCGGAACGAAGCTCCGATGCCGGGCGGGGGGGGGGGAACGCCTCCTCCCCCCCGCCCGGCATCGGAACGAAGCTCCGATGCCGGGCGGGGGGGGAACGCCTCCTCCCGCCGCCCAGCTTCGGATGGCTTTCCTGAAGACTTGGGGTGGGAGGAGGGTTTTCCTTCCCACCGCCAACATTCAGAATGCTGTTCTGAATGTTGGCGGTGGGGAGGAAAAACCCTCCTCCCACGCAAGCCCCGGGAACAGAGGGAAAGCGCTGCGCGCCTTCCCCTCTGTTCCCGTACCTGTCCTGAAGGCTTGCGGTGGGGAGAAAAGCCCTTCTCCGCACCGCCAGCCTGGCAAGCGGTTTCCCTAGGAACGCATTAATTGATTTTCAATGCATTCCTATGGGAAACCGTGCTTCGCAAGACGAAAAACTCGCAAGAAGAAAAAAACTTGCGGAACCAATTAATTTCGTCTTGCGAGGCACCACTGTAGATAAATAGGTACCACTGTAAGGTAAACGGCATTTCCATGCACTCTGGCACTCATCCCGGTGTCCTGTTGTGCCAGTAATGGTTTAGTCATGCTGGCCACATGACCTGGAAAGCTGTCTGTGGACAAACGCTGGCTCCCTCAGCCTGAAAGCAAGATGAGCGCCACACCCCATAGCCGTCTTTGAGTGGACTTAACCATCCAGCAGTCCTTTACCTTTACCTACCTTTCTACCTGAGAGGTTCTCACAGTGGCAACCAGATGCCTGTGGGAAACCAGCAAGCAGGACCTGAGCACAAGACCACAAGTGCTCACCACTGCCTCCTGTGGGAGCAAGTTCCATAGATCCACAGTGCGCAGCGTGAAAAAGGTACTTGGCATCTTCCTAGGGACAGCACGACTCCAAAACAGCCTATCCTGCTCATTGCCTGTTGAAGGTGAGGCTCTCAGAGGACCTTATTAAATGATTATAGTCATTGAGCAGGTTTAGCTGGACGTTCCTTCAGGCTGGAACCCTTAGGTAGGAGGAAGCTTTATACTTTGGGGAAGTCAACTAGGTGTTGCAGCCAGTGGTGGGTGGAGCCAGAACCCTAAGTGGGAGGAGTTTGAAACAAAGCATGGATCTCCCGCTCACTCCATTAACACAAGTCTGAACTGATAGCTCACAGAGGGCCACATGCAATGGGGCTAAGGGCCAAATGCAGCTGGGAATAAGAACCATTAGACTCAACGGATATACAGTGGTACCTCGGGTTAAGAATTTAATTCGTTCTGGAGGTCCGTTCTTAACCTGAAACTTTTCTTAACCTGAGGTACCACTTCAGCTAATGGGGCCTCCACTGCCGCCATGCGATTTCTGTTCTCATCCTGAAGCAAAGTTCTTAACCCGAGGTACTATTTCTGGGTTAGTGGAGTCTTTAACCTAAAGCGTCTGTAACCTGAAGCGTCTGTAACCCGAGTTACCACTGTACATGCAACGGAATGTGCTTTTATACACCCAGTTCCCAACCCCAGCATAGGCCATATAATTATGAATATGCTTGATTTCTGGTAGATAAATACTGTAGCAAAGTGCAAGGCACCTTACTGCTTTGCCTCAGGTGGTGAAACGGGCCAGGCTGGTGCTACAGTAAGCTGAGGCTTCTAGGTTCCAGCTATCTTGCAAGATCTCGCCAGAGCCTGGGAGCCACCACCGCCATTTCTCTGGCAGCGAGGTGCGCCTGTGGAGATGCCCCTCAGATTCCGCCACCTGAGTCAGCTGCCTCAATCTGCTACATGATAGGCTGGCCCTGTGTAGCCCAAGCAGGTTTCCTGAGACCAGTACTTCAAAGCTGTACAAAATCCCAGGGCCAAGGTAAAAGGTAAAGGGACCCTGACTGTTAGGTCCAGTCGCGGACGACTCTGGGGTTATGGAGCACATCTCGCTTTACTGGCTGAGGGAGCCGGCGTACAGCTTCCGGGTCATGTGGCCAGCATGACTAAGCCGCTTCTGGCGAACCAGAGAAGCGCACGGAAACACCGTTTACCTTCCCGCCGGAGCGGTACCTATTTATCTACTTTGCACTTTGACGTGCTTTCGAACTGCTAGGTTGGCAGGAAGGGCCAAGGTACCTGTTCATAAATTTCAGGAGTAAGTGGCAACCTGAGGATTTGCACTGCACTGCTTCCTTCTCTCTCTCTCCAGGGGTGCCAACTTGAATAAAATATTTTTTTTGCGGGGGGGGGGGACCGGGTAAGCCCCACCCAGCATAATCGATCACATGACGCGGCGCGCACAGACTATTTTGAATGGCAATGCCCATCAAATATTTTATTGCTGGGGAGTGGGCTTCTCTCTCGCGCGCGCGCCTGAGCTCGTTTCTCCCGTCTGCACGACGCTACTCAGCAAAGGAAGACAGAACACCCCCCACGCTGCGCCTTCCTAGGCGGGTTGGACGAGGGGAGCTGGAGAGTGTGAGTGCGCGCGCGTGTGTGCGGAGAGAGCGGTACGTGGTCAGGGGGCGGCGGCTCTGAGGGGGGATTAGCTTGGCTTTGCGAGGGACCAAGCAGCGCCGGGGTTGCCGCCGCGCGCCCCGCGCGCCTCCCCTCCCCTCCTTCCCACTGGTTGCGCGACCTGCCAATCCGCGCCGTAATCCTGCAGGAATTTCCCTCAGGCTTCAACTAGGAGTCGCGCTCGCACAGCCCTGGGAAAGGAAAGCCGAGCGGAAAAACGGCGAGTTAAGAGCGCGGCTTGCGACGACGACCGCCGAGGCTCCGCTCCCTTCTCCCCGCGGACAACTCCGGCGCCTCGGCCAAACTTTGTGGCGTTGCCTGCGCGCCTCTCTTGGCCGGACCCGGCGCGAGCGAGAGAGGGACGGGCTTGAATCCGACGAAGCGGCGAGGAGGCGAAGGCGAGCGAGCGGCGGCGGCAGTCCGGAGCAGCCCACCAGCCCAGCCCCTTCCCCTTCTGCTCCCCACAAGCCAGCCAACTCCTCCCTGAAGCGAGCGAGGAGGAGCGGCGTCTGCAGGAGCAGAGACCAGGGAAGAGGGGGAGCCCGCGAGCCCGTCGCTTCTGCCGGCCAGGAGGGGGGAGGAGGAGGAGGATTACTCGCAGGACCTGCCTGGGAATCTCTCCTCTCCAGCGCGCGCTCTCCTTTTTTTGTGGAGGGGGGGACGGGTCCTTCGAAGCCACCGCTTGCAACCCCGGGAATAATGTGGAACGTGTGGATACTGCTTGCTTTCGCCTCGGCGGCCTGCGTCTCGGCAGAGACGGTACGTCCCTTCTTCTTCTTGCAAAAAGATTTGTTTTTGAGGAGTGGGCGGGAGGGAGAAGCGGAGCAACCGTGGGACGAATCGATACTGGCAGCTTCCTTTCTCTCCCCCCCCCCCCTTCGCTTTCAGTCGCATTCCATGCAGCCGGCCACCCCGCAAGCCTTGCAGCCAACCCCGATGCCCCCTAACTGCTGCATTTTGGTCAACTGGTGCGGATAAACAACCCCCCCCTCCCGCTTCGTGCAGGCAGCGAAGCCCCGCTGGCTATTTCAGCGCCTGCAGAAACTTCGCTTCACTTTCCCCGCTGCGCTCGAGGATTCTTTTTCCTGCCCTCCCCGCTCCGCTAGTTAGTGCTGGCAGCCAACAGCACGGAATGTCACGCTGGCCCCATCTGAGATGGGGGGGTATCTATTTTGGAAAAAAGCCCCCCCCCTCGATTCTAGAAGCCCAGGGGTCGGCCCCGATTTGGGGAGGGAAAGGGTGGGGGCGACGGCTCAATCGGGAGGAAGGATGAGACGCCCCCGCTGTTCCCACATCTGCTGCGCAGAAGTTTTGCTGAGGTCATTCGCAAAAGATCAAAACTTTTCGAGCAGAAAAGGGGCACTTTGGTCTTTCAGCTCCTTGGTGGTGATATGCGAGACTGGGGTTGGCGGGTGGGAGGAAAGGAGAGAGGGCAGCTCATTGTATGTCACCAAGCAGTGATTTTCCTGGAATTGGGGCCAGGCTGTTGCATTGAAGGATGTTCGTCCTGAAGAGGCATTTGACAAAACCTTGCGCTGCATTTCTGATGCTCTGTTTGGGTGGCGCCTCCTTTGTTTTTTTTAATAAAGTACCAAAAAAATTGTCCGAATATAATGGTTTAAACCGAAATGCAGAGATGGGAAAGCTTTATAAATGCATCATAAAAAGGCATCTCTTTTTAAAAAAGTGGGTGCATGAGACAAGAGTGTGGCTGCTTTTTTAGCACTGTAGAAAAACAGTTTGTAATTGATTCAGACCTCCGATGCTGCGGCTTCAGTTTGTCCACTTTGCCTGGAAGACTCAGGAGAACATGATATGATGGTGATTCAAATTGTGATCATTTTTGGGGGGGGGGCAGGGGTGAGAATCCCAGAGACAATCTTTAAGTTCAGTTTGATGGATCGGAACTGAAATGTGGATTTGGTCAGAAGCTCGCTATATGATAGCTTCTCCCCGCCCAACAAGAACAACAACAAAATTATAAGCAGACTTAAGAGTTAAATCCATCCCCAGCAAAGCTTTCTGGTTGGACCTGTGGGATTGATATGTTGCATAGATCGTTAGAATGGAATTGGGGAAATGTTTTCCCTCTTGGGGTTTGTTTTGCAGTTGACTAACAGGCTCTCTTTAAGTTTAGAAACCAGTCAGGGATTCCTCTGGGCTGTAGCTATGGTGCTTACCCAGGGTGCCTGGAAAAGGCTGGCTGTGTCCCTTCTTGCCTTCTGCCTCTGACATATAGTGGAGTTTAATTGTTGACGCTAAGACATTTAAGAATCGAATGCCTTACTGGTCCTTGTGCAATCAAAAACTCTTCTTTCCATCCCCTTGCATGGAAAAGTGAGGGAAAATCTTTTACTCTTTGCAAAATAGCTCAAATCCCTGCAGGATTCTGTTGCTGAAAGTGCTTGTATCCCTCGAGAACTGGGAGGTTCAGCTGCAGATCTTGAGCAATATATGTTGTGGTCTCTTCCCTCATCACTTCAGCATATCTGAAACTCCTCATGTAAAAAGATCTTGTGCTCTTTTCTGGCTGTGTTACATCCTCTTCCCTGCTCCTCTCTTTCTGGTGTTCAAGGTTAGAAGTACTTCAGCATACCTTGAATTTATGGAATTTGCAGTTAGCACAGAGTTTCTCTCTGGAGTAGCTTGTTTGCATTTCCTATTCCCCTTATGCATAATACAGGCTTCAAAACTACTGAATAATAATGGGGAAGCCAAGCTGAAATCTGATAATAATATGAGATTTCCCCCTCGCCTAAGGATTTTGATGTGGGTTTAGTATCTTGTTCTCTGCTCATACAGAGTCTCTCTCTCTCTCTCTCTCTCTCTCTCTCTCTCTCTCTCTGTGTGTGTGTGCTTGCTTGCTAGGGTACTGTCAATGGGGGGGGGGGGGTCCTGTCTCTGCTTGGCTTAGTATCATTGAGAAGCGTTCCAGGCAATCCTGTATCCTTTCAGAAGTTGCAGTGAGGAAAAAATAAGCACTTCTCTGTGGTTAGAAAGTGTATATAGGAACTAATTGTGGAGTTTGCTGATTTCTCCCTCCTTCCTCTTTAAAATGTTTTGGATGTCTTTGAGCTGCTCGACTTTGCTGTCATGCGTTTCCAAAACCGGTAGCCTGATAATGAATATTCACATAAGTTTTCTGGAGTTAAATAAGACTTACTGCCAACTCCAAATTAAATGTGCATGGGATTGCAGCCCTAGGAATACCAACACCAATACATATGACACAGCCTGGACCAACCACATGATGGAGTGAGTGTGCATAGGATTGCAGTTGGACAGCACGCCTACTTTTGGGTTAGCCCAGTAAACTTGGTGGAATTTACATTAAGGAAACTCACTTAAGATCCGACTAAATGTGTTTATTACTGCATTGCGCCCGTCTCCTGGCCTGAATGCAATGATTTGATCATCTTAATTGGCGACATCTTTCAGTGTTTGTTTTCCATGGGCATGGTATTAATTAGTAGTAGTTGCTCTCCCCCCCCCCCCCCATTTGATCAATGGCAGTACAGTGGTACCTCTGGTTACATACGCTTCAGGTTACATATGCTTCAGGTTACAGACTCCGCTAACCCATAAATAGTGCTTCAGGTTAAGAACTTTGGTTCAGGATGAGAACAGAAATCGTGCTCTGGTGGTGCGGCAGCAGCAGGAGGCCCCATTAGCTAAAGTGGTGCTTCAGGTTAAGAACAGTTTCAGGTTAAGAACAGACCTCCGGAACAAATTAAGTACTTAACCAGAGGTACCACTGTATAAGAACAATTGTTTAAATGTTTGTACATTAGGATTTCTTCACCACACTGTTCATATAAAATCTAAACCTTCATAAAACCTTCATTTTTCAGTTAATGCACCTGCTAATGGTGTCATTATCTTGGGTTTCTCTAACAAAAGGTATTCATGAAAGAGCCACAGCAATTGGCAGTAATTTCATTTATTTTTTGCATTAAGTTCTAAGTGGCTGAGCTGGTAGTCCTGCTGCTTTTGTCTGGATGCAGTAAGACTGATAGAGAAGGATGGTGTTGAACCCCATCGTATTGAAAATCCGTGAAGACTATAAAGAAAGGAGGTCCAACCCCACCATTGATAAAGAGGCATAGGCATGCATACATCCACAAAGTGCATTCATTACATTAATTGGGAAGGATAGCTCAGCAGCACAGCTCAAATCTAGTCTTGGACTTACTGAACTGTGAATGTTAAGGAAGAGTTTGCATTGCCCCTGTCAGTCATCTTGGGGAGTCCTTGGCTAGCTGGTTCTACTTTTCTTGATGAACTAAAGGCTGCACGCATTAAGCATATTTACATAGAAGTCTCATTGAGATGAATGATGCTTCTTCAGAGTAAATGGATGTAGAATTGATGGTGCAAGTGAACAACCCACTCGGCGTGGTCTTCTTCTACCCAGCACAAGCACTTTACAGTTTTCTCTGGAGCTTTTTAGACTGAAAACAGCACCATGTGGATTTTCTGCAGAGACTACATCTGAGCTGACTGTACACATGCAGCGTTGATTCAGCGATGCTATAGTGCAGTGCTAGTTCTTGTTTCCAAATGTGTAAATAGATCATACTGTTTCAGTACCATTTCCATCTCAGATGTGTGTTTTCCAAATCCTTCTGATGCAATGTAATGTAATGGCTAGAGTGTTAGACTAGACCAGGGAGACGAGGGTGAAAACTCTCAACTGGCCATGAATCTTGCTGGGTGACCTTGGTTCCATCACAGTCTGTCATCCTAACCTACCCTCTCAAATGGTTGTTGGGGTGATAAATGGAGGTGTGAGGGGACGGACCCATGAGCCATGTATGCCGTCTTGAGCTCCTTGCAGCAATGGAAGGATATAAACATGATAACAATTCAACAAGTCATAGAATTGTAGAGTAGGGAGCAATCTTGTACATCTCGTACAACCCCCAGCAATGCAGGAAACATAGCTAAGGAATCCCCCAGCAGATGGCCACCCAACCTCTGCTTAAAAGTCCCCAATGAAGGAGAGCCCATAGCCACCTGTGGAAGTCCGTTCCACTGTTGAACAGCTCCTACCACCAGAAAATTATTCCTTATGTATAGTCCTTTCTTGTAACTTGAATCCATTGATTCAGGTCCTACCCTCCAGAGCAGGATAAAACAAGCTTGCTCCATCTTCCATGTGACATCCCTTTATACATTTCTCTCTCTCCCCTTTAATTGTTTCTTTATGGAGAGTTAAGTTTTCATCAACAGTTTCCCAAAAAGAAAAAAAAGGTGGTAGAAGTGGAGATGTTTTATTTTATTTTTGCTGTCCCCCCCCCCCAAAAAAAGAGATGGGGAATTATAGACACTGTGGTATGTTAAATGAAGGGGGCACGTTTCACAAGGAAAACTGCATAAGGTTTGCAGTAAACAACAAAGCCATCAATTGTGGTGACCCAGTTGTGGCTCCTGGCACCCTACCCTTAAACTATGTTTGGATGTCTTGAAAACATTCCACGTTGCCACCACAGATCATTTGCTCCAGTTGCACAGTAGTCCCAGCAGGTAATAAGGTGATTTTGTCAGCCACAAATATATAGTGCAGTGATGATGTAGCTGTTCTACTGATGGATGAAGATTCTTAGAACTTATTCTTGGAACTCTCACCTGGGTAGCAGAGATCGTTTTATGTCTCTTCTTTATGGTCAGCGCGGCTGGAGTTATGAAGGGCTTAGGCTTCCCCCAAATATTCCAGAAGAAGGGCAATAAACAAACATGGCATTACTATTCAGCAGATGTTCTTACCTGCAGGACCTTCTTTTTATCTAGTTCTAATAGAGGTTCATGGGATGCGGGTGACGGTGTGGGTTAAACCTCAGAGCCTAGGACTTGCTGATCAGAAGGTTGGCGGTTCAAATCCTCGCGACGGGATGAGCTCCCGTTGCTCGGTCCCTGCTCCTGCCAACTTAGCAGTTCGAAAGCACGTCAGAGTGCAAGTAGATAAATAGGTACCGCTCTGGCGGGAAGGTAAACGGCGTTTCCGTGCGCTGCTCTGGTTCGCCAGAAGCGGCATAGTCATGACCCAGAAGCTGTACGCCGGCTCCCTCTGCCAATAAAGCGAGATGAGCACCGCAACCCCAGAGTCGGTCATGACTGGGCCTAATATTCAGGGGTCCCTTTACCTTTACCTAATAGAGGTTCAGTGCAGATCAGCTATGCGCAAGATTCAGGCTGAAGACAATTGCATCATAGATTCTGACCAAACTAAGCCTCCTGATGTATATTTTGCACTAGGAGGCTTAGTTTGGTCAGAATCAAGTATGCACTTTCAGAGTTAATGCTGAATACAGTACCTCTGGTAAGTGAGCCACCACAGCTGCTAGCAGGCTGTGAAAATTTGTGTCCCAGGTCTTTTAGACGAGGGACGCACTGGTTTCAAAATATGATTTTGATTTTTTCTAGCTCTCCTACCCCACTAAAGGAAAATGGGAAGAAGGAATGGACTGGAGTAGCCTAGAAGATGGTATGACTAGCTGCAACCCAGCACTCCTCGCTGCAACATTTTGTTGCAGGTCCCACTTGAATCAAATGGAGATGCCCTAGCTCTAGATTTCCTTTAACCAATAGGGGTTTGGACTAGGTAGGCAAATAGACCCATCCAACTCTGACTCCTTTTCCTAGCTAAGAGGAGAGGCCTTGTTGGTCTTTAGAAACAGTGATGTGACCTAGTCGTCGGTAAAAATTGTGGTTATTGTCTTGGATTGTATATGTAATGTGTGCACTAGCATCAAAGCACGGAGAAAGACTAGTATTTATGGGGTTCCCATGGTGGTGTATCAATTGCCTTGAATGTGGCATAATGAAGAATATAAACATTTTAAATAAACAAAGTAAATAGTTTCTCTAATAGCATTTCTTGCACTTTCTCCCTTTCTTTCAGTGAGAGTTTGCAAAGAAGAACAACCACCACGTTATACTTATTTTATTTAAGGTTAACTTCACTGCAGCACGTCTATAATGAGTTATTAATTAAATTATTATAATTAAATGGCTATTTAATTACCCTGGAAAATGAGTTAACTTTTCCTGGTCACCAGTTCAAATGTTTTCCTTATGGCGAATAATTATGTTGTTGTGATCCGGAGACTGAATAAAAGAGCACTTGTGTAGCTGCTGAAAAGCACTCTGTCGTCTTATTAGATGTGACTGTTTCTTTTAAACAGGGTTGTGTTGTTCTTTGAAGATGGAGAGGTTGTTTTAAGTCCCCTGTAAGGCACTGCTTGCATGGAAGTCATAAAGAACCCCCTTTTTAAATGTTTGCGTCTCATCTTCAGCCGCAGCAAATAATGAGTGAGCAATTTGGGTTTGGTTCAAGACACATTGCTAAAGTGGTATAACATGGTTTCCTGTTGTAGCTAGTATGGGAGAATTACTTCAGGCTGTTCTGCAAACAAAACCTTGCCTAGTTGTGTCCTTAGTTCACAAGGCAAGCAAGGAGTTTGCGTCTGTAGCGCTGGTAATTTATTCCTAGACCTACATTGCACAACATAGTCTTCCTTGTTCACAGTGAAACACATTTTGCACCCCTTTTGAGCAAAGAGAGATTAATCCTTGATGATGTAATGATAGTTACGGTTGCTTTCTGAATTCTGTAGTCCTGAGGAACAATAACATAATACAGCAATACTCAAAATGACACAGGTTCTCCGAAGCAACCCTGGGGAAAATGACTGTGCAGAGAGTTAAACCTTAAGGGATCTGCTTCCAACAAGCAGTGTGAATTATTTTTGTCTGGTTCTGAGTTTGCTTGGGGTGAAATAAGATGATGAGCAATATATGCATATTATTGCACAAGCAATCCGTAAAGAACAAATTGCACATCAAATAAATAAAATAATAAAAATATGGTTTTCTTAAAACACTCGTAAGCACATTAACACAATTGTTTCCAACCAAAAGCGAATTAATTTTGGATGGCATTATTAACATTGTGTTGGACTTCCTTGTTGAACACAAATACACAACACTGCATTCTTTTCTTCCTTCCTGCTCAAAACAATTCTGTGGTGTCTTGGAAGATCTGTAATACTGAAGGTGGCTATAAAATGAAAGATTTATTAACATGTGCACAGTAGGATGGTTAATATCTTTTCATTTATATCAGGGATAGGGAAACTTGTTCTGAGGGCCGCATAATGTTTTGGGAGCTGCATGGCAGTGGTGGGTGGGGCCAGAGGCGAAAGTGGGTGGAGCAACCAAACAAGCGTCATTATCAGAGTTCAGGGACGCATCCCAACCAGGCAGAAACTCTCAAGGTGTGTGAGAAGCAACACTGGTGAGGGGTGTCACCTGGAAATAGTCCCAAGGGCCATATGTCGAGACCCGGAAGGGCAGCATTTGAACCCTGGAGCTGTGTTCCCCTCGATTTTCATGAACCTTCACCATTGCATCCCTATGGCAGATACTCAACATTGTGTTGCAAAATAAACAGTAGTGTTTAATGATCTAACTGACTTGTATTCACGGATTCTCATCGGTATGCTTTCTCCTCACACCGTCTCACAAACATGTAGGTGCCTAGTTGTCACTGGCACCTTTAAAAAAAAACAATTGGTCCTGGCACTTGGGTTGCTGAAAAGGACAGGAAGCATGTTCTTCATCCTGGGTATGTTGCAGTCTGTGTGTGGGCTTGGCTACCTCTTCCGGCGAAGCATGATACTCAGTCATGTGATTCTCTGGAGAGCTTTTTTTAAAAAAGAAAAAGAAAAAGCCACATGGGTGGCCATATTGGAGAGGGGAGGGCGCTCTTTCTATCAGCTCAAAATCCTTCCTTTCCCACCCTGCCCACAGCAGGTTAAAGTACACGGTTCCCAGTGATCATTATCTGTATGTAGCTGAGTCCTTCCTTTCTCAGTTCTTAATCTCAGCACTGGAGGTAAGGCATCCAGATTGGAGGCAATGATATCACAGTACAGTGGTACCTCGGTTTAAGAACAGCTTAGTTCAGGCTTCCTCATCCTCGGCCCTCCAGATTTTTTTTGGCCTACAACTTCCATGATCCCTAGCTAGCAGCACCAGTGGTCAGGCATGATGGGAATTTTAGTCTGAAAACATCTGGAGGGGCGAGGTTGAGGAAGCCTGGCTTAGTTTATGAACAACTTGGATTAAGAACTCTGCAAACTGGGAAGTAGGTGTTTTGGTTTGTGAACTTTGCATTGGAATAAGAACATACTTCGCTTCCTGTTGAGTGTGTTCCATTTGTAACTTGAGTCCCCCGCTGCTATGGGAAAGCACTCCTTGGTTTAAGAACGGACTTCTGGAATGGATTAAGTTCGCAAACCAAGGTACCACTGTAGTTTGCAGTGCTTGGACTTCTTAGTTATTCACTGTGTTGAGTGTGTGGGCCAGAGGGGTGGGACGAACGTGGAAACTACTAGCCATCCCTTCCAACGGTGGATCCTGCTCTCCACCTTCCTAAGTTCTGCAGAATCGGAATCAATAATAATATTCTATCTTTACCTGTAATGACTCTCTTTTAATTTCGGTATTCATCATGAAAAGATTGTGTGTCTCACTCTCTGTGTTAATAAGATTCAAAGGCATAATTTCTGAATGGATCTGACATTTAGGGCCATGATGTCCCTGCTGCTATTGGAACCTTTGCTTCTTGAGGCAAACTTTACACAGTACGTTTCTCATACACATATTTTTTGTAAATCGCTTAGAGGTTTTTTCTACAATCAAGCAGTATATAAATTTTAGGAAATAAATAGGTTTTGGTCATCTCCAGGTATGTGCTCTTCTGATCAGATGTAGGTAGAGTTTATACAAACATAAAAGCAAGAGCTACTCTACTCTGCTGTTGAACACTGTGTTGACTTTTTCATTGGGCTCTACACAGTGAAATTAAGATTTCCTTCTGGTCAATCACTATCAGCTCAGACACCATCCATGTATATGCATAGTTAGGTATTTCAGTCCCAATGTACCGTATTTTACATTTACATTGAACAGCATTTGCCAATTAGTGTCAATTATTCTGGAGCTCTTTGCAAACCCTTCCATTTTTATTATCCTGAATAAATTGCTTTTCTATACTAACGTTAATAAGTTACCTTATTGCTCATCCTTAACTTTGGATAATTTACATATCTTTTAGAGATAGCAGCGGGGAGAAATTCAGTTTGTTTTGCCCAAATTCACATTTCCCACAACAGTACACAGATTGAAATGCATATTAGGGAAACGTGTACATAAAGTATTGGTGAAAATAATACACAAAATGCTTTGTATCGGGTGAAATTGCATTCAAAAATTTGTATGCTAGGAGAAATGCACACAGTTTAACAAGAATTGTTTTCTTAAAAAAGCAAATGTGACACAGAAATGTGATGAACTGAATTTAAGGTTAGAAAAATGAGGAACTAAGAGAAACCAGATTAGACAGATTATCAATCCTTTTGGGGATATCCCACTGTTTACATTCTTCCCCTAAATTGTGAGAGTTATCCATTTATTCCTACTCTCCGCTTCCTATTCTTTAACCACTTACATAGGGCATGCCACACGACTGCTAAGTTTGCCTTTGGTGAGAGACTTTGTCAAAAGTCCAAGAACACAACACTTAACGGATCAGCTTTATCCACATGCTTGTTGTTGTTGTTGATGATAATAATAATAATAATAATTTTATCTATATGCATTTACACACACACACTTTACCCTCCAATATGCATTTCTGTACACATTATTTGGCTGGAACACTGCATTACAAAACCCAGAGAAGTGAGGATTTTGAAATATGGCAGCTCTTCAGATCGCGTATTGTTTCCGGAAGTGTGAATTAGTTAGATTTGCCTCTAAATGCAAACTGAATCTTAATTTCTCCCCCACCCCAGTGTGCACACATCACAACTTATTTCTTTGGCTACAGCAGAACACTTATTTCCATCCTATTTTCAGCTGGGGTGGGGACCCTGAAGGTGCCAGGGAAGGCCTGCGGGTACCATGTTGGCAACTCCTACTCCATGGTTCCCAGAGCATGCTTATTAGGTTTCTTATTTGGACGTAAAAGTGGAACGGAGCTGTTTTAAAAACAAAATGTAGCACTGGGTGTTCAACCATTTTGGAGAGAAGCACGTTCATGGGCTTCAGGTCTCTTGCTGTGTTTCCTGGACTAGGATTTGGCAACATTTTGTTACCGAGTCCTGATGACAGAACGATGGCTGTGACGGAAACATCTTAATGTCTGTGACAGCATTTTTATCCTGCATGCTCTTTAAACACTTCTGCGTTGTGAATTCGTGGAGAGAGAATAGAATCACCACCCCGAGGCAGAAAGTTTGAAGTAACATTGCCGCTGCTTTTATTAGCTCAATGAAAATTTCATATGTATCCCCCTGCACTCAAATACTGTACACAGCTTCCAGTCTTTGATGTCTTTGTTTATAATTTCTCCAGCGTAGACTCTTTGATTATTTCTTAGCTGTGAGGCTTGGCATTTCAACTGTAATGTGCCGCTTTAGAGAAAGGAATCGCGCGAAACATGCTGGAGACTGAATGTCTGTGGAGCCCTTATTTGGCTGAGCATATTACGTTTGCTGAGCTTGGCATTAGCTTTATGTTTACACTCTGGCTTTCATTTCAGGCAGCCTGTGAATCCACAATCCAGTGAAGCTGAGGGATGGGGATTTGAACTGATTGACAATCTGGTCCTGCTCATGTTCCCTTTCGGTGCCCAAGCCCAAAAGTAGTGGGCCCTTCTCTGTTGTGGCACCTTGGTGGTGGAACTCTCATTGCTCCCTAGATGGGATTCATGTCAGGAGTTTTGCCCATTATGACATAAGTGTCACGGAATCACAAAATATTATTATATTTCCCAATTCTGAAAATGTGGCCAACCCGGTGCAGCATTCCTTAAGGCACATTAACACTCTTCTGTGAAAGGGGGTACAGTTTAGGGGTAGCCAATTTAGCAGCCTCCATCAGCCCCAGTCAACATGACCAGTGGTCATGGATGATGGAAGCTGTAGTCTTAACAATATTTGGTCACAGGTCCTCTCTACCCTTCTGTTACGTTCTTACCTGGATTACAGTGCAAACATCTTGTTTCTTGTCACAAAATATTCCACAACACAAATCCTTCCCTCAGTGGTAGTCCAGGTCTAGAAAAAGTGTCCTTGTCTACTGAGTCCTTGTCCAGGACAACTTGACAATCTTCAAATTGAGGAAAGTGTAGGTGAAGCATGAATTTCATCTGGCTTTTGAAAACTTGGTTACGTTTTTGTTGTTGTCCGCTGGTTTTGTGTGTTGGTTTCTTTAGAGACTTTGATTGGGTCAGTAGGCCCAAATGTCTTTATCTAATCCATGGCAGTGAGTTATACAGTGGTACCTCCAGTTGGTGACGGGATCCATTCCAGAGCTCTGGTTGGATCCCGAGGTTTCCGCAACCGGAGGGACTGCTTCTGTGCATGCGCGCAGTGCGGTAGAGCGCTTCTGCGCATGTGCGCGTGGTGAAACACTTCCAGGTTTGCCGTTTTCGCAACCTGAAGTTTACGTTACCCGAGGGTAACATAAGCCGAGGTGCTACTGTATTCAGATTTGTTTTGTCCCAAGGGAGGCTTGGAACGGTAGGGACGAATTGTAGTCACTTGCTTGCTTCTAGTTAGCAATACCTTTTAAAGAGCTAAACTATACTTGGACTATTTAAGTCATACATCTAAATTGAAAGGCAACATTCTCAAGCAAATGCTTGTTTTGTGAGAGTTTAGGCCACAATGCAAAAGTGAGTGCTTAAGGATATTGAAACCTATTACAGCATAAGGCCTTCTCTTTTGGATTTGGGCTGCTTTGCACAATGCATTTTTGCTCAACAAGTGCACTTTTTATAGGTGGGAAATAGTGTTGCAGAGCAGAAAATTCAGCACAATTGAAACTCTGGTGCTTTTTCCGCAGCAGGAGCATCAAAACCATATGCTGGAGTAGTATTTGCCTGTGTTGTAAGCTTGTGAAGTAGGGGGACAAATTTGGTTTGGTGCATGATTGCTTGGGTAGGGTAGACTCAGACAGTGACAGGCCCATGATCACCCAGTGAATTGCATGGCTGTTGACAGATGTGAATCCAGGCCTCCAAAAGGCTCACGATTCTGTGACTGCTGAAGTGGTTGGGGGCACTGCTTTACCTGACCTCCCATCACTGCAGAGGTGAAATCAGCATGATACAAAAGCAACAGTAGAGTAGCCTGGTGTTCCTGCTGGTGTGTTTGCACCATGCAAACTTCTCTGCTGCTTTGCCCTCTGGGTATGCTACGGTGGTGGCAGGGGGTCAGTTAAGTAGCCCTACCAACTGTGCAATTGTCAGGATGTCCTAATATAATGCTGCTTTTTCAGTATTGCAGACTGTGCTATGTACTATAGGTGGTGTTGAATGGAGATTATTTCACCTGTTCAAGCATTTCTGCTTGACTGATGGAATGATCTTGCTTTCGTTGTAGAACAATGCATCCCTTATAAGTAGGGAAGGAATGAAAATAGTGAGCATATGCAAAATGGGATGTTCTTATTTGGCTTATTGTAATAGATTTGACTCCCAAACAGAGTCAAAGTAATAGATTTGACTCCAAGCAGAGACATCACCTTGCCAACAAAGGTCGGTATAGTTAAAGCTATGGTTTTCCCAGTAGTGATGTATGGAAGTGAGAGCTGGACCATAAAGAAGGCTGATCGCCGAAGAATTAATGCTTTTGAATTATGGTGCTGGAGGAGACTCTTGAGAGTCCCATGGACTGCAAGAAGATCAAACCTTTCCATTCTTAAGGAAATCAACCCTGAGTGCTCACTGGAAGGACAGATCCTGAAACTGAGGCTCCAATACTTTGGCCACCTCATGAGAAGAGAAGACTCCCTGGAAAAGACCCTGATGTTGGGAAAGATGGAGGGCACAAGGAGAAGGGGACGACAGAGGACGAGATGGTTGGATAGTGTTCTCGAAGCTACCAGCATGAGTTTGACCAAACTGCGGGAGGCAGTGGAAGACAGGAGTGCCTGGCGTGCTCTGGTCCATGGGGTCACGAAGAGTCGGACACGACTAAACAACTAAACAACAACAACAACAATAGATTTGAGAACATGGACTGTGTATGACTGGTGCAATTATTGTGAAACTTAAGTTATAGGGTTTTCCCCCACTGTATCATTAAAATATCAATTTTAAAGTGCTTGCTTTGCCAGAATCTTCTTTGAGGAAAAAATAATAATCAGAAAAGTCATGAACAAATACCACAATGATCTGATGCAGGGGTGGGCTAAAATTAGATCTGGATATGCTGGTAGATCTGTGGGTTATTTGCAGTAGGTTAGCAAGGGTTTCTGAGCCCAAAACATTTTAATAAACCAACATACATGACTTTTCCACCTAAACCAGGCTGCTAAAATGAAGAAAGGTAACCAGCAGTGAACTTGGATGCGAAGGAACAGTGAGTTCAGTTCAGTTCTGTACTGCAAAGAAATTCCTGGACTCAGAATGTGTTCAGAGACACCCTGTTCAATTCTAATTGGTTGTCGTTTGCACCTGACTCTGGTTGATAGATCAAAGAAGCCCTGACAAGCCCAAAGACTGCTCATGCCTAATCTAAAGGATACAAAGCTGGACTCATTTAAAAGCATATTCTATACCTTTCCTGAGCAAGCCTTCATGGAATGGGTGGAAGTTTGCAAAAACAATGCAGAACTCCCATTCATTTTTCTGGGCCTTGCTTATGAGGTGTGCCTGGAGGCAGTGTTAGAAGCTCAGATATCTAAGCTAGGGGCCAAATGGCTCCTTAAACCAAGGTTTCAGTCACCAAAATGGCACTCCCCCTATTGGTGACCCCAGGGGAGTTCCTAGTTGATGTTCATCAGCAGGACTCCCTCTACTGGTGGTTAACCGTTCCCGGACTTCAAGTGGACGGGCTGAAGTCGGATATAGTTGGTTAGGACCAATGCCTACGCCAATACCGCTCATCACCTGTAACCAATAAAGTTGTGGCCTTTTTTAACCCATTAACCTTAATAATTGTGTCATGCGTCATTATTTCCACCTTGGGGGAGGGGGGGGACTTGCCACACAACTTGAAGAAAAGTGACTAGATCCAGGGACAGTCCATATATCTATTGGCCCTATTCCTACCTCTTTTTCTTAATGGTGGCATGGACCATTCATGAAATTAAGAATATTATTCAGGGCAGTGGGGTGCGGTAAGTGTGGACAAGCTACAACAGTTAACTATAGCGTTGTTTGCTGCTCCTGCTCAGTCTGCACAGAAATAGCATTTTGGTTCTTGAATTTCATTCTGATTATGCAGATAAAATATAACTGATAGAATTCTACAGGATGGGGTATTAGTGTGTGAAAACAGTCCAGATCCCCAGACATCACCTCTAGATGGTGGAGATGTCAGGTGCTATCCTGGCCCCCAAGCATCTTCACTCGGTAGCAAGTGGCCGATAGCCAGGTGCAAAATGCGCCTGGCTCCTGGCTAATTTCAAACATTGCCTGAAGGGTTATGCCCAATTAGTACGAAAACATTTTTCTGTTTGTATTTTTTGAAAGAAAGAAAGAAAGAAAGAAAGAAAGAAAGAAAGAAAGAAAGAAAGAAAGAAAGAATTAGCACTTAAATGAAAGAATGCTTACCATCAGCTGTGTTCACATGGCAGTTTATTCAGTTTTTATGGCTTTCCCCTAACAATTCATGTTGTGCAAGTCTAGTGCTCATTTCTGTGTTTGCTTCCTTGCTTTGCATTTGTAAGAAATCAATATTTTATTGTGGTGGCACTTAACACTGTGGAACTCCCTGCTTGTTTACATAAGGAAGCTGTGTTTGCTGTACTCGTGTGTGTGTGTGTGTGTGTGTGTGTGTGTGTGTGTCTGCTTACAACATTTTTGCTTAGGCAAGCCCATCCAGACATGTAGAATGATGACAAGTGTTTTAACCTGGTTTTTAGCTTATAGTTGATTTTAATTATTATTTTTTAAAATGATTTCAGTAGGGTTTTTTTTAAAAAAAACTTTTTAAAAAACTGATATTGTTTTTCTTGTAAATCGCTTCAAGGTTTCATTACAATCAAGTAGTGTATAAATCTTGCAAAATAAATAAATAGGGTGGAAGCAACATCAAACTTCCAGCCTCTTACTTTGAGGGATGGAGAGGTTCTGCGTACCATTTAAGAAGCAAGCCACAACCTCTTGTTCTGGTGATAATTAGTACTATATGAATTTACCTCTTAATGCTGTTGCTTCTAATCCAGTGAAAGGCATTTGATCTGCATTCTGGGCACAGCCTTCCAATGGAGCCATTCAGGGAAGTCCTGACCTACTTTCTCTGAGGAAAGTGGGCAAGTCGGCCTTGCCCTTCTAATTTGTCGGGAAAGGTTTTGAGGTAAATTCTTCCTGGCTTAAACGCTCACGCATAGAAAAACTTTGCTGTAGAGCATCATTCACAGGCGGCAGCCCCTTGCTAGGCTAAGCGTTAAATATAGCATGAAGCTTAACAGAACTTACCTGCAATTAAGTAGTGGCAGTCTCTCATTTGGCGCTCTGCAGTTGTCAATTAGCCTTTATTACGAGAGATTTGTTTGCTAGAGGCTTTTGTGAATGGAGGCTGTGCCCTAACTGTGGTTCTTGCTCACAACCTGATTTTTTTTTTTAAGGATGTAAATTTGTGTGTGCCATTGCAGGGATGCTTATTTTAAAGTTGCACTCTTTCTTTCTTTTTCTTTTTCAAAAAAAGAGCCCCCCCCATCCCTGCAAGACAGTGACTAGATTCTAAATTCCTCTCCCCTGTATTAGTAAAGTGGATGTCCCTCATTCAGATCATAGAATCATAGAGTTGTAAGGGAACTGCTGCCTGCAATGCAAGAATCTCAGCTAAAGCATCCATGACAGATGGCCAACTTCTGCCATCCAACCAGATGTGCTGGTCTAAGTAGGCAGAAGAAGAGAGAGGGAATGAGTCCCATGTGGTGGTTGGATCTAGGGGCAGTGGTGCCTGGTTCATCAAGGTAAATGGGGTACTGCTTCACCACCAACCCCATTCTGCCTCCAGCCAGACCCCACCCATCTACCTTCTTCCTTACATCCAGGCCAGGGACTGTCACTGGCTATTAGCTTTCTTCTGCTAATAGTCTCAGTGCTGCCCCATGTAGAACTTAGCAGGGAGGAGGGAGAAGTAGAGTTGGTTGACTCCACTTGTTGTGGCTCCCCCTATCAGTGTCTCTGGCTCCATCTCCTTTTGGCATCCCTGTCTTCCACCCCACTAGTCTCAATGGACGCTGGTCATCATTGCCTGGGGGCACTGTAAATTTTGGAAAGGAAAAAGCCCTGCATTGCTTAAAAAAAACCAAGAATAGAAGACATTGTGGAATTGTAGGCTTTGGAGGATGAACTGCAGCAGTTGAGGGCTGAACACCTCACAGATAAGGATGGGTACACACACTAAGTGGAACGGGAGTGAAGTGAGCTGCATGTCTCACCACATGTCAGAGAAGGATAAGCTTGTATTGCTCCTCAGACAAACTCTGCCTCTTTTTGTCTTGTCCTTCAGTCCTGGCTTGTCCTTTGGTTTTGACTTCTGGCTTGTTCCATGGCTTCTGATTCCCAGCTCCTGGTTCAGTTCAACCTGCTGCCCATGGCCAAGCTCTGGAAGGCAGTGACTCTTCAAGTCAAGGGTGGGGAGCTTGTGGCCCTCGAGATCTTATTGGACTCTCAACTCACATCAGCTCCAGTTAGCATGGGCAGTGGTGATTGGGATGATGAGTATTATAGTTGAACAATATCTGAAGGGCCACAGATTCTATATCCCTGCTACCTGAGATGCCATGGATTGGACCTGGGACCTCATCTCTCTTATACAGCCTGCTACAGTGTATGTTTATGCCCTCTGAGCACTGAGATGTGTCACCTACATATGGTTTAGATATGCACCTTTCATTTTCAAGTTTGGATAAGCTGCATATTGGCTAGCATGGGATTGAAGTGGAAAACATATGCTTCTACTTGTTTAAATATTGGTATGGATTTTGGGCAACTTGAGTCTGCTGATGAGTAATAGCAATAAAGAGTACTTAAAATAACAAGATTAAAGTCATCATCTGGAAGCCGTATGCAGCAGATGACCCCAAACCTTTTGAACTCAACTGGTAATCATCATCATCATCACCACATTGTTATTCCCATTCTTGAGTGTGACTCAGCCATGCATTTCTCTGTGTTACTGATTGGACATATTCATATTGTATTTATGTGAATTTGTATTGTCCACTACTCAGATATTTTTAGGTTTGAGTTGTACATAAGTTTCTAAGTAAATTAATAGATATGGCGGACTCAAGCTGTAATGGGATTTATAAGTTAAAACAAGCATTTTGATTTGTGATGCTTAGTCATGCAGAATAGATTGCTGCTTCCATGTCTCCAACTGAAAAGCAAATTGCATCATTCTAGACCAGGTGGAAATTCCAAAAGTCTTCAAAAGCAGTTCTACATTGAGGATAGGTGGGCAGTGCACTCAAAGTTACAAAGGCACCCGTTGATTTCAGCTGTTTTGTTAGTTAACCTCTCTCCTTAAGACAAAAGGACTTGCCAAGTGGTCAAATTTCCGGCATCTTTCCCATGTTTTTATTAAGAAACAACAAAGACCCTAACCTACCCAAGCATTCTATTCAAAAATGCTGGTGTATAAGCTGGGTATAAAAGTAAGGTGGCAATATTGAGAAATCAAAAGTTGTGCATTCATCCTGAGGGCCAGATTAGAAGGAAGCTCTGTTGGGACCAAACTACATGTTGCACATGACTGAAATGTGGGTTCCTATTTGCTTGCTGCAGTGGCACTGGGATTACAGTTAGGAAAGTGGCATGGCAGAGAAGAAGTTCATTATGAACGAAGTACTTTCATTCACAAGGCAATGAAAATAAATGTCGGTTCCACCTACTTGCTTTATCCTCTTGTCAGATGTTTGACTTTTTAATATCTCAGTCAAGGTACATTGGGTTGTCCTAATAGCACTGTGGTATCTGCCATTCAACACTGAAAGGTATAAAAGAATGCTGTGTGTGAGTGTGTGGCGCACGCTATGTGCAGTAGAACAAACCACCCAAATCCTGGCTTCTGCTGAGTCAGTTGCACACCAGTCACAGGCACGTAATGTGTCTGGAACATACGGTCCAACCAACTCGGGCCTCCTGCCAAGCTGTCTCGCTAGGCAAGGGAGAAGAGAGTCTCCGTGGCACAACTCTTGACGGATTATCTCCAGATCAGCAGCTGCTGTCTGAGAGCTTGCTTATGCACACCCTGCATCATGAACAACTTATTAACCCTCTGGACCCACTGAAGGCATTGACACTTACCTATAAATAGTCTTCCTTGCTTTTTTCCCTTGCCTTTCAGTAGACGAATTAGAGCAAATAAAAAGGTTGCAATTCAAGGATTTCTCCAAGGCAGGATTGACCTACATATTCAGTGCTCCTGATTTTCTTTTCCTTAAAGAAGTTTATATGTTTGCAAGGTCCACAAGTAAGTTTGAATAAACATGTCAACTTACTGTGAGTCAGACTTCACTTTATAGGCATGAGGTACAGAGAGTTGTGCAAAACTGTCAGTTGAGTGAAAGAGAACTGAACATATATTCCGTTGAATCAGGAACCGCAAAGGAAAATTGGATGCACACCTGAGTGTTAATGCCATCTATCTGCACTGAGTTGCTTTTCAGTAGGCTGTACAGTCAAATCTGTTGCTCAGTCTATGTTCTGGTACAGCTAGAAATAGTGCCTTTTTAAAAAGTATGACTGCATCCAAGTCAGGGTGTTTTGAGTTCTAATACCAAAGTCCTTGTTGAGTTTGCTGATTTTGTTGCTATAATTTTAATCTGTCATGGTTGTTATTTTGTGGTCTATATATTGTTGATATTGCTGTTCATTTCGATATAGTTGATATAAGGCAGTCTTGTGTAATACTTGCTTATTCAGAAGGTATGATGTAAATTTCATATCTCATTCTTTTAATGCTGCAAAAAATCGAGTGCCTAGGATGCTGGCTGAGGCTGCTGGGAGTTGAAGTTCAGCAACGTATGCAGTGCCAGAGATTTTCCATCCCTAGCTTAAGATCAAAGTTCAGTTTTGGGTGTTTTCCCTCTCCTCCAGCAACCCTGTCCCACATTATTCAGTAGCGCTGCTGACCCTTCCAGAGAAGCTTTTCAGCAGATGCATTTGGCTTCATGAGCAAGGACAGAACAGGAACCTCTTCCAGTTAACTTGTCTTGGGATCCAAACCAAAGTGTACTGTATCTCTAGTTTTGGTCCAGCATTGCTGGCTTCCTTCTTAGTACTTTTGTTTGGATTTCTTTTCAAGGCTGTCCAGAGGACTTGGGATGGGTTTACACAGGGGATGCTATCAACTGTACAGACATCTGTGTTACATAGGTTAAATGTCATAGCTTCCCAGAAGAGCCCTGAGAACGGGAGTTCGGAATTTTCTAGCAGTGATCCAGAACACTCCCGTGAGAGCTACAGTTTTTCCTGTTTCCTGAACTAAGGAATGGGAGTCAAGCCAGTTTAAGGCTGGCTCATATTACGTGGTGTGCCCTTCTGTTTCACAACAACTCTCTTAGGATGAGTGATAGCAAAACATCCTAGAACTAGGCTATGAAATTTGTTGCTGGAAAGCCACTTCAGATAGTACCTTTTTCTTAATGAAATGTATTTTCACTTGAAATATAGGACAGGGATGGGTAATCTGTGGCCTTCTAGAAATTTTGGGCCCATCCAACAATGATGTGAGTTTGAATCCAATAACGTCTGGAAGGCTCCATTCCCGATACAGCACAAAACTATTTGCTTTATTGTAAATTGCCCAGAAACATAGCATCTTCCTTTTCTTACGCTCACTGCGTCTTGGGAAGGCTGTGTCTCCATTTTGCCTGTGTTGTTTAAAAATGCATTGTATCTGCTGAGACAATCTTTTCTATATTGCTTCATTTTCTTAAAAAACATAGTCTGGTCCAGTTCTCCCCCAGTTTGCACAACTAGACCCTAGTCAAAGATCCATCATGGTTGAGAAAACAACATTGTCGTGAATCAACTTGCATTCGTAGTTATGTGAATACTGTGAAATAGTCGTTTTTTGAGGAAACTGTGCAACTTTGTTCATCAAGGGCAGGAGGAAAAGCCATCAGTGCTAATTAATAAACAGAAGAAAAACAGCCAAGTTTTCCAACACAGGATTCAAATTAACACAGAGCAGGTCCAAGTACAAAGTGAAGATCAGCCGGGTCTTGGCTCTTACCAAAAGGGCAACAGCTGCCCCACCCCAGCAGAGAATGCCCTAATGCAGCCTTTCTCAACCTGTGGGTCCCCAGATGTTGTTGAACTACAACTCCCATCACCCCTAGCTAGCAAGGCCAGAGCTCAGGGATGATAGGAGTTGTAGTCCAACAACATCTGGGGACCCACAGGTTGAGAACCGCTGCCCTAACGGAATGGCCTGTCACTACCCTGTAATGACAGAAGTGAAGGAAAGAACAATCTCTGTCTCAGAGGAGCAAAGGCTTCAGCTAGGATGACTCAATTGGTAGAGCATGGGGCTTTTAACCTCAGAGCCGTGAGTTTGAGCCCTACGTTGGGCAAAAAAATTCCTGCGTTGCAGGCAGGTGGACTAGATGACCCTTGGGGGCACCTTACAATTCTGTGGTTCTATAGAAGTTGCTCTACTCCCACCCAGCGATAAAATTTGAAACTGCTTACTGAGTCTCTGCTGTAGTGCCCAGCCTATTTAGAGGATACCTATGGAATATATTGGGACGCGGGTGGCGCTGTGGGTAAAAGCCTCAGCGCCTAGGGCTTGCCGATCGAAAGGTCGGCGGTTCAGATCCCCGCGGCGGGGTGCGCTCCCGTTGCTCGGTCCCAGCGCCTGCCAACCTAGCAGTTCGAAAGCACCCCCGGGTGCAAGTAGATAAATAGGGACCGCTTACTGGCGGGAAGGTAAACGGCGTTTCCGTGTGCTGTGCTGGCTCGCCAGATGTGGCTTTGTCACGCTGGCCACGTGACCCGGAAGTGTCTCCGGACAGCACTGGCTCCCGGCCTCTTGAGTGAGATGGGCGCACAACCCTAGAGTCTGTCAAGACTGGCCGGTACGGGCAGGGGTACCTTTTTATGGAATATATTAAGTTTTTTTAAAAAACACAAAAAAACTGCCCTTATCTTTTAACGGTAAAATTATAACTATCTGTACAGTGGTACCTCTAGATACGAACGGGATCCGTTCTGGAGCCCCGTTCACATCTAGAAGCAAACGTAACTAGTGATGGCATGTCTGCGCACGCATGTGTCGTTTTTTGCCACTTCTGCGCATGCGCATGACATCATTTTGAGCGTCTGAGAATGTGCAAGCGGCGAAACCCGGAAGTAACGCGCTCCATTACTTCCGGGTTGCCGCAGAGCGCAGCTCGAACGTGCTCAACTCGAGGTATGATTGTATAAACCGCTGAGTATCCCAGAGGGAGTCCTAATATATAACATACCTTTAGAATATTATTTATTAAATCTTTTTATATTGCTTTTGCAAGTACAGTAGAGCATATATTTAGGGAAAGTGAAAGAACCGAACTGGAACTTGCTGAAAAAACTGAACTGGAACTTTCCATTTCAAAGGATCTCGCTTTTCGAACTGAAGATGGAAAGACACAAACAGGTCAACACGTTGCACCTTTTGTCCGGATGCACTGCTGCTCCCGTTCCATATAGGACCCTCGTTCTGTTTATTTATGGAGTGTTTGGATTGCCAGGGCACCCAACCTGAAGACTGTGAAAGCGGTGCAAGGCCTGCAAAGTGGTTCTCGCGAGCCCTTGTGGTTGGCAGGGAGAGGCGGGAGGCGTGCGTAATCCTTGTTAATGCTGTTACCGTACAGTAGGTCACTGCTTTAGGGAGCTTTGCTTAGCTTGCTTACTTGGGAGTCTTGGCTTCTCTTGGGAGATGTTAACCTCCTCCTTAGAGAAAAGGAAGAAAGATCAAAGCGGAGAACAGTCGAAATTGATTTTTTTAAATAAAAAACTTCTTTTGAGGGGGGAAACGTGCTCGGGAAGTCGCAGTGGTAAAAGCATTCTGCATGTTGGCAGATCAGAAGGTGCTTTTCATAATACATCAACTAAAGAGGAGCAGGTGTCCTTGGAGAGCTGTGGTCAAACATTTAACATAACATGTATAAAGATTTTTCTCCCCAGATAGATAGCAGAGCGTTGGTTTCTCATTTCCCTCCCCCCCCCCCCCGGTCAATGCCTGCTTTCAAGTAGGATGCGTGTTACTCCCTTTCCCATGTACATACATACACACACACACACACACAGAGAGAGAGCTTTAGGGGATGATCATTCAAAGAAGCTATGTGGTAGCAAAATCTGAAGCATGTTATTGTTATGCTTATTATGCTTATAATATGTGAAGTTTGGAAGACAGCACTCTTGCATGGTACTTGCACACCATACATTTAAAGCACATTTAAATGCACCTCCCACCAAATCCTGGGCACTGTAGGTTGTAGGGACTTGTGAAGGGTAAACCATAGGTCCCAGGATTCTTTGAGGGAGAAAAATGTGATTTAAATGCATGATATGTGTCAGGGAACTACCATCAGCTCAAAGGCGGGAGGTGGAAGGGCAGTTGGGTTACAGGGAGCCGCCAAAGATATTGAGAAGCAGTTCGTCCTCCGGGGAGGAGCGAAGCCACGCCTCCAGTGGGGAAGGGATGCAGGACTCGGAGGATGCAGGGGAGAGCCGCAGCGCCAAACCTGAGCAAAGCGGGGGGGGGGAGGCAGGTCCCCCTTTGCCCACTCCCTCTCTGCGCAGTAGGCTCACGTGCAGAGAGGGGAGGCGTAGGATGGGGGTCAAAAAACTGCTCTGCTGGGGAAAGTTTAAGGACCGCCCCCTCCCAGATTCTGCTAGCAACTGAGCAGACATGGAATTGAGTCTGTCTGCATTGTGAACGTTTTGGACAAATAATAAAGCCTCGAAAAGACCAACGGGGAGTCTTGCCTGTTTGCTCTCGAGCAACCACGCCGGCAGTCATAACAATATGTAAGCAGCCTATGTCAAAGTGAACAAGGTTTTTGTGGGGTGGCAAGGGAAGGCTAGCAGTCATGGTGGTGGTGGGCAGGTTGGTGTTTCTCCTGAGAGCATAATTTACCAGGCAGATAGATAGATAGATAGATAGATAGATAGATAGATAGATATTAGAATAGTTGAATCTTTTGAGATGACTTGTAGCTGCATGGTCCTCTAGCCCAGTAGGGAATGCTACTTCAGCATCCCTGATAGTTGGCCTATCAGGCTCTGCTATCAAAGGGGCATCCACGACTGGGCAAGGCAGTCTGTTCCACTTTCAAAGTCAGCTTCTACTCCCAAGAGGTTGTTGCTATTGTTTCTGGAAATTTGAACAAGCAGTTTTGGGGCTTACCCCCTGAAACCACAGGGAAAAAATTTGCTCCATCGGTGGCCACCATTACTTGACCGGCTGGACTGTTTGTGAGGAGCCAGAATACCATGGTTATCGAATCAACCATTGAATCCTTGGAAGTGGCTGGGTATACTGCTTTAAATGTCTACTGCAGATGGTTCCTAGGTCTGGGTTCTCCAATGTGTATACATGGCTATATATAAGCCAGTGTGTGTTTTTCTGTGAGAGGTGCTGATGTTTTCTGCAGTGAGCACTGAGTGCCTTGAGCTGCCTTTAAATTGCAGGCCTGTCGATCCAACATAGATTTTATGAAGGAAAGCAGGATATGGACTTCCTACTTTTTACAGCTTCTGTGTTGAGTCTAAATATGTGCTAGTAGATTTCATCTAATTGTTTACATTTCCTTGGTTTTTAATTTGTTTTGAAGAACATTACATTAGTTTTATAGTGAAATAACACCAATCAGTTCCAGAAAAACTTGTAGAGTGTTACATGCTTACATCAATCACATCTGAGGGGGAAAAAATTGAGCGGGGACACTGTCAATTAACTGAATCATTGAATAGACACAACCAAGGCTTCAGCTGTGACATAACCTCTCCATAACTGAGCATGAGCAGTGGGAATATTACATTATAAAGTCATTTATATTTGCATAGTTGATATATGGCAGTCATGTCCAACAGGTAGATCGTGATCTACCTGTAGATCAGTGGACATTCTGTGGTAGATCACTGGTAGATCAGTGGCTCCCCCCAAAGAAGCTCAACAGCTTTGACCTGAACCCCCCAAAACAGGGATTTCCCTCCTAAAAAAAGTTCAGTAACTTTGACCTGAACCCCTAAAAAATGGGCCTTCCTCCTCCCTTAAAAAGGGCTCAACAACTTTGACCTGAACCCCCCACTGGGGGGCAGATCACCACCAGTTTTTAACTCTGTTAGTAGATCACAGTCTCTTTGGAGTTGGCAACCCCTGATATATGGGAACTATATCTTATCAAAATGATCATGCTTAGTTTAGCATCTTAACAACGCCCATGTTACATTAGATGTTTGGAAAGAGCCAGATGCCAAACTTTCCCTTGCCAATCCCTGAATGTGCAGTGGTAAAACAGCATTGCAGTTATATCCTTACATATAAGGGGAGGGTCTAGAATAGTGTGTGGTGACAGAAGGGCCAGAGCTGGAAACAACATAAAAAATGCTTTGCTCCAAACCCAAGGTTTTAAACAGGAAAGAGTGCATCTATGTGCCCTTTTCTGTGTAAATGTACAATACACACTATTTGTGTTATTTAACCTGAGGTTGGAGTATTCTTTGTTGTTTTTGACATGCCCGTAGCCAACAAGTGCTCCGTCGGTCAAGGACAAGTCTTTCAGTATCTGAATTCAGTGGCTTTTCAGTGGAGATTGAAAAGGCTCATTCCCTGAGACAATAAAATAGTTTTTCTTAGACTGGGTTCTTGTGTTACCTTGGTGGTATGAGAACCACAGCCGCACTGATCTTACCTTCGCTAACAATGTAATGCAAGTCATTATGGGCAATACTGACAAGGTAACATAATAATGCAGTGTCTTAGTCTTCTTATGTAAGTCTTCTTTTATTTCTGCATTAAATGCTAGGATGGCTTAGTAGTATTTTACCTTTAAAAAAAAAGTTTCAGGTTTGGTTTAGGTGGTTGTTGGAAGAAAGAAAAGACCAAAGAGCAGGGGAAAAACAGTGAACTAGCATACTCTGATAGCAAAGCATTCTGCAAATAATAAACCATGCATTTAAATCACACAACTTACCCCCAAATAATCTTGCAAGCTGTATTTTAATGGCATTGTACCTCTGTGAGGTTTAAACTACAGTTCCAATGATTATTTGAGGAAGACCATGGGCTTTAAATGTAGGGAGTGCATGCAGCCCAAACTGGGTCAGAAACACCGTTAATACTGCAAATCTCAGTTGCAGAGTGATTTTTTTAAATGGAATAGGATTCCAGATGTGGTGATCAACTTCTTCTGTATATTTATGTACCTTCATCTCAAAAGAGCATTTGAGCCTGGTGGGAATATGTTCCTGATCTCATTAGCCATGTTTAGACACTTAAGAGCAAACAATACATTTAGTCTACAGGTGGAGACTCTTAGGGTCACCAGCTTAAAAAGTCATGTCAGGGGCCCCAGTTTGGTCCACGAGGCCATTTCTCTCAAGCCCCACACCTGAGATCATATGATGTCAGATGTCAGACAGCTATATTCCTGGCTGCAAAGGGACAGTCGGGTGTGACAGTGTGCTTCTGATTGTTCCTCATCAACTACGGCTTGTATTCAGCACCTTTTCAGTTTGGGCACTAAATACAAGCCTTGTTGGGATGGGTTCGCTCGAGAGCAGTTGAGTTCAGCCAGCTTGCTTTTGGCACTCAATTCTGGATCGGGTCAGCAGATCTTTGCACCTTTTAATGTGCTCCTTCCCTTTTCCACTTCCATGATTTGCTCCAATCACAACACGGGTTTTCTTTGTAACGGATTTAAATTGAGTTTCCAGACTCTGGTGACAAGGGTAACCTAGGTTCTTGACATCGACCATAGTTGTTTATAGCCGCTGCTGTTACTTCTATCCCACTGTTCTTCCAACCTAGATTCTTGACATCGACCATAGTTGTGTATAGCAGCTGCTGTTACTTCTATCCCACCAGCATGCCCTCCCCTTTCATTTTGCCCCCCTCCCAAACAACCCTGTTATGTAGTTTAGACTATGAGATAGTGACAGGCCCAAGATCACCCAGTCAGTTCCATGGCTGGGTAGGCATTTGGATCTCCCTAACCCTAGTGGAGTGCTCTAACTGCTACACCATGCTGACTTAGTTTTAGCAATGCAGAATGCAAGGCAGCACTGTGGTAAAAGGAAACAATGGAAAGTGAGTGAAAGGGGTCTCAAAGGAGAGGGGACAAAAGTATGGTGGAAGGATCATCAACCATTGCTAGGACATGGTGTACTGACTCAGTTGTTACTTGAGTTTGACTTAGACTAATCACTTTCCCTGTCATTAATAATCACACCATTAATAAGTGGTGTGTTGTCCGTCCCCCCCCAATTTTTTATTGGTTTTCCAAATTTATGACAAAAAAGACATTACAAAACACACAACAAAGAAAAACACTTTACAATACAGTAAACTAAACAAAAAAGAATTATTTTTTCAGATATCTTAGTCTCATAGCATTAATAACTGACTTCCTCGCATCCCCTCTAACTGAATTATATTATATCACCTGTATGACAGTTCTCCAAATTTATATTTCTAATAAAATTGACTCCTAACATTTACTAAGTCCTTCTCCTTTATTAATATCCAATAAGTGGTGTGTTGGGTTAAAAATACATTTTGAGATTTCTTTGAATTCTGCCGTTCAGATGATAGAATGGAATAGCTTGCAAGACGAGAGGGGACTGCTTTCAATAAGCAGTTACTTTTGCGCTCTTTCTCCCCGTTCACATTTTTTTTGTGGGGTGTGTGTGTGTGGAATGTGCAGTCACATAGCAAAGAAAAACATAACCTGGAGGTATGCTCCCTCCTACCCCTTCTCTGAATATAGGACTCTGTTTCGAACATGAGAGGAGACATTTTAATAGTTCTGTTGGGTTGCTATGTGTGGAATGTAATAGTTCATGCATCAAAGACTCTGAAATGGATCCAGGTGCATGACCGGCCATTGCTTTTTCTAAAACGAAGTACTGTGAGCAAGAAGTTGGGAGCGACAGAACAGCATAAAAAATGAGCAACTGGAAATTTAAACAGCCCGTGCTTTAATCTTAAAAACTTGCTTACTTCTGTCAGCCTGTGTACCTGTCAGTCTTAAGCTTTTGTAGTACAAAGCTGTCTTGTGGTTGCATGGGGGCTAATTCAACCTTTTGTTCATTGTCGTGTTTAGCTTTCATTTAGAATTTTGTCTTTGCTCTTTATCCTGGATAAAAAAAGAAATACTTTTTTTTTTTAATGCACCCAGATCCTTCCCAGAGTACAAGGACTGAAAATGTGCTGGTTTAGCCTCAGACACCAAAAGCCAGCCCATGCAAAAAGAGCTTGCTCTTGGACAGTCTTCCCTGCACCCAATTGGTGACCTCCAAAGGTTGTGGGACTTCCAACTCCCAGCATCCCCAGCCAACATAGTCAGTAGTCAGAGATGGTAAGAGCTATAGTTCGGCAACATTCGGAGCAGCAGCAGATAGCATGATGAGGCAGTGGCACTCACCTGACTTCCTTACATCACTGCTGCTTACTACGAGGCAGAGGAGGAGATGCTGTCAAGGTCAGCACGGTGCGAACACACCATCAAGATACCTGGGTTGGCTCCCACCATTCCTTTGCATCCAGCCAGTCCCTGACACATGGCCACTTCTGACCATGGGTACCCTGTACATTTACGCATATTTTAATGAAGTATTAAATGTCTTATTTATTGGGGAAATAGTCTAGAAGGCTATATGAAGCAGGGTGCTTTACTTCAGAGTAAAAAGTAGGATCTGGTGCTGAGATTTTGTTTAAACTTGCTTAAAATACACCAGCTACCTATGTTGTCTGTATGCTTGAAAACATGAGTTTTCAAAAAAAAAAAAAATTGTTTAGAAATACTGCTAGTTTCTTGGTCTTTTGTCTTGGAATGGCAGTCTGTGTGAGGTTACACACTTGAAAAGAAAATCTGCATAATTGGCCAATAAAATCATCCCATGTGATAATTAAAAACAATCCAATAAACACTTAAACAGAAGCAGTATGCAGGAGGCTGGATGTAGCAATGGACTGGACGAGGGCCAATAAACTGAGACTCAGTGCAGACAACTGCTGGCGTGTAGTACTCTTGGTGGATGTTTCAATGTCCCAGCCAAATGTCATTCTGTCAGTTCCGGAGGGAACTGTTCACACCATAAAGCAGGGGTGGCCACCTCCCAAAAGACTGTGATCTACTCACAGAGTTAAAGACTGGCAGTGATCTACCCCATTTTTTTTGGGGGGGGGGTTCAGATCAAAGTTGTTGAGCTTATTGGGGGGGGGCACTGATATACCAGTGATCTACCACAGAATGTCCACTGATCTACTGGTAGATCACGATCTACCTGTTGGACATGCCTGCCATAAAGGACCAGCGTCACAGTTTTGGGATACTCATTGACCCAAGGTATTCTGTCTGCTTGCTAATGTGGCTGTTACATTTTTGCGTCTTGCTTTGGACTTGTTTGCATGTTGTTTTGTGAGGGCATAACTCTTTAGGCAACTGGAAATTAATTCAGTAAATGAACTGATAACATAGTCCATGGAGCAAGACCTCATCTAATGATCTAATGGTGCTAGGGTGTTAACTGAGATTTCCAGAAGCTTTGGGCCTGATATAGCTTGATTCTGTAGCTTTGCAGAGGAGGGCACATACCCCCAGAGCCAACTCTGCAATGTGGCACAGAGCGAAGCAACCTAGCTCTAGTGGCGCCTGGAGCTAGAGAGATAGATGAAGGCAAGAACTGTTTTCGAAGTGCAAAAATATCCCTCCTGCATCAACCCAAAGGCTCATCTACTCCAGCATCTTGTTCTCTTGACGGCCAGCCAGATGCAAGCAGGACCTGAATCCAACAGCACTCTCCCCGCCTTCGATTCCCAACATTGGTCGCCATTGAATGCCTCACCTTCCTGCATGAATTTGACTAATCCTCTTTTAAAGCTATCCAAGTTGGCGGACATCTTCTGGACTGTAGTGGGATGTGGTGAATGGTGCAGCAAGTTTTTTATGAAATGTTGGGCCTGGGAGTGGATGGGCACCTTTTCGGTTCCTCTTCAGTCAGCAAAATGTCTTAGGCTACAACTTGCATGCGCCAGGCACCTTCTACTGAAGCCCTTCAAGGGACCTTCTGTAGCAAGATGGACCCTTTGGAACAAAGGACTGAAATCAGAAAGCAAAACGCACAAACATCTTTATTCGTGCTCAGTAAACAGATTTACTCACTCACACAACTCTACAGATCCTGACCACAAGTTTTACACGGTTCCCCTCCTTAGCACGTGGCCTTGCAGAATGTGCAAGTACTTTCGTGTTGCAAAACCGCAGTCTGGCCTTGGCAACACCATTATTGCACCTAAACTATGTATGCCCTAACTCGAGTTCTTCCTGCCTGAGAAAAACAACAACTAATATTAGCCCACAATGAAAATCTGCCAGGGAAGTAAGTAAAGGTTTTGATCATCAACAGGAGAGAAGATTTGTCTTACCACTTTTATGGGGTTAAAAAGCATTTCCTGATAACCCAGACATTGTGTGTGTGTGTGTGTGTATATATATATATATATATATATATATATATTATCTCAAAAGGTTTAGTAAACTTTTAGAAGATATCCGAAGGCAACCTTGTATTGGGAGGTTTCTAATGCTTGATGATTGTATTATATTTTTAGATATACTGTAAGCCGCACAGAGTGGCTGTATAGCTGGAGTGTAAATAATAAAATTATTATTATTATTATGGGATGGTATATTTTGTGTAAGAGTTAATTGTGATGTTACAATGCAGTCTTGCATCATGTGGGTACTGATATTATGTGTGCAGTGCAATGCAGTGTAATTATAAAAATATTTTACTAGTTTTCTTTTATAAAAATCTTGTTGAAGCTTTTGAGTGGAATTCATTGTGTTCTATGAAGCCACTTGGTCACTGTTCTAGAAGGATTATTGGGGATGGGAGGAATTGCCTTAGGCAATAGATGGTATCTTGGAGGAAATAGATGCTGTATTTCCTGCAGGTAATATTAGATTGTAAACCTTTTTGTTTGTGTCTGCATGCCTCTGGGCGTTGTATGGTAAGCTCGTCTGTCTCGTGTTTTCTTCCCTGATCTAATGCACCCTGCCTATTATCCCCCGCTTTTTTGACCTGTGTACAGTCTGAATGATGCAAATCATAAGTGCTTCTATTGCAGCCTGATTCTCAACAAGACAAAAGTCCAACTGACTTTAAGTAGGACTTGTTTCCTAGCAATTATGTTTAGAATTGCAATCAAAATACTGAGCTGAAATTATTTAGGAGAAAGTGCCATTGAACACAGAGGGACTTATTAAGTAAACCTCTAAAGCAGGGTTTCCCAAACTTGGGTCTTCATCTGTTTTTTGTCTAGAATTCCCATCATCTCTGACCACTGGTCCTGCTAGCTAGGGATGATGGGAGTTGTAGTCCAAAAACAGCTGGAGACCCATGTTTGGGAAACCCTGCTCTCTAGCATCTGGATGCAAGGCTCAGTCCCACTAAACTTGGTGGGGCTTGCTTCTTAGTAAACATTCTCAGGATTGGGCTATGTGTTGGGTACAACTGGGGCAAAATGGGGGGTTGGAATTATGAGTAGTAAGAAGTGATGGGTCTTCTGCAGGTGAGGCCAAACTTAAAAGTGGTGTGAAAGAAATGTGTGCATTTAGTCCTTCTGCACATTGCCAGAATCAGAAATGCATTGTGTTGCCATCCTCTCCATATAGCATTAGTACACCAGGAATCCAGAGACAGGGTGTATGGCAAACTGGTATTCCAATGCTGCAGATGTAATGTGATGCTGGTTACATATTACTCCCCCCCCCATGAGCATGTTTTGTGTGTCCAACATAACCTTTCCTTAAAAAAAAAAAAAGAACTTGAGAAATGTTGTTCCTGGGCCAACATATAGTTCTGCTACAGAAACCTTAATAGGACTTAATAGATGAAAAATGCATCACAGTATGTGAGCTGAGTCTAGCTTCAGTTGTCTGTGTTTATGGAGACTGAACTTCCTGTAACATTAGAGAATCCAGTCCACATGTTGTGTATTCCAGTTCTCTAGAATCCAGATCAGTACCACCAGTCCAGGTTTACACAAAGCTTAGAAACTGTAGAGATCAGGGCCCTGAGGAAGCTGCAAGGGAATCGATTTCTGGTGGACTTTTCTCATGGTGCAATACAGTGGTGCCTCGCAAGACGAAATTAATCCATTCCGCGAGTATCTTCGTCTAGCGGTTTTTTCGTCTTGCGAAGCAACCCTATTAGCGGCTTAGCGGATTAGCGCTGTTAGCGGTTTAGCGGCTATTAAAGGCTTATCGGCTTAGCTGCTAAAAGGCTATTAGCAGCTTAGCGGCTTAGAAAAAGGGGGGGGGCGAAAAAAAATCTCAAGACTCGCAAGACATTTTCGTCTTGCGAAGCAAGCCCATAGGGAAATTCGTCCTGCGAAGCAACTCAAAAACGGAAAACCCTTTCGTCTAGTGGGTTTTCCGTCTTGCGAGGCATTCGTCTTGCGGGGCACCACTGTATGTGTTTGAATCTGTTCTGAACGAGGTGTTTTGGTCACCAGCCTTTGCGCAGAGTATGTCTTAGGTACCCCTCCCAATTTGGATCAGTGACGTATCACTTTTACTGTAGCCCTGTGCTGGTGTTCTCTTGTTTGATTTGAGTTGATTCAATATGTGTATTCCTGTTTTCCAACAACAAATGTTGAGCTGAAAGCAGCTCACAATAGCATGAAAAACAATACCAAACACAAGAGCCTATAAAGCAAACAACAACAGATTCATCAAAACAATTACTACAATTCAATATTAAGTCATAGCAACTGATGGTATTGTCAGGATACTACATAATCCCATGGGACCTTATTCCAGTTGTGGGTTATCAAATGTGTTCTTCACAATTAGGTTGTAGTTGTGAGGGGGAAGAATGGGGATACATTTGCAAGCCCCACCTTTTCTGAAGTTGTTCTCCTTGTTTTGGAAAGAGCATAGCACTTTCTCTGCCGCAGCACCTCGGAATATGTGACAACAGGGTGTTTGAGCTGGCTCACATATCCTTTCCTCCTCCCCCCTCAAGCTTGCATGATGAAAAAGATGCCTTAAAGAGGGACTTGGTGTGATGTTAATTGCACTGAATTGTGCAGAACTTTCAGGCAGAAGTGATTGTGAGTTATGAACAAAAGGAGAGCACTACACATTTCAAGGGACGCGGGTGGCGCTGTGGGTTAAACCTCAGAGTCTAAGACTTGCTGATCAGAAGGTCGGCGGTTTGAATCCCCGTGACGGGGTGAGCTCCCGTTGCTCGGTCCCTGCTCCTGCCAACCTAGCAGTTTGAAAGCACATCAAGTGCAAGTAGATAAATAGGTACCGCTCTGGCGGGAAGGTAAATGGCGTTTCCGTGCGCTGCTCTGGTTCGCCAGAAGCGGCTTAGTCATGCTGGCCACATGACCCGGAAGCTGTCTGTGGATAAATGCAGGCTCCCTCGGCCTATAGAGCGAGATGAGGGCCGCAACCCCAGAGTTGGCCACGACTGGACCCTTTACCCTTTTTACACATTTCAAACCCACACATTATGTTTGCTAATAAGTCATGGTGAAGATGCTATAAGGCTGTTAAAGGGTGCTTATGCATGTCTGTGTATTTGTGGTTTTTATCTGAACCACATCCATGAGTTAAGTGTTTGAACACTTGTGGGCACAGCAGGATGGGGCAGTAAATAATGCCTGCGAAATCATTATTTTAAGTACAGAGTATGATCTGCATGAACATTTTAAATTAAGGCTGAACGATTCAATCAGTTTCTGCATATATCTGAGAATACATTTTTTTAAAATTCCCATGGACATTTGCATTTAAATGGACAGTTGAGTACTTACTTCTAAAGCATTTTTTTCTTTTTAAAAAAGTATTTTAAAATGCATTTTTGATGCACGTTTAAATCCTATAACAGTTTTAAAACATGTGGGAGGTGAGAGTATCAACTGATAGTGCAAATGCCAACCCACACAAATGCATTTAAATGCAAAACTACCCAATTCACACTGTCCAAAACAAAATGAGAACTGAAACACAGGATCCTTCAAAATTTGCACTTCCCTGAATTTTGCAATGTAGTTTTCCAGCCAGCAGTGTGTACAAAATTCATATACTAGGGTAAACTGTGCATAAAAATGCATGTTAGTGAAAATAACATTAAAATGCATTGTATTTAGGGAAATCACTTTGCAACAATGGGTTTATTAGGCAAGATTGTATAGCAACATGTGCATATTAGGATATATTTGCTGATGGATTTTCATGAGGACTTTTTTCCTTAAAATAGCAACCACAAACTGATTTGGAAATGTGGAGAACTGAATTTAGGGATGCGGGGGGGGGGGGATAAGAAATTGAGAGGAAGCAAAATGGACAGATTCACCCATCCCTGTCTTTGGCCATGCTGGATGGGACAGAGGCCATAATCTCTGGGAGACATGAGGTTGGGCTATGTTGATATGGACAATACTGAACTAGATGAGCTACTGATATGACTGTGCAAGGCAGCCTCCTTTATGGGTTAACTGAGTCTTGCCATCTGGATCTGTAGAGGTTGTGCCCTGGAAAATTATTATATTACTTTAAGTGCACATTCAAGGAAATGAGGGAAATATTTCAACCTAGTATTGAAGAATGACTGATTGCCTTCTTACTTCCAATCATGGAGTATTTTTCAGCTTGCACAAAATGTTGATGATGATGATTAATATGACTTAGATGTTAAGAGTCCATGCCTCTCTGCAGCTGAACCCTTAAATTCTCAAGCCTTATGTAGGTCTTGCAGTCTGCCATGGTCTCAAAACAGTAGTTAGAAGGACATTTTGCTGGCTTTTGAGAAGAACTGGTAGCAGCAAGTTGTTAAACCAAATTAGTTCCAAGAAGAAATGGGATTTGGCCTTCCTGCAAATTTCCTTAGAAACTTTTGTGTTTTCTAAAGTGTTTTTAGGACACTGGAACAATAAACCAAAGTTGAATCATGTGCTGGATTTCATTGTTGGCAGCTGAAGGGTTTGCTTGCTTTTGAATGCTTCTGGTTGGGGGTACTGCAGAATGAAAGGCTTTATGATAAAGAACTAGGGATGTCCTATAATAAATAGATGGCCAATTCTAAAATACGTTAGGCTCCAAGATGGCTTTTATTAATTATTCTGAAAGACAAGGCAATGCAAAGCAAAGCAAAATATTTTGTATGAGTTATCTGTTTCATTATACATTTGTTGCCATGCAGACACCTATGACTCTGCTTTTGGGGGATGTTTAGAGGGGGGGCTGCTGTTCTAGAGGGGGGGGACATTGGGGTTGCTGGCTTTGCCTTGGACTGTATAGCTCTACACTGCCACAGAGTGGTGATTTGTCAAAGGCCCCATTGCAATGGAACCACGGAATGGGTTGGGCATGGGGGGAAGGGGTGAAACTGGTGGCCCAAGGAGAGCAAAGAGACATTTGATTGTTTACAATTGATATGGAAGAACACTCCTCACTCTTGGGAAATCTTGCCTCGCTGCTTGGTGTTGAATTATTACTATTATTTCATTTACTAATCGCTCACTGCGAGGCATTCAGAAGCGATACACACTATAATACTATGGAAAGCAGTTACAGAGATGAAATCAGTTAAAACAGTATCGAAAACAACAACAGCATAAAGTCAGTTCAAATCCAGTGCGGATACCAACTGAGATATAGGTCTCTGTTTAGAAGGCTTGTTGAAAGAAGAATGCCTATATGGTTTACAGTGGGAGGGAGTTCTGAAGGATAAGTGTTTCCACACTGAAGGCCCAATTCTGGTGTTGTGCAGAATGGACCTCTTGATATGATATCAAATGGAGGATTCCCTCTTCCGCAGAATGCAGTGATCAGTTGGGTTTGGGTTTTTTTAGGTATCCTAATCCCAAGCTATACAAGGCTTGAACCTAGCCCCAGGTTGTTTCAAACCTAAAATTCAGGTGACAATGCATGTCTTGTTGAATGATGCAGTTTTGTTGATCCAGTTTTCAGTGATGTTGGAAAGTTTTGAGAAAATAGTGGAATCTAGTGTTTTGTTTTGTTAAACAATTTTAAATAATGGTGGTTTAGATAATTGGGTTTTTTTATTATTTTGAATTTTCATTATGATTGTGTGAGATTGTATGCTGCTTTTATGACATGTTTCAGTTAAGTTTTGATCCATTCCTGCTTAGGCAGTATATAATTTCCCACTGTGATGAATGATAAGCAATTTAAAGCTTTATTTGTTTGTTTAATGCCTTTGTACTCCACCTTTTGGGGCACATTGCCCTTGCAAGACGGCTTACTGTTTATTATTATTAAATCATATAAAACATCACAACACAGCAATACTTTTAAGTAGCGTTTCAAAGTTAAACCTTAGCAGCTGTGAACAATTTTCCAGCCCAGCAAATTAATTAGCTACAGATCAGAACAAAAATATAATTCAAAATTAAAAGCCCGTAGCCGTTTTTTCTCCCCAGCACAGCAAATTAATTAAATGTGGAGTCACAATATTTTCAAAGTTCTTTTAAAAACCAGCAATGCTAAAGCCATATGTGCCTCCCTGGGGAGGGAGTTCCATGTGACAGAAATAGTCATAGCATTTAATTTGATTTTGGGTAGTTTTAGCCAACCCTTAAATACATGCCCATGTCCATTTTTGACTCTCATAAGTGGCATTATGCTTTGACTATATGTCTGCGCTGTACATTCTCTGTCGACTTTGAGGATTTCTCCAGGCAAGGCTTTGAGTTTCAAGATGGAGGCCAAGTTTCATCAAAACCAATTGCATCTTACTCAATGACAACTAATGCCGATAGCCATGCTCTACCTCCACTGCTTCGGAATTCCAGTTGCTGGAAACCACAGGAGGGGAAAGTGCTGCTGAGCTCACGTCCTGCATGTGGGCTTTCCAGAGGCACCTGGTTGGCCATTGTAAGAAAAGGATGCTGGACTAGATGGGCCCAACTCTTAGGAAGTTCCTAATGCCCATCTCTAACAAGATTTTACTGTGCAGTTCCATCTCTGCAAAACTGGACGAATCTATGCAGTAAACATAACGTTGTTGTTGTTGTTTAGTCGTTTAGTCGTGTCTGACTCTTTTTGACCCCATGGACCAGAGCATGCCAGGCACTCCTGTCTTCCACTGCCTCCCGCAGTTTGGTCAATCTCATGTTGGTAGCTTCGAGAACACTGTCCAACCATCTCGTCCTCTGTCGTCCCCTTCTCCTTGTGCCCTCCCATCTTTCCCAACATCAGGATCTTTTCCAGGGAGTCTTCTCTTCTCATGAGAAGAGCCTCAGCTTCAGGATCTGTCCTTCCAGTGAGCACTCAGGGTTGATTTCCTTCAGAATGGATAGGTTTGATCTTCTTGCAGTCCATGGAACTCTCAAGAGTCTCCTCCAGCACCATAATTCAAAAGCATCAATTCTTTGGCGATCAGCCTTCTTTATGGTCCAGCTCTCACTTCCATAAAAAACATAATGTTACTAAGAACAAATAGTTGCGATTTTCTCCTGCCTCACCGATGGAATTCTGTGGTTTGAATTTCTAGCACATGATCTATTCAGGGATTCATCTTATGCTGAATGAGGTTTGTTTTTTTAAAAACTAACTTGTTCAACAAACTAGAACATATATTGAACAAGACTCACATGGATTTGAGGTTACCTCAAATTCGCTTTGTGGTTATGCTGAATCTACCCTAGTTCAAATGACATACATATTAATAAGAAACTACTCAAAGGAAACTTTTGCGCCATTTATGATCAGTCACCCTATAATAAATTTGTGGCAGTGGGACAATGATGTGATGGACAAAAATGGCCAGTTGTCCATCATGTTGCCGGCTTGTGCTGAGATCATGCATGCGGTTTGTCTGGTGATCATGGAATTTATATTGGCATATTACAGTCTGTGCAGCTCTCCCCATTTATGAATGTTGGGGAGCAGATATGGCTATCAAGGTGCGGACCCCAGGGATAACAGACAATCCTAATAATTGCACATTGCATTAAGCTGCTGCATCCTGCTGCTGAGCAGACTTCAGCATGCAAAAGTGCCCTTACAGGCAATGTAAACCTTGGAACTGTCCTAAATCCTAAATATAAACAGCAAATATTTTAGGAACTGACACATGGAATGATGTTGGAGACAGAGAAGATTGTGTTGTACAGAAGGCAGCTGTTGTGTTGGTTCTTATCTGCAGCTGAAGAGGGGTCTCTAAGGTGCTTGATTTCATGTCTGCAAACTCGACCCGTTTTTTTCTTTTTCTTTGAAAAGGGATACAAGGGAAGTAATGAAAATGATACCATAAATCAGACAATTGCCATTGAGTCATTGTTGACTCAAAGACATCTTGCTTTGGGACCCATTTGGATCCCTTGAAATCCTTACTCAAGAGTGATTTCTTCATTGTGTTTTGACTTTTTATTATGGAGATACAGCTGTTCTGTTCCCTGCCTAGAAACAATGACCCAAAAAAAGAAGAAAAAAGGATTGCTTCGTAGATCAACCAGTGAATATGAACCCAGCTCTGCACAAGTTACTTCTTTGGGTTGTTGCCCATCTTTGCCAAACAGCACTACAGACACACTGAAAACATTTGCAGGCATTTGGTGTGATCCAGATGGACTCCCATCTAATTAATCTTGTTTTCCATGGTGGCCAGCCAGAAGCCTCCATGGAAAACCCACAGGCACAAAATTCGGGGAATGCTTATTTATTTTAAAAATATTTATAGTCCACTTTTCTGCTTGAAAACAGGCCTCCAACATGGTTAGCCATAAGTGAAAATGAATACAGTATGATCGCATCTTACACACATTTAACTTGTGAGGTTTCAACCATGCATGGTTGAAGTCTGGCTGATTAAAATTCTGCAAGTTAAATGCAAGTAAGGTGGGCAGCTTAAATGTTATCTTCATGTGGGATTTTGCAGTGCAGAAAGAGCTTTCAGGCTCTCTGTATTGCTTTGGGGGCAAGTCCCGCTGAGTGCGTGGGCTGTGAAATACTCCTGTGAGATCTCACAGGGCCATCCAAGTTCCCATGAGCACTCCATGACTCCCAGAGCCAGTGGGTTGAGTGGGGCTTGCCTGGTAAGCAAGGCAAAGAGCTTAAAAGCTCTCTTCCCTGCTTGTGGGGCCAAGGCCCTTTTGGTGTGCTGGCTCCAGAAGACTAGAGATGCTTGCATGTGGCCAGTTCCATGGGGGCAGCTTGAGTATGCATATTTTCAGGTGTACACAGATCCCTTGGAACTGAACGCCTGCGTAAGAGATGGTTTGTACTGCATATTGCACATAAAATTCAGTGTTGACTTACAAAATCTCTGCAGGGGCAATGAAGGAAATTGTACTCTCTCCTGGAAGTTGCTACTGTTTTGACTTTTTCAGTTGCTGGTCTTCAAAAGTTCCAAAAAAATGTGTTCTACTTAGCAAAATAGTGTTGCACCAACTGCTTTAGTCCCTGGGTGACAATCTCCCCTTTGCTTCCCAGGAATTGGTATTCAAAAGCATGCAACATCTGAAGCTGGAGATAGCATATGACTAGTGAGTCACTGCTACCCTATTGCTCCATGAATTTATCCAACAATATTTTAAAGCCAAAGCTGTCTTCAAGATTCACAGGTCCTTGAGATGGCCCTGTTCAACCTTCCCTTGATAGAGTGCCTTCCTTCCTTCCTTCCTTCCTTCCTTCTATCCTCCCTCCCTCCCTTCTTTTCAAAACGTTGATAAGCATATAGCACTGGTCATCAACCTCTTCAGATATGGGACTCTACCAGCAGCTGAAAAGGCAGCACACCAGAGGCTCCCCAATGCTATTTTACAGGGTCAAGTTTTTGTGATGAGAACACTAAAGACCATTTGCTGCCTTTTGCAATGATCAGTTCATTAGAAATGAACAGGTTGAGTCCATCAGGAGGAAGCAAGCATGCGGGTGGTACTAGCAACACCAGTCCTACTCCTCAGTATATTTCTGAGCTGAAGCTACTTCTGGCAGCCAGTAACCACTCAGCAACTTCTTCCAGCAAGCTTCAAACTCAAGCCTGTGTTCCTTTATTTTCTTTTTTTCCTGGCCAAGCTCAGGACTGTAAGAAATTGTTCCTTCTGCCCCCAGGCAAGTAAGGTGTGACATAAATTCTAATGCCTTCGTTATCACAGGATATCAGAAGCTATTAATCAGGACCACATTGTGCTCCATAACCTGCCAAGCTCTACAAACACTTAACAGAGGAAAGCAGGGCTGTTTTGCATAGCCAAATAATATGCTTTCAGCAATACATTAAACTTTCTAGGGATTAAATTACAGCTTGGAGTTAGACCCAATTTCTTCTCTTGTGCTGCCTGGTGGGCTGTTTATCTCTCCCCCCCCCCACCTGCACCTGAATTGCAATGCTAACAAAGATTTCACATATCTCTTTTTTTCTAGTTGCAGTCCACAACAATAGCAAATGCGTTTCATTCGAATGCATGTGCAATCCCCTTCCCTCCCTTTCGAACCAGCAGAAATTAGCCCTGGCTGTTTACACATCAAGCCCTTAGGAGGTTAATGTACCACATAAATACTGCATTTATCACAATTTTGCCACCTGTCTGGTAATAAGTGTGAAATATCTTCCTTCAGGAGTTGCAGTCATTCCCCATCCCCCGTGGTGTACACAGCCAGATGCCACCTCTCTATCCAATTTTACTTCTGTAAAATATTTCAAGGTGAGCTTTTTGGGAGAGGAGTGGTGAGTCTTGATAGTTCAGCCCATCCATTTCCTTCATTTATAAAGAATTGCTCCCAAGCTTTAAGTTTTGTGATGTGTATTCAGTGTTCGCAATAAGCTAAAGAAGATAGGACTCTCACAGAGAAGGTATGGAACTTGTTCCTCTAGCTAATGGCCATCTTGATTATTTGAAAGTGCCAGCTGGCGGCCTGCTTTTTCTTGTTACTCCTTGCCCATTATTTTGTCTTGGACTAATCTAGTTTTGACACCAGATTCTTTGAGCCCTCCTCCTTGTTTCTGATACTTTAATCAGCAAGCATGCTGTGATTCCTTCTCTGTCCTGAGCAAAGTAATCTGGTGTCTGTAACTTGATCTGGTGGGCCTTTAACTCTTTTTAATCTTTCATCTATTGGATTGAATTTGTTGGAACTTGGGACTAAACTGGCTTCTCCATAGTCACATTCTCATGTAACAATAAAACAAAGCTTTTGGATTATTGTGGTTTACCATGCCTGAGTATGGTGCTAGTTCAACTTCCCAATTGCTTGGGTTCTCTGTTGTATCCGAATCGGTCATTGTTGATTTGCTGTTTTCTAACAAACTATCATTTCTAGCCAACATTAGGCAAGGATTTGTTGTTGGTTTATGGGCCATGGCTTGTTTGGAAGAAAACAACAACAATCCTTGGCTCAGACATAATGTGTAGCCAAGGTTTCCTTGTTTGTTAATTCTGCTAGTGGCAGGGGAGGAGTGAAGTGGAAGTGAACAACCTCCATGCAGCTCATTCATGGTCAACCATGACAGTGAGCCAGAATCATGCAAATGTGGCCTGTATGTTAACCTGCTTTTTGTAAATTCTATAACAGAGCTCAGTGAAAGCCCTGGAGCTTTGACTGCCTAGTTTCACAGTCCTACATCATTTCACTGGACCTAGGATTGTTCTGTGCACTGCCAATCCCCTCCCAATAACAGCAACCTTTATGTTAACATCATTAAAAAACAACAACACAATTTAGTGCTGATGACTTCGAGGTTGAATCTGAATTCGTATCTTCTGCCACTTGTTTGACATCGTCCAAGAGGTGGTGTCAGGTTTAGAAATAGCATCACATCCTTTAATAGACAATTATATTGTGGTTTCTTCAATTTCCAGTTTCCACTGGTAGGAATTAATGTGATGGCATTTTGCAAAACAAAAAAATGAAGGAAGTGTTCCTGTTCTCACTTTCCTCTGTGCTTTTTACTTATCACCTTGTTGCTTTGATTAGGAATGTGGGAAGCTAATTTATAGAAAGTCAGATAATTGGTCCGTTTATCTTAGTATCATCTATACGATTTCCCCAACCTGGCACTTTCCAGGTATTTTGGGCCCCTTCTCCTATTGTATCAGCCCCAGCCAATGTGTCCAACAGTCAGGGATGATGTCAATGCACCAGGACATGCACTGACTGGCCAGCTCTCCAAGTGTGTTTCCTAGCTCTTTCTGGAGATGCCTGGAATTGAATTCAGGATGTTTTCGCTGGTGCTCTCCCACTGAGCTATGCCTCCTCCAGAATTGCAATGCCTTCTAACCATGTCTACTCAGAAGTACTATTGAATTCAGAGGAAGCTAGGAAGCAGCCTTCTACTGAGTCAGAACTTTGGTCCTGCTGGCTCAGTATTGTCTACATTGATTAGCAGCTCTCTGGGGCATTCAGTCTTTCCCAACCATACCTGGAGATGCTGGGGATTGAACCCGGGACCTTCTGCATGGAAAGCAGATGCCTTTCCACTGAGCTCCACCTTTAGGTAAAGGTAAAGGGACCCCTGACCATTAGGTCCAGTCGTGATCGACTCTGGGGTTGCGGCGCTCATCTCGCTTTATTGGCTGAGGGAGCTGGCGTACAGCTTCCGGGTCATGTGGCCAGCATGACTAAGCCGCTTCTGGTGAACCAGAGCAGCACACGGAAACACCATTTACCTTCCCACCGGAGTGGTACCTACTTATCTACTTGCACTTTGACGTGCTTTTGAACTGCTAGGTGGGCAGGAGCAGGGACCGAGCAATGGGAGCTCACCCCGTCGTGGGGATTTGAACCGCCGACCTTCTGATCGGCAAGTCCTAGGCTCTGTGGTTTAACCCACAGCGCCACCCGCGTCTCCTAATCTCCACCTTTACTCACAGATAAATGCAGTTAGGATTGCAGCCTAAGACTTGACAATCAGCTTAATTTTCAAATAATGCTAGAGTTTGTGTTTAATGAAAACTGTTCCAGAAATGATTTTTCTCTTATAAGCCTAACTTGGACACCAAGCTTTAAATATATGCACAGATCGAATGTTGCCAGCTGGCTTCTGTTTAAGCAGCTGAGTTTCCACCTGCAGAACTGCGTTCACATCTTTGTGAAAATAATTTGCATGGACTTTCCTCTGCAACAAAGCAGCATTTCCCACCCAAAGCTCATGCTTTATACTACATGACCCTTTTCACTATTCACTATTCAGCCTTGACACTTTCACTATTAATGAAACTTCCTAAGGACTGGTTACTTTATCAACTCCATTTTTCATATTTGCTGCTTTATTGAACTTTATATTCCCCCCCCCCATGGTCTTCCACTGTTTTGAGATGCTGAATGAACATTCCTCCTGTTTCTTGAAGCATCTTGTCTTTGTTAAAGGATAGTGTTTCTTCATTTCATTAAGCTTATAAGAGTTTCTTAGTACTGAATGAAAAGAATTGTAGGTATTTCAGGAATCCAGGAATAGCTATTTCATAATAAAGGACTTAAAAGGAAGGGTTTTCTCTCTCTTTATACTCTGATCGCCCACTTTCAAAAAACAGAGAGAAAAACCTCCCCCCTTCTAAGATACAGCACGGAGCTCTTACTATTCCGTGCTAACATTTGATATTCTGGTTTTACAAGCTCCAAAGCTTATTGTCTTCACTGAGAGGTTGAAATGGTAGAACTGCATTTTTTTTGGTCTGCCATAACCCTTTGCAGACTTCAGATTAACTTTGGAGAAGTTCAGTTTAATATGAAGTGGTTGCTTTTTTTGTACTGTTGCAAAGTACTGGAATTCTAATTGAAGGTGCATGTTGTGCTATATAGATAAGATGTAAAATGGGGATGACACTTGCAGCTTTATCTAAAACCATAGATAAACCATATAAAATGTTCCTTTAAACAGACTAGCAAGGTTAATGTCTTGCCTTCTTCAAAGTGCGCCAGATAAGAAATTATACAAATAATTGCATCAAAATATGACTGATTTCGCAGAAATCTCTTATGCTGATGTATTGAACCAGAGAGCAGACATTATTATTGGTATTGGTATTAGTATTATTTGTAAACCACCCTATACTCGTAGGTCTCAGGGTGGTTCACAACACAAAGTTACAGTATACAAAGCACAAAATACAGAATAAAAATAATCAAAACATAAAGACAGTAAAACATGGCTTTTCACTTGCGAGCTAACGCCTTCTCCCGCTCCTATTCCGAGTCATCCTCCAGAGAACTCCACATGTCTTTTCACTGCTGATTCTTGCACCGCCCATATCTTCTGTGACCATCAATTGTCCATTCGGCGAAAGTATCTCATCTCTTAAGTGACCCTTTCCACATTTCCATGCTAGTCTGTTTTTCTTCTCCTCACCCTGGCAGAGGAAGTGCGCTGAGACCTACACATGGAGTTGGTACTTCCAGGAGGCCAGAAAAGACATTTACTATCACTGTCCTCCCTGGCATTTGCCTTTTGCTCCTTTCAGCCTCCTCTGGAAAAGGTTCCCCATCCCTGACTTACAGATACTACAGGGTTATTTTTGTTTGTAGGTACAGAAGTCTCCCTGCTTTAATAATTTTTTTTTTAAAAAAAGCCCATAGGTGTGTATTGGTTCATATGCAGTGGCAAACTATGGCTTGCATTAGGTGCTGGACTGCCATACAAACTATAGTTAGTGCATTCCCTCTTTGCCCCTCACCTTCCCCAAGAATTTCCAGGTGCTGTCCCAACAGTGGCCTCTGAGTGCAGATGAACATCCTACTTTGTGCTTTTAGAGGTGGGATGGAAGTCAAAACCACAATTGGCCAAACTTTACAGTTTACAAACAGTTTACAGTTACAGTTTACAAACTATCTTCAAACATTATTGGTTTCAGATCCTGGTTTGGTAACCTTTCAGAAACCACAGATTTTTCAGTTTATCAAATGGTGTAAGTTCAGACAGTGTGGTTTGGCATTATATCAACGTCGTGAGTAGAAAGGCTACTGATGTTATACAAATCGTTCCCTGCAGTGGCAGAGCACAACTTGTAAACATGGCAAGACATTCAATAAGCAGCGAGTGCTGTTCAAAAGTTGAGGTTTTTTGTTTTTTGCAAGTATCTTCATTTGTACTTCTCCAAACTTGTTTTTCAGTCTTGCAACAACAACAACAACAAAATCAACAAAAGTTCCTAACCTATAAGATTCCCATTGGCTTGGAGGAAGGGAGTGGGGCAGTGATTGTCACTGATCTCCCTGCAGGCGCCTGAAAATCGGCACTGCAGGGTTGGTGGATTCTTATGAGCAACATGAGAGTAGCACTAAGAGTTGCAGGGAGAGGGAGAAATCAGCCACAAAATAATCACCTCAACTGGAGCTTGGTTCACTTTGGTTCTCTCACAAACATTAATGAAACCAGTTTTATTGAAAACCTAAAATATAAATACTGTATTAAAAAGGGAGGAAGTCCCAGAAATCACACTTATTTCAAAGACAACAAATTTCAATACAACTTGAAATGTGATCAAATCTACCCCTTCTTTTCCCATAACATTCATATCAAAGCAGTCTTGTAAAATAAATAAATTGTTCCATAGGAGCAGGAGACAGAATACACTGAAGGGGGAATAATCTTCAATTCAGGGAACAAAGCATTCAAAGAAGGGAAAATCGGGACTGCTCTTAGTAGTACATCGTTAATAGCTCAGTAGTGCAATTTGCTCTTTTATTTTTTAGAAAGGAACTGCAGTGAGAATCTTGTTTCCTGTAAATAGCTGCTTTGGTCCTTCTGTGAGATTATTATTTGTTTTGGGCAGCCTCCTAGCTTAAACAACTTTTTGAAAATAACTTGAATGAACAACCCTGGAGCTCTTGCTACACTAATGCTTTATTTGATTGGAACATTGTCCCTGAGTAGGACATTCATAGCAACAGTCAACAGAGAATACACAAAAAAGTGGTGGGTTGGGAAATGATTCCAGATGTGGGTGATGAGATCCTTTTTTCCATGCTTTGATCCAACGCTAATTGTTAACTAAGTTGGACATCTCTGTCTGTCTGTCTCTCTCTCTCTCTCTCTCTCTCTCTCTCTCTCTCTGTATGTACTTTCACTGCAGCTCTGTTGAGTGTCAGTGTGCTACACAATTGAATTAGTCACAGCTATTCTGCGTCCGGTCAAACAGCCAGCAATATTATTCGTCTTGGAAGTTCTATTGTTGCATCTAATGGTGCCTTCTCCCCTCAGCAACGTAGGAGCCCATTCCACTTTGTTGGTGAACCACATAATCCGGCACTACTTAACTATAGCATTACATATGAAACAGATTTGTAATTGATGGTTACATGATAGCTAAAATATAATTCTACATTCTGATGGGTTTGTATTTTTAGTTACTTCTTGTGTCAGCACTGGCTACAGAGAGTTTCTCTCTTTCTGCCCCCCAGCCTTATGCATTGATCACCAAGGGTGTTACTATGTACTTAAAATACTCAGGACGCAGGTCTCTGTCACAAATTTGTTATACATATGGATACAGATTTAGGCCCCTCATCAAAATACGATTGTCAGTGGCTAATGTCCTAATGGCACTCCACACATTTTGCAGCATATCTTGCCATCCTATAAGCAAAATTCTGTTTTTAAATGTTTTAAAAGGAAGGGGGAAAGCAGGAGGTGTGGCGCCCAATGCAGAAAAACCTAGAAGACATAGTTCCATTTTAAATGTCTGTGTTGGTCTTCAATTTTCAGCTTTGGGGTGGGGGCTGGGGTGAGAGGACTGCCATTATCAAGTTCCCGGCTTCTCACCTTTTGTGTTTTAAGTTCTAACAAATATAAATTACCTGGCAATGTCATGATTGAGATGTTAAGGGGAAGAAGAGGGCATAAACAGCTTAAATGCTTTAAATTATAGAAGCACAGCAAGATGAATGTTGTTTTCTCCTCAGAGCCAGTGATATGATTAGAAAATTAGAACGTTTGTTTGCTAACTGCCAACTCTTGCATGCCTTGTGCGATAAGCATTGCACCTCAGAGTGCAATGCTTAAATGTTTAAGCATTTCGCTTTTGAAGTGTAGTGAGTTAGTGTTCTACTTAGAAATGGCTCTGTTTACTTTGGTGGCACAGGATAGATTCTTGGTACTCTTTCAGTTGCTTACATTGCATGAAGACCAGGCCTGGGAAGGAGTTCAACATAGGCAAGTTTCCTATCACTAAGTATTTGGTAAAACTGGAAAGCTGGATCTGCTGACTATATGGTGATTCAGTAACCAATCATGTTAGAACCCAGTTTTGTGTATATAGTCACTATCACATGTGACTTTCTCCTGGCCTTAGTAAGAATGAGCCTGCCATGTAGGTCAGGGATGGGGAACATGGAGTCCTTCAGATATTGACAGACTACATAATCCATTGATCACCCGGGCTGTGATTTATGGAAGTTGAAGTCCAACAGTATCTGGACTGCCACAGAGGTTCCTTATCCCCAAGGCATCTCTTTCAGTGTCCAATCCAACTTGAAAAACTTAACAAAACAGAACTCTGTGTGATCTCAGACTAGAACAACAGATCTCTTAATGCCATTAGCTGTGTTTGTAATATATGCAACTGTGGTTATATGTTTCTATAACTGTTTTCTGTGGCGTTTTAGAAACATTCACAGAAACATCAGATGTAGATACTGAATTCAGTGTGATAGATGATATCCTCTCCCCCCACATAGGGACATGGGTGGCGCTGTGGTCTAAACCACTGAGCCTTGGGCTTGCCGATCAAAAGGTTGGCAGCTCAAATCCCTGTGACAGAGTGTGCTCCCGTTGCTCGGTCCCAGCTCCTGCCAACCGAGCAGTTCGAAAGCACACCAAAAAGTGCAAGTAGATTAATAGGTACCGCCCCGGCGGGAAGGTAAACAGCGTTTCCGTGCACTGCTCTGGTGTTGAGGTTCTGTTGTGCCAGAAGCGGCTTAGTCATGCTGGCCACATGACCCAGAAAAACTGTCTGCAAAGCGGACAAATGCCGGCTCCCTCGGCCTGTAAAGTGAGATGAGCGCAGCAACCCCAGAGTCGTTCGCAACTGGACGTAACTGTCAGGGGTCCCTTTACCTTTAACCCCCATACATGAAGACAGATTTAAACAGACCTTTTGCACAGAACTGTATGGCTGGTTCATTCTACTGCCTGTTGAGCCAGCAGGTTATGTGTAGGCCTGAGTTTTCACAATTGGGTGCTAGGTCATTTGTTTGAGCTCAACCAAGTTTGGCCTAAGTGTAAATCTCTCCTTGCTCCATCCTACCCCTGCCACGCTGCCACCACTCCCAGGGGGCAAACCTCGAATGCAGTTGACTAAGATTTGGACTTGTGTGAGGATTCAGAGACAGTGAGATGAAGGAAACAAGGAGGATAAAGCAAGGAAGGGAGGAGCGAGGCACTTATTAATTTCCTGCCCCAAAGTAGGGAGAGTAAAGAGAAGCACCACGACTCATGAATGTATGGTGTTTGAGTCTGAATCTGGGTTTACTAGCTGTGGCTAAGCATGAATTCTATGATAAACCCTCTTGCATGCCATTGACAGTGAGCATAAAAATGAAAAATATAAACACATTACAGTATTTCTCCCCTGTTTTGTTCTGTAGATATTGTTTCCTGAACCTTTGAAACCTGGTTAACCCGTTCTTGGAAACTCTCGTTGCCTGGATGCAAAGCCTGAAATCAATTCATTTCACATACTTGAAGGAAGATTTGACTTAATGGCTGCACATGATGGGCCAGAAGTTGTTGTTGTTGTTTAGTTGTTTAGTCATGTCCGACTCTTTGTGACCCCATGGACCAGAGCACGCCAGGCACTCCTGTCTTCTTTAAGAGGTTAAGCATCTGCTAATGGATCATAGGTTGGATGGAAATTGAAGGCTATGAGAACCTTCACGTAGAATTGGAGGGGAAATGCTTTGACATTTTTATAAGCTTAATAGAAGTTGTGTTGTTTTGTGACATCTGTAATAGCCACTGATTAAGATGGTGCTTTTCAAAAGTAATTCAATTCATTAGCTATGTAATTGCCTGCTTTTCTTCAGAATATATAACTGCTAAACATGCTGCATCTCTTACACTTGTTTCTCCATGTATTTTTCCATCAGCTGGAAAGTTTTGACAGTGGTGGATTTGTTTTTATATATGTATGTATGTATTTTTGCAGAACCTTCCCCACTCCATCTCCAGTGCCTATTGATTAGCAGCTGCTTGCATAAGTGCCCGGGGTTGTTTGAGAAAAGAACAAACGGTGTGCTTTAAAAAAACAACATTCTTTGGTGTGAGCTTCTGCAAGTTTCCAGGGGGGCTGCTTTGCAATTTGACCACTTGGAGAGATTGCAATTAATTGCTGCTAGGCTGGGGCAGTGAGTCAAGAGGAAAGGTTGTGATGTGAAGAGTTATCGGGCATGCATGCCAGCAAGGTTACCCTGACAGCTTTAATCATTCAATTGCATTCTCTGGAGCTGGAAACGAAGGTCCTCTGAAAGGTAGAAAATGGATCTGAGAGACAAAAGACAGAGAAATGCTTCCTTAGCCTTTAATAGCAATTAATTACAGGGAAATGCATTCATAAGAGGTTTATTTTTTTATTATTTATTTTTTTATTTAAGAGGAAAGGCTGTCGTCCTCAATGGTACCAGCATCTCACTGCTTGAAAAGGATTAAGTTTGGCACCTGGGTCTTCATTAACAGATCGTTCTCTGAATTTACCTTTATGTGTAAAACACAGGCTGACGTTACAGTGGCTGAAAAATGCACACCCACATTTTGAACTATAATGGAGAATTAGCCGTGCATGCTTCCTTCTATTTGGGACTGAGACTGATGACTGCGCTTTTCTTTCTTTTTTCTTTTTTCTTTGTAAAACATGCAGAATTGCTATGCTAATTGAGGTAAATCCATCTGTGGTTTGGCTGGCTGGCCGGCTGCCTGCCTGCCTTACTGCTGCTACAGTTAGAAGAACAGCTTATCTATTTAAAAACTTAAACGTGGAGTGGCACTTCAGGGTTTGAACTGGAGATAGCTTCTCGGAAGCAGCTATTCTGACGTCTTCAGAGCTGAGTGCTCCCACTCCATCCACTTTGGAGGCTGAGCTGAGAGCATAATAAATATGGTGGCAGCAAAAGACCCCCGTCCTCATATCCAGGATTAGGGTGTTGCTTTTCACAATGAAGCTGAATTCCCCCCACCTTTTTTGAATTCTGATGTTAGTTATATTGTGCAGATGGGAGTCTTTGTTTAGATTTCCAGAAATACATGCTGTGCCTCAAATGCCTAGGCATGTACCAGGTATACAGTGGTACCTCGGGTTACATACGCTTCAGGTTACAGACTCCGCTAACCCAGAAATAGTGCTTCAGGTTAAGAACTTGCTTCAGGATGAGAACAGAAATCATGCTCCGGCGGCACGGCAGTAGCAGGAGGCCCCATTAGCTAAAGTGGTGCTTCAGGTTAAGAACAGTTTCAGGTTTAGAACAAACCTCCAGAAGGAATTAAGTACTTAACCTGAGGTACCACTGTAGTTGACAACTCAAAGGATGAAGGGTGTTTGATTATTATTTTTTTGGGTGGTGGGATTGAAGCAATTAAAATTGTGCTACTTAACAAGGTAAAACACACAACAAGAAATGGTTTAGCAATGGAATTTAGCTGCCTCAATTTTTTAAAAAATCCAGTGCCTATATTTATTTTTATTATTTATTAAATTTCTATACCGCCCTTCCTCCGAGGATCACAGGAAGAGGAATGTTTTTGCCTGACAACTAAATTAGCAGGGGATTAGACAAATTAATAGAGTGCTAATAGGGACGTGGGTGGTGCTGTGGGTTAAACCACAGAGCCTAGGACTTGCCGATCAGAAGGTCGGCGGTTCGAATCCCCGCAATGGGGTGAGCTCCCGTTGCTCGGTCCCTGCTCCTGCCAACCTAGCAGTTCGAAAGCACGTCAAAGTGCAAGTAGATAAATAGGTACTGCTCCAGTGGGAAGGTAAATGGCGGTTGGAGGATGGATGGCGGCTAATGGATTGAAGTTGAATCCTGACAAGACAGAAGTACTGTTTTTGGGGGACAGGGGGCGGGCTGGTGTGGAGGACTCCCTGGTCCTGAATAGGGTAACGGTGCCCCTGAAGGACCAGGTGTGCAGCCTGGGAGTCATTTTGGACTCACAGCTGTCCATGGAGGCGCAGGTCAATTCTGTATCCAGGGCAGCTGTCTACCAACTCCACCTGGTACGCAGGCTGAGACCCTACCTGCCCGCGGACTGTCTCACCAGAGTGGTGCATGCTCTGGTTATCTCCCGCTTAGACTACTGCAATGCGCTCTACGTGGGGCTACCTTTGAAGGTGACTCGGAAACTACAACTAATCCAGAATGCGGCAACTAGACTGGTGACTGGGGGCGGCCGCCGAGACCACATAACACCGGTCTTGAAAGACCTGCATTGGCTCCCAGTACGTTTCCGAGCACAATTCAAAGTGCTGGTGTTGACCTTTAAAGCCCTAAACTGCCTCGGCCCAGTATACCTGAAGGAGCGTCTCCACCCCCATCGTTCTGCCCGGACACTGAGGTCCAGCGCCGAGGGCCTTCTGACGGTTCCCTCATTGCGAGAAGCAAAGCTACAGGGAACCAGGCAGAGGGCCTTCTTGGTAGTGGCGCCCGCCCTGTGGAACGCCCTCCCATCAGATGTCAAAGCGATAAATAACTACCTGACATTCAGAAGACATCTTAAGGCAGCCCTGTTCAGGGAAGTTTTTAATCTGTGATATTTTAGTGTATTTTTGGTTTCTATGGAAGCCTCCCAGAGTGGCTGGGGAAACCCAGCCAGATGGGCGGGGTACAAATAATAAATTATTATTATTATTATTATTATTATTATTATTATTATTATTCCGTGCGCTGCTCTGGTTCGCCAGAAGCGGCTTAGTCCTGCTGGCCACATGACCCGGAAGCTGTACGCTGGCTCCCTCGGCCAATAAAGCGAGATGAGCACAGGAACCCCAGAGTCGGCCACGACTGGACCTAATGGTCAGGGGACCCTTTACCTTTACTAATGACCATTAGTCATGAGAGCAATATGGAACCACAGAATGCCAGTTGCTGAGGAGCAACACCATGGAATGATTAGTGCTTTCGGACATTGCTTGTGGGTATTCCAGAGGCATCTGGCTCTCCACCGTGGGGAACTGGATACTGGACTAGATGGTTTGATCAAGCAGTGTTCTTCTTTTGTTCTCCTGCGAAAATCTGCATGTGTGCTTGAGATTTCCCTGCTTCGAACTGTAATCAAGAACTTTCTCTATGTTGTTTGCATGTGCACATTTAAAACAGGGATGGGGAAAACTGTGGCCTTTCCTCATGTTATTGGACTCCAGATCCTCTTAGCCCCACCTAGCGTAACCTAGGATGGTGGGTGTTTTCCAAGAACATCTGGAGTACCCCACCTCTGGTTTAAAGAATAAGAAAAAAAATACCAGCTTTACTATTGCACTGTAAGCCAAATGCTAGAGCATGAGACTCTTAATCTCATGGTTGTGGGTTCGATCCCCACATTGGGCAAAAGATTCCTACGTTTTGCAGGGTTTTGGACCAGATGAATTCTACAGTTCTGTTATTCAAATTGTATATGGCTAAACCGGTTAATATGTCTCAGTAGGAACCTATTCCTGTTTAAGAATCTTTCTCTTTTGTGTGCAACAGAGACAATTTCCTGTAATTTCAGTTATCTGGGTCTTTCCGTACTCTCAGTGGCTGAAGACAGTCAAGCCAGTTCTTTCCTTTCTTTCTTTTAATCGGCAATGAAAGTTCAGAGCCTCCAGCTATGTTTCGTTTTTATTATTTTATTATATATACACACAGAGAGTTGGGAAGAAATTCTTCATTAGATACAAAGAGCGTGAATAATCTTTCTGGCATCTACTCTGAATGTTATAGTAACTGCACTGGTAAGCCAAGCAAGGCTGCAGTCCAGAGCACAGTTTTCATCTCCAAGGCTGCGCTCTCATTGCCACAGGCGGATGCCAGAGTTTGGAATCAACTGCAGATGCACATTACAAATGCTGACTTAGTATTGTTTCGTGCTTACATAAGGAAGATCTGCAAATGTCCTTCAATACTATAAAGCATTATTATATAAGCCGTGTGTCATTTTAAATTACAGTAAACCCTCCTATCTAAGAGGGTGGGGGGAGGACTAAAACAAGGTGTCCTGTTCAGTTCAGCACAGCAGTGCACTGCAAAACCCCACATCCGTTGGCATTGCAGCTAGAGGTATTCAAACAGAACTTCATAGGCCATATTGCCCCTTTGCAGTGTTGGCAGAGAGATCGACTGAGTTACGAGGCTCTGCGCAGGCAAGCAGACCACAGAAAGAGGCCTTCCAAAATCTTCCCCTCTGGGTGTTGTTAAACTCCAGCTCCCATCTGCCCCAGACTCCATGGGCAATAGCCAGGGGTGATGGGAGTTGTAGTCCCAAACATCTGGAGAACACTGGATTGTACTAAGACTTCTGATGCTACTGGCTTTATCCGCCATTCCACATGTTCTGGACCTAGCCTAAAGCTTTGTATGTGTGGGCATGCACTTGTACATAATAACAGAGCAGGATAGCTCTCTGTGTTAAAACGTCTTCTGCTCCTTGAGTTGCAGCCCTACAAGCGAACTTGGCCACTTTTTTTTTTTAATGGGATGTGTGTTTCTTTGAAAGTATCCACAGAGAAGCTCTCTTGTTTCCTCTGGGTCAATAAAACTTCCTCCTTGTTGCTTTCTGCCGTAGCTTTGCTGAAATAAGATATCAGTATGGAGTCCTGCGAAATAAGTTTGTATCTATTCCATTGCCTTGTCAAGAGAGAAAATGTCTTTGAGCACCATGAGATTCACTAAGCCTCTTTAGCCAAAGGGCATCACTCATCCTCCATTAGAGCAGAGAAGTTTTTTTAGTAAGGCCAAGAGCTCTGTTGTGTCAGGCACCATCTAAAACACATTAACAGATGCAACTCATGTCTTAAAGACCTCTGCAATCTCCCTCCCTCTCTCTCTCTCCCCTAGGTTCATTTGGGTACCAGGAAAAGCATGGGAGCGGAAGCAATGAATTTTTAACTTGCTTTCTGAGGACCATTCAGCACCCTCAGAGGAGCGGTTTTTTTTCAGGCAGATGTTCTGTGTTGTTCTCTTCCTCTCCTGTCTCACTTATTGGAAAGAGTGCTAGGCAGAGCACACAGAATCTGGAGCCAAATTCTTAGTAGGAAACCATCCATTGTGGAAGGTTACTCCCCTGGCTTTGGAGAGGCCAAGACACATGCTAACTTAACGGAAGGATGATGTGGCTCATTGTTCAGAGATGTACGTACTTCAGTACAGTCTTCTAAACATTGGAGGTTGGTGCCTATTGGGATTACTGGGGTGGAAGGCAGGGAGGCCAACAGTAGGTGGAGCCAGAGCCAAAGACTGGCAGAAGCCACTAATTCTAGTTTTGTCCCCATCCTCCTCCTTGGTAAGCTCTGTAATGGTAACACTGGCATTATGGAGAAGGAAGCAAGTAGACAGAGCTACTTCCTGGTCTGGTCGTAAGTAAAAAGACAGGTGAGGACCGGCTGAAGTTGGTTGAGCAGTTCCCCATTTGCTTTAATGGACCAGCCTCCACTACTTCTAAATAGATCCTGCTAGAAACCAGGTTTTATCAGCATTCATTCATTGAATTTTACATAATATTTCATACATATGTGTGTATGGAATGCTAAAGCCCCAAATTAAGAGATTATCCTAAAAATACATGTTGTGGCATACAGTTACTGTTTAGGTAGCGGGAATTGACTTTGAGAATCATGGTGGGCCAGTGAGAAAGCAAATTAGATAGGATTTGGCAGGCACAGTTTTAATCTATTATTATTATTATTATTATTATTATTATTATTATTATTATTAAAGAGGGCCCTTTCCTTTGGTGATTTTATATTGTACTTGATAAGCCTTTACCTCACTTTGAACTGACTCGGTTTGACCTTCATGACTTAATTACATAGCAAAATCAGGCTGGCTATGTAATGGTGTGGTGTTATCCTGTTCAATACCCTCAACTGACTGGGATCACCCATGTCACCGATTCAGGAAGGAATTGCATCAGCGCGTAGCCAATTTAGACAGGATATGCAGTGTTGCGGCATCATGACAGTCACCACACGCTCCCTGATTGGGTGGCACTGCCAATGTGACTAACCAGGGGTGGGGGGTGGGAAATAGGATTTTGTAAGTTAAAATTAAAAAGCCGCATAAGCAGCAGATAAGAGGAAACAATGGCAGAGAACAATGGCAGAGTTATTTTTTTAAAATAACTTATTGACTTTATACCAATTTTAAACAGTGGTGACTTTTTGACACAGACTCCTGAGCGTTCTAATCCTAATAAGGATTGTGTGAATTTTTCTAGCTTCTTTCACGGAACTAGGCTCCCTAGTAAAACAAAACAGCTATGTGTCTCTGAAACATAATATATACCTTTACAGGGTTGTCCTCAGTATGTTGACCCACCGTGGGGTTTATTCTACGGTCAGTACACACAGTGGTGGTTTTTTGGTTAAAAATAAATAAACTGAGGTGCTCATATCATATGTTGATAAAAGTGCCTTTGGTGACAGTAAAATAATGGTTCCCATGGGCAGCAAATGAAGAGGTGGCAGCACTCTGAGAGCACACATACGATGCCACCTTTAAACTATATAAGGCTGCCTGCTGAAGATTTGAAAGGCGCATGAGTGCTATGCCACTGATTATGTAGCCCTAAAGGAATCAGTGGTTCTGCAGTATAAGTGCTTCCTACATTTGCTTATCATAGTCTTTCTCCAGCTGTTATGAAATGGTGATTGGGATGCTTTTATTTAGATACGTGTGCAAGATGAACCAGGGGCAGAGGGTGGGTGGCACTCTGATACCCCTATTCCCTTCTCCCTTTATATCTGTGGTCAGAGAAGATGCCTTTACCTTGACTGTGGGTCTAGGGTGACACCATTTCTGTAAAACTACTTTAATTTTTTAATTTTGTTGATGACTTGTAAACAGCTAACGACTCCCAGATGTGCAATCTAAACTCAGCACATATTTGAGAGGAGAAGCAACCTGTATTTAGTGCTTAGTGGACATTAATCTGCTTCGCATCCCCTAGATTTAGATTTATTCCTGTTTAGTCAGTAACCAGACTGGGCTCCAATGATCATTGGCTTGTAATATGTGAAGAATTTAGGTCAGAGGATTTTCCAGCATTATACTCTTAAAACTATCTATGTAAGTGGGATAATAATTGATGGATGGGAATGCAATCCCTGTCTGAGTGTACTGAACAGAGTTTCTGTGGCTCTTGCATGGGGCCTGCGCTCACTGCCTGACGCTAAAATCATACACAGTAAGCCTGCAACTTACACAAGGGTTACGTTCCGGAGACCACACCTCAAGCAGAAATAGCATATAGATGCAATGGTGGGTGGGATTGCCGAACTCTCTCTCTCCCCCCTCCCCCGGAATCCTACCTCCTTTAAAGTATTTTTGCCATGCACGTTCAGCTGAATGCACACAAATTAAATGCATGTAGATTGCGATCTAACTGTACACACCTAGGTGGGAGTAAGTTCCTCTGAACCCAGTGGGAACCTATTTATGGTAGACATGCATAGAATATTGCTCATATGTTCTTGTCTGGATCTTTGATGTTTAATAAACTTAGTCCATCATGTTGTTTTTATGTGTTAGAATATGAAAGTCCATTTCCAGTGATCAAGCGCTGTTGCTTATTCTGACTTGACCAGGGAGCACTAGCCAGCATTTCTCAGTTTTTGTCCCTTTTCTCATTTTTTTAAAACCATTTTTTCTTGCACAAGTGCATGTTCAAGTTGCTTATAAGAGATTCCACCTAAACTGCCTGTCAACCTCCTGTTTCAGGTTGTAATATATGAAGGGGCCTGTTGGTTTTTAAATGATTCAAAGTTAATAACTGGGAGCTTTGTCAGTTCATTTTGAGGGAGTATGTATAATACCTCTGCCTATCAGAAAGTATGTGTTTGACTGCTGATCTTGTCATTGGTTGTGTTTATGCTATTTTTAGTGAGGTGGTGTTGGGTGTGAATTTGTTGGCTGCCTTGGAATGAGATCTGAAAAATGAGTGATAGGCTCTCTACCCTTGGTCCTCAGTAACTGGAAGCGGCAAACATAAATATTTCCCGAAAACAGTTGGGGAATAACTCACTTTATATTGAGCTCTGTTATAACTGCAATTAGATGCTGTGGTACCCATTATAATATTATCTGGAGCATTATAGGGACAGATCATTCCCTCACTAACCCTGGAACATCCAAATCCCTATATCCTTGAGCCCCCAAATTTTCTCCACCAACTAACCCACCTTGGAGCTGCCAACACTCCTTTCTTGCAGCTGCTTACCTGGTTCTTGTTTGGATACTGGATTGAATGAGAGACATCTCTCTCCTGGAGTATTGTTGTAACAGCAGCCCAAAGGTTGGTAGCCCTGGGAAATATTATTTTCCCATGGCTACTGATGTTCAGAAAAAAACAGGGAAGGAAACAGTTTAGCTGAAAAGAGATTTTGCTTTGCTTTGTCATAATGCTTGCCTTTTATTTAATGCAAGCACAACAAGTCCTTGTGCTTCATATTTCAAGCCAAAAAAGTACAGACTTTGACAACATGTCTAATAAGATCAGTTTAAATTAATAAATCTTGGCTAATGGAAACAGGAGGACATAGCCTCCATGTTGACCTCATCTTTTGTTAAACCCAGTTCAACAATGGCCATGAAGGATATTCTTATGGCACTTGTTTTAACACTGTTTCCCACTACTATTTATTGTGACGTTTGCTTCCTCAATTCATTTAATGATATACTGGGATGAAATTAAATTAGAAGTTGTGCTTGTGCTTCATGAAACAAAGAACTAACCATGTATTTCACCATCATTTCCAGAGAGCAGCACTGACCTCCGATAAAGACCTGTATCTTGACAACAGCTCCATTGAAGAAGCATCAGGAGTCTATCCAATTGACGACGATGATTATACTTCGGGTTCAGGCTCAGGTAAAGCAATGTTGCATAATGATAAATGTGTTAGGACTGGACATGGCCTTTGTCCTATAGTTCCATTGTACAGCATACACTTCACATGCAAAATGGGCCAGGTTCAGTCCCTGGCTTCTTAAGAATGAAATAAAATCAGGTAGCAAGCAATGGGAAGCAGAGTAGTCATTACTGGGCTAGAAGAGTCTGACCATGTTCTCTTCCTGGGTCTCCACAAGTTGTGTTGATACACTCAGGTCAGCTGATATGTGTGAAGCAGGCCCTTGATCAACAAGAACATGAAAAAACCTAATCTGAAAAAACCTAATCTGTACAGAAAATTCAGTACAGTGGTACCTCTGGATACGAATGGGATCCGTTCCAGAGCCCCGTTCGCATCCAGAAGCAAACATAACTAGCAACGGCACGTCTGCGCACACGCGCGCCACTTTTCGCCGCTTCTGCGCATGCGCGTGATGTCATTTTGAGCGTCTGCGCAAGCGGCGAAACCCGGAAGTAACGCTCTCCGTTACTTCCGGGTTGCTGCGGAGCGCAACTCGAACGCGCTCAACCCGAAGCACATTCAACCCGAGGTATGACTGTACAGGCAGCTCCCAATTTATGCGGATGTTACGTTCCAAGGCACCATGCATTTAAGTGAAACTGTGTATATTTGAAACACCCTTGAAAAAGCCTTCAGATACCCCCTTCCGCCCCTTTTGGTGACTTTTTGGGTCACTTCTGTATTTGGCGCAATGCACATGTGCGCAATCGCACATATATTGGATGTGTCTAAAGCCGTCATTGCCTGTATGTTGACTACCTGCTGAATCTGTGATGCTGTTTATGATGAAGATTAGAATCCCCATGTTGTTATCCGTGTCTGTATCATTTAGTAGAATGACCTTGGTGACACACTGCATTTAAAGGCCACAGAGAATGTTTGGGCAACAAAGAAGTAATTGTGGCTCAGGTGACACCACCTGATAAATTTTGCCACAAGCAAGAGCATTGCATCTCATTAGCATATATCAGTTAAAGAGTATTTTTTATGGAGAGCATAATGTTCTTGATGGGCGTGGGGGCGGGGCTACCTAGAGTGGCGGAGATATTGAGTGTGTGGCAGGGAACAAACAGAGCTTTCAGTAGCTACCCTTTCCATGCTCCCACCTGGATTGTGAAATTTCATGTGCATTTCTATAGTAACACAGTAATCCTGAACTTTTCTGAAGCTTCCTGTTGGTTGAATTGTGCATTTATGTTTTCCGGAGTTGAGATACGCAGTTTTAAACGCTGATATCCTGTTGGATTTATTACATATAAATAAGGGATAAGACAAAAAAATGGGATTTTGTTTTAGATTAGACCCTGAGGAATTAAAAAAATGTTGCACCAGGCTGCTTGATTAATATAATTCTTTCCCCCTGCCCCAGTTGAATGTACTGAAGTAATGGAAAATTAAACTAAGAAAGCCAAATACTACCGAGCAAATCTCGATGAATTAAATCAGTTAGGTAGATAAAAGAAAATGTCACGAGTGTTTGGATTTCAGTGCAAAGTAGTTGCTACATAATCGGTCAGATAACTATCCGGTCCTTTTTACAGCTAAATAAATGACACAGTAAATGTTTAGAACCTTTTTGATTAGCCAGCTGCTGAATAAGTAAGGGCTGGTCCCCACAAACACCAGATTACATTCTCAAACTGTTCCTGGAAGGGGGTGTGTCACATGCTTGAATGCTTCCCTATGAAAGCAAACCCCCCCTGCAGATCAGGGACATGGGGAAATGTGGTTGGACACCAGCTTGCATCAACCCCAGCCAGTATGGTCAATGGTCAAATCTGGAGGGCCATGGGTTCCCCTTCACTGCTGTAGATAGGAAACCAGCATGTTGTGAAGAGTTCAAGTCATCTTACAACAGGGTTGTTGTAAGGACAAAATGGTTGGGGTGAGGGGAGAACTATATGCTATCCTGGAGCTCCTTGGAGGAGAAGCGCCAATATTTATTTTACATTTTACTGCGATGTTGATGGTTTTTTTAGAAAAGATTTTTTTAAAAAATAAATAAATTGCAAACAGCCTTTAGGAAAGCACACAAATATCGGCAATAAACTGGAGCAGAGCAAGTATGTACAGATGCGTTTCCATTCATATTCTTCTTGTGCTTCAGGGGCTGAAGAAGAAGAAGAAGGCGATAACACGCCCATAGTGGTGCCATCAAGAACTCTTCCAAAGATGCCACCAACTAGCGATGCTCCCAGAACTGAGAAAACCACGCTGAAAATGCAGACCAAGGTACCTACGCAAACAAAGGTGTGTGCAGGGGAGGAGCCTCTTGCTGGTTTTTAAAGCTGCCGTAATAATAATTTAACCTTAAATGCCATCTGATGTATGCTTTAAGAGGATTTACTAGGTTTAGTGCAAAGCTGTGGATTAACCATAAAGACAACTCCCTTGGATATCATATCAGTCTATTAAGAGAAATGCAGAGCTTTGGTCTTCTGTGCTGAAACGTGTGTATCCCTCCTCTACATCTGAGAATATATTGGATGCTACTCTCTCGTAGAAGGCGCCGGTGCCCACAGTTTGGCCGGGTTCTTCCCCAGTGCTACATTTTCCTCCTTGAGCATCCTCAGGCTGGTGACCTCCCCAATGTGTTAGTGCCTACAGCTAAAATGGGAAAGCTTGGTGACAAGCGTAGAATCCCCAGCCTTGCATTTTCTGCTGTTGTGCAAAGTAGCAATAGGCTATTGCAAGGAGAAAGGGAGTGGGCAGGAGACTCTGTGCTTAAGCCTTGCTCTGCCCACTGCTTCCCCTCTTTTAACCCTTAACCCTATTCCAACCAGCTCCCCCCCCTTTTTTTTTTTAGTGGGGAAGGGAGACAGGTGTGTAAGGAAAGCAAAGGTTGGGGTAGAGTAGAGTACTGCAAAGTTATGATTCTGAGTTGCATCGTAAGAGATACTTCCAAAGGCCTGAAACTTGCAAAAAAACCATAGTGGAGAGTTTTCAGTAACTACCAAAGAGTAGGGCAAGCTGCTGTAGTTTCCTGCATCCAGGGCACCCAATAAGCATCACCGAGCAGTTGGCTATTCCTCTTATGGACTGTGAATCCTATCAGAATGTGCTTGTTGCTTCACTTACGAATTCTGACACTCAAAAGGGTTTTACACAGGGCAGCCAAAATACAAAATATCAAAAGGAACTGATGGCCGCTAAGAGCTTTGTTGGAGGGCTATTGGCACACTGGGCTAGTTCCCTCAAATTAACAGTGGAAATGTTTTTGGGCGTAGCTTAAATTGTGGGGAATAGGCTCCTTGTTTTCAGATTATAGGAACAAGAGTATGGGACGTTGCCTCTTACCAAGTTAGATCATTGGTCCACCTAGTTACACTATGCTTTCTACACCAACCTTATTTTCCAACTTGGTGTCCTCCAGCTGGGGCTGATAGGAGTTGTAGTCTAAAACAGCTGGATCACACCAGGTTGGGGAAGACTGGGATACACTGACTGGCAATGGCTCCTCAGGTTTGAGAGAGGGGACTTTCCAACCTTACCTGGAGATGTTTGGGATTGAACCTGTGACCTTTTATATACAAAGAACATGGTCTGCCACTGAGCTACAGGCCACGTTACGTTACACAGTTAAAGAATGTTTAAACTGAATTAGACTACATTCGTTGCACCATGTAGCAACAAATCTATTTGATTTTACTCTTATTTCATAGGGGTAAGCACATCTATATAAGCACACATTGATTTGTAGGTGTTATTTTGAGAAAGGGGTCTGAGGCTTCCAGTTAGAAATTTAGGAGACAAATTCTGCCCCGTCCCCCATCCCCCTTTAAGGTTCTCAAGAGAGTTGAGCTAAAGGTGTCAAGTGAATAGGAAATGTATATATTACAGAATTTGAATGCATAAAGGGTAATGGTTTCTGTCACTGCTGCTGCGGGTTGTTGTTTCTCCCTCTAAACTGACTCTGTGCCATCATTTTCCCACATCTTGTGCTACAGTCACCTGAAGAGATTGATAAAAAGAAGATTCTCAAGCCTGATGCTGAAAACAAAAACGCTAAGAACGAACCAGGTGAAGACACCGACGTATTCACCCAAAAACACTCAGAAAACCTTTTCCAGAGAACAGAAGTATTGGCAGGTGGGTGCCATATGTTCATAAGCTGCAGAATAAGGAGCTTCCTGCTCTATTTTGAAGCCAAGGTATTCACTGTCTCTGCAGCTACTCACATAGCTGTTAGGAGTATTGGAGGACTGTTGCTTTGAGCACTGTTCCTCCCCACCCTGCGGTATGATGCAGTCTCCCCACTTTTTTTCTCTTTTGCAACACAGGAACGGTTTCCATTTTATTACTCTTTTCCTCTCAATGCTTTGCTGCCCTTTCCTTAGCATCTCAATAATGTTTACACCAGGACATTCACCTCCTCCTCAAGGGATGAAAGAAAAAACAAATCTCTTTCACCTGAGGGGTTCATTTGCAAAGGGGATGGGGCTGCTAGAAGCTTTTGAGCTTTGCGAATTCGGATACAAACAAACCCTAACCTGCACCTCACACAGACAAATGTGAGGATCTGAACACTGCCAGCCCTCTGGATTTCACACTTCCTCAAATTTTGCAATGCGGTTTTTGGTTTAAAGCATATAGAATTGTGTTTAATGGTGGCACGTGCTTTCAGATAGTGTTCAGAAATGGGCATTTTGAGAGAACGTGTGTTGAAAATACATATTGAGCACCGTCCCTAGAACACCCCTTTCTTGGCCACTGGCGCACCAGCAGTGGAGGGGAAGTGGCCGCAGTCCTTTCCACAAGTGGTGGATCTCCCTCCCAGAAGGTGGGCCTCTGGGCTACTCTCTCTGGGACCAGAGAATTGCACCCTTCATGCCTTGCTTGTCTAGTTTGACTCCAGGGCTGCAATTCACACATGCTAGGAAGCAAATCCTTTTGCATTTTGCAGCCAAGTAAATATATTTGGGGCTGGGCTTGTCAAGCCTTCAGGAACATTTTAGAACGTCCCTTCCAGAACCTTAACAGTTATTCGGCTATAAAATAATCTGGGTGGCTCTTAAGAACGTGCTTGGGTTATAAACACGATTTACGTGTTTAAACTAAACTGAATTAAAATGTTACAATGGCAGTGCTCCAAGGGGCCATAGTTGGCAGTGCCAGAAGCAAAAGTACGGGGAACAACATTTTTGTTAACCCTTTGTGCAATAGAATGGTTTCTACGCACACTTGCATACTCCTCCCTATTCAGGCAAGCAAACTGCATTATTCAGGGATGCATTTCAGCCCGGCGAACCTCTCATGGAAACTGCAGAGCGGGACCAGTGAGGGTCATGGCTTGGGAAGAGGAGGTGTGGCAAGGGTAGGAAACCTCTCCACTTGGTTCCCAGGCTTGAGGCTTGCTGCTTTGAAATGCCATTTTGAAAGGTTGGGATACTCGGTAAACGATGGTGGTTGTTTTTTCTCTTGAGAGGGGACAACTTGGAGGCAATACACTGCTCCTGGTGAAACTTCTGTTCTTTTCCCTTCCATAGCTGTTATCGCCGGTGGAGTTATTGGTTTTCTCTTTGCAATCTTCCTTATCTTGCTTTTGGTATATCGCATGAGAAAGAAGGATGAAGGCAGCTACGACCTTGGAGAACGCAAACCATCCAGCGCTGCCTACCAGAAGGCACCTACTAAGGAGTTTTATGCATAAAACTCTTAACTTAAGTGTCTCTGTTTAAGAGATCACTGAACTTTTTAAATAAAGCTTTTTTTTTTTTTTGCATAGAATAATGAAGAAACCTTTTTTTTTCATTAAAGAGCCTTTATGGCACCTTTATGATAAAAAAAATCCCATTGTATTTAAAACTTTTCATGTATTCCTTTTAAGAAAATGTAAAGTAAAATCTTAACATTTTGCAGTGTTCTGTGAATAACAGTGGCAAAACATTATTTTATACAGCCATTGATGTTCACTGAATCATTTAAAAACTTTATGCATAAATGAAAATGATTGTTTTTATCCTATGGTTCAATGAAAGTTGTTTAATTTTTGTCAGCATGTCTGATTGATCTTACAAGTTAGTTTTTATTTCATTAATTTATCTGTTTCCAAAAAAATAAATAAAAATAAAATGCCTTTTTGTAGTTGTCATGGTGCAATTTGTCTTCGGATAACTCAGATAATGGTAACTCTTAGTGTAAATGTATTTTTTCAGCTATGTAAACTTTAACCTCCACTTTGTATAAATTTTAGTGTCAGAAAATCCATTTTACACCTTGCTTTGTTTCTCAGTGTTCCTGTAGCTTCATTGAAACTTACAGCAGCAAATTAATGTGTAAAATTGGACTATTACTGCAAACGATGTAGTCGTACCCGTACAAAAACAAATCTTCTTTATGGGAGATTTTGCAGTAAGCTACTGACAAGCCTATACAAACCCAAAGACTCTTAACAGTATTCCAAGATGTTGCTGCAAATTTCTATGGCCACTGTTGGTTAATTTCTTGCAATTTGAAGGTACGAGTAGGAATTGAAAAAGGATCCTTTTTTAAAAAAATGTTCTTTAAAAAATGCATTTAAGTTGTAAACGTCTTTTAAAGCCTTTGAAGTGCCTATGATTCTATGTAACTTGTTGCAGACTGGTGTTAATGAGTATATAACAGTAAAGAGAGAGAGAGAGAGAAAAGAAAATGTTGGTATTTTATAAGCACAGACAATTCTAATGGTAACTTTTGTAGTCTTACATGGATAGACATAAATTGTAATTTGGGAACATAAACACTACTGAATAAATCATGTGGCCTAATACTGAAATATTTCATTGTGGACTTTATTTTGTTCTCTTTCGTATAATGGCGACTTCATGCGCCATGCTACTAATTGCATCTGTTATATGATAAAAGGATATGTTGGAAACAAAGGTCCCCGAAGGTTGCTAACAAGAGTTTCATGGGAGAAATAGCTCTGTTTATAGCCTCATTAAAATGAAAACGTACCTGCAGTTGTTAATTCTTTTCACATTGGTGAAATGTTAAGTGCTAATCAATATGGGCCACTTCTTTAGGGCTCAAATTCACATGACTATAAAGTTTCAGTTCTCCGTGTACTTGAATGATTCCTCCCACCCATGCCTTGCCCTTGAAATAAGCAATATGGATATGTTTGTGTGCCTTGAAAAGTAACAGAATTATTCCACATCATTATCTCTGTGGTGGGGGTTGAGAATAGCTGGCCAGAACTGTATGTTCAGCGGCCACCATTTCTCCAAAGAAAAGGATGCGAGGAGAGGGAAGAAACAGCAGGTGGGAAGGGAGATGTTTGCATCCTTCCTTTGCTACAAAGGTGAGTCAGGAAACTAGATCCTCTCCTTTTGCCTTTTGGTGCTTCCCTGGAAATCTGTGCAACCACACAACTCTTTACATGGGAGAAGTGGCCTCCAGGCGCCTGAGTCCCACTGAATGTGCTTTGGACATCATGCCAAATGGGGTGCTTCAGAGACCACACGGAAGTGCCCTGTCCTACACAGTCTGTATAAGATGGACAAGAACAAGGAGGCATGATAGGGCTTAGTAAAGGGACAGTAAGGATGAGGAACTTGTGACCCTCCAGATGCTGGGCCCCAGCTCCCAACAGTCCCCACCCATCATGGCCAATGGTCAGGACAGGTGGGAGGATGTGTCCCATCAATATCTAGAGGTCTACCCAGTCTCCATTCCAGGGGTAGGGAGAAGGTTAACCTGCAGTAGATAAAACAGAACTGCTGAAGTTAATGTGCACCAAATAATGATTTTAGTCCTGTCCATAGGCCTCAAGTATGAAAAGCTGGAATGGCGTTTGTTCTATTTAAGGTGCAAAAATTATGCTTTGCATCCTATAGCAGAGAGATTGGATGCCGCAGTAGCAAGGAGGAGCTTCAAAAACAGATTTAATAAGGAAGTGGACCACTGCAGCCTTAAAAGCCAAGCGCTTTGAGGTTCATGTGGAAGGTGGGTGACCAAGCCAACTTATAGACTAGGAGAAGATAAAGAGAAGAGGGTATGGCAAAGAGGCAAGGGGGTTTCATGAGACGCAAAGATCTGACAGAAGAGGGGAGGATGTAACCTGAATAAGGAAGTCCAGTGAAGAAAAGAGTGCAGTAATCTGGGCAAGTGAAAAAACCAAAGTACCACACACACACACAATCCCCCTATATCTTTATAACTTGTACAATCAACGTAGGGCTTTGAGTCTCTGGACTGGCTTCTTTTGCTGGTACAGTGTGTAACATGTCATCGATGGAATAAAAGAGAAAAAGTGTTGGATTTATGCAGGACCATCCACACATTGTTCTGCTTTATTAGTTGCTCTGCAATGCTTTCCTGTTATTAACATGTTGTCTTTTGCATCTGGAGTGGAATTCTTGCTCTATAGCACAACAAAAGCAGGGTAGGGAAAAACAACCCCAGGAAATGGGTGGTCTGAAAAGTTGCAAGGTTTTGGCAGCAAGCCAAGGAACATTCCCTGGTTGGAAATGAAGTGGTATGTACAATCTCAACTTTCTGCAGTCCCAAGCAGTATTGGAAGCGTGATTGTGTATAATCATCCGGATACCGTCATAAGCGCAAATTACAATGGATGCACAACATAAAGGGTGCATGGAGGGGCATGATGTCCCTTGGAAGGGTGTGATATTAGAAACTCGTGTGGCAGGAGATTAAACTTTATTTTACTTTGCATAATGGAGTAGCTAGTCCAATAAAATCTCACCATTTGGCCTAGCAAATAACACTGCGCTTGGTTGTTTGCAAGAGACTGAGTGGCAGCTTTCCTGCTATAGAAAATTATTTAATAAGTTACTTGAAAGCTAACTGAAATACTTCGCACGCTTCTTTTGATTTGCCACAAGCTGAGCCACTTGAAAATGGTGTTCAGCAAGTGCTCATTAATTGCACAAAATGTAGTGAAGCGAAGCTCATGAAACAACAGCTGCTGGAAATAACGGCACCAAGATGAAATTTTGGCAAAAAGCCTTTGCTGCTACCCAAATGCCAACATAAAGTCTACTATACCCAAACATAGTTATTTCATTTGCATGGTCTGATGTAAAGTCTTCTGCATAATTCCAGGTTGTTTACAGGTTGAGTAGGCCAAATATTAAATGGGGAATATTGCACAGTCAGAACTAAAACATCTAGTTATGCAATCTACCCCCACCACATTTGCAATGGGAGACGGGTGGATTGGATGAAGGGACAGCATCACTCTTCCTGTGCGGAATTCCCTCCTCCACCTGCTGAATAGGTGTGCAGAATAGCCAATGGAAACCCCCAAAATGAGGCATTTGGGGTGTGGGTGGGGAAGAGCTAAACCAATCTGGGATCTGCTGCCCCTCTGACTGGCATGTGGAGCAGAACTGTGGGTGCAGAAGCGGCCCCAACAGAAAGTGGCTGGGGTGCAAGGATAAGGGTTGCGTCCTAAATATTCAACCTCCTGTTTTGAATTTTCAACTTTTTAATACTTCAAATAATGCAAAAGGTATCTTTTCCCAGTATGGACTATGCTTCTAAAGGCAATTTTACTGGAATGAATCTTCCCTGTGGGTTGGATCCAAAAGTGCCTTGAGCAAGCAGAGGGGTGATTCCTCTGGGCCCCATTCCATACCATTCCAGGAGTTCCATTGACCCATCAGCAGATTTTCAGGGTCAAAGGAAGGCATGCAGTGCTTCTCTAAAGCCAACCCTACATGTTTCCTACAGGCCAAGTTTTGTTGTCATGGTGAAGAATTTTATACTCTTGATCTTCAGTCTGTTACTAGCAGACGCTTCACAACTCTGCTGCTAAAATACATATAATTCCGGATCCGAGAACTCTGTCATTTCGGTTCAGTACTATATCTAAAACGATGCATGAGGGAAAATACTCCTTTGTGTGCCCTGTAAGTGATTCTTTGTAAGTGGGAGTGACTTTGTTAAGTGACTCAAGCCATTGTATAGATTAGGTAAAGGTAAAGGGACCCCTGACCATTAGGTCCAGTCGTGGCCGACTCTGGGGTTGCGGCGCTCATCTCGCTTTATTGGCCGAGGGAGCCGGCATACAGTTTCTGGGTCATGTGGCCAGCATGACTACGCCGCTTTTGACGAACCAGAGCAGCGCACGGAAACACAGTTTACCTTTCCACCGGAGCGGTACCTATTTATCTACTTGCACTTTGAGGTGCTTTCGAACTGCTAGGTTGGCAGGAGCAGGGACCGAGCAACGGGAGCTCACCCCGTCGTGGGGATTCGAACTGCCGACCTTCTGATTGGGAAGTCCTAGGCTCTGTGGTTTAACCCACAGCGCCACCCGCGTCCCTTATTGTATAGATTAACTCAATAAATAAATTTAAATGGCAATAGTATGCCATAGAAAGGGCCCTACCCTGGATGAGGACTCTTGTCTATTAAATTGAGACCCACCTCGTTCTCTTTTCACATGCCCAAGGCAGCAAACAGGATGAAAACAAAGAATATTAAGATAAAAGCTCATCAATAAAAACAGTGAAAGCCATCAGCACCGCGTCACACTTTCTTGTCCCAGTGAAGACAGCAGGATGGTAAAGAAACACAGAGTGTGGGGTCTCCACTGTACCGAGCGATACAATAGTCTTGTCTGGATTCAGTTTCAGGAGATTCTCTTGGATCTTGGGCCAAGCTGTGACTTTGAATCAGAAGAAAGGACAAAACATGGTTGCCTTCTGTTCTTCCCACCCATCTTGCAGTGTAGTCATTGTTTTGTACTAGTTCCAAGTAAGCTGACTGAAGCTGAATCAAGAGACAATTAAAATGATGATGAACCCGCTGAATCTTTCAGGGAGCATGGATTAATTATTGTTCTTGCCAAAATGACAACAACTTAACTTTCCAAGTATAATTCTTGGTAGGCTTAAATTAATATTTAACCATTCTGCTCCTGTTGCTTATTACTCTCAAATTTGTTGCAGAGCTACGTAATTTAATAGAAAGTGGGTGGGCGATACAATAAAAGAACAAAGTACAGTTAAATTGAGGCAGCTTCCTGCGATGCAGAAAAACATATTGTTGGATGGTTTTTAGATAGTAACACATATTGAACACGCCCTTCAGTGGACTGCTTGGTCATTTTTACATTGTATTTTTACAAAAGGGTTCTTATTACTTTCTGTGGTAGACTCTATATTTTATTACACATGTGCTTCCAAATCAATGGCGTACTCACTTTTTGAATAATGTGGACAGTTCTGATTGTTCATTCTCAAAAAGGATATTGTAAAGCTGGGGAAAGTCGCAGGAAAAGGGGAAACAAAATGATCAGGGGGCTGGAACAATTCCTCTGTGGGGAAAAGCTATAAATAAAACCTTTGAAGGTTTTTATTTTTGCTGAAAAGATGACTAAAGCAGGGGGTTATAATAGGTTATACCATTATGCATGTTGTGAGGATTTTCTTTCTTTCTTGTCAGTCACAATACCAGATCTCAGGCCATCCAGTCAAACAGATTGCAAACCAATTCAGGACAGACAAAATAAATAAATAAATAAAATTTAAAAAATTGTCCAGTAGCACTTTAGAGACCAACTAAGTTTGTTCTGGGTATAAGCTTTCGTGTGCATGCACACTTCTTCAGATACCTTTTCTTCAGATACACTTTCTTCAGACAAAAGAAAGTACAGTGGTACCTCGGGTTACAGACGCTTCAGGTTACAGACTCTGCTAACCCAGAAATAGTACCTCAGGTTAAGAACTTTGATTCAGGATGAGAACAGAAATTGCGTGGTGGCAGCGGGAGGCCCCATTAGCTAAAGTGGTACCTCAGGTTAAGAACAGTTTCAGGTTAAGAACGGACCTCCAGAATGAATTAAGTACTTAACCCAAGGTACAACTGTAATTCTTCACCAAACAACTAAGCCATGGACAGGGTTGGCCCAAAACATTTTGGCAGCTGAGGCGAACCACAAAATGGCATGGGGAGTGAAGATCTACCTCAGGAACACAGGTGGGAAGAGACCAGCAGCACCTCCTATTCGCTAGGAGGAGGTGGCAGCTCTGGCATTTATTAGTTGCTTTATGCAGAAAGCTCTCAAAGCAACTTAGCAAGATAAACTAGATAAACTTCAATATACCTACCTGTACTATAGCGGGTGGCGCTGTGGGTTAAACCCCAGAGCCTAGGACTTGACGATCAGAAGGTCGGCAGTTCGAATCCCCACGACGGGGTGAGCTCCCGTTGCTCGGTCCCTGCTCCTGCCAACCTAGCAGTTCGAAAGCACCTCAAAGTGCAAGTAGATAAATAGGTACCGCTCTGGCGGGAAGGTAAACGGTGTTTCTGTGCGCTACTCTGGTTCGCCAGAAGCGGCTTAGTCATGCTGGCCACATGACCCGGAAGCTGTACGCCAGCTCCCTCAGCCAATAAAGCGAGATGAGCGCCGCAACCCCAGCGTCGATCACGACGGGACCTAATGGTCAAGGGTCCCTTTACTTTTTACTATAGCTTCTTAGGAGTTGGTAGCCATTTCCCCTTTTGAAACTGTACATACTTGTTAATTTGGACCATGATCTTGTCATAAATTCTTAGCAAAACACTTTCCATTGAAAATGTCAATATCTTTCTTACAGAAACTTACTTTTCAGTATAAACAGACTTTTTTTTAAAGTATCTATTTATGCATGAGTTATTAAGACCATAGGGATAGGGTTAGAAAAATACTCCTGTCAAATCGAAGTAACCAGCCCAAGAAGACGTTATCCATTCTGTTGTGTGCAAGTGAGTAGGAGTGAGAAGAGCAATCATTATCTAGACTTTTTAATGACTCAAGTTGGAAACTATTTTTCATGGGAGATCTCCTGGATCTGGTGTGAGAAATCGGCAACATTGAACAGCAAAAAACACCACATACATTTGGTCACAGTTTAAGGAATCAAAGTTACCATATAATTTCCATTAGCATTAAAAAGAACAGGCCGAGCTTTTCCACAAGCTTCCTTCAGCTTATAACTGTGACTCTGGAAATTGTCACTTCCATTTTTCGAGGAACCACAGCTTGCAATGTTGTCCAAACCCTGCCTGTTGCGAAAAACATACGGTGCAAATTATATATTTATATAAAAGTCTAGTGATTAACAGATGCCTCTCTTCTCTTGGCAGATCATATCTCTCAATCCAGATGGAAACTAAGGACATCTGGATGGTGAAAGAAGGACAGTAACTTGTTAAACTATTCCCTTCAGGAACTATTTACTTACTGGTACTGGGCATGTGTTTAGCATCATCCATGCCCTAACTGTGGATGTCCTAGAGTTTCCATAAGCTTTCCTTCAGTTCTTTCTTTTCTGGAGACAAGAGTGATTCAGCCTTATACTGTATTTTAGGGAGATTGCATGTAGCTTGATCTAATGCTATTTTGTTCCTAAAGGGAATAAAATCCAGGGAATCTAGGTTGAATTGGGCAAACTTCTCTAGAATGGTAATTCACAAGGTACTGGAGTACTAGGTCAGGTAACTTTATAGTGTAGCCTGACATTAAATATCTTAATTTAAAAAATCAACAGCACTCTCTTTATATCTGCCTACTTTCAACCGTCACTTTAATATGATGCATTTTCAATAACAGAATCCCACACAGCCTTCAGGTTTTAAAACAATACAATGAACAAGGTCCCAACACCATCTCTGTAGACTGACTAATAACAATATTTCATTGTTATCTTAAAATTCGGAATGCGAAAATCTGGAGTGAAGTTTGGCCAGATAAAATCATTAAAAATCATTTTGTGTGTGTAATATGGTCCCTGGATTCATGGGCAAAATACAGTGCGTTAGAACAGATACAGGATGGATTCAGTTCAGAAGAGGCAATTTGGTTTATCCGCTATAAAAGGTCATCCCAGTTTATTGGGAAATTGGTTAGCTGTAGCTTTTTTGTCCCAGTTGTGCAGTTGTGATATTTGCTGCTGCCAGGAAGAAAATCTGGAAATCCTTTCCTGGATTTCCTTTACTGAGTAAAGCCATTGCACAACACATCTTCTCTTCATGAGAGACTTGTTCCCACAATGAATCCTGTGACAGGATTCCCATGACATCAGATTCCTGAAGAGTAGCCTTGTGAGCTGCAAAAATGCATAAAGTGATGCTGCACGTCAGAATTTAGCAGATTTATTGCAGCAGGAGAGTTCAGAGGTAACACGAGTAGGAGGTGGTGCACAAGTTTGGATTCTGTTTGCGTTTGACAGCAAGCCTGCCCAATTCAATATGCAAAATGGAACACCCTAGAAATTCATACTTCTCTTAATTTTGCAAGGTAGTTCTCTCCCTACACATGTAGTATCCATGGCTGAAGTATTTTTGACAGATGCCCACTCAACCTCTGCTCAAAAACCTCCAATGAATCTTCATCCCAGCCTTGTTCCTGATGTAGATCTTTACTTCCCCTTCTTCGCAGGGAGGGGACAACCTTACTGTGGTTTGCCTCAGATGCCAAAGTATTTTGGTCCGGCCATGGTTTGGTCCCCCAGGTGGTGGATGCAGAGGATGGAAGCAGAGGATAGGTTATGGGCTCTCCTTGCTCCAGCAAGTGACTGAGAGGACGAGGCTTTCCAGTTTTACTGTTGTTTTGAAAACAAAACGATCCAGGGGATGGAGAAATTAGGAAAGGTTACAACATTTGGGAGCTCTTGGTTTAGAAAACAAGGCAAGTAATGGGAGACATGACAAAGGTGTCTAAAGTTATACATGGTGTAGAGAAAAGAGAAAAGTTCTTCTCCTTCTCAAAATATTTGGGACATCGACTTGGCCACAAACCTGGATGGTTTCAAAAGAGGATTAGACAAATCTAAGGAGGATAAAACCATCAGTGTCTGCTAGTTACAATGGCAATGTTTTGATCCCAGCATCAATAGTAGTAGTAGTAGTAGTAGTAGTAGTAGTAATAATAATAATAATAATAATAATAATAATTTATTATTCATACCCCGCCCATCTGGCTGAGTTTCCCCAGCCACTCTGGGCGGCTCCCAATCAAATGTTAAAAACAGTACAGCATTAAATATTAAAAACTTCCCTGAACGGGGCTGCTTTCAGATGTCTTTTAAAGATAGGATAGCTGCTTATTTCCTTCACATCTGAAGGGAGGGTGTTCCACAGGGTGGGCGCCACTACCGAGAAGACCCTCTGTCTGGTTCCCTATAACCTCACTTCTTGCAATGAGGGAACCGCCAGAAGGCCCTCGGCGCTGGATCTCAGTGTCCGGGCTGAACGATGGGGGTGGAGACGCTCCTTCAGGTATACAGGACCGAGGCCGTTTAGGGCTTTAAAGGTCAGCACCAACACTTTGAATTGTGCTTGGAAACGTACTGGGAGCCAATGCAGATCTCTCAGGACTGGTGTTATGTGGTCCTGGCGGTCAATCCCAGTCAGCCGTCTAAGCTGCCGCATTCTGGATTAATTGCCGTTTCCGGGTCACCTTCAAAGGTAGCCCCACGTAGAGCGCATTGCAGTAGTCCAAGCGGGAGATAACCAAAGCATGCACCAGTCTGGCGAGACAGTCTGTGGGCAGGTAGGGTCTTAGCCTGCGTACCAGATGGAGCTGGTAGACGGCCGCCCTGGACACAGAATTAACCTGCGCCTCCAAGAGACTGTATGCCTCTGAATATCACTTACAGTGAATCACAGGGGGGAAGAGCGCTGTTGGGCTCATGTCCTACTTGTGGACTTCCCATAGGCATCTGATTTGCCCCTGTGAGAACAGGATGCTGGACTAAATGGGTTACTGGACTGATCCACCAGGCTCTTCTAACATTCTCATTCTCATTAGCATAGAGAAAGAGTAGTTGACTAATCCATGGCTGTCATTTGACCCTTACACAAAATGGATCCACAGGGCTCTTTGTATTTTTGCACTCTCCTTGGGAGTTGTGGCTATGGGGCTGTCAAGATGCGCTTCAAAATTTACCACTCTAACACTGGTCCAACTGCATTGTCTAAAAGAATGTCCAGCGCTGAATGCGTTTATTTTCTGCATTTTCAACAAAATGGTTCTTCTATCACCTTTTTCTTGGAGGAACATCACCGGCCAAAGACCTCATTAGTTGAGGCTGTTGACTGCACACTGCTCCACTACTTGCAGCACGGGTGAGTTCCCAACTGGAATTCTGAACGATGGCTTGGGCTTTCCTGACACAAATGCCTTCTCAAATGTTCATAGCATGCTACAGCTTCAATGCTCTAAAGAACCATGGAACTGTCAAGTACAAGACAGAATAGCACAACTGTGTGGCATAGATTGTTCTTGGCAGCTGGTCTGCAGCTGTAGAATTTATTCCTGAAACCTATCACTGTGATATCTGAACATCTGGTGATTCTCCCTCATCGCTCCCTTGCCCCTAAAACCCAGCAAACATCACATTGCTTAAGCTATCTCATATGTCTTAAGTTCCTCTTGCTTCCTGCCTCTGTGGAGGTTTTCATATTTAATTGATGGAAAGTGAAATGAACAATGCAAAGAATTTGGAGGAAAAGCAGCAACTCCTGCCTCCGAATAACAGCACCCAAGACAATAGGATTTCACTGATGCAACATAAAGCCCTACCTTGTTGTTGCATTTTTTAAAAATTGCTGATACGGTAGGCAGAAGAATCATTGCATGGAGAGATGAACGATCTCATCTGCTATCCAAGCTCACTAGAGACAGTGAGATGAATCCCTGTTTTATCTGGACTTCCAGAGACTTGAAACATTCAAACTCCCTTTTATTCTTTCCAGGGCAGGTAATTTTGTACACAGGAACAAACCTGTGAAATTAAGAGCTTGCACAAAGGAATGGCGTGAGTTTCCTTAATGGAAGATTTGTTGCACCTTCCATTTGAACGTGAAGCAATGGGCAGCTCAACTGGAAAGCTAGATAAAGCTAGATAATAATAATTTAAAAAATAAAAATAGCCACTTAGTTCAGAACTCATAGAAAAACCGTTACTAGCTTAACAGGGTCTCTGTTTCCAGTTTGTAAAGCAGGAATAATATTAACCTACTTCACAGAGGCACTGACAGGACAAAGGAGTGGAAGATTATGATGTCCTAAATGCAAACAACAGACACTGAAATATAATTGCTGTCATGAACTGGCAGGACAACAGGGAGGAGGCAGAGGATCCCAGCGAGGGGTGTAGCCAGGACTGGGACACACTGGGGCAAGCAAGGGATGGGGAAGGAGAGGTTGGTATATGAAGTACTCACAGGGTGATGGAGGATGATGGGGGTCAGCACACAGAAACCAGAGCAGCAAGAACCATCACCAGAGCCAGAGGGGCCCACAAGGCGGGTTCTGAGACCAAGGGAGCAGCAGGTGGGATGCTCCAGGAAGCTGAGGCAGGCTAGGGCCCAAAGCCCAGCTCTCTAGCTGGCCAGGTGGGGGCTCACTAGCTCTGGAAGGAGGTGTGTGATTCCTCAGCTGGAGTAGGCTCAGAACAGGTGAGGGCCACATGCCTCATCAAGCCCAGGTGCTGCAATCAGCATGCAAAGTATAAAAGGGAAGCAGAGCTGAGGTGCTCTGTCTGCTCAACTGCCCATGTTGGTGGAGCTCAGCTTGGATGCTCCTGGACCTCCACAGGACTGTGCTTTGGGTTTGATTCTGGACTGTATCCTGACTGCTGGACTTCGGACTTGAATTTACCCTGAACCTTTGGACTTTGGACTTCACTTGTGTGGACTGACCTCAAATTTTGGACTTGGCATCCTGACTTACTGCCAGGTAGGCCAGGGGTTCAGGAAAATTGTGCTCTAAGAAATGTGAATCACCAAAGCTGCTCTTCTCTGGCATACTGTTATGGCCTGTGGCTCTTCTGGATGTGGTTGAACTCCAATTCCCATCAGCCCCAGCCAACATGGCCAAAGATCAGGGGTGATTAGAGTTGTAGTCCAACAACTTCTAGGTGACACTTATACTACTTTATCAACTGCCATTCCCCTTAAAAGAATCCTGGTGACTACAGTTTCCATGATTCTTTGGGGGAAGCCATGGCTGCTAAAGTGGTGTAAGAGTGCTTACACCTGCTTTAGCGACTAGGAACTGCACCACTTTTCAGAAACTGAAGTGCAATGTCAGCACATTTTCTTAATACTTCCCATTTTCCTACACTGAAACTGCAAAGGTTGAGTCACTGAATCAGAGGGAACCTTAATCTGAATGGTTCACTGAATTTATTATGGTGCTGACTGTATCGCAATACACCTGCTGGTGTATGAAAAACACACAAGAGACCAACATCTGGGGAGGAAAACGGGTGAGTGCGTCTTAATGTCACTGACAGACATACCAAGGAAGTCTTCTGGTAATTTCATTAAGTTTTTCAGGATAAATACATATCAGTTAAAGTCTAAATCTGGGTGGAGCAGTTCATGAGGACTGAGTTTTAGGAGCATTTCCTAAGCAGAAGCTTTCTTTTCTTTCACTTTTGGAAAAATGTGGCACTCCAAAAGAAATGACACAGAAATTCAAAGGAATGGTGGTGGCAGAGTAGGAAAATTTGCCTGCATAAAAAGCAACCCAAAACAAGTTCAAAATGGTGCTACTGTGAACCTTCCAGTCCTACATTAATTCAAGTGACCCCAACTTGGTGCCCTCCAGATGTTTGGGACTACAGCAGTAGTGCTGATGGGAGTCCAAAATTTCTGAAGGGGGTCAGATTTGGGTATTGTATTTTTTAAGCTTATCTGCAGATATTGAACCTGGCAGCTTTGTGTATATTCCAACATCCTTTTTGGTTCCTTTTTCTTTTCTCTGCTCCATGTTCTAATCCCCCAAGTAGTAAATGATTTACTAGTGTTATGTACTGAGTTGAATAGGATCCAAACTGTAGCAGTCTGATTGGTCCTAGAACAATAGGATCCAAAAGGCAGCAGTCTGATTGGTCCTAGAACAATAGGATTCAGAATGCAGCAGTCTGATTGGTCCTAGAACAATGCAGCAGTATGATTGGTTGGCAGGAACCACCCAATCCTGCTCCAGATAGAAGTGAATCCACAACCTGATTGGCTTACAGTAGAATTCCAGAATTAGCCAATCATGTGCAGCCCATTGTGTAAATAATGTATATAAAGCAGATACTGTGAGGGGACATTCATTCATTCCTCCTCACCACTATGAGCTGAATAAAGAGCATGAAATCACTTTGCGACTCTGAGTATATTTCACTGGCGACGAGGATGGGATCCCGCTGAGCTGACTGCCACACACAGCACCGCAGCACCGCCAACTGCCGCACCGCTGCCTCGCACCGTGTATCCAGGCTTCAGCTCCGGGGCACAAGGAACTCAGAATGGCAGCCAACAGCAGCTTCTCGCCATTCAACCCAGCATCTGGAGACTGGGAAGCGTACGCCTCCCGTTTCACCTTCCTCCTAGAAGCCAAAGGGGTCACCGACGAAGAAGACGCCAAGAAGAGGGCGATATTCTTCAGCGTCTGCGGAGAGGAGACGTTTGAAATCGCCCGGGCTCTCCTTGCGCCTGAAGACGTCACTACTGTTCCATACAAAACAATAATGGAACAGCTGAAGGGGCACTTTTCGCCGCAGCCCTCAGTGGTGGCTCGTCGAAATGCCTTCTACGCAAAGCGGCAAGCCCCTGGGGAAACCATAACTGGGTTTGTGACCTCTCTCCGCCAAGCCGCCCGGTTCTGCAACTTCTCAGAGCTGGAGAACATGCTTCGTGACCGCCTCGTCGGTGGCCTGAAGGATGAGAAGCTGCAACGACGCCTCTACGCTAAGAAGGACCTAACGTTCCAGGTCGCTCTGGAGGAGGCCCTGGCAACAGAAGCTGCCGAGAGGTCGACCCAAGAGGCACGGCCGAGCCTGCCATCCCAACCGAGGGTCCACCATGAAGACCTCACCGACGACTCAGGATCCGACAGGGAGGAGGTGCACCGAGTACAGCAGCGCACTCAAGCAGCGCACAGACCACAGCTGCCTCGACGAGAAGGAGGGAACTGCGCAAGCTGCGGGGAGAGTCACGAGAGGAGGACCTGCCGTTTCCGCAACGCAGAGTGCAGGCAGTGCAGAAAATCGGGACACATCGCCCGGGTGTGTCGGGCTCGGCCCACCCGACACCAGGCATCAGATGACCAATCCAAGAGCCCCAGGTCCCGGGGCCCAACGCACCAAGGCAACTCGACGGAGCTCACGGACTTCCAGGTATACCAGTTGCCCCACCCCAACGTAGAGAAAATTTATGTAGAGGTACAGATAGAGGGGGCCCCATGCCGCATGGAGCTTGACACGGGTTCAACTCTATCCATAATCTCGGCAAGGACCTTAAGGAAACTGTGTCCCACTGGGGGTCCCAAACTCAGGCCGGCCCCATTCACCCTCCGGGACTTCCAGAAACGTAAGGTCCCCACAATGGGGGTGGGGACCTTCAGGGTGCAATACCGAGGGCGGACGCGGCAACTGGACTTGCTTGTGGTCAAGGGCCCCTACATTAGCTTACTGGGATTGGCATGGTTTGGACCACTGGGGCTAGCTGTCACCGGGGTGAACCACACTAGCTTACAAGTGGACGTGGACGCCATATGCAAGGAATTTCCAGGGGTTTTCGATGGGAAATTGGGACAGTATACGGGCCCCCCCATTGCGCTACAGCTTGACCCCGCAGTACGACCGGTCAGGCTCAAGGCCCGCCGGGTCCCGTTCGCCTTGAAACCCCGTATAGACGAGGAATTGGACCGACTCGTAGAGCAAGGAGTGCTGGAGCCGGTGCCTAATGCTCCCTGGGAAACCCCAATCGTCACACCCGTCAAGCCTAATGGTTCGGTCCGCATCTGCGCAGACTACAAATGTACCATAAACAAGGCACTCACGGCCCACGCATACCCAGTGCCAGTGGTCAGCCATGTCCTTGCCACCCTGGCTGGGTCGAAAATTTTTGGCAAGCTGGACTTGGCCCAAGCATATCAACAGCTGCCAGTAGATGAGGCCACAGCAGAGGCACAGACGATTGTGACGCACAGAGGAGCGTTCAGGGTAAAGCGGCTGCAATTCGGTGTCAGCGTGGCACCAGGCATATTCCAGAATATAATGGACTCTCTCCTTAAAGGGATTCCTGGCGTCACCCCCTTCTTCGATGATGTGTTGATTGCCGGCCCCACACCAGAGGAGTTTGAGGACCGCCTCCGCACCGTTCTGCACCGTTTCCAGACGGCGGGTCTCAAGGTGAAGCGGGAAAAATGTCTACTAGGAGTGCCTCAGGTGGACTTTCTGGGATTTATGGTGGACGCAGAAGGGGTCCACCCGACTGGGGACAAGGTACGGGCCATTTGTGATGCCCCAGCGCCCAAGAGCAAGACTGAACTTCAGGCCTTCTTGGGGCTATTGAACTTTTACCATTCCTTCCTTCCCCACAAGGCGGCGGTAGCGGAGCCCCTACACAGACTCCTGGACAAGCGGGCCCCTTGGGTGTGGGGCCAGCGCCAGGAGGCCGCATTCCAGGCAGTCAAGGACTTGCTTGTCTCAAACTCGGTCTTGGCACACTTCGACGAGAGGCTGCCGGTGGTGCTAGCATGCGACGCCTCACCCTATGGCATTGGAGCTGTCCTGGGGCACCAACTCCCGGATGGAAGAGAGGTACCGGTGGCGTACTTTTCCCAGACACTCAACACAACCGAGCGGAACTACTCGCAAATCGACAAGGAGGGTCTGGCAATCGTAAAGGGAGTAAAAAAATTCCATGATTTCTTGTACGGGCGGCCCTTCACCGTGGTGACTGACCACAAGCCGTTGCTTGGCTTGTTTGCCCCCGAAAAGCAGACCCCCCAAGTGCTGTCTCCTCGCGTCCTCAGGTGGTCAATTTTCCTTGCCAGCTACCAGTATGCACTGATTCACCGACCTGGGAAGGCGATGGGCCATGCGGACGCCCTCAGCAGGCTACCACTACCGGAAACAGGCCCTGACCCAGCACCTGCACAAGAGGTTATGAGCCTGGAGCTGCTTCCCGACCGCCCCATTCAGGCACAAGAAGTTGCACACCATTCCAAGAAAGATAGGGTCATCTCCCGGGTCCTGGACTGGGTGTGGAGGGGATGGCCCAGCAGCAGCCCCGGGCCAGAATTCGCCGGCTACACAACCCGCAAACATGAACTGTCGGCCCACAAGGGGTGCCTGTTATGGGGAAGCAGAGTCGTTGTTCCCCAGCCCCTCTGCAAAAGGGTCCTCACAGCCCTACACGAGACACATCCAGGGGTAGTAAGAATGAAGGCCCTTGCCAGGAGTTATGTGTGGTGGCCGGGGATCGATGGAGAGATAGAGGCCTGGGTCAAACACTGCCAGGCCTGCCAAGAATCCCGCCCAGATCCCCCAAGGGCCCCAGTCCAGTCCTGGGAGTCCGCCCGAGCACCATGGTCACGCCTGCATGTGGATTTCGCTGGCCCCTTTCAGGGGAAAACATTCTTCATAGTGGTGGACTCCTACACCAAATGGCTGGAAGTCGCACTGGTACCGTCCACTTCCACGTCCGCAGCCATCCGGGTACTACGCAGGCTGTTTGCAACCCACGGGCTCCCTGACACTCTCGTCTCAGACAACGGGACTGCATTTACGTCAGGAGAATTCCAAACCTTCACAGCGCAGAACGCCATCCGCCACATCCGTTCGGCGCCGTTCCACCCTGCCACCAATGGCCAAGCAGAACGCATGGTGCGGACCACCAAGGACACCCTTCGCCGCATGACGCAAGGGGACTGGGAGTACCGCCTTGCCACATTCCTTCTAGCACAGCACAGCACCCCCAGCTCAACGACTGGCCGGAGCCCCGCTGAACTACTAATGGGTCGGCGCCTTGCAATCAGATTGGACCGCCTTCACCCCGATAGAGCTCAGGATGAGATAGTGGTGGGGGAAGGCAGGAACCCCCGGACCTTCGAGGCCCAGGACCCAGTGTACGCAAAGAATTTTGGGGCAGGCCCAGCATGGGTACCCGCCACAATCACCAGGGTCACTGGCCCCGTGTCGTACGAGGTGCTAACGGATGGGGGGCAATGCTGGCGCCGCCACTGCGACCAGATACGGCGACGATTCCCGGGAGAAAACCAGGAGGAGGACAGGTCAGAGGAGTCCCAAGGGAACAGCGGGGCAGTGAGGCCCATAGAGCAGGAGGGGCCAGCAGGAGAGGCAGAATCAGTAAATACAGAGAGGACCCGTGAGGCCGAAAGGACACCGGAACCAGAACCACGACTGAGCGAGCCGGTTGCACCAGACCAAACAGCCGCATCACAGCCAGCATCCTTGGAACACGAGCCAGAACCCGGAGCCCGGACCAGGGAACACCCCAGGCCACAACGCACACGTAGGCCGCCGGCATACCTTGAGGACTATGAATGCGACCTCCCGGGCAGGACTGGAACTTAGAGGGGAGGGGTGTTATGTACTGAGTTGAATAGGATCCAAACTGTAGCAGTCTGATTGGTCCTAGAACAATAGGATCCAAAAGGCAGCAGTCTGATTGGTCCTAGAACAATAGGATTCAGAATGCAGCAGTCTGATTGGTCCTAGAACAATGCAGCAGTATGATTGGTTGGCAGGAACCACCCAATCCTGCTCCAGATAGAAGTGAATCCACAACCTGATTGGCTTACAGTAGAATTCCAGAATTAGCCAATCATGTGCAGCCCATTGTGTAAATAATGTATATAAAGCAGATACTGTGAGGGGACATTCATTCATTCCTCCTCACCACTATGAGCTGAATAAAGAGCATGAAATCACTTTGCGACTCTGAGTATATTTCAACTAGCAAATTATTATGCCAGAGATTTAGTATTTTAAGTTAATTATTTCTATTTTGAGTGCCAGGAGGCCCCAAGCCTAACGAGTTAAACACTACAAAACATGTACCGGTATATGATACCATTTCCATAATCCAGGTGTCTTGGGAAGGGACTCAGCTGTCTGGAGTACCGCCAGCTAAATAAACAAATAACAAAAGTGGACATCATGAGGTGCCCAGAACTTTATCGCTTCTGAACTGTCCGATACATTAAGGGAAGGAAATTCCCATTCACCTCCCCCTCAAGGGTGAAATGTGGAGGGGAAATACACTGTTACAAAAGCCATTATAAGCTGAATCCAGTCTTTCTGCCTATTGTTAAGTACAGAAGCAAATCCATCAGCTTGATTTGGAATTGGGACCAGCAAATTGAGAGGTTTTCTTTAAAGATGACAAAACGGCCACCCCTGAAACTAATCCCCAAATTCGAATATTGCTGACTTTCCCAATGCTTAATAGGGTACAATTGCTACCCTCAGCTCTGCTGTGAGCCGTTTTTTCTCTGGCCTTCTGCACTTTGTGATAGCAGCAGCAACTGAGAAGTCTCAATGGAGGCCTAAACTCTCCTTCCTAGTGCTTTGAATGCTCTGTCTCATATGCCAAGGATTCTGGGAAACATCATTTCCCAGGGTACCTGGCATCCATACTAAGGACAAAGATGTCCTAGAAAATTTGCTTTCCCAGGTGACCCGGCATTTAATGGACTAGGAGAAGGGGGAGGCATACAATCTAAGATGAATAACTTCTTTGTAGGAAATGCTCCTCAGCTGGTGAGGCTGCTGAGTATTACAAATAGGGCAAGTTTGTATTCCAAGACAGGTATAACTACATTCTTTGATGACTTTACTGGAAGAAATCTAGGGGGGTGGGGAAGAAATCTAGGGAAAGCATTTGCAATGTCCCCTTTTCACAGATAAGCAGATGTTGCAGGAAAGCAAAATCCTAACCTCCTTTGTGACTTTATTTGTGTGCACATAATTCTTTTTTTAGTTTTAAGCTTGCCCAATATCAACATACCTACGTCTGAAAGCTTGTAGGTTTGTAGCATATATTATTTGGCAAAGCCACACAAGGAGTCTCTGCCTGGCAGTTGATTAGGGAAAGAGAGGTGAGGTTCACTAAAACAAACCGTTTGTGTGATGCTTTGAAAACAAAAAACAAAAATCATCAGTGAGCTAGATTGTTTTAAAGAGCTGAATGTAACACTGTCTCTGCGACCATCAAATTTAGTTATGTTTTCCACCATTCAAAAGAAAAAGTTTGTAAACAAAAAGAAATACAACAACAAAAATGGCAGATGGCCAGATTATGACTCTCCTCTTAATGAGACAGGGAAGTAAAATCAAAGGTACCAAAGGAGAGTGCAAGGAAAAAGTGTGAGGTGGAGGAAAGAGTTGACAGATATGTTTTCTAGGGCCCCTCAATGAGCCCAACACAAGGGCAGTTTTTTCTATTATTACTGCAAATGAAACCTCTGTCACCAGACCCAAAGGGAAAGAAACAGAAGCGAATAGATGTGAACATATTAGTCACTAAGAACTGAGAATGTGTTTTGTGAGTGACAGTGAGTCATTCAATCATCTCTGTACTTTATCGCCTTACGGATAGATGTTCTGTGACATCTTTATAAACTGCGAGTAATAGGAACTCAGGCTTGAACATAAGAGGATCCTGCCAATGTCCCATCTACTGTAGTCTTGCACCCTGTTCCCATAGTGGCCAGATGCCATGGGGAAGCCCCAAAGCCCAAGAGCACTCAGCTGCCTTGATGTGCATAGCCAGAAATGATGTTGGGAGGGCAGGCTTCATACTGGGGGGCGGGGTGGGTGAATCTCCTTCTTAGGGGGGGGCAGAACCTCAGTTAAGTATTTTTATTGATTTACTTGATTTAGGGATTAAGTATTTTTAAGTTAAGTATTTTTATTGATTTACTTGATTTACATGCTATGCCTAGCATGTAGTTTCAGATCAGATTACATGCAACCACTGCAGTGGCGCATCTCATGGCCTGCGAGTCTGTCAGAGCCACATGTCTGGTGCCAGTGTTGCACCAGCAGGACTTGGCGCAAGGATGAGCGGGAGATGGCCACTGAACGCCAAATGTATGTACATCAGCCCACATATTGTTCCTTACCTGCTTCTATTTCTAGTCCTAAGCAATTCAACCTTTTCTTTGGATGACTAGTTGGCCGGTGTGACCAAAGCTACAGTGGTACCTCGGATTAAGAACTTAATTCATTCCGGAGGTCCATTCTTAACCTGAAACTGTTCTTAACCTGAGGTACCACTTTAGCTAATGGGGCCTCCTGCCGCCGCCGCACGATTTCTGTTCTCATCCTGAAGCAAAGTTCTTAACCCGAGGTAATATTTCTGGGTTAGCAGAGTCTGTAACCTGAAGCGTCTGTAACCTGAAGCATCTGTAACCTGAGGTACCACTGTAGTAGCTTCGCAAAATACGCTGCATGGGAGATGTTGCAATGAACTGCTTTATCCGAGCTACCTTGCCGTCTTATGTAACCTTGCCAGCTCCTTTTTTTTTTGGTTTTGTTTATAACTTCCTTCTCCCAAGACTCCCGCCCGGGGCCTCCCACAAGCTCTGCACAGGCCTGGTCTTGATGCCTTTGGTGCTGGGATCATTAAAAAAGAGAGAGCTTGGTTTGTTTTCTCCTGGCAACACCCCACTGAGGCGAGGGGCTCCCTGGTCCTCCTCGCCGGGCTGTGACCAAAGAGCCTCTTCAAAGCGCACAAGCAGCGCACGAGGCTGACGTCTGTACCCGCTGGAGAGGCAAATGCTCCTGCCAGGCGGCCAGCTCAGGCAGGAAGAAAAGCGCCTCTCCGGTTCATTCAGCCAAACGCTGCTGCTGCTGCTGCTGCTGCTGCGCAGGGGACGTGGCCTCGAGCTCTCCTCTCCGCCACCCGCTCGCTCGCTCGCTCCAGAGGAAGGTTGGTGGACAGCCCCGCTCCTCCCCCGCGTTCTCCACGGCAGGAGGCCGTCCGGGAGCCGTTTGCGGGCCGGAAAGACCCGCGGCTGCGTAGTTTTAGGGCCGGAGAAAGTAGTATGGTTGGCAGTCCGGCTGCGCACGCTTGCGCGCAAGGAGGGCCGCTGCTCCTCGAAACTAAAAAAATGTGTCCTGAAGTCAAGGGAGCAGATATTCTCACGGGGGCGGCTCGTGGTGCCTTGAACCAGGTGGAAGCTCCGTATAGGATTTCTCCTTTTGCTCAAAATTCAGCCCACAAAACGGGAAGGAGGGGGGAACCTTACCTTACCGTACCTTCTTCTGCAACTTACTATTTGTCTAAAGGTAAAGGGACCCCTGACTATTAGGTCCAGTTGTGGCCGACTCTGGGGTTGCAGCGCTCATCTCGCTTTATTGGCCGAGGGAGCTGGCGTATAGCTTCCAGGTCATGTGGCCAGCATGACTAAGCCGCTTCTGGCAAACCAGAGCAGCACACGGAAATGCCGTTTACCTTCCTGCTGGAGCGGTACCTATTTATCTACTTGCACTTTGACATGCTTTCGAACTGCTAGGTTGGCAGGAGCTGGGACCGAGCAACGGGAGCTCACCCCACCGCGGGGATTTGAACCGCCGACCTTCTAATCGGCAAGTCCTAGGCTCTGTGGTTTAACCCACATCGCCACCCGTGTCCCATAACTTATTTACCTAGTAGGAAAGGGTAGCGGCGGAGACTATGGAGGATGTGACTGCGCAGTTGAATGGATAGATTGTATTGACGACCTGCTTTTCACCTTCCAGAGGAGCTTATTGATTATCTTTAAGCATTGTGTGTAGCGGAGAGACGAGGAGGGGTGATGTTTGCAGCTTCCTGGTCCAGCTCCGTGTCACGCATTTCCCTTCCTAGGATGAGTTGCGCTTGCCATACATAGCCTTGCATGGTCAGTTTAATTCTGCTGTTGTGTTTTTAATTAAAGCCAATTACTGAACCTGACAGGTGGGGGACAACCCAAGGGAACAGCAAATTGCAGCCTGTATTCTGATGACTGCTGGGAGATCTACCTCTAGATATTCAGCACGATTAAAGGCATTTCATTAAAATGTACAGCGTTGGTTTGGGCCACTTTGAGGAGCTGGCGCTGTCAGTGGCAGGAGATGATGAGAGAGACAACGTTTTAGGTACTCTTCCACCATTCTTGCCCCCACTTTCCAGCTGCTGCTCATTGCTAACAGCCGGGACCTCTGGATTCACTGTCCAATAACCAGGGCTTCCTTCCTGCAAGCATCGGAAGCAGAACAGGAACCACAGGTGACAGTTTTTGGGAGGAATCTAGCATTTTTTGTAAAGTTGCTACCGCTTATTCCTGATTATGCTCCTCTAATGGTAGTTTGGTACAGAAATTTTATGAAGTGGAGTTTCCCCCACTATTTATTTCCACCCACTGTCACTAAGGCAACAATCCGGTGCACACTTGTTTGGAAGTAAACTCCACGGAACTAAGTTTCCATTCTCAGTAAAGTATACCTTGCATTGTGTTGTGGGCATACCAGGGTTTTGTCTATGTGACTGTGTGCTTTGTATGGGCTGAGTGAACAGGACTACCAATTTCTTTCTTGGCAGGCTACATTATTATTATTATTATTATTTGTATACCGCCCTATACCCAGAGGTCTCAGAGCGGTTCACAGAAAAGACAGCCTTTAACAACTGCATGCAAAACTAATATTCACTAGGGAATGTTTTCCAACACTGCCTCTATATCAGAGATGAGGATCGCATGGCTCCCTACATGTCACTGGACTACAATTCCCACCATCCCAGGCTGGTGGAGGGATATGTACACTTCGGGGTACAGCAACATTTGCAGGGGACACGGAAGGTCTCTGTGCTGGGCAAATTTACCTGAGCAGTGTTACCTGTGAGTCTCGAATCTGCCAAAAGGCAGGGAAATGTTGGCACCCCTATCTCGTATTTGACAGATATTCTTCTAATATACATACATAGTAGGTTGGGTGGACTTAACCAAGTTCTGGATTGCACATAGGCTAATTTTTATCTACATCAGTTATAACTTGCATGTATGAATCAGATCTACAGTGGTACCTTGGGTTACAGACGCTTCAGGTTACAGACTCCGCTAACCCAGAAATAGTACCTCGGGTTAAGAACTTTGCTTCAGGATGAGAACAGAAATCGTGCTCTGGCGGCGTGGCAGCAGCGGGAGGCCCCATTAGCTAAAGTGGTGCTTCAGGTTAGGAACAGTTTCAGGTTAAGAACAGACCTCCAGAACAAATTAAGTTCTTAACCCGAGGTACCACTGTAATGCAAAAGAGATTTCACATCAACCTCAAACAATAACAGCAAGAGTTTAGTGGCATACTCATTTTGGCACAAGCCTTTATGGGCCAAACTCTGTTTCATCAGATGATGATTTTATTTGAACTTTTTAATTACTTACACAGAAAGCTCTCTCAGTGACTTACTATATATCTAAGAACATAAGCATAGGTAAAGCTACAATGGTGCAAGGGACTTCCCTTCGTCTGCAAATTCTGATCCAGAGGGTCCCTTAGCCATCTGTGACTATTTTGAGGGTGCAGGGAGGGCTTCGTGGGTGGGGGAGAAGAGGAAAGGGAAGTTCTGTTGCACAAGTGGAAGTCTGTTGCGCAGGCAGAACGGCAGGATTGGATATCATTCAATACTGTATATTAAGAACACATTTACACAAACCGCATGCAGTTCACAAAGCAACCCCAATAATAGCAGCAGATAGCTTCAGCAGTATAACTAATACTTGAAACATTATCCTCCCCCCCCCCCCAATGCACTCACACATATATGGCTGGGCTGTGAGAAGAATTATTATTCTAAAGTAAAGCCGGAAGAGCCAGCCATGCAGGCGAGATGTGTGTCACATGCAGAGCCCACATGAAAATTAGATTCAGTCGCATAACAAAAGGAGTCAATCTTTTCATCCAACTGGGTGTTGGCTTTTCCCAACTGTTAATGAATTGGCAAAGCAAGATGAACAGCGTACATAATGAATGCATTTTTGCAGTGAGCTAGGCACTCCCAGCCGATGCTAAACCCAACAATGCCAAATTTTGCAAATTATTCCAATTTAACAGTTTCTCACTGGCGTCTCCTTTTGGTGCCCCATTCTTTTTTTTGGGGGGGGGGGAGTATGAACATGGCCGGAATGTATTGAGAGACTGAAATGGCCCCTCATTGGTTATCATTTCTAATGCCCATTTCTTAGGTTCATGCAGTGGGATAAGTCCTTGATGTTAGGCTGATGCCATTAGGTTCTGTTGCATTGTTTTTCTTACTAGCTATGGGGGCAGAACTGGCACCAGGGTGTGGTGCAGGAGAAAGTCCCCAGGCTTGGCGAGTACTTAGTTAAGAAGAGTTAGTAGGTGGGGGGTGTCTGTAAGGATGGGCAGTACAGTGGTACTCTTCTTAACCTGAAGCACCACTTTAGCTAATGGGGCCTCCTGCTGCTGCCACACCGCCACCATGCAGTTTCTGTTCTCATCCTGAAGCAAAGTTCTTAACCCAAGGTACTATTTCTGGGTTAGCAGAGTCTGTAACCTGAAGCGTCTGTAACCCGAGGTACCACTGTAATTCTACCTACAGCCTGTTTAAGGGAAGGCTCACCAGGATAGCCTGTAGATCTACAGAGGGGAATGTGTGGCCCTCCAGATGTTGTTGGACTACTACAACTTCCATCATCCTGGAACATTAGCCCTGCTGGATGGAGCAGGTGGGAGCTGAAGCCCTGCATTGCAAGGGGTTGGACCCTTGGGGGGGTACCTTCCATCTCTATGATTCTGTGAACATCTGGAGCACACAGGTTCCCAATTCCTGCTGTAGATCTGTGATGACGCAGTGGAGAGGCATTAGCCTGGAGGGTCCTGAAACTATTCAGCAAACAGATCTGGGGGTTGAAGTTGACAGCTCAATGGCAATTTGATGTGCAGCAGCAGTGAAATTGATTGGCAGTAGAATCTGGACACAAGAAAATACTTCACACAATGCGTACTAAAGCTGTGCAGATCACTGTCCCTGTGTGTGATGATGCTGGCCATTGGCTTGGGTGGCTTCAAAGGGAGTTAGATTCATGAGGGGATGGCCATTATAACTAAGGAGACCCAAACAGGAAGGCTTTGGCCTCTGTGATAAGCTTCAAAGCTTTCTAGAAGCATCTATTTGTCCATGGTATACTAGACTAAATGGACTCTTGGTTGGATCCCTCATGGCACTCTTAAATGGTGTTCTTAGGGTTGGTCCAAACACGCGTCTCTCTACAATTGGGTATATCATTTCTGTAGGCCAGACTCAAAAGCTCCTGACTTCCATTCTTACCTCAACAATTCACATTATAACAGTGTGCAAATAAAGCAAACTTTGGGCTTTATTCAACTAAATGATTGTGCAAGCAGAATGACTTCCACTTGTGCAGTGGGGACTCCCCACCTCACGGCTCACACATCACGCGTTAGAACAGATTTAGGAGTGGGGAGGAGGAGAGCGGTGAGGTCCCATTGCACAAGGGCAAGTCATTATGCTTGCACAATTATTTAGTTTACTCAGATTTTTCTCTAATTTTCCTGCTTAAGAAAAATTACATGATCAGGAATGCGCGCACACACACTTTAGAATGCAGCTTCCATGTCGGCTAAACAAATCTAGAGACTCTTAATAATTAGACAAACTGCCTTCTTTCCATGCAAATGGTGCTGAGCTGGTTTTCCATTTTTTTCACATTCCTTGCTTGAATTGCCCTTGCTGAAAAGGTCGGTACATCCGATGTCGCAATTTGTACGGGAAAGAACAAAAATACAAATTCTTTGCTTCCCAAGCTTATTGAAAATCAATGGCTTAAATTTTGCAGAGGAAGGAACATAGCTGGAGGCAGAGATGTCTTAGTAAATTATACATGGGGAGAGGGAAGAAAACAAATAGCAGGATATTGGTGGGTTGTTTTTTTAAAAAAATACTCCCAGTGTCTGCCCTCCTGGCCTGTCCTTTGACCTGTTGTGTTGACAAGAGCACTGCATTCTCTTGCACATTGAGCTCCCACTATCCTCTTGTCCTGGGATCAAGGGCATCTTTCCATCTGACCTTTCTCACATTTGTCATTGGTGGCGAATGTACCAGCAGAAAACCGCAAGTATCTCATTATTAATGCATTAATATAAGCATTCTGACGGATTTCCAGGTTTTATTTTGAAACTCTGGGTTATTTTTGAAATGGAACTTGGCTGCTGGCGCCATGGGAATAAAATAACTGGCAAGTCACTCCAAAGGCCCTGTTTTGGATCAAGGTTTTATTCCCCCCCCCCCCCCCCGGAAATATTCACAGCACTGGCGGTATGCTGATGAGCACTGGGGTCGTGTAGCAGGGCAGGGTTCATAGAGAAAATGTGTGAACTCCTAGGCTGAAAAGGTTTGCCTGAGAACTGGTAGAAGTTAAAACAGAAAGCTGTGGGTGCAAGCAGAGGATTTGGTGTGGTTGATTTTGTGGAGACATGACCGAAGCTCTGAAAATGTCACTGTACGCTGTGCATTTAGCGAATCAAAGCTAAGGGATGGGAAAGTTGTGTAAAATTCATGGTCTATTCAGCTGTTTAGAATATAGTGCACTGAAGAATTAACAGGGTCTTCAGTAGGGCTGGGCAATATATCAATATATTCTCTCTCTCTCTCTGTGTGCTATGTAAAACTCACAATGGGGGAAAAACCATGAAGCCAGCCAATGCCTCTACAGAGCTCCATCATTATTTCAGACATTGTGATATATAGGTATATTAAAATGTTTAGCTGGTGATGTATCACGATGTTGAAAACCAGATATCACCCACCCCTAATCTTTGGTTAGAACAAAATGCTGCTGCTAGGTTACTCATTGGGGCTGGCTTTAGGGAATATATCTTACCAGTACATAAACAGATACAATGGTTACCATCTGTTCCCAGTGCTGGTCATTGTCTATAAAGCCCTAAACAGCTTTGGACGTAGCTGTCTGGAGGATTGCTCCTACTGAATTAGCCTGGTGGAACTTTACAGTCCCAATTGGAGCCCCTCCTCCAAGTCAGGTAGATGGAGACCAGAGAGAGAGAGAGACGACTTTTCTCATTTGTTGGGTTGCCCCCTCCCCTCCAAAAAAGAGGAGAGGAAATGCTTAACTCCCTAAAAGAACCCAGATTGGCATAACATGTGCATATCTCATTTAGATGCATTGCTGCAGCTATAGAGTTAAACAGAAATATGTAAGCAGAAATATAACATACATGACTATACAGTGGTACCTCGGGTTACAGACACTTCAGGTTACAGAAGCTTCAGGTTACAGACTCCGCTAACCCAGAAATAGTACCTCAGGTTAAGCACTTTGCTTCAGGATGAGAACAGAAATCTCGCATCAGCGGTACAGTGGCAGCAGGAGGCCCCATTAGCTAAAGTGGTGCTTCAGGTTAAGAACAGACCTCCAGAACGAATTAAGTTCTTAACCCGAGGTACCACTGTAGAGGGAAAGACTATATGACCAGAAGACCTGTGTTTCTGCTCAATCTGCTGTCCGAGTGCTAAATGTTGGTGGAAGACTTCAAGGGACCTGCTGTCCTCCTTTATCTTCGTACAGTTCTTCATCTTTAAACTGGACAGCAGGCAGATCTTGAAACGGGGCTTCTTAAAATAGAGGACTGCTCTCTATAAAGTAGGACACAAGGCCACACTCCTGGACATGGAAACAAAGTCACTCCTGTCGGGGGGACACTCATGGCTCCCAGTTCTCTACATATTCACTCAGATGTAAGTTCCACTGAAATAAAAAGTCACTGGGTATAGGAGTATATCCTTATGGAAGTTTTCTTACCACCTTCCTCGGGGCCTGCTGGCCTGCCCGTAAAGTGGGGGTGAGGTGACTGCCTCAGGCAGCAGATCCGTACACTGCCATTTACTCAGGCTGGCCTTGTTTTTCCGTGCTTAGGGACTACGGCTAGCAGCTCTGAAACCATGCTTCCAGTGTGTGATGTTTTGCATGTTCAGACCCAGAAACCTCCCCCCTAAATAAATTCACACTTGACTCAAAATTTTGGTTTGGTTTTTGGCAGAATTTCGGCCACAACTTTATTGATTACAGAAAGTGGCTGGTTGCATAGGCTCTGGTTCACCTAGCTCCCTGCCATGTAGTTAGCGCTGACCCAGGGCACCAGCATAGGTCAGCCTAGGGTGAACATCTGGATAAGGATATCTGGATAAGCGGAGAGCCGGGAACAGGCTAACTCCACCACCCAAATGTCCCCCTGGACTCGGGCATGGGCACAACCCCCTCACAGGGGTTGACCAAACCATCGAGTCCCTGGATTCCTTTAACGGAATACCATTCACATAGGGATAGCGAGAGCGTTCTCCCATCCCTACCCCCTGAACCAGAGCCTATCTGCAACCTTACAAGTTGTGACGATTTGCTACACAGCAGGTGAAACCCAAATGGCAACAGCCAATCAGCCAAGTGGGGAAAATTCCTGCCGTGCCCCTGTCCCAACGACAGACGACACACGACAGCATAGCAAGGTCAAGCGTAACAAGCCCTAAAAGTAGGGAGAGGTGGGCAGGTGTTCTGAATGCACGCGCCGAAAGAGGAAGCTCTTGATCATGTGCATGGGCATAAATAGGTCCCTAGAACTGTTTAGACTGCGTCCCATTGGCCAGATTGCACCCAGCTTCGAGGGACCTACCAATCGGGTGTTGTGGCAGACCAATGTACCCACTCACAACACAGGGTGTCGGTTGTCCATGTCTCACCGCAATACGTGCCCTCTTTAAGGAAGTATCCGATTTCACCTAAAATTATAAGTAATAATATATTTTCTTTTCCTTTTTACAAACCACCCCTTTCTTTCTCTCCTTTGAAATAATTCCCACCCTATCCCACTTATTTCTGGGAAAGCAGTATTTTACAGATGCTACTCCCTTTAGTGGGAAATTAAACAAACCGGAATTCTAGTTTCTGAAATGCCAGAATGTGCATCATACGTGATGTCAGGCACACTTGAGAGCAGGGCAGATATTTCTTAGAACAGTAATTTTGATTTATTCTGGCAATTTACAAAGACTGTGTTTGCACCTGCACCATAACTTTGAAAATACTGCCGCCGTCCTAGACATATTAATGTTTGCATGGAAAAACATGCTTTGGAAGTTTATCACGAGCTAAAACGTCCCTACTGAGTGAGTTCTCTATTGTTCTCATGAAGAAGGCGCTGAAAAATGGCTGGCTTGGCCTACATGTGAGTAATAGGGAGCCTGTTCTAAAGTGAATTAATTGTTGGTGTGCAAAGTCAGTTATATATGTGCAGCTGAATTCTCTCAGCTGTCCAGATAGCCACAAGCAACTAATTTAAGCTGCCACCCTCTGTTGATGAATAACTGCTTGTTTTCGTACCTATGCAAAGCTTTGGGGTCTGTATCAGGGGAGGGAAGCGAATTTCAGTATTCAGAGCTCTCCTGTTGAATATTCATGGCTGAATAACGTAGAGTTGTTTCAGCCGCTAGACCATCACCTTGCTCAAGCTAAACAAGCCTGAGGTGGGTCAGTGCCTGGATTCAGTGGCAGATGTGGTGGAACTGTTAGGAGGTCACAGAAGTATGCCCAAGTTGTTCCAGTTTTCTCTGCATCTTCCTCCCTTGTAAAGATATTGCCTAAACTTAGGTATTGTGGTTTAGCATGCAGTTCGCACGCCACTAACACTGAAAAGTGTCTGTGGTTCAGAAGGAGTCCCTGCTGTCAGTTTTTAATGACTCCATGGCACTGTGCATTACTCAGAAGTAAGCCCCTGATTTCCATGGGGCTTGCTCCCTGTTAACTATGTGCAGGATTGCAGCCTGACTCTGAAAGGTGCCACATGGTACCGTTAACAAGAGACCCCACAAATTTCCAGAGCTATGGCCTTTTCCTAGGCATTATGTTTTTGCTGAGAGGCAGTGGGCACAGCCTCCCAGTCACCCTTTGTACCCCAGTTGGTGGCAGAGTCTAGGTAGCAGTTGGAGCTGAGCGTACTTTCTTGACTCTGTTTAGGTTCACGTCATCCTCACAGCCTGTGGCGTTTGTGGCTGACTTTCTTCTTCTATCTGAGCTTCCCTCCCAGCTGCGGTTTGCTGAGGCAGCTGTGTGGTTGCCAGGTGTACATTTTGGGCTGTGTTTCTTTCTGATGGCAGAATAATTCAATGCAAATGAAGTATCTTGAGAATTAGATTTGGAAACGTTCCCTTGACAAAATACACTTTTGGAAACACTATTTCATTAAAGCTTTGGTTTAACTCCAGAAAGGGCATTAAAGGCGTAAATCTGCTCCGTCGATTAAGAGAGCCAAATATACAGGGAGAGGAAAAATGGTTTCTCTGCTCGTACACGTTCCTTTTCCAATCAAACTTGGAAGCTTCAGGGCAGGGGCAGCTGGTGTGGTGCCTACAGATGTTTTGGACTACAACTCCCATCATCCCTGTCCATTGACCTTGCTGGATAGGGCTGATGGGAGTTGAGGTCTTTAACATCTGGAGGGCACCACATTGGGTACCCCTTTAGGGAGTGCACATTATGGCCACAATTTGAGGGGGGGAATTGTTTTGGGGAGTGAAGGGATGATAAGGACCATTATTTAAAGGACCAAGTACTATAGACCTACCTCCAAGTGTCCCTATTTTCTAGGGACAGTCCCAGATTTACAAAAGCTATCTAGGTTTCTGATTTGATCCCAGAATGTCCCAGTCTTCCTTGGGATGTCCCTATTTTGATCAGAGAAATGTTGGAGGGTATGGAATAGGATATCCCTACCAGCAAGGAGGTCTAAGTAACCACTGTTCTCTTCTTCCACGGGGCTGTTCCATGACAGATCACCACACCCTTACAACATCTGTGCTACTGACTTTCAAACTTTGGGATTCTTGAAATACACACAACAACAAAAGGAATAAATTTGACTCAAATCAATGCAACTCAAATTAGGTCTACTAGGCCCAATTTTTAAGCAATGTAGACTAAAGTCTCTTCTGGGATTAGGGGTCCTGGAGCTTAAGCTCCATTAGTTTCATAGTAGCTCCACCCCATGACTGGCCCCTGAGACTCCCAAGGTCATGGGTAGGCAAACTAAGGCCTGGGGGCCAGATCTGGCCCAATCGCCTTCTAAATCTGGCCCACGGATGGTCCGGGAATCAGTGTGTTTTTAGATGAGTAGAATGTGTCCTTTTATTTAAAATGCATCTCTGGGTTATTTGTGGGGCATAGGAATTCGTTCATTTTTTCCCTTCAAAATATAGTCTGGCCCCCCACAAGGTCTGAGGGACAGTGGACCGGCCCCCTGCTGAAAAAGTTTGCTGACCCCTGCCCAAGGTCATAATCCCCACAGACAACACTTCCCACCAATCCTGTTCCATGCTCTCCTCAAAGGCTTTTTGCCTGGCTGAAATGTGCCCTTGAACTGTGGCAATGCCTCATGCTTGCTTGGAAAGAAGATGGAAAGGTTTTTGTGCCTCTGGCTTTTTTGCACGGTTGGAACATAGCCTCCTTAGCAAAGTTAAGAGTCTCTCTCCCTTGTTTTGCTCACCTTGGCTTCTGGCCCCTCCATGCAGCCCTCTCGGGCTGGGGAAAAAACATTATCCACCCCTTCTGTGTAGAATGTAAATTGTGTCTGAAAGCTGGGGGAGCAGATGTGGTAATGGGAAATATTGTGTGGTGGGGAGCTGCCACTAGCCCCCAGAGTTATTTCTTGCGTTTCGTGTACCAGAATCCAGGTTCCTCACCATTTGTTTACATCTTCGCAACAAAAGGACAAATCTGGCATGTCTTTGGAACACGAGGAGATGGCTCTATCTGGCCTGCTATCTGTCTCTGCCAGATGGCCTATGCGAGCCTTGGTCAGGTGTTCCTGCCTCAAAGCGAAACCACCCTCGGAGATTTATGGCTTGAATACAGCATCAGCAGCCGTTGCAGCGCACAGCTCAAGAGTCCTGAACTGAGGCCACTGGGACATAAACATGCAAGCAAATGGCATGGCTTCGTAGTCTGGCAGCCGGAAGGAGGAACAATTTATACTTTATAGGATGCATTGTGATTCAGTACCTTTATTTTCTAAAATAAACATTTTCTTGTTTCAAAAAATGAGAATGTGGCTGCTAGTATTCTAAGTGGGAGCATATTTATCTACTTATTTCATTTGTACCCCATACGTTCAACGTAAATCTATGTTCCCGGGGTAGAAACAAAAAAGCACAAAATGTATTATTATTATTTAGTAATCAATAAATATAAAACATAGTTGACAAAATAATAATAAACATTTCCGAACTAACCCAGCAAATTAAAACAGCAAATGGCAGCAGCCCATTCAGACAGAACTGGGGTCCCCACTGTGGTGCCTGTGGGCATCGTGGCACCTTCAATGCCCCCCTTGTGCCTGCCAAGCCCCCCCCCCCGTCTCTCCTTTTATTTTTTTGATTAATTACATTGTTATGACTTCAGATAGGGGTAGCTTGCTTTTTTGCCTGTGTTTTGTTTTGGGTTGGGCATAGGTGTTTGACCTGTTGTGGGGGCATGGGCAAGGAAGGGTAGTCCTGAGCACCATCTGATTCCCCCCCCCCCCCGTGAACTGTATTTTGTGGCGCCTCTGACAGTTTCTTGTTGGTGGCGTCCATCTGTCTCAAGAGACAGTGGAGTGTGCCTCTGGGGGTGAAGTCAACGGCACCAAAGTTACCCAAAAAACACTCAGTTTGCCTGTGTCCCCTTACGTCTTTTGTATACAGTGGACGCTCAGGTTGCGAACATGATCATGAATTAAAATGAGCTATAATCAGCACTTTAAAAAAAATGACAGTGCTTTTTGAAACAATGAAGAAAACCACGCTTTTAACTTCAGTTGTGACTAGCTGAGGTAGACTGTGGCAGAATACCCTCTGGAAAAAAATCAGAATGGGTTGAAAGCATGCATAGAAAATGTGGTGACAATGATCACTGAGAACCTGATGGGTTGAGTCCAATGGGATTTAGCATTGCAAACTGCTGAAATTTTAAAAGTAAATTGGTATCCTTGATAACAAGGACAAAAGGATCCTTAAAAGAAGTGAGTAAGTTGCTTTTTTGATGGAGAGGAAGGCTGGGGGAGGGGGCTCCTCCGTGGCAGAAAGCAAACATTGGGCCAAATGAGGCATTTTGGAAGTGGGCCAGAAGTGGGACGTTGTTGCACAGTGGGCTGCCCAAGAGTGAGCATTGTTGCTGCTTACTGAGAGGGATGAGTTGTGTAGGGTTGCCATATTCCCAAAAGTGAAAATCTGGACAAAGTTGTTGACCATTTTTTGAAACATCTCCCCCCCCCCAAAAAAAAACCCCACAAGTGTTTGGGCTTTTTTTGGATTTTAAAAGCATTTTTCTTTAAAAGATTGCCCTAGTTTCCCTAAGTCCAGTTTTTCCAGGACATTTTGCTGATTTGGCAAAAATCCAGATGTATGGCAGCCCTAGAGTGGTGGGAAACTCAGTATGGTGTGGGCCCAGTGACAGGAATGTCTGCTTGACGCCTCCCCCACGCCGCCTGCGCCTCCTGTGTCTCACCTCCTTTTGTTAAATGACAGCAACACTCAGATTTGGGAAGCCAGATGTGTGATGCTGCCACTCACGCAAAAATTATAAAATTAATGTTGTAAGTATGTGACTTGGTTGCTCAATTTGGACTTTTTGCATGTTTTTTTTTTAATTAAAAAGTATTGCGACTTGCTGTTTTTATTGATTATAGACAAGTAATGATTTCTTGTAGCTGTTGAGAGTGAATTTCCGCATATTATTTGCTGATGTAATGTGTAATATTATATTCGAAATAGAGCACTGAATGTTACTTTATCTAAGTTGTTTCTTTTAGAGTCGTATTTTTTTATTATGGCTTATTTGCATTGTGTTGGATAGTTATTAAGATAATAGAATTTGGGGTTGGAAGGCACCATAGCATAAGGTTACCAGATTTTTTTCAATGAATCCTGGGACACTTTTCAACTTCAATGAATTTTGTATGGGGACTGATTTGTAAATCTGGGGACTGTCCCCGGGAAACGGGGACATCTGCAACCTTACCATAGCAGGGCATCTGTTCCAGCTCCTTGCAGTGCAGGAATCTTTTGCCCAACGTTAGGCTCAAAGTCATGACCCTGAGAGATGTGTGATCCTTGCAATGTATTTTGCTGTTTCTTTGCCTTGTAAGCACCTTGTGTATATAGGTAAAGGGACCCCTGACCATTAGGTCCAGTCGTGGCCAACTCTGGGGTTGCGGCGCTCATCTTGCTTTATTGGCTGAGGGAGCCGGCGTACATGTGGCCAGCATGACTAAGCCGCTTCTGGCGAACCAGAGCAGCGCACGGAAACGCCGTTTACTTTCCCGCCGGAGCAGTACCTATTTATCTACTTGCACTTTGACGTGCTTTCGAACTGCTAGGTGGGCAGGAGCTGGGACAGAGCAATGGGAGCTCACCCCATCACGGGGATTCGAACCGCTGACCTTCTGATCGGCAAGCCCTAGGCTCTGTGGTTTAGACCACAGCGCCACCTGTGTCCGCACCTTGTGTATAGCAATACACAAAAGCGGCATACAAATTCAAAGTGAAATGAGATGAAACAATGCTCTTGTCGTCCCCTCCCCCCACCAGGCAATGCTCTCCACCTGTGGAGGGGCAACTGTATGCCATTCTACGCCCACATCTCCATCTATCTACTGTGGTAAGGGGTGGGTGGGTGTAGGATTGTGTTCTTATTCATTTTCCACCTTTTTACTTCAACCCAATCCTTCCTCCAGCCTTAATTTCTTCATCCTTCAGCCACAGCAAAGCAACTGCAGTTGTTGACCCTGCCTTAAGTTTAAGCTTTGATTTTTCTCAAGCTCCCGGGAAGGGGTAAGTTATTAATTTATGTGTCTGACTGGTAGACAGAGGCACTTAGGCCCAAATAACCCCCAGGGTCCATTGGTCACAAGAAGGTTCGGCATGGGGCTATAAAAGAAGAGGAATGTGGGTCTGAGGATTAGGGACAGTCTATAAATTCATTGCAAAATAGCCAGCTTGTCCGCTTCTGGCATCAGCACATCTGAATGGCCTGTTAGTTGATAATAAATCACAGCTACTGACAGCTATTCTGAATGCAAGGTCCACATGGTTGAAATAAAATACCTTTTAGTCCCAGTGCTTAGCCTAAAGAGCATATTGCTTCTGTGCCAATGGAAAGGGAGAAAGGATCCCCCCCATCACAATAGAATACAATTCAAATTATGTCACTCCATAACTTCAGACAGCTGGCAATTGTCAGTCCACCATGTGTCTGGAGGAATTCAAAAAGGGTCGTTCGTATCTGATAGCCTGGAAAAGCTACCCAGCTTCTCAGCAATATCACCCAATGAAAATTGGCAGAATTTCAGCTGCACACAGTTAATAGATGGAGGAGCAATTGTATATATTTGTGTGTTTATATCTATATAAACAGGAATAGAAGAATTAACATTGCGGACCTTACCAATGAGGATGGTGGTTGAGGAAACTTTGCTTCAAATGACAGATTCCCACCCCCCACCCCCCTGGAAGTGCATACACTTAACAAAAAGCTTACTTTGCTTAAACAAACGTTAATTCCTCCTACAGCATTCACTGGGCACTCAGACTGATTTAGCATCACTTATCCAACAGGACAGGAAACAAGGCAAGATGTGGGCTCTGAGGCTTCTGCTGTTCGATGGCAGGCTCTGATCCACTGAGGAAACTGAGCATGCTTTCCTCAAGACAAGCAGACTAATTGAAATGTAGTTTTTACACCTTTGGAATACGGGGTTTGTCTTATCAAAGTGGCACATCTTAAAAAGCCAGCTAATTCCCATCACAAAGGTTGATTCCTTTGTTCGCATCCCTCTAGCTCTGGTGGCAATATCCATGCGACTAATGTTACATTTGGTTTATATGATGTTTACGCCTTATGCTGCGGTTGCCAACGTGGCAACCTGTGGGCACACAGGTACCCACTGAGACCTTCTCCCTTGCAGCCTTGTGTTATACAAAAATAGGAAAATGAAGTAACCTGCTTTCCTGACTTTTGCGGAATATATTAACCAGCTCCCTCACAATTTTGTTCTCCAAGGAATATTCGGGTTCCAGGAATGGTCTGACAGAGGATCATGGTTTCCCCAATTATAGCTCTGTGTGGCCTTGTTGCATAAATCTAACATGGGCACAGCCCTTAAACTCTTGTTACATATTAAGTAGTTTTTAAATCCAGGAGTGATGTCTGGGAAGACAGCCATGTCCCAAAAACAGAATGTGTTAATCAGGCCAAGTATTTTCCCCATCTCCTTGGAGATATACAACAGGGTTTATTTAATTTTAAAAAAATCATGTTACTTAAACCAGCATATCGATTCAAAATACTTCCAAACTGACCCTTTTTTAAAAAGCCTTGTTCTTTAACACTGTTGTTCTAAATTCACGACATAAGAAGGAAGCTGTTCTGAAATCAACAGAAATTACCTGTCCTGAACAATGTGTGGCTTGTTATTTACAGTGACTGGTATCAGGTTTGCTCCAGTGAGTATATGGATAAGTATTAAAAAAATAAAACTATCTGGCAGCATCTTACAAATGGTAGTTATCCTACTGTTTTCCAGCTCAGAGGAGAAACCTAAGTAGAAGTTATTCATCCATTCTACTGGCAAATTAAAAGAGGAAAAAACCCGGCAAATTGCATTAAAAGAGGTGTTTTGCCATTTGTAGGAAAGCTTCCCAGCAATGTTCAGAGTTCATTATCTGCAGCGGAACTGCACAGGGTCTTCTCTGCTGGAATGCTGCTTGAGGGTGCCCAAGAAATGCCTTTGTAACTGCTGTTTGATTTGACAGTCTGATTGTATTTGGTTTCCCTAATTCCACAGGGCTGGCCAAGCTGCCGGTGCAAGAGCTGACAGATAGTGACAGCTCCATACTCACTGCTGTTTCGAGAAACTTAGGGAGATCGCATTACAACTTTTGACTCCAGAAACTTGCATTTTCCAGGGTAGCTTGGGGTTGAGAAGCTATGCTTCTTGATAGAGAAGGCTGCTTGCTGCGCTGCTCTGTTTTAGTATTCATTTGACAAGCAGAAGGGTTGCATGTTGATATTTTGCAACCTTTGCTTTCTTCACTCCAGGCCTGAGAGTGGACATCTCCAAGAGTAAGCAGGAAAATAAACAAACAAGGTTTTTAAGACAACCGTATTTGTACATCTCTTGTGCTAGATCAATTCAACCTTAATTTATTTCACCACCGTCCTAAGTCGGGCTGGGCTTTATTTTGATAAATTGTCCCGAACCTGTCTCAAGTCATATCGTGATATTGGTTTCAAGGTTTTTGACCTGTCAATATATTGCAAATTGTTATGTGTGTGTGTCCTATGAAAAACTCACAACGTGTGAAAAACCATGAAGCCAACCAATGCCTATACATAGCTTGATCCTTATTTCAGACATGGTGATATATCAGTATACAGTGGTACCTCGGGTTAAGAACTTAATTTGTTCCGGAGGTCTGTTCTTAACCTGAAACTGTTCTTAACCTGAGGTACCACTTTAGTTAATGGGGCCTCCTGCTGCCGCTGCATCGCTGGTGCACAGTTTCTGTTCTCATCCTGAGGTAAAGTTCTTTACCTGAGGTAATATTTCTGGGTTAGTGGAGTCTGTAACCTGAAGTGTCTGTGACCTGAAGTGTCTGTAACCCGAGGTACCACTGTATTGCAATGTTTAGCTGGTGATATATCGTGATGTTGAAAACCAGATATCACCCAGCCCTAGTCCTAAGCATGTGCTTGGTTAGGAGCCAGGAGCAAGGCCGACAAGTCCCCCCATTGAGATGGGCCCAAATCTGACCCTCCAGGCCCCCACCCAGCCATACCCCTTTTTGCTCTGCTGTGGACCTCCCCAAGTGTTGTTACTACAATGTGTTCATAATGCGATTGCGGGGAGGTGTAACAGAGAGGGAGAGGCGTTGCAGAAAGCGGTTTGCCAAACTGCTCTCTGAAACGCCTCCCACCCTCCTTTAAAAGAGGCAGAGCGTGGGGGTGTTGTGAGGGGTAAAGGGAAAGGGGTTGTTCAGGTGTAAAGAGAGGAGGGGTCAGCCAGGTGTGGGGGAAGCAGGTTTGGCAGGTAGGTGGGATTGGCAAACAGGGCTGGCAGCCCCATATTTCTGTGTATGTACATGTGTAGACGTGTGTACACACACACACACACACACACACACACACACACAACCTGCTTTGGGAGTTTCCGTGAGGCAAAGCCGACCAGTTCAAAATCCATCAAAATGTATAGCAGAACACAACTCTGAGCCCCCAAACACAAAGAGATAACTCTTATTGAACAAGTATGAGCAGGCTTTCAGAAATACCTCAATTTCTTCCGTTTTCAGCCTTTGCTGCTCTATTTCCATCACAGGAAACAACCCCATAACTTAAAAACAACAACGCCATAATTCCTCTTATATTGCACATTCAGCTAACCTCTGAGCCAACTTTTTCCACAGCTGTCATAACAAGCTGACTGTTAGATGCTACTAACTGTACCAGACGCCCCCGTGTACCATGCAAGTTTCTTTCCTTTGCCCCAGGGCTTTAAAAGTCTAATCCGATGTTATCCAAGCCACCTCATGTACTCCCAGGTATATGATTTCCTGTATCCCTTGGAGGAGAATCAAACGGAAAACATCGTTAGGAAATTATTAGATTATTCACAGATTTAGGAGACCTTTTAGCAATTAAGTGGATATTAACCTGAGCCTATTGTTTCTTTTCCACATTTCCTATTCGGCATCATGAATTAGGTCCTTTTGATCTGCAAACGTCAACAAGGATTTCTAGAAATTCTGTATAAAAATAGAAGCATTGCTCAAGCTTTCTTCATTTAGGCTGTCCTCTCTCTCTCTCTCTCTCTCTCTCTCTCTCTCTCTGCGCCTCTCTCTGTCTCTTTCCATTTAGCCCATGATTGATGAATAAGCTCGTAGGTGCATTATTTTGATGTTTTGATGTCATTTTTGTGTTCTGACACTCTTAAGCTCACATATTTAAATTATCTTTTTTTTATTTATCTAAAAAAAGTTCTGGGCATCACAGTTTAAGAAGGATATTGACAAGCTGAAAGGTGTGCAGAAGAAGGCGACTGAGATGATCAAGGAAGGGTCTGGAAACCAAGCCAGTTGAGGAACAGTCGAAGGAAAATTGTGTAATGCTTTGTCGGAAGTGAGATTTGAAGGGATGGTTTTTTGGCACATGTTTGCAGCCTCTATGCGACACCGGTTTATGCTAATTCGTTTCCTCCAAGGTCTGATTTCTACTCGGGACATTTCGCGTAACCCTGTTAATGTTTTTCTCTTGTTCAAATGTTTTTTGTCTCAAAGTTCGCTTCCCTATCTTAATGTGCGTGGTTAAGCATGTTATCTCCCTATCTTGTATAAACTATGGAAATGACAGGTTTCATGACTCAGGCGGGCTGCAGGGTGGGTGTGGCAGCAGGACGGTCCTGAGGTAGAGAAGCTTCATCCACCTGCTGCACTATGGTTAAGAGTTCAAGCAAGGCTACCAACCAGTGTGGTTTGGGCTTTATTACTCAGGAAGTGTCTGGGGTAGCTCAGCTGATAAATCATGAGGCTGTTAATCTCAGGGTTGTGGGTTTGAGCCCTAAGTTGGGCAAAAGATTCCTGCATTGCAGAGGGTTGGGTGACCCTTGTGGTCTTTTCCAACTCTGATTCTAATAAAGCCATAAACCAGAGATGGGGGAGGTTTACCATTCCCAAAGGCCACATTTGCATCTGGGTGGCATTTCAGGGCCACATGCCTGTGATGAGCAGGCTGGAAAGTGGACAGAGCAACGCATGGTATACAGTTCACGAGTTTCTACAAACATTGGCTTGCCCCTCCTCATCCTGCAGGCAAGAGCCGTTATCGGAGATCAAGGACTCATTTTGGACAGGCAAAAATGCACAGGGAGGGCTGGTGAGAGGTGCTGGGGGAAGTCCCAAGATAGAGAGGTCTGGAGGGCTGTGTGTTTGCCCTCTCCACAGGTATGAGCTTCCTTATCTTTGCACAAAACCTTGGGCTGGGTTGCTGGGCTCCCCTTTCAGTGTAGTAGCAGGAGCAGTAACAGCTAACAGGTGTCAGCTGACGCATGCCACTTCTGCTCCCCCACAATGCATTGCCAGTTGGGGGCACTGTGTGTGTGGAATGGCAGGCAGTAGCCAGCTAGGGGACCATTAAGAATACAGTGGTACCTCGGGTTACATACGCTTCAGGTTACAGACTCCGCTAACCCAGAAATAGTACTTCAGGTTAAGAACTTTGATTCAGAATGAGAACAGAAATTGTGCTCCGGTGGCGCAGTGGCAGCAGGAGGCCCCATTGGCTAAAGTGGTGCTTCAGGTTAAGAACAGATCTCTGGAACAAATTAAGTACTTAACCCGAGGTACCACTGTATAACAAGAAGAGCTTGCTGCATCAGGCCAGTGGCCCATCTGGTCCAGCATCTTGTTCTCACAGTGGCTGGTCTGTGGGAGACCCTGGTGCAAAAAAAAATTGCCCCCCCCCATCGACAGCTTGGAGTAGGCTTGGGAGTTGTGGGCGGGCGCCGCATGTCACCCCCTCAGCGATGACACTTGGGGTGATCCGCCCCCCTTCCTATGCCTCTGCGCCCCTGCCCCCACGACTCCCAAGTACTCTGAGCCGTCGGGGGAAGGGGGGAGCTATGCCGCTTTGCCAGGGCACTGGCATAGCGGCACAGCTCGTCATCTGGGGCACTGGCAAAGCGGGAGCCGCTTACGGCGAGCCAGGGAGGGAGGGAGGCTGGGAAGGGGCCCCTGGCTCACCATAAGTGGCTCTTGCCGGCGGTGGAGGCATCCCACCACCGTCCGTACGGCGCTCCAGCGGCGCCGGTGGCAAACCGCTATGTACAGCGCATGTTCAGCGTCGCTATGTACAGCACATGCGTGCGACACCACACATGCGTCGTACGTAGCGGTTTGCCACTGGCGCTGCTCGAACGCTGTACGGATGGTGACGGGATCCTTTGCTCGCGGCTACAGCCCCGAACGGAAGATCCTCCACATGAGGCTGCGGCCACACGATGGCTGTTCGCGCTACTGCGCCCGGGCTGCATTCTTGTCACCCCCCAAGACATGGAACCCGGGGCACACCGCCCCCCCGTCCCCACCTTGTGACACCACTGGCAGGAACCAAGCACAGCAGCACTCTCAGCAGCTGCTGTTCGGAAGCTCTTCTACCTGTGGAGGCTGACTATTGTCACTAGGGGTGGTCAGACACCTTACTTTAGAGAAGACAGACTTTGGTTTAAAGTAGAGCTGTGCTAAATAATAATAGTTATCCCCCATGTGTTTCATTAGTATTCTCCATCAAGTAATGAGAAAAGGAATTACACCAGTAAATTATTAAAGGAGAAAGTAAAATTTGGTGAAAATTCCCATGGGGTGCTGTGCAGGGTTTTGTTGTCCTCGCCATGCTTTCAAGGTAGTCAGGAGTGAGTGTCTTTTCATTCCATAAATCAGTTCTTTGCCTGAACTCTGCAGCCTTGCTTTTCCTGAAGATCCCATGGTGCCCAGTGTTGGGTTCTTCTGTTAGCACAGGAAAGTGGGGTGGAGTGGGTGGGGATTGTTATTTAATTGAATTTGTATACCACCTTTCACCCGTAGATCTCATGTCAGCTCACAGCATAAAAATGCAATATAAAAGTACTAAATACGTAAAGAGAACAAGAGCAGAAACAAAACAAAGAAGTAATTAAATTCATCCAAGGATCACAGGGTGGTTTACAATATAAAAACACAAATATACATAGCGTGGTAACAAACAATACCAATACCCGCTGCTGCTGCTGCCTACTCTGTGCCTGACAGGTGCTGGCTTTAATTTGTTTAAGTGAAGCTTTTTTATTTTTAAATATATATTTTTAAGATGCCTTGCAGGAGGTTGGACTAGATGATCCTCTGGGTCACTTCTAACACTACAATTCTATGATTCCATGATTCTATGTGAGTTCCTATGGACCCTTTTCAGGTTGGGAAATGTAGGCAGCCTGGAGGCAGCAAGGTTTTAGAGAAATGTGTCTCCTTGCTCCCCTTCCAATAAACACCACCGAGCTACCTACACTAGACGAATGGAGAATGAAGATGACGGACTATGCAGAACTTGATAGACTGATGGGAAGGACCCGAAATCGACGAGATCAGAGATTTTTAGAAGTTTGGGAAAAGTTTACAGAGTATATGCATAAATTAAGTGATAATCAAATAACGCTTGTAAGCTTTAATGAAGCTCTGTAAGAAGAAACGTTAGAATGTGAGCAAAATAAGATTTAATCTATAAAAATAATGGAAGTAAGATTTTAGAAATGTGCAAGAAATTAAGAAGGGAAGGAGTATCAGTCAAGTTGAGGGAAGTCAAAAAGAGAATGGATATAAAAAAGATGTATGAATTGTATAAATTTTGTATTGGAAAAATTGAATAAAAATAATATTGAGGGAATAAACACACCACCTATGGCAACCAAAATTCTGAAGTTCTAAAGCACCTGGAGAATGAGGCAGAAAAAGAGAAGTCTCTTGTTCAGGGAAAGGTAACTTTTTGAGAAACGGGGGGGGGGGGGGGCAGGTTCAACATAGCACTAGTTTGAAAGAAGAGAGAGTTTGGACTTGATATCCTGCCTTTCACTCCTCTTAAGGAGTCTCAAAGTGGCTAACAATCTCCTTTCCCTTCCTGCCCCACAACAAACACTCTGTGAGGTGAGTGGGGCTGAGAGACTTCAGAGAAGTGTGACTAGCCCAAGGTCACCCAGCAGCTGCATGTGGAGGAGCAGGGAATCAAACCCGGTTCACCAGATTACGAGTCCACTGCTCTTAACCACTACACCACACTGGCTATCTGGTCCAAGTCAAGTCCAGTTTATAGATAAATAATAAAAAGGGAGAACAAGGGTCTTGGGCAGATAGCTGGAAAGAAGACTAAGCAGGCAACCAGGCCGCCTGGTCACAGTCTCTCGCTACGGTGAGATGTATTTATGTTTGAATTATGGTAGTTATTGTTACATGTAAATAGACATATGCAAGTTTTATGCAAGTCTGCCTTTAGAGGGATGTGTTTCCTTTATTTGAATTACAGCAATTTCTACATGCCTATGGGTGATTAGCTCTCCCTGTTTTGCAATGTGTAAGTAGCACTGTAGCAAAACACAAATGAGCAGAAATGTCATCCTGCCAAGTTAGAGAGGTGGTTGTGCAGCTGTTGGCAGCGGGTTGATGGCAGGCCTAGTTCTCCCTTGGGTTACATGGCAGGCATTGGGTCCCCAGTAGCTACCCAAAGATGCCTATGATGCTGGCCCTGCCAAGAGCATCTTGGTTTGCATTTCCCGTTCTGTATCCTTTTGTGATGGACATCTATGGGTAGCACCTGTTCAGATTCTCCCCTCTCTTTTTTAATGCTATGAGACTTGACAGGTAGACGAAGGCTCTATGTTCAGAGTCAGTATAGCGCTGAAGATCAGATGTTTGCTGGGACAAGCGGTGGTAGAAATCTGTTTGCTTTTGCGCTCTGCTTTTAAGCTTCCTGGAAGCATTTGGCTAGCCAGTTTTGAAAACAGAATGCTGGACCAGATGGCTCTTTGGTCCATCAGAGCTCTTCATATGTTGCTATTTTCTTTCTCTCTTGAGGCTGTGGATGAGCTAGCAGGGCTTGCCCTTACGGAGCAAACGGAACTCTGTGTGTGGGGATGTACTCCCTGACCTTGAGACAACTGCTATGCTGGCGATCTGAATCAAATTGTCAGCTGTCGACACAGTATTATCCATGTTGCATTCAATCACAGTGCACTGCTTCCAGCCGTTCCCTCTCCTTCTCTCCAGCCTTGGCCTAGTTCATGGGTGGCCGGTGCAGTTGCCTCCAGATGTTGCTGGACTCCAACTCCCATCAGTCCCAGCCAGCATGGCCAATAGCTGGGGATGATAGGTATTGCAGTCCAGCCGCATCTGGAAGGCACCACTCTGGCCTAGTTAAAGCCCTTCTGCAGGCCTGTGTATAAAGCCTGGCCAGGGAGCTGTGGGTGACCCTGTTAATAGCCCAGTTAAACTACAGACAACAGATAACACAGCATCTAGCTCAAAGGCCATCAAACTAGAGAAATGGTTGTGAACACCACCACCACCCTGGAGGGCCCTTGATGTAAGGGTTAATCTTTCCTCCCCACTTGTAAACTCCAGATAGATTGTCCACTCAGGACAATTACGGTATGGGGGGAATTAACCCCAGGGGCAATGCACACCCCAGAATTGTCCCCACGTTGCAGTTAGACTCAGTGGGGGGAACTATTCTGTTGTAGGCTTCTATCTATCTCCCTAATTTCAGTGGGCAGATGGGGTCTTTCAGGTGATAACAGAGGCTGCTGCAGGTTAATGTGTGCCCGCAGGCACTGCGCTGGCGACCCTTGAATTAGCTACTCCCTTTCACCATTCTGGTGGCACAATCTTTCCTGTACAGCTATGTGTTTGTGTTTTCCCCATTCGTTTCTATACAGCATACCCTTCAAGTGTCCCGATTTTCCCAGGACATCCCGGAATTGCAGAAGCCATACTGGCTTCTGATTTGATCCCAGAGTGTCCCATTTCCCCCCTCCAGCGCCACGGCCACCAAACTCGGGGAGGAGGATGAGCTTGCATTGGGGCTGTGCTCTCGCTTCAGACCTCTGTCTCTTGTGACAGTGAAGCACCAAAAGACATGTGTCCCAAATTCAGCAGAGGAGCGATGGAGGGTATGATACAGCTTGTGCAGAAAGTAAGAAATACTTCCAGTGGATTGTGTCCTATAGTCCATTAAAGGGGGGGGGGAATCACAAAACATACAGAAGAAAGTCCCTCCAACCTGTGCAATTTCAAAGCACTTAAAAAATAATAATACATGAACTAATTAGCAGTCCGCCCCTGCACGGAACAACTTGATGCTGAGAATATTCTTCTTTGTAGAATAAAGTTCAATTTTACATCTGGGATTAGTTCTTTAAAGATAAGTCTGCTTTATTCTTATGACAATTATAATTAGCTCTTAATAAGGGTTATGAAGTTTTAAAAAACTGAAACAGGGACTGGGTTTTAACTTTTTTTTTTTTTTTTGGCAGAAAATAAAGTATTCCAGTGTGAGGTCCTATTGTTACAAAGCCTCTTAAATGTCAGTTTAGATACATCTATAGGTTTCTTTTATCTCTCCCCTACCATTCAACGCATAGGAGTGTAATATTTAGCATTCTAATTGCAGCTTGGTTAATTTTAAAAGGAACGGGTAATGGTTGTGTGTCCCCTTTTATGTATAGCAATAAAGAGTATTTGATATGCATTCTGCATCTTAATTCTTTGCCATGTTTTCTTTTCCTGTTAGGAAAAGACCCTTAGAAGTATTTCAAAGATCTCTAGATCCCAACAGTTCTTACTTGTCAGTTTACTTAAATAATAATACTGACATATTATTGAGAGGGGATTGAGAATGCAGAGGACATAACTGAATGTGAAGCTTTAAAACAAGAGGTTGCAAAGGAGGGGCTGGCTGCCCTTACTCCACTTGATCTGAAATGTTTCTGGAGAAATGGATTACCCTTGAGTAGTACCACCTGGAACCTTGGCATGCCGCATGGCACCCGCTTCTAAGACTCCATCCACCAGGGGGCAGAACTTAGTAGTAAAGGGTTTGACCTCATGCACTGATGGCCAGAGCCAATGAGTGAAGGTGCAAAACTCTTCCACCTGTGGATGGAACCCATAGAAAAAGCTGTGTCAAGGCGCACTGCTTTCTCATGTGCTGAAAGTTGCCGGCCATCAAGTAAGACATCCATACAGGATACTCACTAGACAGCAATGCTGCATTCCATTGGTAGTCATTTAAGCTGAACGAAAGTGTGTGTTGGTGTCTTCAGTTATTCTCATTTAGCTTTAAAGATGACCACCCACAAACTGGCCTTGCCTTTCTGCAACTTCGCAACATTCACTTCGCAACTTTCGCACGCTCCCAAACTGGAGCAGCCCTTGAACAGCTTTATGACTGCCTGTTATCTTTCCTCACCCCTTCTCCCTCCTACAGATTGACCCATAAAATTTAGAGCGGAGAAAAATGAAGCTTCTGTATTTAATAGCTCTTATTTGCCTGTTTCCTCAAAGCGAAGAGAATCCGTTAAGCAGTGACAATGCCGGCCCCCGAAGATCATTTGAAGACATTAAGAGGGAGATAGCGGGCTATTCAGATGTTGCTAAGAAGATTATCGACCTTGCCATCCATGGCAAGGCTCAGAACAGATCCTATGAAAGGCTTGCATTCTTTGTGGACACTTTCGGGCCGAGAGTGAGTGGTTCCAGAAATCTAGAACTAGCTATCCAGTACATGCACAAAGTCTTGAAGGAAGATGGCCTGGAAAATGTCCACCTGGAGCCGGCAAAAATCCCCCACTGGGAAAGGGGGGAAGAGTCAGCAATGATGATGAAACCACGGAACTACAGCATTGCCCTTTTAGGGCTTGGTGGCAGCATTGGGACTCCTCCAGAAGGTAATGTCTGAGTTTGCTGAATTATTTTAGGGTATATGTACACTTCCCCACCAAGCAAGATATAACAAATCAATAAAATACAAAGTTAAAATTCCAAGAGTTGAAATGCATTAAAACAGCATCAAAACAGCAACAGAATGTTGTGGGAAACATTAGTTGTAACAAACACCTTTGTTAGAGTCAAGGAATAATTTTTTCTCTTTCCACAGCCAAAAATAAGTAATTGCAGTGAGACTTCCGTTTTCTGTGTATCTCACTAATAAGCAATGGAGGAATCGATTTCAGTTTCCCATTTTTTCCAGTCTTAAGTTCAGTTTCCAATATTTCTGCATCATCTGCATTTTAGTATATGTTTCTCCTAATCTACACATTTTTGTATACAGCTTCGGCCAATATTGACATTTTTCCAAGCAGTTTCCTCGAAAGTTCATTTTCGTATGTTCTTTTCATTAATATAGCCGCTCTTATACACACTTTACTCCTAATATACACAGTTTTTGTGCACACAAAACTTGGAGAGAAGCGTGAATTTTGAAGGATGGGTGTGTTTCTGTTTGCATATTGTTTTAGGAGGTATGAATTTGGTAGGTTTGCATTAAAATGCAAACTGAAATAAACTCCCCTTCCTATCACAAACTTATTGCTGCAATTTGCCTGGTGTGTCAAAATGATCTTTTGCATAATCAGTTGCATATTTGGACGTCACTGTGAACACCTTGGTGTGGAAAACATGAAGTGGGTGTTTGTGTTTATTAGGGCTTTCTGTCAATGTACATTAGGCTATGAAATATTTGAGGCATTTTTCCTACCAGTTGACCCTCAACATATCATATTCCCCGGCCTCCTGGTGACTAACCATCCCCCCCCCCTGCTTTGACCATCAAGAGAAATGGGGAGCACATCATGGAAAACGTAGTCCTGGAAAGAAATATAAAGTTAGAAAAGAAATCATTTTCCTTGATACACATTGGCTTCCTCCCATCTTAGTGGAAACTTCTATAGGTATCGGAGCCAATTCCAACAAAATGATTTTCCTCTGTGGAAGAATACTTGTGAAACTTTGTCAGGCTGCAAAATCCACATATTTTTCTGGCGAGATCTGTGAGCAGTAGCAGACCTGAGTTAATTCCCTGCTCTCAGATCTCTCTTGCAGAATCCACTTGGACTCGTCATCCTGATGTAGTCTTGGAACCTTGCCTCAGCCATGGCTGTTAATCTGCAACACTAAGCAGGAAGTAAGTCTCCACAAATCTACTGGGATGTTCTTCTGAGCAAGGCTGCTTTGGGTAGAGCTACCTGGAGCCTTCGCCACCACAGGGCACCAGAAAAAAAGTAGCTTGCCAAAGGGCCAAATTAGATGAGATGGTAAATGTGTTTAACATGTCTTGTTGTTGTTTAGTCGTTTAGTCGTGTCCGACTCTTCATGACCCCATGGACCAGAGCACACCAGGCACTCTTGTCTTCCACTGCCTCCCGCAGTTTGATCAAACTCATGCTGGTAGCTTCGAGAACACTGTCCAACCATCTCGCCCTCTGTCGTCCTCTTCTCCTTGTACCCTCAATCCTTCCCAACATCAGGGTCTTTTCCAGGGAGTCTTCTCTTCTCATGAGATGGCCAAAGTATTGGAGTCTCAGCTTCAGGATCTGTCCTTCCAGTGAGCACTCAGAGCTGATTTCCTTAAGAATGGATAGGTTTGATCTTCTTGCAGTCCATGGGACTTCAAGAGTCTCCTCCAGCACCATAATTCAAAAGCATCAATTCTTCAGCGATCAGCCTTCTTTATGGTCCAGCTCGTACCATGGTGCCTGGGAAGAGGGCTTAATCCCACCCCACCTGCGGTTCTGCAGTTAGTGATGTAAGAAGGCGTCATATACTGTAGTGTCCTGTATTCATCACATGCACCACTGTTTCCATTTTACTGCAGTTCATCTTCACCAAAATTGATGCTTTTTGTATCTGTTTATGCTATCCGCACTCCAATCATCATAGGAGTGCTCTTGCAAACTCACTTGACTCTCCCTGTTTTTTAAAATGTATTTTTTTAAAAAAATTGAGGGGACATGTTTCCTATGTTTTCTGTTCTTAGAAAACTCAGCATAGCATTTTTTTAAAAAAATCAACTTTGGGCAATTGGATGGGGCTTGCACAGGCTGTGAAAGGGAGGCAGCATCTCGAGGCCTCCCTAGCAGGTGACATATTTCATTAATGCAGCAAGGAGCTGTCAGGAATAGCTCCTGTTCTTCCTCGCCTTGATGAACAATCATGAGCACATGTTATTATGTTTTCATCGCTTGATGTGGTGTGTAAATGGAGCACTGGGATGAATTACCTGGTGCCTATTCTGCTCATCTGTTACCGAAGCGGATATGTCATGTAGATTGCAGTGCCAGCTAGCACAGACCTCAATTCCCCCCCCCCTTTTTCTTTTCCTACTGGAAAATGAAAATCTGCAGATCCCTGGCTTCATTTTTGCTGGCTCTTTGGATGACCCTGTCACTGAGACATTTCTTAGGTACACGGCTGCCCTCTTCATTAGAAACTGCTGCAGCCTATCAGTTCACCTCATTTGGATGCCAAGCAAAACAGCAGTAGATTTCTCACTCAGTACTCAGATTTGGCATGCTTGGCACTTGGCGGGGGACGGTTTGGGGAGGGGGAGTTTGGAAGCCCAGACAGCCTGCCAAGTTAGATTTTTCTCACCTTTCTTATCTATTCCTAGAATCAAACTTCAAGGCCTGCCCACAACCTTTCTTAATTTACTTCCCCCCTAGTTGTAGGCAGAAGCAGCATATTTTCGATGTGTAATGAATTTTCAATAGGAAACCAATTTTGTGTGACCTGGTCTGAGCTGCAGCCTGGTCGGCGTCTGCACTGCTATTTTTCTAGAAAGAGAGGTTCTGGAACTCACCATGAACACCTTCCTCTTTCTCTTAGCATGGCAATGGCACCCACCTGAAGCTGCTGGAACTGAGTTCCAGTGAGTTCCCCCTGAAGAAAATGTCCTGGACATTTGGCGTGTCTCACTGCCCACTGTGGCGTTTGATCCTAGGTGGGTCATAAGGAAAGGGTTAAAATGAGTGTGATGTGATTGGCCAGTGGAAACTGATAGGAGGAGTTGGAGTGAGAGTGGTGTGGTGTGAAAGTCAGTTGAGAGTTGGGAGTTGAAGAAGGAAGAAGGAAGAAGGAAGAGGGAGAATAGTCTGTGGGTTGGTCGAGTTGTGTGGTAAGAGAGTGAGAGGAATTGTTAGGTGGAGTCAGATAGATAGTTAGTTGGGATAATCAGTTTGAAGTTGTTAGGAACGAATAGGACAGTTAAGGAACTAAGATTAAGAAACTGCCAAGAAAAATTAACTGAAACCATAAGCTTGTTCGTGCCTATAAAATAAACTTGATTATTTGTTAATGTTAACAACTGACTGGACTCCATGTGTATCCGTGAGAAACGGGTTGGTGGCAGCGGAGAAAGCAATTACAGTGGTGGTGCAGGGTCAATAGACCGTCAAACGTCCGGGGACCCTGTGTGATCGCCACACCCACGTCACATTATCTCCCCGCCATTATTATTTCAGTCCAGCCTGGATTGGATTTCAACCCTTTTGCCCACACGCAGTGCCCCTCCAGCACCTTCCTCTATTTGGATTAAAAACAAAACAAAACTGAATCGAGAGCAACTGGACAGCATCAGCACACCAGCAGCACTGAACTTCCTTCTTCCTTGTTGTTTATAAGCTTGTCCTTTGGTCTTGCATCAGATCAAACGCAGTGGGAGCAACTAAAGGAGCTCTGAAGGATAGGGATGCTTGCGGATTTAATTCAGTCCGTGTTTCTACGTGAACCCAGCCAGGTTCATGCTTCCTGTGCTGGTTCACAGAGTGGAATGCGAAGAGCTCCCGAAGGATCTCTGCCGACTGGGTGAGTGGGCATTAAAATGACAAATGTGATTCAATGTGAGCAAATGTATAATAATAAATAATAATAAATTTTTCTTTATACCCCGCCCTTCCCGGTTCAGAAAACCGAGCTCAGGGTGGCTAACAACAAATTTTAAACACTTACCGGTAATTGATGCAACAAAAAACAGCATAAAATACAGTATAAAATGCGAATAACCATAAACTCAGAATTCAAAAATCAATTTAGGGGGAAAATCCATCCAATGAACATTAGATGATCACCAGGGCTAGCTGGCTTAGTTAGTTCTATTTGGGCAAGCGAGGAGACCAGGGGAGAATTAGCTGTGAGATCCCAGAGCGGGTAATCTTCATAAAAAGGGGATGGGGAGGAAAGGAAGGGGAATAAAAGATCAGGCTAAGTTCAAATTGAAAGCCAGGTGGAATAGCTCTGTCTTACAGGCCCTGCAGAAGGAAGTTAAATCCTGCAGGGCACTGGTCTCATCGGACAGAGCATTCTACCAGGTCGGAGCCATCGCTGAGAAGGCCCTGGCCCTGGTGGAGGATAATCTGACTTCCTTAGTGGTCCACATATGGGAATAATAATAATAATAATAATAATAATAATAATAAATAAATAAATAAAAAAAACAACTTCGCATAGAATTGTAGAGTTGGAAGGGACTCCAAGGGTCATCTAATCCAACCCCCTGCAATGCAGGAGTACCTTGATGAAGATATCAACCTAGTGTGTGGCTGATGTGGGGTGTGGGGGAGAAGGCAAATTCCACGTTAGGGGTCATTAGAAAAACAATCGAAAATAACATTGCCAATATCGTAACACCATTATAGAAATCTATGGAGAGATTTATGGGATGCAGTTCTGGTTGCCTCACCTGAAAAAGGAGCTGTGAGGAAAAGTTACAATGTTTGGAGATTTTTAGTTTACAAAAAGTCGAGTCAGTGGGGTGTATGGAATGTGCATAGATATTTCTGTCTCTCACTTATGGGTTCTACACCCATAGGTATCCGATGAAGCAGAATCTTGGAAGATTCCTGACAGACAAAAGAAAGCACTTTATACACTGTGTAGTTAACCTGCAGGACTTGGTACTACAAGATGGCGACCGACTTGGATGGCTTTGAAAGGGGTTTAGACAAGATCAAGGAAGATCAGTGTCTACTAATAGTGATGGCTGTGCACTACCTCCAGCATCAGAGGGAAGGCGCTGAATGCCAGTTACAGGGGTGAGGGTGGGGTGGGGCTCAAATGAGAAGATTGCTGTTGTCCTCATATCCTGCTTGTGGGATTCCCATTGGCCGCTGGGACTAGATGGCCTTTTGTCTTGATTCAGTAGCTCCCATGATATCTTTTTACGTCACATCAAAGCCATCCAAGTTGGTCACCATCTTGCAATAGCAAATCCTGCATGTTAACTCACCACATGTTGAGGGGGCGTTTCTATCAGAGCTTCGGATATTACGTCTTTATGTAGCAGCCAGGAAATGGGCAGTGGTTTGCTGTTGAAAACTTCTTTAGTGCAAGCATCTAGATAAGACTACAGTGGAACCTCTACTTAAGACCATAATCCGTTCCGGAGGTCCAGTCATAACTAGAAACGTACATAAGTAGGGGTGCTCTTTTCCATAGGAAGTAATGGAAAAGTGAATTGATCCGTTCTAGACAATGAAAAACACCCCCCTAAAACAGCAATTTAACATAGATTCTACTGTCTAACGAGACCATAGATCCATAAAATGAAGGCAATAATTAATGTACTGTGCTATAAAATAAATAAGATAGTATTGTAGATGAAAAAAACATTTATTTATTTTCTTACGTGCACTTAGGGTGGGTGGGCTTACGTGGCTACAAGCTGGGGGTGGGGCAAGGGTCAGTAAAGAGCTGATTCACTTTGGCCAGGGTCACTTTTTTTCTTGCCAGGCCAGGTTCTTCTCTGGACTTCCTCAGGTTAGTTCCTCAGCGGGGTTTGGGGCTGCAGTGCGCCCTGCTGTGCCACTTGCAGGTGGCACCTCTTCCACAGCTTTGGGGGTGGGATGGGGGCCCTCTCCCCAGCAGCAGAGGCCTCAGTGCTGCTCCGCAGCTGGCTGGGCAAGCTCCGGGCTGCTGGCAAGTTCATATCTAGAGGAAAGTTCATAAGTCAACGCACCTACTGAATGTCGTAACTGGAATCGTACGTAAGTAGAGCCGTACGTAAGTCGAGGTTCCACTGTAATTACAATTTACAGTTACAAATTGAAGAACAGAAAGGAGACTCTAGTGCTTTTTCATTCTTTCCTTTGGCTATGGCACAAACCAAGTGTGTGTGTGTAGGGGTGTGTGTGACATTTGTTCCAGCATTTAGCTTTTACTGACGTGTTTTGCGGCTTCTAGGTGAAATGCACAGTGGTGGAATTCCAGGCATCCATTACGACTCCTATATTTAGCAGCTGAGCCTTGCTCTTGTTGTTGAACAGTTTCCACTTACTTCTGTAACTCGTCTGCAAGATTGGATCTTGAGCATTGTGGTCATCTTGCGAACGATTTTGTAAAAACCATGAAACGTGGTTCCCAAATGTATGCTCAGTGAAAATATATGTAGTATGAGCACACACAAAAAACCATCCCATCTGGTTACCACTGTTACCTATAAACATTTGTTTGTTCTCTCAGGCAAGGCCACAGAGTAGGCAGAGAGGAAATGTTTATAGTGGGTGTTTTTTGTTTTTACTTTTTGCTTAAGAGTTTGTTTGTACTAGAAATTCAGAAACTGCAGATCTTTGGGGGGTTTTTGTGTGTGTGTGGTTTTTTTTTTAAGAGAAGAAGCAAAGCCCACTGAGAGGAATTACTGCAGGCCGGCCACTGCTTTTGTGTTTTTATAAATCACTTTCACATCCACCCATGGGTTAAAAAATATCTGTATATGAAAAACATTGGTTTCATTTCAAAGAGGACTTCATGAAAGAGAATTTCCTGGCAGATTCTGCCCTTTATAATAATGTTTCATGTTACTCAGCAACCAAGCAAAACAATGGTCAGATTGTATCAATACTTTGAAGCTGTGTGGTGTGTTTAAAATGGAAATAATTGAAGCCCTGCAAATCTATATTCCTGACAGGAGACATAATGTCATTGTCCCTTGTTTTATTTTATTGAATTCTAGCGTATTGCAGGAATGATAAAAGGCACACATGCGTTATCTTGGAAATATGGGAGTGTTACTGTGCTGGGAACTGCTATTCCCTAAGGTCTATGGGTCAGCTTCCCCTCTGTCATATGGCTGGCCATCCCAGGTGACCATCTTCTAATGCAGCCTCCTTTCCTCTTCCTTAGAAATGTACACATTGCTGTCATCTTGCATATCCATGCACAGGGCCAGTCCTACCATTAGGTAGGGTGAGGCAGTCGTCTCAGGCAGCTTATTTGGGAGTTGTTTCCAGACTACCTGTTTATTGCACACACATCTTGATTGGTTTGCAAAAAGTATGCAGGGAGGTTAGACACTAAGTGTTGACTCTGATTTAGGGGACTTTGATTAGGTTGAATCAACAAATGTTGTCCCATACTTCTCAGTGTGTTTTCCCATCACTTTCCTTATCACAACAAGTCCAGTTTTTGGGGGAGGAACAGGGTTTGTTGTGCAAGCCCTTCAAATCAACTTGAATTGCACCACCTGAACTTGACAGTACGTGACTGAATCCCACTTGAAGAGCCTTGGGTGATATGAAAGAGGAGCAAATTGTTAGGTATTTAACTTATTACTACCATAAGGGGAAGGGACGCAGGTGGCGCTGTGAGTTAAACCACAGAGCCTAGGGCTTGCCGATCAGAAGGTTGGCGGTTCGAATCTCCGCGATGGGGTGAGCTCCCGTTGCTCCGTCCCTGCTCCTGCCAACCTTGCACATCAAAGTGCAAGTAGATAAATAGGTACCGCTCTGGCGTGAAGGTAAACGGCGTTTCCGTGCGCTGCTCTGGTTTGCCAGAAGCAGCTTAGTCATGCTGGCCACATGACCCGGAAGCTGTACACCGGCTCCCTTGGTCAATAAAGCGAGATGAGCGCCGCAACCCCAGAGTCGGCCACAACTGGACCTAATGGTCAGGGGTCCCTTTACCTTTACCTTTACCATAAGGGGAAGAAAAGATCCCTGTGGGTACTATATGCCTTGATATGTGGGGACGGGGGCACTATTTTCTGCTTCATCTAAGTTAGCGAAGTGTCTGGCTCTGCCCCACTACCATGCGAGCTGCCTCAAGTTGAGGGTTTGGGTGCCATTATGGGCAGAAGAGTGGAAGACAGAACAGATCTGACCCATGAGCCATCAGTGCACTTATGCAAGAATGTAAGAGAAGCCTGCTGGATCAAGCCAATGGTCCATCTGGTCCTGCATCGTGTTCTCACAGTGACCCACCAGATGCCAGTGGAATGTGCAGGATGTGTACCAAAGCTCTTCCTGGTACCTTGTGTCCCACCTTCATTAATGGGAGGTAGGGATGGTGGAGAAATTTGGCCCAGTTCACATTTTAATGAAATCCTAATCTGAGAAACAGTATACATCTGGAACGCAACTGTCCTTCAAAATTTGCACACAGTTCTTGAACCAAAAAATGTGTGCAAAAATGCATATAGCTGGGGGGAATGTGCATATAAATGCATATATTAGTGAAGATAACATACCCAAAAGCATTTGGTTAAGGGAAAGTGCATGCAAAAATGTGTACAGTAGGAGGAATTCGCACTAAAATGCTGATGGATTGTCATAGCAATGTTCCTTTTAATATAAAAATTGCAAACAGATGCAATAATGTAGAGAACTTAAGACTGGAATATGAGATTCTGAGGGAAACAGGACAGATATGGCCCTCCCTGGTAGGAGGAGATGCCATTTAGATTTTTTCAGGCACTGAAATGTCTTTGGTCAGGCCTGACTCCATAACTGTCCCAATTTTTCATTTTCAGGCATTACGGCTGAGGTCTTAGTGGTGACTTCCTTTGACGACCTGCACAAAAAAGCTCAGGAAGCCCATGGAAAGATCGTTGTTTACAACCAGCAGTTTGTCAGCTATGGTGAAACAGTCCTGTACAGAGTTCGAGGAGCAGTGGAAGCAGCTAAAGTGGGAGCGAAGGCATCTCTTATCAAGTCTATTACTCCGTTTTCCATCCATAGGTAAGGGCTTGTTGCTTGGTCCGATTCAGACTTCACCTCTTCTTTCATCTGGGGGGTGGGGCAATCCTGTGGCAAGATCTGCTGGGATGAGCAGCTCAGGATGCAGTGGATCTCTGGCAGCCAGCTGATTCGTGGCTCAGCTGGCATTAATCCTCAACCCCAGCTCAGCTAAAGATACACTGATGTAACTTGCTCATCCTGGCACAGCTAAGCAAAAGCTGGTGCGAGTCCCCAAAAAGGGGCATTCTGGGGGTGTAGAGGTGGTAGGGGAATGTGGAGTGGCGCTGTGGGTTAAACCACAGAGCCTAGGACTTGCTGATCAGAAGGTTGGCGGTTCGAATCCCCACAATGGCGTGAGCTCCCATTGCTTGGTCCTTGCACCTGCCAACCTAGCAGTTCGAAAGCACACCAAAAAGTGCAAGTAGATAAATAGGTACCACTCCGGCGGGAAGGTAAATGGCGTTTCCGTGCACTGCTCTGGTTTGCCAGAAGTGGCTTAGTCATTCTGGCCACATGACCCGGAAGCTGTCCGCGGACAAACGCCGGCTCCCCCGGCCAATAAAGCGAGAAGAGCGCCGCAACCCCAGAGTCGGTCACAACTGGACCTAATGGTCAGGGGTCCCTTTACCTTTACCTTTAGAGGTGGTAGGACTAGAGAGAGTAGACTTAGACTGGATATATGACCTGGAAACCTGGCATTAAACACTATTTTAAAGGTTTGTTTTCCCTCTGCCAGTTATAGGCAGAGCAGCAGCAGCCGCTTCTCTCCTGAACGGTGTTTGGATCAGGTGTAACTTGATGCCTACTTAGCTTCCACTGGCCTGCTTCATGCCTGCTTCATGTACACAGGATCACTCCCTTAGTGTTTCAGATTGCCTCCATGCTCTGAGGCAGGCTTGCTCCCAATAAAGAAAGGATATTTGGATTGGAACCATTTGCTGTGTATATTATATTGTTCTTGTTCTACTGGTAGTTCAGGTTTGGAATTTGACCTCCAAAGACTCTCAATAGCTAGAGCCCCAGGCGTTATTCGTGAAATTCCTGGCTATGTGATGAGAATGTTGAACGTCATCCTTTTAAACGTATTTAGCACAAGTTATGGCACATAGTTGAGAGAGTAGAGCATGAGACCCTTAATCTGAGGATTATGGGTTTGAGCCCCACTTTGGACAAAAGATTCCTTCTTTTTTAAAAAAAATGTTTTATTTTCAGTTTTCAAAATAACAACATTTTTACTTTTGTAAATACATATCCAATCCAAATTTGCCTTTAAATGGTTCCCCCCTCCCTGGTTTCCATTTCCCCCTTTTTATTCTCCTTGCATATAATTATATTTCTCTAATTAATTTCAACTTCTTTTCTCTTCCTAATTCTGTTATTAGTTCATAAATGTTACATCAAACCTGCTAATGTTTTAACATTTTTACAGTGTTCTTTAAAGTAATCTATAAAGGTTCGCCATTATTGATTGAATTTTTCCTCATCTTAGTCATCCATTCTTCTGTTGGGACATTCTCTTCTTTCCACTTCTGGGCAAGTAACATTCTAGCTGCTGTAGTCAAATACATAAACAGTCTCTTTTGCTTCCTTGGCGCTTCTTCTCCTATTACTCCTAGTAAAAAAGCACCTGGTTTTTAAACAAATGTACTCTTAAACATTTTTTAAGTTTCATTATATATCATTTCCCAGAAGCCCTTTACTTTTTTACACATCCGCCACATATCAGAAAATGTACCTACTTTCTCCTTACATTTCTGGCATAGTTTAGAATAATTTTTATACATCTTAGCAAGCTTTACTGGAGTCAAATACCATCCATATATCATTTTCATATTATTTTCTTTTGGTGAACTACAGGCCGTGAATTTTAAATTCTCTTCTCCACAGCTTTTCCCTTGATTCAAGTGGTATATTGTAACCTATGTCTTGGGGCAAAAGATTCCTGTATTACAGGGGGTTGGACTAGACGACCCTCTTGGTCCCTTCCAACTCTATCATTCTATGACTAACTTTTGCTTTGGAGTAATACCAATGACCCCAATAGCATTGAGAGGAGAAGCAGTCCAAATCAAATGTAAACCATTGGAGAAGGGGGTGGGGAAAACGAAGGCCTGCCCAACTTACCGTATTTTTCCGTGTATAAGATGCCCCCATGTATGAGGCGACCCCTATTTTTTTAGCCCAAAATTAAGAAATACAGTGGTACCGCTGGTTATGAACTTAATTTGTTCCGGAGGTCTGTTCTTAACCTGAAACTGTTCTTAACTTGAGGTACCACTTTAGCTAATGGGGCTTCCCGCTGCCGCCGTGCCACCAGAACATGATTTCTGTTCTTATCCTGAAGCAAAGTTCTTAACCCGAGGTACTATTTCTGGGTTAGCGGAGTCTGTAACCTGAAGCATCTGTAACCCGAGGTACCACTGTAGTCTTATACACTGAAAAATCCAGCACATTCTTTAAAATGCCTACTGGAACAGATGCCTCTCCATGCCCACAGATGCAAGGCTGGCTCAGTTTTACTGCCTGAAGTGAAGTAGCAAATATGTATTTATAAAGGTATATACCACCCTCTCATAAGATATTGGGGCATGAATGCGAATGTACGCACAAGTCAAGGTGCATAATGCCCAAGGGCAGCAAGTTATTGTGACACCAGAGGCAGAAAATAAACCAAGCTGCCTCTCACCCTAGCAGTGAAAATATATCAACAAGAAATCAAAAAGGTCTTAAATTAGTTTTAGTTTCCATAAGCTAGAATTATTATTATTTTTTTGGTAGAAATAGTGATATTATTCCTTATTAGCTATTCCTAAGTTGAGGTGCTTCTAGTGTTTAAATTTTTTATAATGTTTATTTCTTAAAAAACATTTTTTATCACAAAGAAATGTTTGTTAAGGGACATTTCTGCTATCTGTGTTTTACAGAGTGGGGAGTTGAGAGGTAGTAATTTGCTCAAGGCCATCCCAAGGGCTGCAATTTGAATTCAAGTGTCCTAGTTTCAAGTAAAAGTCTGATGGTCAATGTGGTCCCTCCTGTTTGTTACTTGAAGAAATTATTTTCATTGTTCCCAAATTCAACATTGCCTAGAATAAAAATTGACAGCTTTTTGCATACAGGTTCTGTGATACTAGGATATTTCCAAACATCCACCAAAATTTATCTTTATTGACTAAAACTAGGCATATGTGAAACCTCCTCTGAGAGGTTATTGGTAGCATTATTGACTCTTTTGGCTTCTCTCAAGAAATAACAAGCACATTCATTACAAGTTTTGCTTTAGACCAAACATTAGTGCTAACTGAAACAAGGACACATTTTGCTTTGTTTTGACTGCATGTTTTTTTAATATTTTTTCCAACCCAGAGGAGTCCATTTTTTGAGGCATCATCATGAAGACTGGCCCTATTATTAGGCAGTGGGGTGACTGCCTTAGGTAGAACATGCTAAAGGGTGGTGTTGAGGGAGCAGAGACAGAGATCTTTGTGCCAGGAGACAGGCCCTGCGTTCCATGAGCTACTTGGTGGAGGATGTTGACCCATTACCAGTGTTCAAGATTCAGTTGCCACTCCACTTGGCTTCTGTATGTGGAATTAGTGGGGAGGGCATCTTGTCTTTCACCTCAGGCAGCAGAACATCTTGGGTCTGATCACTTTGGCAAATGTAAGGTGTACTTCGGCCTTTTCACTGTAAAGAAATGAAGCAATTGCTTATTCTCACCCCACAGCATATGAAAATTGAATCATGGCATTTCAGAAATGAGCTCTATCTAACATTTATGACATGCAAGTGGATTGTAAAAACAGTAGAAAACTAGTGAGGGTCTTTTGAGACAGCCTGTCTGCAGTCCTGGCTATTAAAACGGGTTGAACTTCAGACTATTGGTCCTGATTTCTGAAAACCATAAAATTGTGGGGTGTTTTGCAGAGAAAGCGTAGACTTTACTAAAAAAAAACCAACAGGACCAAAAGAAAAAGCCTGCTATTGTGAGTCTGCTATTATTGGTTAATCTATCTGTCCTGGTAGTGTTTACTATAACTGGCAGTGGCCCTCCAAGTTCTTTGGCAGAAGCCTTGAGTCTTGCCAACTATACTGAAGTGTTGAACTGTGGGATCTTGTGTGTGTGTTTCAAGTTTACAAATTTAATAGGTAAAGGTAAAGGGACCCCTGACCATTAGGTCCAGTCGTGACCGACTCTGGGGTTGCGGCGCTCATCTGGCTTTATTGGCCGAGGGAGCCAGCATACAGCTTCCGGGTCATGTGGCCAGCATGACTAAGCCGCTTCTGGCGAACCAGAGCAGTGCACGGAAACGCTGTTTACCTTCCTGCCAGAGTGGTACCTATTTATATACTTGCACTTTGACGTGCTTTCGAACTGCTAGGTGGGCAGGAGCAGGGACCGAGCAACAGGAGCTCACTCTGTTGCAGGGATTCGAACTTCTAATCGGCAAGTCCTAGGCTCTGTGGTTTAACCCACAGCGCCACCCATGTCCCAAATTTAATACACAATACTTACTTTCCAATTAATATTCATTTATCATTTAGCTTCCCCTCGACCCCTCCATGGTTTTCCCATATTTTCTAATATTGCTGCAAATTATAATAACTGAATACCCCATCCTTTCTGCTTGTTCCCAGATACATGTTTTACTGTAGTTCTTCATTCAAATCCTATTTTCGTTTTTACATGTTTACAATAGCTCTTTAGATACTCTACAAAAGGTTACCAATCCTCCTGAACTATGGGATCTTATACATGCAAAGCCTGTGCTCTGTCTTTTATGGGACTTCTCAGAAAAGAGTAGCTGCGGTAGCCATCTTTAAAAAGCAGCCATGCTTGATGGGTTTGTGGGTTTTTCTTCTAGAGCATTTGGTCATAGTAGAAAAAAGTTGCAAGACTAGTTCATACCACGGCTGCATTCACAAGGCCAATTAATTCCATCTCCCCAACATTACCCTGTTAATTTCACATGAAATTTGAGCTTTCACACAATGTAAAATCCAAAAATCTAGCAGAATATAGTGGAAGTTTAGTGCTCATTTCCATGTTAATCACTTTCAGAAAAATATGCATTTGCAGCCCCATTAACCCAGAAAATTGCAGGAACAAAGTGGTAAAATTTAGGGTGGCATCCTTTCATACAGTTCTTTCCTGTCATTCTCATGAGTCAATCATGAGGGAAAGGGTGGGGAAGTACAGAGCTGGCTCACCCATGAGGCAGGGCAAGGTGACCACCTCAGGCGGCAGAATCCACAGAGGGAGAGGATCTGGCCTTCAAGGAATGCATCTGCTGCTGCTGCTACTGCTGGGGCAACAACAGCTGTGGTGTGCTCCTTGGAGGCTGGATTTGCCTTCTTCTCAGCAGTCCCCCCCCAACCATGCCCCTGTTAGAATTCCTGCTCCTTGATTGCAGTCATGGGATTGTTGTCTATCACATGATGGTGTATGTTTTAACTCCACAGAGTGGGAAGTGATGGAGACAGGATGTTTGTGTTACTGTGTTCCGTGAAGTAGGACTATTGTCCTTTGTTCTTTTTCTTTGCCGTCTGATGCTAGGGAGAGAGGGAGCCATGTTGCAGTGCCCCGTGTGTGTTTATATGTAAATAAACGTAGATTAGCCAAAATGCTGAGTTGCTAAGTTCTGTTACGTAAGCTGCAAAGACTCTGCGGATCCCTAAGTGTGCCGATGTCTGTTGGCATCGGTCGCTGTGATGTTCAGGCTTAAGAAAGCTCCTGAAGCTCCTGAACAATCGACCAGGAGGGAGAGGACATGCCAGTTGGGCATGTGTCTCTGCCAGGGTCCTACTTGAGTGTAGGACGAGCTCCTGACAGCCCCCTCTACAGCGGCCTCTTGGTGAATAGGAGACGCTGTTATTTTTCTCCCAACCCGAGGGAGGAAATGGCTCTCTGGGATCTCCTGGGATCTGTTCTTGTCTGGCATGATTCAGAGCACACACATACCCATAAAGGCCTTTGATTCTCTCCTTGTTCCCTCCCTCACCCCTTGTTCCTAATGTCAACAAGGAAGGACTGGAGGGAACTAATGTTGTTTGAACAGCCCTGGACTTGCCCCATGAATGTGTGGTACACATTAAGCATCCAAGCTGAATGCTTGGGAACCCTCAAAGGTGGGCATTGGGCATCAACTTAACCCCTGAAGGGTCCAACATCAGGCATCCTCCACTTGCAACTTCATCCTCTGTCTTCCCTCAAGCCCCTAGACTGATTTGGGATGGAGGTCCCAAGTGATAAAGCAACGGTTCTCAGCCTGGTTGTCTCGCTAGTCCTCTGCGTTATACATGATTTCCTAAGGAAAAAAGGCCAAATGCACTGCTTGAAGAAATATAGTTGTGCTGTGTGAAAGAGCAGCTGGAACCAAATGAGCACATTGAGAGCTGTAAAGAGAATGATGAAACCCAAACCTTGTTCACAAAAAGCGGTTAAAGGATTTGTTCTGTTTAATAATGGATCGCGAATAATGAACACAAATGAAACGGAACTCTTGAATTAAAACAAAAACAAAGGAAAGTCCTTTGGTTTACAAAAAGCAGTCAAGGCTCTTTCACATTTATTAATGCACCGAAAAGCAAGGACATTTTTCATGATGTAAGCAGTATTGTATTGTTACCGTGTATAACCTAGGCTGTTTCCACACTAGAAATTTATTGTGGAATAGGCACACTTTGTTCACTCACTTTCTCTGGGGTATCTGCATGACCTTGTGAACACAGGAACCTGTTCCTGTGTTTTCCTGTTCATTTCCCTCTCCCACACCCCAAGTTCAGAAAATTGACCTCAAAAGCATAATGGAACAGATTCATAATGACTTATTGCACAGCAGTTCAGTAGGTTTGGAGGCCAGTAATGGCTTGTATGGATTGGTCTAGCCATTTCATTCTCTATGGTCCATACTTCTCTCTAGAAATAAGTTATATTAGTTTAATTTTTAACCATTCCAAGTAGCATTGTCTTTATATGTGCTTCTTTTCCCTCTGCTGCCCCTTCCCCACATCGCAGTGGGGGGTTAGGAATCATGATCAGAAGAGCCGTGAGGGAGGATTTAACCCAGGCATAGGCAAACACGGCCCTCCAGATGTTTTGGGACTACAACTCCCATCATCCCTGATCACTGGTCCTGTTAGCTTGGGATGATGGGAGTTGTAGTCCCAAAACATCTGGAGGGCCGAGTTTGCCTATGCCTGATTTAAACCCTTTACCTCACACTTTGGTCCCAATGAAAACTGTCCATCTTGGGGCAATATTGGACTAGAAGCCTGTCTGCAAAATGTCAGCCGGGAGCAGAGTTGCTATTCCACTTGCAGCTTAGAGAAGAACAGCAATGATTGGGTACTGCTAAGTTGCCCATGTCTGGAAGTACTCTTATGCTGGCACGCAGAGATCACCTAGAGTTTATGAACTCTTTTTATTTGTGATTTATAAAATAGTTTGTGTTGGCAACCTTGGATTGAAGAAAGAAAAATACTTTTCTTTTGCATCCCGTTGCTTATGTGCTAATGTCTGGAATTCCTTGCCATGGCTTCTGATGTCATGCAGTGATTTTTAAAAGTTCCTGCTATGACACATAGGCAGGATTTTTTCCTTAAAACAAATAACTTTTAGTGAATTTGTACTCTACACAAATGTATTCCCCATAACACACCGCACAACATTTGGGGCTAGAGGTGGAAATGTACATTTCAGTGCCAGTTTTAAAAGACAGTGAAAAGTCTGAAAATAAGGAATGCAGGTTGAATCTGCCAAAGCTTGCTGCTCTGGTGTCAGTAGGTAATGGCAGTGGGTTTTTCTTATTTTTCTTTTTTAATGAATAAAAAAAATCAGTTGAAATGAACGGAGAGATTAAATGGGGTGCCAAGCATCCATTTCATCTTACTCTTAGGTGGAAAGAGTTGTGTGTCATTCTCAGATGCTATTGCAACGTTAGAGGTCACCCAAAAACTGTCTAATACAAAAGAACCACGTTTGCGCTCTCTCTCTCTCTCTCTCTCTCTCTCTCTCTCTCTCTCTCTCCACCAAAAAAAGTAACATGGATGACATACAGGCCTAATGTCACTGCTGCCACTCCACAGTGACAAAGCCTATCCTTCATGTCTGCAGGCGACAAGGGACAGTGTCCTAGCCAGCAGAGATTGTCTGCCTCGAACGCCTCCTCTTAACCACCTGTTGTGCCTTTCCTTCTCTGTCTGCCCTGACAAACGGCACTGAGTAGGGCTCAGCTGGACACAGAGCCCTTTGTCAGTCAGCATCAGGAGGCATTGTCAGCTCACGTTGCACGGCTTTCTGAACATTTTTATTTTAAGACAGGTGGACTGGAAGTGCTGCTTCCACCTGACCACTTCATTGGATGTATAGAGACTGCATCCAGAGGCCTGCTGGGCCAGAGGAAGAAAAGCTGGCACCCGATTTCTCAGTAATGGAGCTGGAGCCAAAAACACATGTTTTTCCCTTCTATACTAAGGCCCTTTCTACAACTATGAAGCTGTATTGTGCCACTTTGAACAGCTGTGGCTTCCCCCAAAGAATTCTGGGAGATGCTAAGGGTGCTGAGAGTTGTTAGGAAACTCCTGCTCCCCTCACAGATCTTCAGATTCAAGAACGGTTAGCAAACAATCCCTTTTCACAGGGAACTCTGGCAATTGTACCCATGGCTTCCCTCAAAGAATTAAGGGAGCTATAGTTTAAGGGTGCTGAGAGCTGTTAGGAGCTCCCTATTCCCCTCACAGAGCTACAATTGTCTGAGCTCCCTGTGAAGACCCAGTGTACTTGGATCATCTTGAGGAAGCTACATATTAACCCCACACTTCTTTGCTGGAGCCAAATCTTGGTCCTGCTGAAATGAAAGGAGTTTTGCAGTTGACTTTGACGAGGTTCCCACTTGGTCCTACCAGAGAGTCTCCACAGTTTATAGGAAATTATGCTGGTTGAAAAACAAACATTGAATCTCCCTGTTAAGCAATCCACATTTTCTCCCAGGAGCAGCTTTTGGCACCAAGTTGTCAACATTTCAGAAGACTCCGAAATGATGCCCTCTTGGGCCAAGAGCAATAGAATCTTGGCAAAAATAAAACCTTAAAAAGCAAACATTGACTTAAAAATCATTAAACAGAATTTCAAATATTTAGTCTTCTATCCAAGCATTTGAATGCATGGTATTGATTTGCTTTTGCCCCCCGCCCCCCAAAGGTAGAATATACTGGTAATTATTACAATAAAGTTGGAAATAGGGTTGCGCTGCCTTCCCAATTTATTATTACTATTTCTATTCAGAAGAAACTCCTACTGAGTTCATTGGGACCTACCTGAGAGGAATTGTGCAGCATAAGTTATGTTTTGGTCACAGAAATTGATTAAAATAGGAGGATTGATGTGTAGATGATCAGAATATTGGGCACTTAATCTAGATATTAAGGGTAATGTGCCAGCTCAGGCTTTCTCAACCTTGGGTCCCCATATGTTGTTCCATGTCCCATCATCCATAGCTAGCAGGGGCAACAGTCATGGATGATGGGGGTTGTAGTCCAACAACATCTGGGGGCCCAAGGTTGAGAAATGCTGCATTAGCTTAAATCAGGGTAGCCAATGTGATGCCTTCCAGATGTTTTGAACTACAGCACCAGTCTTCAGTCATGCAGATAGGGGTGCTTGTAGCAAACTGGAGTTCCTTCTAATATCAACTCCCATTTGCAGCAGCAGAGCTAGCCGCTCGGGCACCCAGAGCAGCACACATGCCGTGCACCCGGGGGCCGGCCGATGCGCCCAGGGGGTGTTTGGTGTGGTGGGGATCACACAGGGTCCCCGGACGTTTGACGGTCTATTGATCCCTATGCCACCACTGTGCTCGCTTCCCCGCTGCCACCAACCCGTTACTCTCGGGTACACACTGAGTCCAGACAGTTGTTAAAATTAAACCAAATAAACAAGTTTATTTCATAAGCATTAACAAGTTTATGGTTTTTCAGATAATTTTCTTGTCAGTTTCTTAACCTTAGTTTCTTTACCGGCCTATACCTTCCTAATACCTTCTGACTGATTACAGTGGTGCCCCGCAAGACGAATGCCTCGCAAGACGGAAAACCCACTAGACGAAAGGGTTTTCCGTTTTGGAGGTGCTTCGCAAAACGAATTTCCTATGTGCTTGCTTCGCAAGACGAAAATGTCTTGCAAGTTCCTGCGGGGCTTTTTTCCTTTCCCCCTCTTTTTCCCAAGCCGCTAAACCGCTTATCAGCTGATGGCTAAGCCGCTTAACAGCTGATGCTAAGCCGCTTATCAGCTGATCGTTAAGCCGCTTATCAGCTTATCGTTAAGCCGCTTATCAGCTGATCGTTAAGCCGCTTATCAGCTTATAGTTAAGCCGCTTATCAGCTGATCCACTAAGCCCGCTAAGCCGCTAATACTGTAGCACTAATCCGTTAAACCGCTAATGGGCTTGCTTCGCAAGACGAAAAAACCCGCAAGACGAAGAGACTCGCGGAACGGATTCTTTTCGTCTTGCGAGGCACCACTGTATCTCAACTGTTTGACTGACTCCTCTTAACAGATTCTCTCACTCTCTCACATCAGACTAGCCCAACCCACAGACTTATCCTCCCTCTCTCTTCTCTAACTCCAGACTGACTTCTTAACAACTCTAACTCCTCCCCTTGGGTTCCTATTGATTAATCATTTTACACTTAGTTAACCCTTTCCTTATGAACCCAGTATGATGTCACACACCTAGGAGGGCAAACGGCACAGGCGTGGTGGTGATCCGCCCAGGTGGATGATCAGCATGGCAGCGATTTGCCCAGGGGGGATTTTGTCACCCCACTCTGGGATGACACTCGGGGCAGACCATCCCCACCCACCCCTTCCTATGCCCCTGCCCATTTGGTAGATACAAAACCACAGGCCCATGGGCATCATCCAAGCCAACCCCTCCAATCCTATAGCAAGATAGTTCCCCAGTCTCTGAGCAGTGCAAGATTGCAGGGGTTCCAGACGCTCACCCAGGGTCTGTTTCCTTTTGGGAATGGGCCACAGTGGAGACTGGTGTCTTTATTATACATGGTTTATTTACATATACAGTTGTACCTTAGAAGCCCCGTCCAACGTTCAGCTTCCAAAAATAGTTCGCAAACCGGAACAGTCACTTCCGGGTTTGTGGCGTTCGGGAGCCAAAACATTCGAGAACTAAGCTGTTTGAAAACCAAGGTATCTACAACCTGAGCCTGCGATGCAGGGGGTCACAACATCAGAACCCCAAAAGGGCCTTGTTTCTCCCATAGCCGCAGCAGCCCTGAATTCAAACAGACATAAAACATAATTCTCTGCTTCTCTCGCTTTACAGCTTGCTGCCTTTACCAGTCTGCAACTGGTTTTCTCTCCCTCACATCGCACAAAACTCTGCCCTAAAAGCCCAGACTTTTTGGCCTTCTAACCATCCAAGAGCTGGGGCAGGGGCCCTGCTTCTGGAGCAGAGCTCCCTTTGCTCTGTTCTCATACTGACCCATCACCTTTCCCTTGTTTCCCTTAATGTCTTATCGCCCAGGTGATCACCTCATGAAGCTAGCCTGGCTTATATTCTAACCCTTGCTAGGATTCTAAGGATTAGAAGTTTGGCACCCACAAACTCATAGCCGTGTGCTCTCCTAGCAGAAACACCCAAACCACAATAATAGCCAGGGGAGAAATAACTAACATGGTAACATTGACAACCACTCTCATAAAACGCCCAGTAAATCCATTACTCACCATTCTCACAGTTGTTCCCAATGGTGCACCCCATTAGTCATGATGGAAAGGCACCAGTCAACATATGGGAGGAGTGGGAATGCCATGATGACGTCATGTAATTTGTTCTGTACTCCGGCTGTGTACACACTGTACACTTTTAAGCACATGACCTCTCCCAAAGAACCCTGAGGAGGAGGAGGAGGAGGAGGAGGAGGAGGAGGAGGAGGAGTTTGGATTTGATATCCTGCTTTATCACCACCCAAAGGAATCTCAAAGTGGCTAACATTCTCCTTTCCCTTCCTCCCCCACAACAAACACTCTGTGAGGTGAGTGGGGCTGAGAGACTTCAAAGAAGTGTTACTAGCCCAAGGTCACCCAGCAGCTGCATGTGGAGGAGCGGAGACGTGAACCTGGTTCCCCAGATTACTAGTCTACCGCTCTTAACCACTACACCACACTGGAGAGATGTAGTTTGTTAAGGTCTTGGGAATTGTAGCTCTGTGAGGGGTAAGCTACAGTTCCCTGAATTCTTTGGGGAAAGTCATGTGGTTTAAATGCATGGTGTGTACGCAAACAAGGCATAAGCCTGCTTCCAGGGAGACCACAGCACTTTCTCCAGCACAGACAGTATCATATTTCAGGGCTTTGGAGGAGCCATACCACAAGGATCTCTTAGCCAGGGGTTCAGATTCCTTGACAGCTCAAACACAGGTCACAGAACAACCCTTTTGCATGAGAAGCAGGTTCAAAGGGAAGGAAAGGGACAGGTGTCATTACAGTCTCAACAACCAAGCTGCAGTAGAGCCCAGCAGCTGGGAGGAAGCCTTCAGATAGAACCTATAGGTAACAAGCCTCTTTGAGAGCAGGAATCCTACACAGGCAATGTTACAAACAGTATTCCTGTGTGTACAAAGCATGCTATTTGTGAGGGAGAGAAGACAGAGCCAATAGGAGGAATGGAACTCAGTGGGAAACTCAATGGGAAAGAGCACTGCAATCAGAAATGGGGAGAGCGGGAGAGGAGATTGAGACAGTCCATACCAGGGAGAAGGGAATGCAACCTCCACAAGCCAAATGTGATTTTTGTGGACCTGGTGGGCAAGGACAATTGGGCTTCCAAGTAAACCTGCATGGGATTCGACCACACATCCTGTTTCTTGCAGCGCGTTCAGAAACCACCTGACTCCTGTGTTCCACACGTATGGCTGCCAGCCTGTTGCAGTGTCTTATCTTAATGAGAACTATAGGCAATGAATTCCTGGTCAGACCTGTGAAACGCAAGACCCTGGAAGCAGTTTGCATTCAAAGGTCCTACTGGGAGCCAATCGTGTGTGTGTATATGGCAGTGCCTGGAAGTCATTTCCACATAAATGCATCCTAGGAGAGAGTCGTGGGAATAATCCTGTGTCTGAAGAACATAGTGTGAAAAATGAGTTCTCTTTTCTGTACATTCTGATGCTGGTCAGCTCAAGCTTCCCTGAAATGTACAATTTGAAACCTAATCATGAATGCAGATTTGTTTAGATTTGTAATAATTAATGAAGAGGTAAATAAACCAGAATTTAGCAAGCCCAGAACGAGACATCAATGCTGTCACTTTCTTCAGTAACTGCCATCTGTTATAGTGTACCATTTGTCATCCAAGCTGTTGTTCCACTGAATCATAGTTTTCCCAGGGCATTTAAATTTAACCAAGAGTTTGCTGTGTAGCTGACACCTGTTGGAAAGAGTAGAAAAAGTATAAGCCTCAAAATAAAGCAAAAGAGAATATCAATTCATCCTCCAGCCCTTTTCCCTGAATGCCTGCTGCTCCCAGTATTAACACAAGCTGTTTACAATGCAAGAGGAATTTTAAGGCCCACAGGAAGGGATATGCAGACAAATGTTGAAAATGTCAGCTGAGTAGGTTTGTTCAGAAGTCAGTGGCAAAACAATGACTCCAATGTAGCCGACTCTCGCAAATGATATTAGCTCAATATTAGATGCTCTCTTTGGGTTCTATAAATCCCCCATCTATTGGGAATATGTTTGCTGCTGCTTTTCTATAAGATGGGTGCAAACCTTTTGTGAAATCAGGAAGCAAGTAAACCCTACTAAATTGGGAAGCACAAAGCAAACGGCGAAATCTCAAACACGTTAATCATCCCATGCCTTAATCCATCCTTGTGTGATTATTGAACGTTTTGGGTATGTGTGATGTGATATAGCCATATATAAAGTATACAGGACACTACAGCTGAAATTTAGTCCATTTCAAATAGCAAACAAATGACTCTTCATGGTAGTACACCTGTCCCTAAGTCCCTGCCAACTGTTGCCATTTTTATGATTAATCTGTTTTGTTTTGCTGGGTTTCTATCTTGTTTTGTTCACATGGCAACAGTGGAAATCAGACAGTAGGGAAGTCATAAGGCTAATCATACCCAAGCACCACACAGTACATGCAACCTTAGCTACAATGTCCTTAGTCATATTTTATAACAAAACAGAAGCCAAAGCCATTTTCTAATTAATGTACTTTTGTTGTCGTTTAGCTTCAAACATTTGCAGATTAAATATTTAGCTTGATCTTCAAAGGCCTCTTCAGGCAAAGGGTCTGAGGAATGAAGGAGAATCATGTTCTGAGTATGGGTAGCATGTCTTTGAGTTGCCAGCTAGTTCAAGGTCTCGGGTCCTTGTTTCTGTTAATTGCGCTTCTTCGGAATCTGTGACTTTTAGATGCTTTGTTAAATTAACAAGCGCTGCAATGCAATTTAATATGGCTCCATGTGCAAATCCCACCTTTGCTAGCTCTTAAACAAGGGCAGCATGGCAGACTGTGGAAGTGATGGGAGTGAATTGTGTCATTGAACACGAAGAAAAGGCCCATTCAACGCATGCTGTTTGGCTGTTCCACAATATATTTCCAGCCTTCTAAAAGTACCAAATTGGGAGTCCAAGAAGGTCCTATGTGGATCTGCAACTATTTGTAGACAGCATCGTGGTAGTCAAAACACATTGGGTGCAATGGCAGGTGGGATTGATGAAGTCTTTTTCCCCAGACGCCCACCCGCTTTCCACCTGCTTTTTACTTATTTCTTATTTTTGCCAAGTTAAATGTGTGTAAGTTGTGGTCTTACTGTACTTACTCCACATCTTAACCTTTAATGCAGATTTCTTCAACCTTAGGTCCCCAGATCAGAAAGGCCAAGTTGCTTCCTTTTCTGTTTGAAGAAATATTATTGTTACAGAACACGTTTCCCTTAGTACACCCCTTTGCTGTTAAATAATTTTTGTCTACTTCTACAGAGAAAGTAGAGGAAATGATTTATTGCTAAGTTGATATCTGATGCATTTGAAACATGCAAGTTCTTTCTCGGGGCAAAAAGAAAACAGCCTTCCAGTTTGATTTGTTCTCTTCCAAATTGCTCCAAAGTAGATAGGGCTTATTTGATAATAGAGCCTATATGAAAACAGCTTTCTCTACCGATCAGCTGTTCATAGAGAAGCAATGTTACCTCCAAGCTTTGCTAAGGATGAACTATGATTGCTTCCTGCAGCATTAAAATTCTGTGAAAGGCTATCCTGCATTATATAATCATGTAATTTTGCTCACTTTATCAAGGCGAGCTTTATATCCTGTTTCCAACTGGTATCATTGATTGACTCCAGACATGTCTTTCATTTGTTGAAGCATCACAATCGAGTCAGGTTTTTGCAAGAAGACAGTCTAAGATCAGTATCCTGAGCGTCATTAAATTTTCCTATATATATTGCAGTGGCTGCAAAATAAATGAAAAAGACAGAGCTAGATAGACAACATTGCTGTAAATTGTTTTGGTGCCTCTGAAGTTTAATCTGAAGTTGAGTTAGCTGATGGCACTTCTGATTTTTCTTATTTCATATTGCTGATGGTTATTATTACTATGTTTGTATACAGGTATATTTTAATGTAATTGTTGTGTCCTTTGGCTAGCACAATAAACTTATTGAACGGGGCATGAGGGAGGAATCTTTCAAAAAAGAAAGATAATACCGAACTCCATATACTTGCTAAACTTGTCCTCTGAGCATAGCTTTTAAAAATCTAGATCTGTACCTTGACAATAGCAAAGGAGATTTTGAGAGTCTCTTGGAAGTGATTTTAGGATTGAGGGCTCATCCTCAAGGACCACCTCTTTCCGTATGGACCTATCTGGACCCTGAGATCATCTTCTGAGGCCCTTCTTCATGTGCCTCCTCCATGAGAGGTCCAGAGGGTTGCAACATGAGAACTGCCTTTTGTAGAATGCTCTCCCCAGGGAGGTTCTCCTGACACCTTCATTATATACACCATTAGGGTCCAGGCAAGAACGCCCCTCTTTAACCAGGCCTTTGGTTGATTGACACCCAATGCCCTTTTAAAATGTGTTGGAGGGGTGCTATTAAGTTATTTTTGTTTTTATTTTGTATTATGTATATTGTGTTTTTATGTTGTGTTTTTATGTTGTAACTTTCCTGAGACCTGTGGGAATAGGGCGGTATACAAATTTATTAAATAATAATTTAAAAAATGCTCACTTACCTTTTGCCCCACACTTTCTAGGCACAGCTCTGCACTTTCCCAGTCTGTGTCAAAACACATTCTCCCTCCCCCCTGCCCCCCCCCCCAGAAAACCTGATCTTTACCACTGAATCAGAGCAAAACGCAATTTGGATTTGCCATTTTCTCAGATTCAGCAGTAAAGAGCTGGTTTTCATGGGGAAAGCGCAGGAGCAAAGAACACACCCAGCACTCAGGCACAGACCTGGAAAGTCCCAACCTGTGCCTAGAAATGTGGAGCCTAATTAAGTGTGGATGAGCCCTGACTTCCCCTCCCCCCCAGAAGATAGTGTTGGCCTAGGTAGGATGAGTTATGTAAACTCCTTTCATAGATTTAGGCTGTAACCCACTGAACAAAATTCTGATTTGATTTAATACTTGTATGCCGCTTTCCCAACAATCAAAGCAGCTTACAACAATAAAAGAATCTACAAATAATAACAATGCTCCCTGGTTTTGCAAAATAAAGAAATATTCGAGGGAGGTACAGCAAACACAATAAAGGGATCAAAGCAACAGAGCATAGGAAAAGCAAATTGAGTTGCCTTCTACTGTGTAAGGCCATTGGTCCATCAAGCACAGTATTGTCTACACTGATCGGCAGCAGCTCCCCAGGGTTTCAGGCCGGGTTCTTTCCCAGAACTAGTTGGAGATTCTGGGGGTTGCACCTGGGACCTTCAGCATATAAGGCAGATGCCCCACTACTGAGATGCATCCCTTGCCCATATATTAAGCGACACAGAACAATAGACTTACAGTACAAGCCTATTCATGTTGACTTATCATATGCAAGTCCCTGCTTGCTGGGTAGCTGGCAGGTAGAGGGAAGCGGGGGCAGGAGGAGGTGATTTGGTATTTAAAACACCTGCACCCTCCCCCAGTTTCCAAAACTGGAATAAAAGAATAAATGAGCAAGCAAGAACAGAAAGGAATGGGGAAAAATCCGGGCTGCCACCGCATTCCAAACTACAAACCAATGTTTTATCTAGATGTTGTTCTGTTTCCGTGGTTGGCCAGTGATAAAGGCACAGCTGGGTAGCTATACCAACCTGTTCTGGCTTTGTTTTAAGTTGTAGTGTTACATTAACTATATCATGCTGAAAACATACTGCTTATCTCTTAATTATCACCCCCAAGATTTAAGTTTTGTTTTGTTCCGTGAACTATTTGATAAGCAGGCGGTAAGCAAATGATGAAACGGCACCTTTTATCGGTCCCTGCAGAATATGCTATTTGTTGGAATGAGGACGTAGATAGCCTTGCTGAATTTCAGGTCACAAAGGGCTATGTTAGCTGGGAGCAGAGATATCACAGAGCACAGGTAGGAGTTGTAGATCCCTGGTACCTCTGTTTACGTAGCTCCCCTGGCCTGCCTTTGCCAAGCATGGCTATTGCTAGCCTTCATCATGTTACCACGTCCCAGTCAGTTATTTCTCATAACACCCAAGCTTCGTGCCAAGCCCACACATTTCTCTGTGGTTTTTTTTCTTCTGGCGGTAATTTTGCACATGCTTACCAAGGAATATGGCCGCATTCACATTTCACCACTTTAAACAGTCATGGCTTCTCCCAGATAATTCTGGGGGCTGTAGTTTGTTAAGGGTGCTCTCAAAGCTACAGCTGCCAAAGTTCCCTGTGAAGAATAATTTATGGTTAATTTATGGCTCTGGGTTCTGTAGTTCTGTGAGGGAAATAGAGGTCTCCTAACAGTTATTGGCACCTTTAACAAACTACAGCTCCCATAATTTTGGGGGGGAACCAGCGACTCTTTAAAGTGGTATCATAGTGCTTTAAATGTGTTGTGTACTGAGGTTCTCACCCTGGGCCAGCAGGGGGATACTGTAGATAGTTTTCACTCAGGTCCGCATATGCAAATAAGGAATTGAAAGTGACGTTCAGTGATTGGATAGTTACAGAAAGTTGTTACTGTTGCATTGTAGTGGAGCTCTATATAAGCAGGTTGGCTGAACCCTTCAGCTCAGTTCTGTTCTGGCCTGTGAATAAACAAGAGCTGTCTGAAGAATTGCTGTGTCGTCTGATATGTTCACCCACAACTTAACAAAATGTATGGTGTGAATGTGACTCAAGCCCTTTTGAACTCAGTGGGGCTTACCTTCTGAGTAGACAAGTGTAGGATCGCACTGTTAGGGTCTGTGAATTGTTAGTGTCCAGACAGAGGCTGTTCCTTCCATTAGGCAAAATGAGGCAGCTGCCTCAGGCAGCAGCAAGGTGTACATGGGCCCCATGCCTTGGCCTACACTCCCTTAAGCTAGCCTGCTGCCACAGGTATATTGGAGGGTGATGCCTTGTCGCGAGTGTTGAAGTATTTTATTTTATTTATTTATTGAATTTATATACTGCCCTATATTCAGAGGTCTCGAGGTGGTTCACAGAATAAAATCAAAACATAAAACTACAAAATAAAAAAAATCCTTCCTTCCAAAACTACAAAATACAGAATAAAAACAAAACCGAATACCTGCCCCCAAAACCCCACATTTTAAAAGGGCATAAGATTCCAGTCAGCCCTTGAACCTGGAATGGAGGGAGGGCACCATCTTGTGCTTTACCTCAGGCGTGTCCATAAGTATATAAATGTATTAAGAACAGCTAGTTCTTGGCATATATATAATGAAAATCTTCTTCAAATAACACCCCTAAGTCCTGTCTTTAAGCACTGGGCTATGTTGTCTTGGTAGCTGAAGGGATGTTTTTCTCAGGAGCTGTTAAAAATAACAAGGCTGATAGCAATCTTGAAAAATCCATCAGGATGGGTGGGCAGAGCTGGACAGATTTCGGAGCACTATTGTTTGGATAGTGTCATTATGTACTGTATAACATGTTTAATTTTTGTACTTTCCATATAGCCCACACACTGGGATACAAGAATACCAATCTGATGTACCCAAGATTCCCACTGCCTGCATTTCAGTGGAAGATGCTGAAATGATGAGCCGGATGTCTTCCCGAGGCACCAAGATTGTTGTGACCCTGAAGATGGGAGCCAAAACCTACCCCGATGCTGATTCCTTTAACACGGTTGCAGAGATCATTGGGAGCACATACCCCGAGCAGGTGGGTGACACTTGGGGAACAAATTAAGAACGCCACTGAGATTATCCCATCTCATGCTTTCAAATTCACCATAAACACACTGAGGTCTGGTGTCAACATTTAAAGTGGGGATTGCCAACCGTTTTGAGCCGGTGGGCACGTTAGAAAATGTAGGGAAGAACTGTGGGAGCCAGTCACAAAATGGCTGTTGTAGAGGCATGCTGTAACCAAAATGGCTGTGTTGAGGGCATGGTATAAAAGAGATGACCACGAGATGGTGCAGGTGCCATCATTAGCAGCTCTGTCATTGGGTGAAAATGTGCCCACAACTACCAGCACCAGGCTCACTCACAGTGACAAACTCTTTCTACGTCTCCACATTTCTATATTCCTTATAGACAGGGCCAGTCGTACCATTAGGCAAGAAGTGGTGACAAAACATTGGAGGGCAGAGCCGTGTGTGCCACTGTCGTTCTTGGGGGCAGAGAAGAATACTGTCCTATCACCAGTGCTTAAGGAAGACTTTTATATGTGAAATTCAGGCTACCATCTTGTCCTTCACCTCAGACAGCAAAATGCCTACAGAATAATTCTTTCTCAAAGTGATGTGGCAATTAGTTACTCTCATTTTCAGCAGAGTTTCTGTTAACAAAAGTAAAGGTTTCACACACCCCCCATTTTTTAAAAAATATGGCTGAAGTATGAATTCTCCCTTTTAAAAGAAAACAATGCTTTTAAAATGGAGAATTTTAATAAGATAACTTCATTACTTGTTGCTGCTAACTGCGTTGTAAGTCCTTTACCGTAAGATCAGAGCTAATAGGTTTTCCAAATGTGCATTTAATATGCAATGAAGATATATATTACAATGCATGACATTACATCATCTAATAAATATAGACCTGCTTTATTCCCTCAATACCCACCTGGCTCTCAGATCTGCTGAGGCTGGTGTTTCAGGGACCCCTGTTCCCTATCCAAGATGGATGGTTTAAGAGCTGTTAATAGATATGCCACCCACTTCGAATTTCTTGCCAAAGATTTAGAAGGCCAAATCTGCTATTATTGTGCTTCTGAATTTCAGGTTAGATTACTTGTCTCGTAAAAAAAGAAACAGCTGCTTTCTTTTTTTTCCCCCCTTCAGGTTTGCAGGCTGTAGCACAAAGTCAGTCGCAGTGGCCAAATCTGGCATTGCTTTCTGTTGCAACCCTGCCTTTGATAAAGTGCAAGAGTAGCACAGGGCTTAGTCTCAGTAAGGGCTTCACTCTGCCGCTTGTTTTCAATGCCGGAGCTCAGCCATGTACCTTAGGAGATGCCCTGAGCATGTATACAGTTTCAGTTTCCTCATTTTGAATAACTGGAGCCAGCCTTCATACAACTGGGATTAGGGAGTGGTGTTTCCGAAGGGGCGGCTTCCGGACAAGTTTTGTTTTTCACAGATGACACTGAAATAGAAATTGGAAAGTAAATCCTAAAGAGGAATGAATGCTAAAGAAGTTCCTCTTTCCTTTTCTTTTATATATGCTCAGCGACAGTGTCAAAACCCTAGCCACACAACTGTTCCTTAGCCCTTACCTGATAAGCTGGACCTCTGGTTTTTTTGCATTAAAAACTTAGAGGATTTGTCAAACATGGGCTGCAACTGCTGCTATTTGCAGGCCCTAGGAGTGGAACCAGGAAGGCTATGATTTCAGACACTGTGAAGTGAGCATCGTTCCAAAAAGCAGCGTGCTGGTCTCCAACATGTAGCTAAAAAAAACCCCATCCAGCATAAGATGAGAGGTAAAGGTAAAGGGACCCCTGATCATTAGGTCCAGTTGTGGATGACTCTGGGGTTGCGGCGCTCATCTCAGTTTATTGGCCGAGGGAGCCGGCGTGCAGCTTCCGGGTCATGTGGCCAGCATGACTAAGCCGTTTCTGGTGAACCAGAGCAGCGCACGGAAATGCCGTTTACCTTCCCGCCGGAGCGGAACCTATTTATCTACTTGCACTTTGACGTGCTTTCGAACTGCTAGGTTGGCAGGAGCAGGGACCGAGCAGGGAGCTCACCCCGTCGCGGGGATTTGAACCGCGACCTTCTGATCGGCAAGTCCTACAGCGCCACCCGCATCCCAAGATGAGAGGTAGCTATACAGCAATTGAAGGCAATAATTCCTCCGTGCCACTAGGTGGTTAAGTCCAACCAAATGAATGCATTAGCTCCTCCTTGACTGAGCTGATGGAGATGGTCTTGGGTATGGTGCCACGAAGGAGGTTCACATGATCCTTCTCACACGCTGGAAGCATGCATGAGGGCATCATCCTGGGCAGCCCCACCCACCCCATCCACATGTGCACAGGCCATGTGTTTGGCAGCTATGTGAATGAGTTAGTTGTACTGTACATACCAACACACATGTGTAGCGTAATCCTGCTTGTGTAAAGGAGATCTACCGTATGTGCACACATTTCACAGCCACTGAATGTGGATCTGGCAGGGTGTGTGGCCACCACACATGTTGGTGACAATGGACAGGGATACCTGGCTTTCATTTATTTTTATTTATTAGATCCTACTCACTTGTAGTTTCAGTGCATGCAAGTGCTTGTTTTAAACCCCATAAGGTCTCCCAGGTTTAGTGTTCTTTTGACACTTGTTTGTGGGTGGGTTTGATGTTGCATCAAGTTTGGTTTTTATTGTATTCTATGTTAAAACTTGCAATAAAAATTCAGATTTATTTTTTTTAAAAGGTGTTGCATCAAGCCCATGTTCCCCCACGCTGCCAGTGTCTTTTCCCATTACTTTCCTTATCGCAAAAATTACAGTGTGCATGAGAAATGGGTATGTGGCAAAAGAGCACAATTTAATTGCACAACCTGCGTTTACCAGTGTGCAATTGAATCCCGCCCCAAAATAGCAACAGTCTGGAACAGCCTTTCTCAACCTTGGGTCCCCAGATGTTGTTGGACTACAGCTCCCATCATTCCTAGCTAGTATGGCCAGTGGTCAGGGATGACGGGATTTGTAGTTCAATAACCTCTGGGGACCCAAGGTTGAGAGAGGCTTGTCTGGAAGGACCCAGTGATGGACAAAGGGAAAATGAGCAGCAGGGTGGTTTGCAAAGATCTTGCGCAGGGAGTCTCTGCAGTCTCCACAGCTTGAAAGCCAGAACAGCTCAGGACCATCCCAGGCTGTGTGCAAGATTGTTTTCTTCACACTCCTGCTGCAAGATTGCCCCCTTCCAATACAAAGGCAATCCAGAGCACTAAATATGCAAAAAAAATGCAAGATGAGGTGGACAGAGGAACACAACTAGCCAGGGGTTAGATGAATAGTGTACTCATGCGCTGCACCAGTTTATGGGCTCAGACAGAAGGCTTTCCATCAATCCTCTTGGGGACAGGAGGAGGTCAGGGGTTGTATTTTCTGAAGCCCCCTTTCCCCAGTAGAGGGTTTATGACAGTCTTTTAAATTCCCCTTCAAAGTTAAATTGCATGCACATTTTCAACTATGTATATAATTTGAAAATGATAAATAGCTTTTTAGCAGTATTTCTGCCACTGCTCAGATGACATCATTCCCTTTATAAACTTATATAACCCCCAAAAAGGCACTCTTCCATGTGATTAGCTCAGCAGAAAAAAGCCTTGTCCCATTTACTGCCAACCTTTCTACCACCACATGTATGTTTTGGATTGCTAAAAGACTAGGTAATGTTGTAAACGCTCACAAAAACACAGTAAAAGTGGAAAGAATGTTGAAATGGTAGGTTTCTGTTTTTTTAAAGCAAAATTTGAAACCATGCGCCCCAATGCTTCACAGGACCCTAATATGCACATTGATCTTCAGCTTCGAGGTGGGCAGACTTTAGGGTTAGAGTTGGGTCTACTTCTTGTTCTTCCTTTGCCAGAACCCCAAGATCCACCAAACCGAGCCAGATGCAAAAGACATACAGTCAGAATTAAAGAGCAGGGTGGTTCTGAGCACATTCCGAGCCTATCACCATCATCATTATTAAATGTTATTAAATTTGTTTTGTGCCCTTCACTAGCAGGTCCCTGGGCGGGTAACAACAATTTTATAATTCAGAATTAAAAATAAGTAAAATATGAAAGTTATCTGATTTCAGTGCCAGAACTGAACTGAGATTTCAGCTTTTTCATGCAAACACCCTCCCCCCAATTTGTTTTCTTTATTTTGGAAGCGTAATTTAGGTGGGAAAAGGTGTTTTGCTGCTGTTGTTGCTAAACAACTCAGATTCAGAAACTGTTGCTGATCCGCTTCAAATGCGCCAGAGATCTGCTAGGCTAAGAGATCCCAATCTACCTTGCCCACCCTTCTGCAAGCCTGTGCATCCTCTATACTTGTGTGTAATCCACAAAACTATCATTGGCACTGGTCAACAGAAAAGCCTGTGGTAGTTTGTATGTGTGTGTTGCAACCCTTGTCTGAACAAGATGGGGCAGCAGGGTATAATACAGAGAATAGATGAATGTTCCTGGGGGAAAATGGTGGGCAGTTAATCTATGTGAACAAAATCTTTATTGGAAGACCTCATAAACTGAAAACCTGATTCATGAATCTGTCTACTTTTAGGTTCCATCTCTTTCGTAATTCTGTATTGACCTATTTCTGCATTAATTGGGTGTTGTTGTTTTTTTAAAAATGCACATGAGAACTTATAGCTACATATTTGAATATGTATTTAAATATTTTATCTCCATGCACACATTTCTAAATGCATTTTATCCTAAAATACGCACCTTCAGCACATTTTTTGGTACATTATTTGAACAATCTTGCAAAATTCAGAGACGGGTGAACTCCAAAGGATCATTGCATTCCGATTCGCATGTTCATCTGGTAGGTGTGGACAAGGTCGGTTTGCATCAGAACTGAGAAAAACAATTCCTATGTGTGTGGCAGAGATCTTACAATTCAGAAGGAAATGCCAGTATTGTGGTGTTGTGTCCTCTGTTATTTGGCCTTCTGGTTAAAACAAATAGATCTGTAAAAGTTGAGCCAGAGGTAGTAGACCTTGCTGCCCACCCTGTTCTGTTCTGAAGTTTTTTTTTCCTTTTTCTTCCTTCCTTCCATCCTTTATTTCTTCTGCAAATAATGCATTGTCCAGGGCAGCAGTAAGTAGAAGTCAAACCTTCATCAGGATTTCTAACAGCTAGTCGGTTCCCAGTAGGTTTTCAATTTGCAATAAGAGTTTTCACCTGCCAGATATCAGAGGACTGTAGGAGTACAGCAGAGAAGTTAGCCACACATCTTCATAAAGTGAAGACTTGTGGGCATGTCTGCACTGCTAAGGGAGTGCAGATTCAGTGCCAAGTTGAAGTTCCTGCAGCCGACCTGTTGCGTCTTCGTTGGAAGCCTCTCAAAACCATAAGAAGCGCAGTAGGATTGTTATGCCAGTGTCCCTCAAATTACCTCAGGGAATGGTCTGAGCTATAACATTGTTAAAGCTCAGAAGGCCTCAGCCTGGTCAGCCCTGAAAATCCAATGGAAAGTTTAGATCTAGGTTCCAGTGTAGTAGCAGATGTGTGTGGCAAAAATGAAGGAAAGAGCAGTCAAGTTTCCGGTGTGGCCTGAGATCTTACGCACCCCTGTGTGGTCCAAAGTAATTAGGGCTCCAATACATACATATTGATCTGGCAGTAAGACCTATAAGCCAGTGAGGCTTATTTCTGGATGGAGGCTTCATCATCATCATTTAATAACATAAGACACCTGCTTCTTGGGAGAAAAGCAATGACAAACCTAGACAGCATCTTAAAAAACAGAGACATCACTTTGTCAACAAAGGCCCGTATAGTTAAAGCTATGGTTTTCCCAGTAGTGATGTACGGAAGTGAGAGCTGGACCATAAAGCAGGCTCATCGCCAAAGAATTGATGCTTTTGAATTATGGTGCTGGAGGAGACTCTTGAGAGTCCCATGGACTGCAAGAAGATCAAACCTATCCATTCTTAAGGAAATCAGCCCTGAGAGCTCACTGGAAGGACAGATCCCGAAGTTGAGGCTCCAATACTTTGGCCACCTCATGAGAAGACTCCCTGAAAAAGACCCTGATGTTGGGAAAGATGGAGGGCACAAGGAGAAGGGGACAACAGAGGACAAGATGGTTGGACAGTGTTCTTGAAGCTACCAGCATGAGTTTGACCAAACTACGGGACGCAGTGGAGGACAGGAGTGCCTGGCGTGCTCTGGTCCATGGGGTCATGAAGAGTTGGACACGACTAAATGACTAAACAACAACAACAATATATCGCTTGATTGTAGGAAACTTCAAAGCGGTTTACAAAATAAAATGTACATGACATCACTTCCTTCATTCTGTCCACTTCTCCCAACTAAGCAGCTCCACATAATAAAGGCATTGAGCTCCAGGTGATGGTCACCCAGTCCTGGCCACATGCTCCTGCCCCTGCCCCACCTTCCACCCTATTTCTTGGCCATCTATAAACTCCTTCCACTCCCTCTGGGAGCCCAATTGTTCTGTTTTCTGCCTCTCTCATTCTTGGAGAATTCTACTCTTCCCAACGGGGTACAAGGCTATGGTGGCCTTCAAGAAATCAGGAATTTTCTATGCGATTTCTCTTTTCCATTCTCCTGGCACTGAAGATGACGCACAAATGTGGGTGGCCGCATTGCGGCTGTGATCCTGTACCTCACTGTTAGCTGTCACACATTCACAGAATGTTTCTGCACAATTGTGCTATTTCAGTACAGCTCCTTTGCCCCAAATGTTGAGCAGTATAGGTTCTAAACTGCCTTCGCTGTGTCACGAGCTGATTTGTATTTCCTTAAGCGGTGCAAATTGCTGCCCTTATAATGGAATTCCCTTAACATTTTACAACTGCATCAATAACATTTATGTGCTGTAAAGGGTGCCTTGTGCATGTCTGCGTATAATGCACAGCTGCATATATGGTTGTAATAACACGAAACAGCATCCACTTTGGAGTGATTTGTCTCATGTTTCAGGAATCTGGCAGAGGAACATTATCTGAATGTTTGTTGTGGCGATGACCGCCCTGAGAAGTTGCTCTGCTCAGGCACTCGGCTCTGTGTGGGGCGCACAGGGTGTCTACAGGCCTCTGTGTGTTTTATGCTGCCGAAGAGGAAATATGTATATGCTAAGCTAGCAGCTGTGTCTTATTTAGGCACAACATTACTTTGGGAGCACTGTGAGCAAAGTGGGAAGCTGTCATAAGTCCCGGGGTTTCACTGGGGTCAAGAGTGGAGTGGCAGGCTGAGACACATGAAGAGGGAGAACTGTCATGGATTGGTTGGATATAGAGGAATAGAGAAGATGAAGAAGAAGAAGAAGAAGAAGGAGGAGGAGGAGGAGGAGGAGGAGGAGGAGGAGGAGGAGGAGGAGGAGTTTGGATTTGATATCCCGCTTTATCACTACCCTAAGGAGTCTCAAAGTGGCTAACAGTCTCCTTTCCCTTCCTCCCCCACAACAAACACTGTGTGAGGTGAGTGAGGCTGAGAGACTTCAGAGAAGTGTGACTGGCCCAAGGTCACCCAGCAGCTGCATGTGGAGGAGCAGGAATGCGAACCCGGTTCACCAGATTACGAATCCACCGCTCTTAACCACCACACCACACTGGGAGGTGGGAGGAACCAGCTGGGGAACCCCAAGGGGAGAAGGCTCAGAGCCCGCGGATTGGTGGCAGGGCAATGATGAGTGGTCAGAGGGAAAAGAAGGAGAATACCAGGAAGAGGAGGTGGCATAAACTGGAGAAGTTCTGCTGTCTTTTATAGTGATGCTATTCCTGTTTTTTGGTGAGGCGGAAGTAGCCACCCTGTTGGAAACTGCAATTACTGGGTTATATCCATCTAAGTATTACTCAGAGTAGACCCATTAGATTAGCAAGGACTAAATTGCCATGTTTATTAATTTCAGGGGTTCTGCTCTGAGTGACACTAACATTGGGTACAACTCCTTGTTCCATAGTATAAAATATTAAATTTTTAGCTTTAAATCCCATCAAACATTATGATAAATCTCCTTTTATTCTGAGCCAAGTTTTTCAGATGAGAAGAGCTGCTTTCCCCAGCCTAGTGATTCCTTGTGTTTTGTACTACATTCTGGCTGAGGCTGATGGGAATTGTAGTTCAAAGCATCTGGGGAAAATCTTGGAAATGATGTGAATCGTAATGTTGCTAAGATCCTAGAACATGAAGTTCTTTTCCTCGTCAGTGATTGATTTAACAGGTTCTTTGTGACAAAGGAAATGGGAGCGTATCTGCTTATCCTTTACAATTCTCATTTCTTCTGACGGGGAAAGAATCCTCTTTTGGAATTTGTGTTTGGCAGAAGCTCTGTTGAATAACAAAAAACATGGAAATTCTAGATCCTGGTTGTCATAAATGGATAGGAAACACCCATAAATGGACAGGGAAGATAATTTGATATGTGCATTGTATTTGTTCATCCAAAGATCACAGGACAGTTTACAACATAAAAATACAAAATGAGAACACAAAATACATAATAAAACAAAAACAAACCAATAACCCCCTCCCACACATAAATTTAAAAGGCCATAGAGTGTTAAATATACCAGAGGGTTACGTAACGCGAGGTACTACTGTATATGCTCTTGCCTCCACAGATGACAATGCTTTCAAAACTTTCACTGCAGCCTTAAAATCAGAAAGGGTTGCTGAGAATGGGCAGCCAGTCTGATTGCAAGGAGCCGAGATTTAAATTAGGTAGCATTGTCACGAACTATTATTATGATATTTGCATTTGTGTGTGATTTTATGGAAATAACCAGAAACACTGTATTTTATTTGTGTGGGAGCGTTATAATTAAAGCAATAATTATGGTTCTTTGGGGTGGGGGGAACACATCTTAATTACCACGGTGAGAGTGGCTGCTTTTAGATATCATAGTTTCCCTGTGGAAAATAAGCAGTAAAGGACCTTGTGGTGCTCCAAAAACTCCTGTTCAGATGTTTCTTTAACTTAGCAGTAATAATGTGGTCCTTTGCCGCTGAGGATGTTTCCACCCACATATGCATTCCCAGATCTTGCTTCAGAAGAGGCGCCACATTTCTATAGGATTATAAGAGGAAGAACTGGAACCAGTTCCTCACTCTTAGGTCTTGTCCACTTCTTAGCTGTACTGAATCAAGCTATGGTTGCAAGCAAAGAGTCATGAACTCCTAGGCTGTGATTTAACATGCAGTTAAAGTGAGATGAGCGCCGCAACCCCAGAGTCGGCAACGACTGGACCTAATGGTCAGGGGTCCCTTTACCTTTTTAAATGTTTAGGACGTGGGTGGCACTGTGGGTTAAACCACAGAGCCTAGGACTTGCCAGTCAGAAGGTTAGTGGTTCAAATCCCCGCAACAGGGTGAGCTCCTGTTGTTTGGTCCCTGTTCCTGCCAACCTAGCAGTTCGAAAGCACGTCAAAGTTCAAGTAGATAAATAGGTACCTCTCCGGCAGGAAGGTAAACAGCATTTCCGTGCACTGCTCTGGTTCGCCAGAAGCGGCTTAGTCATACTGGCCACATGACCCGGAAGCTGTACGCTGGCTCCCTCGGCCAATAAAGTGAGATGAGCGCCACAACCCCAGGGTCGGCCACGACTAGACCTAGTGGTCAGGGGTCCCGTTACCTTTTTAAATGTTTTTAACCTTATTGATTTCAGGAGACTTAAATGCAGTTCCTGTGTAATCCTAAAAGCATAAGAAGACCTTGCTGGATTAGGCCAGTGGCCTATCTAATCTAGCATCCTGTTCTCACAGAGGCCAGCCAGATACCTGTGGCAAACCCACAAGCAGGATTTGAGCACAGGAGCATGCTCCCCTTTGTGGTTTCTAGCAACTGGCATTCCGAAGCATTACTGTTAGTATATAGTTCCATTCCACCTTTAGAACAGGCATGTGGAGTTGTTGTGTGTCACATGTCTGTTTACTTCTAGCACAGTCTGCTGGGAACTTCCGTTGTATATAGCTTTTGCTTTGCTGCTGTTTGCTTGGACACAAAGGGAAGCAGACATGTTTTTCTTTTGTCCTGCTGCTGAATGAAATACTGTAAATATGCTTACATGTGCCTCTGTCTGCCACTTCCGTTGTGAAGAGTTATTCACTCTGCTGATTAGAGCATGCTCAGTTTCTGAAGGCTTCTGAGGCTTGAGTCGCTGATTGATGCTGTTCCGAGAACCGGAGTTTGCCCGACTGACAGCCAGTGGCTGGAGCCAGCTAGGGGCCTGCCAAATGCCCCTGTCTCCCCGGATGCATCCCAACAATTACTGCCTCCAACTGCGGAGGGAGAGCTTAGCCACCATATTTAGTAGCTGTCAATAGCCCCCTCATCTATTAATTTGTCCCTTTCAAAGTTAACGAATTTCCAGAGGGGTAGCCATGTTAGTCTTTCGCAGCAAAAGATCCTTGTACAGACAAAGTCCATGAAGTGACTAATGGCCCATCACAATAACATCTATGACTGTAAACCTAACAGTGTCTTCTCAGAAGTGAGTTCCATTGACTTCACTGGGGCTTACTCACAGGTAAGTGGGATTAGGATTACAGCCATTCTTGCAACCTTGATTTCACAATGAAATTAAAATTTAATTGTACTTTTAAAATGAAGGTTTAGGATGGTCAGAAGTGAGCAGTCAAATCCACGTGGTTCTCCTCACCTAATTAATGGGGAAGCACAGATAACAAGATACAAGTAACAAGAAAGATCACTTCTTTATGCATGAAAATAATAATAATGAGCACTTAGAATCATAGAATCATAGAGTTGGAAGAGACCACAAGGGCCATCGAGTCCAACCCCCTGCCAAGCAGGAAACACCATCAGAGCACTCCTGACATATGGTTGTCAAGCCTCTGCTTAAAGACCTCCAAAGAAGGAGACTCCACCACACTCCTTGGCAGCAAATTCCACTGTCGAACAGCTCTTACTGTCAGGAAGTTCTTCCTAATGTTTAGGTGGAATCTTCTTTCTTGTAGTTTGGATCCATTGCTCTGTGTCCGCTTCTCTGGAGCAGCAGAAAACAACCTTTCTCCCTCCTCTATGTGACATCCTTTTATATATTTGAACATGGCTATCATATCACCCCTTAACCTCCTCTTCTCCAGGCTAAACATGCCCAGCTCCCTTAGCCGTTCCTCATAAGGCATCGTTTCCAGGCCTTTGACCATTTTGGTTGCCCTCCTCTGGACACGTTCCAGTTTGTCAGTGTCCTTCTTGAACTGTGGTGCCCAGAACTGGACACAGTACTCCAGGTGAGGTCTGACCAGAGCAGAATACAGTGGCACTATTACTTCCCTTGATCTAGATGCTATACTCCTATTGATGCAGCCCACTTCATTACAGTAGTTTCTTAAATTCAGAAAAAAGGCAGTTTAATCCTAACTCCACTTACCTTGGAGTACATTTCAGTAAAGTCAGTGGGATTTACTCCTGAGTAAACATTGTTAGAATTGCAGTCTTAGTGCATAAAGGTTGCTTTTGACACAAACAATAAGAAACAATAAGAAAAGCAAAATGAAATCTTTATACATAAATTTATTTTATTTCATAAATTTTATATGCTGCTTGGTTGTAGGGGGGAAAACTTCAAAGCAGTTTACAAAAAATAGAAAATTACAACCAAAATTTAAAACATGCAGAAGGTTTAAACTGCAATAAAATAGACTTAAACAAATTAAAACTCACACAAACTTTCTAAATATCTGGGTAGATTTGTCTAGATAAGAAAGTATTCAGCACTGAAAAGAATGCAGTGAAGGTGTCTGGATGTTATCAATAGGCAGGGAGTTCCAACGTGTCAGTTCTGCCACACTAAACAATTGAGCTCTTACAGATGCAGTGCAAGTATTATGTGGCACTTGTAAAAGTGACCATTCCACTAATCAAAGAGGTCAAGTGGGCACATATGGGGTAAGGCAATGTCATAGGTAAGTTGGTCCAAAGATGTTAAGGGCTTTATATACTAATAGTTAACCCCTTGAACTTGGCCTGGTTGCAGATCAATAACCAGTGTGACTTTCTCACACCTTGGCAGCCCCTCCCTCAACTGAAAACAAATACTTTGCATTATTCTCTTCCCTGTGTTTTGTCTTTCAAAGTAAATGAAGCTAATGGGCCATCAGTCAGCCATCTCTCCACAGGCTTCTAAACCTCTGTTGATCTTCAGGATAACAGCATTAGGAAATGTCAAACAAAGTGACATGTCAAAAAATTATATATAATTCATTCCTGAACACTGAGCGAACATGCAAATAGAGGGAATTTCTGTATTTGGGCCTGTTTAGAGTGTAATTACCCAGCATCCCTATCTCCTAGTGCTTTCTCCCCTCCATGACATGGGAATTTGGCGAATATCCAGAGACATAAAAATATTTTATTTTATTTTTAAAAGGAGTAGGATTTTAAAACAGTCATTTAAAAAACCAAGGAGACTACAATTACTAACTTACACAGAGCCAAATGCTTGCTGGAATAGGCAGATTTTGTCGTTCTCCAACACTGGAGTTCTTCAAGCAGAGGCTTGACAGTCATCTGTTGAGGAAGGTTGAGCTCTGAATTTCCTCCTTCCATTAAGCTGGGGACAGGACTAAATTGGCTGCAAGGTCTCCTCAAACTCTATGATTCTGAGGCAAGAAGTGAAACAAACCTGAAACAGTAGAACATACTGGAATGATTGGGGTGGGGAATGAGTTAACTTTATATAAAACAAGCTTCTTTTATTTTTATGGGCACAAAAATCCTTAGACTAGACATTTGCGATGGAAATGTCAAATCGGTCCAATTTATTATACATTAAAATATTCCAGGCGATGCTGCTCTCCAACTTCAGTTAATCCACAGTTCATTCTTATATGTGTCTACTCAGAAGCAACTTCTGTTGAGTTTAATGAGTTTTACATCTAGGTAAATGTGCCAACCTAGCAGTTCGAAAGCATGTCAAAGTGCAAGTAGATAAATAGGTACCACTCCAGCGGGAAGGTAAACAGCATTTCCTTGCACTTCTCTGGTTCGCCAGAAGCGGCTTAGTCATGCTGGCCACATGACCCGAAAACTGTATGCCAGAGTCGGCCACGACTGGACCTAATGGTCAGGGGTCCCTTTACCTTTACTTTTAAGTGTGCATTTGGATTGCTGCCTTAGAGTAGCTTGCTTTTGCAAAAGGATAGTGTATGTGTGGCTTGTTGCTTGTTGTTGTTGGCACAATCTTCTACACAGTCTTTGATGGGCCCAAGTCACAATGGATTCATGTCATGAAATATCTTCAATCATGAAGCATTCTGCTTACCTAGTTAAACAAGATCAGTGGACTTTTGTGCATCTAACTATCTCTGCAAAAAATAATCAGCAGCTGTTCAAACTGAGCAACCCTTGAATGTCACTTTATGTTGGAAGGGGGTGGGGACTTGGCCACCCAAATATGGAAGATCCTAGCTTTTCCTTGTACTTTATCTGTCTAATAATGGAAGATCAGAGTGAGAATTCTAGCAGCCAAATGTGTAGTGCTTTAAGAAAGACTATCCCTTCCCCATAGATTCCATTATAGGATTTGCAGTACAAATAAAGAATGTATTTTCCCAGGATGTCTTGTAAATATAAAAATAGCTCAGATCTTGTAACTGTGCAGCAACAATCCTTTCCTCTTGCTTTAACAGGATTATAAAGAATCCTGTGGTCGGGATTGTTGGCAGTTCACGTGCCCCATAGCTACTGGTCTTAATGCATCCAGTTTTCATGGAAGGGAACAACTTTAGAATAGAAACTTTAAGAAAACTGAGCTTTACCATCTTAATATCCCCTGGGTAAGACAGCTAATTTGTAGCTAATATATAATTAAAACTGCAGTTCTGTGCACACCTACTTGACAGCACACCCCATTGAACACACTGGATCCCACTTCGAAGTGTAAATGGGTGAATAAGTCAATTTTGGTTTCTTTCATTTTTCCAATCTTAAGTTCAGTTCTCCACATTTCCACATCTGTTTGCAATTTATTTATTTTTTTAATATAAAAGGTCCTCGTGAAAATTCAACAGCATTTTGGTGCAAATTTCTCCTAATATATACATTTGTGTATGCAATCTTGCCTAACATACACTTTTTGACAACACAATTTATCGTAACATAATGCATTTTTCTTTACATCATTTTCATTAAAGTATGTATTTATATGTACATTTTACACTGGTATGTGCGTTTTCCAAAGGATGCAAATTCTGAAGGACAAATGTGCTTTGGTTTGCGTATATTTTCAGAAAGTGTGAATAAGGTAGATTTGCCTTTCAATGCAAACTGAATTGAATTTTGCAGGGGAGGGGCATCCCTACTTCTCTGTAAATACACATAGTGTTTTGTTGTAAGTGTGGAACTGACAACAATTACAAGCATTTCCTTTAATTAGGACAGCTTGGTGATTGGTTGATTAATTGCAGAGCACCACACACATACTATAGGTGCTGCTGCTGCTTTCCATAATTCATTGAGAATTTTTATTATGCAAGTAGCTTTAACATTCCAAATTATATTTGGCCTCACAAGAGCACTGTCAGCTAAGTCAGCTAGGTCACTATTATTTACATTTTGTAGTGGAGGAATTGAAGCTGAAACATGAGGAGTTGCCCCATGGCTACATCATGGAAGAGATGGGACTGGAATCCGTATCTCCCATTTCAAGGCCATCTCACTCTCCTGGACTACTTATCATAAGGCTTTCGCTTTGTAGCCACCCATATCTCAGTGATTGGGTCTTTTCTACCACTCTAGTCCTGGAAGAGTATATATGTTGGTTAGGTCAGCATTCTGGCTCTTTCAGTTTGCTTTCTGCTTCAGAGGCATGATGTAGTGAGCATCTTTGTGGTCTTGGGAAGTGAGAAAGAAACTTGATTCATAGTCTTTCCTCTGTTTTCTCTTCTCTTCTTGTTCCCATTTGTGAGGTTGATCTTTACAGCTCATTTGTGGGGACTGTATAGTCAGACCTCCTGCAATTTTCTTGATAGGCTGCCTGTGGTGGAAATCCTGTGATGTATCTTGATGCATATTGCAAAGATTAGCTGCAAAGCTGGTCTGGAATGCTGGGTTCCATTCCTCAGCTCAGGTGTGAGATAAAAAAATATATTTAGATAGTTGTCACAGCCCTAGTCAGGTGTTCAGCTGAATGTATAAAAGGGAGCACAAACTATAAGAGAGTGCAGAGCTTTCTTGATTCAAAGCACAAATTAGGCTATAATAAACAGATTCATTTGAATCTTGTAGGTCTCCTATCCTTCTTTCCTTCCTTCCTTCCTTCCTTCCTTCCTTCCTTCCTTCCTTCCTTGTCTAAGCTGTAGTCAATTTTAAATTTTACTCTCAAGGTTGTGTCTTTGTCCCATCCATTTCCCCTTACACCATCTATTTCTACACACTATGTTGCAAGATTGTTTTAGCGACTCTTCAAAGACACAAAAGGGCCCTGCAAGATCATTATCTTTACTGTTTCCCTGTTTCTGTTTATTTTGCAAAATTATACAATCATTTTTTTTTTGTCATTCCAACTTTCAGGGTGTCTAAGGATTTGTCAGTAGCGCTGCAGACATAAAAGCATCACATTAAATTATGGTGGCTTTAAAACAGCCTGAAATATTTGTCCTGAATCAATAAGCAGTAGACGTGAATGCAACGTATATGTGTGTGTTTGTTTTAAAAATATTGCCTGAAAGCTGTCAGAGAGTATAGACACATTTGAATTCCTCTATTATTAGTGCTAGTCAAATGGCAGATTATTATGAACATAGATGCTTACGGATGGGCAAAGCACTCCAGAGGTTTTCTGCCTATGCAATAATAAATATTCAGAAAAGGGTCAAGAATAATTGTGGTTCTGCTTAACTTCTAACCAATTTATGTCAATGTATTTGTATTTAAGCTAGCTTTGACGGGATGGGCTGTGGATTAGGCAGGCTGCTAGTGATTACTGGTTTGCTTTCCAGCTAGGATTAATATAAAATTTCAAAGGAAATAGAATGCAAGGTCCAAATGCAGAGAGTCCAACTTGAACCATGAAGCTTCCTGGACAGCCTTAGGCAAGTTAAGTCACTGTTTCTCAACTTAATTATATTATAGGCAGGGACTGGCTGGATGATGAGGAGTGGTGGGAGGCTGCAGCCTGAGAACCCCATAGGGAATCCCCAGAGGAGGAAGGATCAGAGCCAGGGGAGTAGTGGTGGGACAGTGAAGAAAGGTCAGAGGCTAAAGGTGGGGCAAAATGGTTGGATGCTGAACAAGCAACAGGCTTGAGTGAGAGAGATGAAGCAGAGACAGAAAGCACTGCAGATGCAGGACAGGCAGCTGAGAAGAGAACAGTGGCTGCAGCAACTTCACAGGAGCCTGCCGGTCCTACTGTATTATGCTTGCCTCCTCCCTTGTCTCCAAGGACACAGAGGGCCTTGCATGTAGCAGATCAAAGAGCACAGAGAACACAGGGCCCATCTCCTCAATGGAGTTCAAAGCTGCTTGGGAAACATCCAGCCAAGGAGGAGATGTAGAGCGAAGTCAGAGGCACAGATCATCCATTTTGCTAACTGCTTTACCTGGAGCCAGTCTTACCCATAGGTTTCTCTCTTTGTATTCTGTTTCCCTGAGTAAAGAATTACATTTACTGCCTGTTTCTGAGTCTGCATGCCGACTTGCAGTTGAACCAACCCTGACACTGTCTTATTATGAGTCAGGCCATTGGTCCATTTCGCTCAGGGTTGTCTGCCCTGACCACCAGTGGCTCTCCAGTGTTCTAGACAGGGGACATTCCCAGCCTTACCTAGAGATGCCCTAGGGATTACCCTTGGGACCTTCTGCTTGCAAAGCAGGCACTGTGCTGCTGACCTACCACTGTGCTGCTGACCACCCTTCTCCAATCTCACAGGATTGTTGTGAAAATATTATTTGATCTGTCCCATATAAAAACGTAATCTTAGTATTAGTAATGGAGATAGTGCTTCACATAACTCCCACCTATGCGTGCACCTAACCATCCACACTCCAAACTTAACCTTGAGGTATATGGGACTCAATTTGTTTTTCCGGGTTTAGTAAAATGAGGAGGACTTGGTTGGAGTCATCTCCCTTAATTGCAGATATGTGGGGACTTTGCAGGAGTTTCTCTGGAATATACTCCTGAACATTGAAAGTAGAGAAGCTGAACCTTACTCTGGAAGTCACTGGTTCACTGGAAGTCACTGGTTTAAATTATTCTGTTGCATTATTTAATTGTGTGCATTTTGTAGTGGAGGACAAATAGCCCTTGAGGGATTTTCAGTCAGCTCCAGTGCTTGTCAGGTTGAAACCCTCATGGATAATTCAATTAAGGGTTGACTCAAGCAATGTGACGATACCTCCTGAGCGAAGCTCTGGTGTTGAACTGAAGATGAAGCAGCAAGAGCATGGCTGGAGCGACCTTGGTGGAAGACCAATCTAGAGCCCATCTGAAGGCCTACTTTCTGGCAGTGAGGACAGCAAAGGAATGATACACAGAGATGGGCTGTAGCCCCTGTCTAAAACCCTGGAGAGCGACTTCTAGTCAGAAAAGACTAGGAGTGGGGGATTGACCTCAAAGGCTGCATTTCCTAATGGACCATATGTGAGTGGTGGGTTGGGTCAGAGGCAGAGGTGGGTGGACAAGGCAGGTATGGTTGCCTTCCCTTCATACAGTAAAAACCAGAGGTTTTATGTACACACCAACTCCACGTACTTCTCTCCATCCAGGAATTATTATCCAAGAGGCATTATTATCAGAGTTCATGGAAACATTTCAGTCAAGCAAAAGCCCTCAAGAAGCATGGGAAGTGTCTTGAGCACCAGGTAGAAAGACCTGGAAGGCCTAATCTGGCCCTCAGGGCTGAGGTTCCCACCCATGGAGTAGACAACATTGTGCAGGGTGGACCCATAAGAACAAGGCAGCTTCCTGTGTTCCTATTATTTCCTTAGTTCTTGGCAGCAGAATAACCTCTGAAATCTGAGAAACCTAATTTCTTGGAAAAGCTGGTTTGTTGTGACATGTGGAACATGAGGCATTCTCCTCCTCTGCCTCGCCAGCCTTTAAATAATTGAAAATAGGAATCCCAGTGCAGATCTTTTGTGAGTGAAGGTAGTCAGAAATGCTTGAAACGTACACTTGCATCTTGCCGTGCTTTTCGGAAGCATCTTGTGATGGGTGGCCGATTCTGCTTGTGCCCTTTCAGTTCACATGCATCACAGATTTTCATTCAGGAAACTTCTTGCTTCTTTGGTGAATTTCCCCATGCCCTTTTCTTATATGCTGCTTGATGTTCTCTGAGCGCATTTTATATGCCAAAGTGCTTCTCATTGTAACTGACACTGTATTTGGAAGATGTGTTTCTTTATAGTTTCCTTTGCATGCGCTCCTGTCTCTCTCTCTCTCTCTCTCTCTCTCTCTCTCTCTCTCTCTCTCTCTGTGTGTGTGTTTCTCCCCTTCTCCCCATGCCTGCAGCAATAAATCTGCACATAAATATAGGCTGCAGTTTCTAACAATGTCTTGGAAGGAATCCAGAGATGGAATATTGTTCTGTGCATTGGGTCAGGTTTTTTATGTTTTTTATACATAGAAATAATTGGGTATGTTCACACACAACAGCAAGTGTGGTCTGTTATATATATATATATAATTTGGTGCAGTATAGAATTTTTTTATGTTGAATGTAACACTTTATGGGAGATAAATGTGCATTCTCAATGGCATGCACACACACATGGCAGGAAACCTAACCAATTTATGTGTCTTTGGTGCATGTATGAGCAGTATGCCTGTCTTTCAAAACATGCTTTATTTTCTCCCTCACACATTGCATTTGTTTAGCATACACTGCATTTGCACCCAAAATATGTACATGAGACTCAGCGAGTGCTTCCCCTCTTTTAGCAAATTTGTGAGGCAGAACTGAAAGCATCTGCTTTTCCTTTTAAGCTGACTGTAGTTACCCATTCCATAGCATCTTGGAGAACTAAGATTAATGCAAACCATGTCCTGTTCAAACATGCCAGAATCAAGCCATGGTTTATGATCCTGATTAGTTTGGTAATCATAATTTAAACAGACCATAGTTCCTTATGGATGCACAGTGGTACCTCAGGTTAAGTACTTAATTCGTTCCGGAGGTCCGTTCTTAACCTGAAACTGTTCTTAACCTGAAGCACCACTTTAGCTAATGGGGCCTCCTGCTGCCGCCGCGCCTCCAGAGCACGATTTCATCCTGAAGCAAAGTTCTTAACCCGAGGTAATATTTCTGGGTTAGCGGAGTCTGTAACCTGAAGCGTATGTAACCCGAGGTACCACTGTAATGGAAAAGCAAAAGAAAAGGAAGTTAAAAAACAACAACCAGATACTTCCAATCTCCTCCTCACAGCCACGTTTGAGGAGCAGAAATAAGTTTGTGAGTATGGTTTGTGCACATAACGCTAAACTGTGGTTTAAATATTATATATGAACAGATCCAGTGTATGAAGCAGCCTTAAAATGGTTTTTGTTTGTTCTTCTACACAAGGACTTCTAGAGTCACTGTGTCATAGCATTGTTGTTGGTCAGAGCTTTTTTAAGAGGCCCAGCACACGTAGGGTTCGGCAACCACTTTACTATCCACATTGCAGTATACTCTAACTTGCTGAATGGACGATGTCCGCAGGGGCTTAGTATGCAGGCCTATCCATTCATCATGTTTACAGCTGCTCATATATTGTATTTCTGGAGCTGTGGACATAATAATAAGAGAGCCTAACATGTACAGTATTTATCCATCTATTCTGCGATGTCAGAATTGAGTGTTCACCAAATCTCAATCAGTCCCGCCTTGAGCTTTAACAGTATGGTTGGAGGAGGCCGCCGAGTTATTTCCTTGACTCCTTAGACAGTTTCAAAGTGTGCTGCTATGATTTTGGTTTTGGGGTGATGTTGTTTCATGTGGTATAGTAGCTTTAGTTTTATTGATATACATGTATACACACACACAATGATGAATAGCCTGGCTGTCATTAATTTGCCAGGTTAAATGGTTGGCACTCCTGTTCATGTGTTGGAGCCTTTCAGATAACTCAGATCTTTCCACATGCATACTGTGGCGAATGCGAAAACAGGGGGAGGGGGGATAGATACCTGAACCTGCACTATGTTACAGAAAGGCATGCCTCCCACAGAGCATATTCCACATCTTAACTTTGAGCCCATTTGCTATTTTTTTGTTATAAAGTTCCATTTACGCCTGACAACTGAAGTGATTTGTAAGGGCCATTACCCTAAATTGCAGCTGACTCAACCATACTGATCTCCCTTTGCAATATGCAGCCATAGGGGGAAGTTGGGTGCCATCAGTTGACACAGGGTAAGTGACAGGCCCAAACCCATGCTATGCATGAACTGAGATCAGGGTGTGTCCTAAGGTGGTCTCTGTATTGGACAAGGATTCTACAGCATATAAGTTGATGTAGAAAAGGGGGTTCCTGAAGAGGAAAATGGAAATTTTGAAAACCATGGAATATGAAAGCAACTAACATGATTGCAATCATGGTTTTGCACTGGGGGCATAAGAGAAGTGAGTGCAGTGGTTCTTCACCCATTTTTGAAAAATGTAGCAGAAAATGTTCCAGGGACTAACTGACTTATAATGTTCATTTACATTACTGTAATCTCTAAGTGACACCACTAAAGTCAATGCAGTTCGACTACTGTCACTTTGCATTACCTGCAAAAAGAATTATCTTTCTTCTTGCACTTCACCTGCTGTAATCCTGAAGGCACTTGGAAGTAATTATCTAAAGAGGACACAACTTGTTCACTATTCTTTTGTTTGTTTTGTTTTTTGGTAGGAACTGTGAATGTGGAATCCTTTAAAATGATGTGTTTTTATTTTATTTTTTTAAATGCAGGCAGCCATTTTGTTCCAAAAGACAGAGCTATCCAGATAGCACTGGCAGAGGAAGAGGAGTGCGGGGGGAACCAGTGGCGTAGCGTGGGGGGTGCAGGGGGGGCCGGCCGCACCGGGCGCAACATCTGGGGGTTAGGGTTAGGGGGCGCAAATCCACGGGTTAGGGGGCGCAAATTACTTGCCTTGCCCCGGGTGCTGACAACCCACGCTACGCCACTGGGGGGAGCGTACTGCCCCTGGCAGTGCGAACCCAGCAGGGTGCCATCACGGCTGCCCCCCCGCCCATGCTGGGTGCCCTGCCCCCAGAACACGCAGCGTGCCCTGCCCCCAGGGTGTGTGCCAGCCCCGCCCCCACCTGCTCTCCGCCCCCCCGGTGCTGGAGTATGAAGCTCTGCCACTGCCGGATAGAATCAATATTGTAATAATTTTCAGAGAACCAACTAAAAAGAACAAAATAGCATTCTAGCTTTCAGGTTAACAGAACTGTCCATATTAAATAAGGGAGGAGAGGAAAGGGAAAAGATAAAACTGGTAGCTAGGGATGAGCACTTGTATCCATTTCGTTTTCTCTCGGTTTCGTATTCTTCTGATTTTGTTTCATTCTCCACATTTCAACATTGGTTTTAGTCATCATGAAAATCCATTAGCATTTTAGTACAAATTCCTCTTGCTATATGCATTTTTGCATGTAAGTTTGCCTAACAGACACATTTAAATTCAATTTTCTCTTAACAGCATGCATTCTGAATGTTATTTTCTCCAATATATGCCAATGTAGATCTTTTAGGACCTGTGTTATATGGTCCCAGTGGCTGCTCCCAGTCACCAGTCTTGATTATTAGCTATACTGGCTGGAGGTGGGAGCCTCAAAACCATATGGCTGGAACTTTTGAGAATTGAGAACCTCAGCGTCATATAGAGGACCACATGTCCCCCACCCCTGCAATACACTCTTATCTGAAAGTAAGTCTTATTGAACTCATTGGACCTTTGATTTTTTTTAGACGCTGAGAAAGCATTTGACAACGTTTCCTGGGGTTTTATGTTTAAATTTTTAGAATTCAAAGTGTTGGTGCTGACCTTTAAAGCCCTAAACGGCCTCAGTCCTATATACCTGAAGGAGCATCTTCAACCCCATCGTTCAGCCCAGACACTGAGATCCAGCATCGAGGGCCTTCTGGCAGTTCCCTCATTGCGAGAAGTGAGGTTACAGGGAACCAGACAGAGGGCCTTCTCGGTAGTGGCACCCACCCTGTGGAACACCCTCCCTTCAGATGTGAAGGAAATAAGCAGCTATCCTATCTTTAAAAGACATCTGAAGGTTGCCCTGTTCAGGGAAGTTTTTAATATTTAACACTGTACTGTTTTTAACACTTGATTGGGAGCCGCCCAGAGTGGCTAGGGAAGCTCAGCCAGATGGGCGGGGTATAAATAATAAATTATTATTATTATTATTAATATGCAAGTTGTGGAGACACTTTCATAAAAGGAGTCAGAGCAATATATATGCTGACCACTGCATTTCAGATTTGCTTTTCTGGACAGTGACTGAAGCAATAAAAATAATGACTCTCTCAACAGACAGAGATGCAAACTGTATCTCCGTGGCAGAGCAGCTGCTTTGCTCATTGGACCTTAATTCTGAATAGACATGTATAGGATGCTGCTGAGAGTGACAAAGCATCATCAATGCTGTAGATGGATTGGCTGCACCCCACCTGTCATAGTGGGATGTCACTACAACCTCTTTGAAGGTTATCATGGGTCTGTGAACTGGATTTGATTTTGTTCCTTTTTAATCCACATTCAGGTGAGGGGAACATGTTGGAACAGGCTGCATGGGTGAACTACTTTTCAGAGCTATTTTCACACATGCATTCATAAGGATACATTAAACAGTCATCCTGTGAATGAAAAATGCACACCTCTGAAAATATGGTTTGCATTTTTTAAATTGCCTTTTTAAAGGGCCATATAGACATGTCTTAAAAATGGATCTAGGGCAATTAAAGCACCATCCAATAGCTATTTACTTCATCCCTTGAAACACAAGAGTAAGGATACTTCAAGGTAATTGCGCATATAATTGCATCCTTAATCTGACTTTTTAAATGATCAGGTAAGAAAAGGCACTGCTGATTTCTTTCTTGAATTAAAAGACAGAAACTTCAACCTGTAAGTGTTTGAAGGGCACTAAAAAAACGATATAAAAAAGCTGCTTGTATTTATCCACTCACATGACCATGCCTGGCAATTCCTTTGACTCAACCACTTTATGCAGAAGATTTAAAAGGCAAGCATTTCTCAAGCTTCCGATTCTGGGCGATGCTTTGGGGATGTCCTCTTGACCTGCCCAATTTTGGTTTCATTAAATTAAATGGGTTCTCTGGCAAACTCCCCAACTTCAAAGAGGATCAACAGTTCTTGAAGCCAGTTATCAATTTTAATCTACTCTGATAGAATTGGAGGAGAACCTTAAAGGATGAAAGAGAATAGGTTGCAGGTGACGTGCGGAACACATTTCGTGTTTAAAAAAAGATAGTCAAGTTTGAGTTTATTCTTGAGAAGGGAAAGAGCTCAGCTTTTATATATATATATATCTGCCTTAAGTGAATTCCTAAATGTTGCAGCCAAAGCAGATTTATGACAAACATTAATCACATTCATTCGATTTATTGTATATCCTTTGGAAAGGATATTGCATAACATGTGGGAGAGGCGAGCAAGAAGTGATTATACCCACATGCTGCAAGGTCTTTAAAATCTATGAACTCAGCACACCATTCCAATGTTTGCAGATAATTCTGTGTGGTATAATCAGATGCACAGGACCCTTGAGGGGAAAGGATTTAAAATGTTATTCAATGCAATTTCTGTGACTGTAATGTACTCGCTGAGCTGTATAGAATGATGAATTGCAGGTATAGTGACACATTGATAATTTTCTCTCTCTCTGTAAAAATGTAAATGATGCCGTGCATTCTGGTTTTCCCAAGTGTTAACAATTAGTAAGGCAGGTTTTATGGCTTTATTAATCTCATAAGCATTTGTTGTTGTTTTTGAATGAGATGCTGTTTGCATAGGCATTTTATAAAACAAACAATGACTTTAGCTGAAGCAGCATTAACTACAAATTGAGAGTGATCTATTGTCTATCAAGTGTTGTAGGACAAGCCAGCTTGCCACCAGCGCCAAAACCCAAAGTCTTATTGTTAATACATATATCTCTGCCACATTTATTTGTTTCTCCATACACAACCACACCAACTGCATATTTCTAAAGTAGCATAGTTGCCGATACAGAGTAGTAGCTTATGCAGAAGTGTACATGATAGTTTGGTCACATATGAACCTGCTCACATACTCGAGTCATCATAATTTCCTTTAAATCTTCTTTGATTTCTGTCTTTAGATCTTTTTTCAATTGTGCTGTCTGAATTGTAAAAGGTTCTCTTCTTCCAAAAGACTACAGTTTAGAGACAGCAATTTTCATAATAGGGTAAAGTGCTCCAGCACTTCAATATCATTTCCACCATTCTTATGGGTTCTTCTTTGTCCAAATCTCAGTTTTTAACAATTGAAACCACTGTGCTGGAAGAGATTCATGAGAGGTCTTCTTGATCAACCCCCCATCTTAAAGCTGCAGCCCTAGTTCAACTTGCACATCAGTTTTTGGGATCAGGTGACAAGGAAAAATACCATACCCTCCACCATCCCGCTAATCAAAACCGGGATGCTTGTTTTTTGGTCCCACGCTCTCCTGGGAGTCTGCTGATTCACACAAGAGTGAAAGACCAAAAAAGATAGCGTCTTTTAGTCTGGTGCAAGCCAGCTAACTCACACCAGAACACCAGACCAAAAAATGGGACATTCCAGGATCCAATCAGTAGCTTCTGTAATTCCAGGATGTCCTACTGAAATCGGGATGCTTGTGGGATATGAAGTACTGTTGGTATTAAAGGGTTAAGAAGCTCTAATCAAGACGCTCTAGTCACTGAGCAGCTGGAGGTCGTTAAGCTTCCAGGAATGTGAGTTTGTATAAATAGTCAGCTCACTCGTGTGTTTGCCCCTCCCCCTTCCCTTTTCTTTTGGGGCGTGTTTGCTGAAATGTGTGGTTCTTCACCAGGGTTTTTTGTTTTGTGTAAATAAACCTTTTATTTGAGTTCCAAACCGCTTGCTCCAAGATTCCTTTATTGAAAAGATGCTGACTCTCCAGCCCTTCTTGAGCCGCTGTGCGAAATGCTCTGCTGTAATGGGACATTGTCGCATCGGAAGCGCACTGGACATTTGATTAGCATTAAACTAATTAAAGTTTAATGGGACAGGTTATGGGTGTTTGTACGTCAAGAAGGAGATAAGGAGTGCAGTTCAGAGTGATTTATGCAAGGACTGGAGCAAAGACAGAAGCGGTTGCCGACAACGAAAGCCTTCAAAGCAGCTTGAGTCCTGCAACGTGCCTAGGAAAAGTTTTAAAGAGGCACTGCGCAGTTTGTACTCGCTGGAAGACGTCTTATTCCTCGAGGAGCCACCTCAGCAGCTGGGAGACGGTCTACAGGTGTGTGAGTATCGTTCCTAAGCCCCAGGGAGGATGGCAGAGTCCCAGGAAAGTTTTACTGTCCCGTTTACGCGACTCAATGGGAAAAATTGGCAAGATTGGAAGGCTAGAGTAAGGGTTTGGTTGCAAGCAAAAGAGTTGTGGAGTTGTACTGAAGCACCGCCTTTACAGGCAGCTGCAGACGCGTCTGCAGAAGACAAAGCAGCAGCGGCAGCTTCACAGAAACGCGACAGGAAAGCCCAAGGTCTACTAGTTTTGGCAGTGGGACCAGAGCAAATGCCTTATGTTTCTGAGTTAAAGAACACGCATGAGGTCTGGACGGTTCTGCAGCGGCTAAATTCCAGAAACACTGCGGGGGCCAAGATCCATGCTACAAGATGTTTGTTTGATTTACGTCTCCAACCGGGAGCGTGTGTGAAAGAACATATTGCCAAAATGGTGTCTGCCTTTAATCAACTAAGACAGCTGGGCATTCCTTTCTCTATGGAGCAGCAGTCATACATATTGTTGTCTTCTCTTGATAAAAGCTATGAGACTCTAGCTTTAACTTTGGAAGCTATGCCTTCAACTGAATTAACCCTTGAATACATTTCTTCTCGACTTGCAGATGAACAGGATAAAAGGCAAAGAGAAAGAGGTTTGTCTTCAAAGGGGAGTTATGCTGTGCCTAAGAGTGGGGATGCTGAGTTTGAGAACACAGTAAATGCTTTTGCAGCTAGACACTGTTTTCGCTGTGGTTCCTCTTCCCATTTAATCAGGAATTGTACACGTGAACCTGGTCAAGACAGCACCAAGGCCGTTACCCCTAGTTACCAGACAAGGAGTTCCAGGGGACGTCGAAGAAGAGGAGGAGGTCGTGGCTACTCCCACAGCACACAGCACATGGCTTCAGCAATGGTGTTGATGCAAGGGCGTGGCCAAGGCAGCAATCTACGCTGGTTGATCGACAGTGGTGCATCTCACCACCTGGTGGCGCCATCTAGTGTCCGTTTGCAGAATTGCAGACATTTGCAAACCCTTAAAGTTGTGACAATGGCAGATTCAACTAAACGTTCCTTAGAGACCGTAGGCACAGTGTTTTTGAAGTGTTTGCAAACAGAAATTGATGCCTACGTGCTAAAGGGAATGAAGGGGTGTATTTTGTCTGTGTCAGAACTTGATAGAAATGGGTTTAAAACTGTGTTTGAAAATGGGGTTTGCACTATTTCAAAGAATAACGTATCTCTTTTGCAGGTGGAATGCAGAGATGGGTTATATTAGTTTGAGACAAGTCCAGATGAAGTTGAACAGGTTCATGCTGGTTGTGTGAACTCGCCTACCCATAATTCTTGTGTTCATTTATGGCATCGCCGTTTGGGACATATTAATTTTCAGTATGTTAAAAGGCAACCTGAATTATCAGAAGGGTGCAAGTTGAACAAATGTACTAAGTATTTGGATTGTACTGCATGCAAAAGGGCGAAGGTTCATAGATGCAGCTATCCCAGTTCAAATAGGAAATCTGACAAAGTATTCCAACTTGTGCATATGGACCTATGTGGCCCAATGCCTGTTGCTAGCATGGGAGGTTCGAGGTATGCACTGTGTCTCTCGGATGACAAAACAAAGGTTACATGGTTTTTTCCTCTCAAAACAAAAGCAGATACTGCAGAAACAGTTAAAAATTGGGTTCATGCAGTAGAACTTGAATTCGGTACTAGAGTACTTGCTTTTCAGACAGACAGAGGGTCAGAATTTACCGGGTCTGTGTTGCAGAATTTCTTTAAGAAAAAGGGAATTAAGCATCGTCTGTCTACACCTTATTCCCCCCAAGAAGGAGGTGTGGCCGAACGTAAAAACAGGGTTCTGCAAGAGTTGGCAAACTCTATGTTGTTTGATGCTAAACTTCCTCAAAGTTACTGGGCGGAAGCCTGGCAGACGGCTACTCATGTTCTGAACCGAGTATATAATTCAGTAATTGATACTACGCCATATTTTGCGTTATATGGAAAGAAGCCCAAAGTTAATTACTTTCGGGTGTTTGGATCTCAAGCCTATGTACTTATCCCAAAAGCGTTAAGGAAAAAGGGAAGTCCAAGGGCTAGGAAACTCATCTTTTGTGGGTACGAACCACACGCCAAATCTTGGAGGTTCGTGAACCCAGATGGGGATACTACAAGAGTGGTCCTCAGTAGGAGCGCTGAATTTTGTGAGCAATCCGGATGGACTCACTTACATGCTAACCCTGACATTTTGAGAGATGATTTAGGCATTTATGCTGAGAATGGAAGTCCAGAGGGTGGTGAGCCAGAAGGGGACGGTGCACATGGTTCAGATGCAGATTCCGACCAGGCACAAGGTTCTTCTCCTAAGGTAGAAAAGCCAGAATCTAGGAGTGTTCCAACATCGCCAGTCAGTAGGCCTAGCAGACAGCAAAAGCGAAGCAGGTCGCCTGCAACACCAAGCCCAAGGGAGGTATCTAAACGGAGGTCTTTATCCCTAGAGGCACGTCCAGACATAAAGTCTGAGACAGATTCTGACAGCCAACAGTCAGAGGGGGCACAAGAGGAGCAATTGCGCAGGTCAAAACGTGCCACAAAGGGCAAGCCGCCAGAGCGGTTTAAGGTGACAAGTGTATACGTAAATATGGCACAGTGTGAGCCAGATAGCTATATAGAGGTACAACAGCTTCCAAGCTCAGAAGCCGTAAAGTGGCAGGAAGCAATGGAAAAAGAGATGGCTTCAATGAAGTCTCTCGGTGTGTTTACAAGTACAGAGCTTCCGAAAGGGCAACAAGCTGTAGGTTGTCGATGGGTATATCGTTTAAAGCCCACAACTACTGAGGAGTTGCAATATAAAGCCCGACTAGTTGCAAAAGGGTTTTCTCAGCGCAAAGGAGTTCACTATTCTCAAATCTATGCCCCTACTTCAAGATCGGAGTCATTAAGAATGCTTTTAGCCTCTTCAGCTAAGAAGGGAAATAAGCTGTTTCATTTTGATGTCAATGTGGCTTATTTAAATGCAGACTTACAGGAGGAAGTCTATATGACGCCACCACCAGGTTTTGAAGGAGACAAGCCAAACCAGGTCTGGCGCCTACACAAATCCATTTATGGGTTGAAACAGTCCGCCCGTAATTGGAATTCCTGCTTAAACGATGCTCTAGAGAGCATGGGGTTCAGAAAGAGCGCAGCAGATGCGTGTCTTTATCTAAAAGGCTTGGGATGTGAACAAGAAGCAGTCTTGATATTTGTTGACGATTTATTATACAGTGGAAAGGACGATAAACTTGCACAACAATTTGCCACAAAGCTTGGAGAAAGGTTTCAGATAAAATCACTAGGCAATGTATCTGTTTATCTAGGAGTTAAAATTCAGCAAGATGAAGATGGGAACTATTGGCTCAGCCAAGAAGCTAAGATCCAGCAGTTGCTGGAAAGGTTTAAAATGGACAACTGTGCTGGTGTTAAAACCCCAATGGAGTTAAGTTACACAAAGGATGCTCAAACTGAGCAACAGGCAGAGTTCTGTAATCCCGGGGTTTATCAGTCAGCGATAGGCAGTCTACTCCACATTGCACAGTGGACTCGGCCCGATATAACATATGCTGTCAACATGCTGTGTAGACAAGCTGAAAAACCATCAATGCATGCTTGGCAAGGAGTAAAAAGAGTTTTAAGGTATCTCCAAACTACCAAAACGTTTCGCTTAAAACTATCAGCAGAGGGCAGCACACAACTTGAATGTTGGGCTGACAGCAGTTGGGCTGATGCTGGACCAGATAGAAAATCAGTGTCAGGAATGGCGATAAAATTTGGAAATGCACTAATTGGTTGGAGATCAAGAAAACAATCACTTATAGCTTTAAGTTCAACTGAATCTGAGTTCAATGCATTATCAGATGTATGTAGAGAACTGGAATTTTATAAGCAACTGGTACAAGAATTGTTTGGAGAATGTTCCCTACCTATCAGAGTGTGGGAAGACAATCAACCTTGTATTAAACTAGCTAAATCAGGTCAATTCAAGGCACACACAAAACACTTGGATATCCGTTATCAAAATGTATGCCAAAGTGTAAAACAAGGTTTAATTGAACTAAAGTATTGTCCAAGCCAAGAAAATCTCGCAGACGGTTTTACAAAAGCTTTGAGTCCGCAATCTCATAAATATTTCTGTTCAGGTTTAAATTTGAATTAAGGTTGGTACAGCTCAGTGTTACGAGCGAGAGGGGGTGTTGGTATTAAAGGGTTAAGAAGCTCTAATCAAGACGCTCTAGTCACTGAGCAGCTGGAGGTCGTTAAGCTTCCAGGAATGTGAGTTTGTATAAATAGTCAGCTCACTCGTGTGTTTGCCCCTCCCCCTTCCCTTTTCTTTTGGGGCGTGTTTGCTGAAATGTGTGGTTCTTCACCAGGGTTTTTTGTTTTGTGTAAATAAACCTTTTATTTGAGTTCCAAACCGCTTGCTCCAAGATTCCTTTATTGAAAAGATGCTGACTCTCCAGCCCTTCTTGAGCCGCTGTGCGAAATGCTCTGCTGTAATGGGACATTGTCGCATCGGAAGCGCACTGGACATTTGATTAGCATTAAACTAATTAAAGTTTAATGGGACAAGTACCATAGCGACCTTTGCACTTGTTAGGGGCAAATGTCACATTAACTTGAGTGGCTTAGCTCATCCCTTCCAACTGTATATAAAGGAGGAGTTTGGATTTGATATCCTGCTTTATCACTACCCGAAGGAGTCTCAAAGCGGCTAACATTCTCCTTTCCCTTCCTCCCCCACAACAAACACTCTGTGAGGTGAGTGGGGCTGAGAGACTTCAGAGAAGTGTGACTAGCTCAAGGTCACCCAGCAGCTGCATGTGGAGGAGCGGGGAAGCGAACCCGGTTCACCAGATTACAAGTCTACCGCTCTTAACCACTACATCACACTGGCTCTGGTGTTCGAGGGATTTGATTTACAGCATCAATATATTCTTGCAGAACTTCTGTGTGATTAAAAACCTCAAGTAAAACCTAATAAACATATGGTCAGGTTTTGGTATTTGAGAATCTATTCTACTGTTTCTTTTTTTACATGTACATGTCATCTCACCTTTTAGACAGTTCAGTATAACAGATCCTCAGTCCATTCCACCTATAGGCTGACAGTCATCCTTTCTTTGTCCTTTGCATCATCACACTGGGCCCCTTCATACATCCGCTTTATTGTGCATGAGAATTTGTGCTCATGATGGTATTGTGGTTGTTATACTGCTTTCAGTATTGTTCGCACCTGCAGAAGTTTTCAGTGCATGTCCCTGTGCATAGCTTCCAGCTGAAATCCTGTAACTTTTTGTATCACAAATGTTCAAGGTTTGGGGTGGGGGTTGTCTCATTTTTGTTCCATTATAACATCTGAGTGACCTTCCAGTGGGGGTAACGCTGTGGAAGCATCAGAGAACAAATAATACTGAGGAATGATGTGTGAATGATCCAGTATAAATCCCCGACCAATGTTTTATAGAAAATTTGTAGGTATTCAGTAGACAGGTAGCGAAAGCTTCTTCATCAGCTCTGGCAAGCCGCAAATGCAGGAATGCAGTCTAGCAGGTCTTTTGAGGTAATAGACCTCAATAAGCAAGAAAAGGAGAAAGCAGGAGCAGTTAAATCAGAGAATGCAAGCTGTGCAACTGTTGCTTTAGATGTAATATAGAGAATAATTTGTGCACCTAAATCAGTGGTGTATGTGTTTTACTGTTGGCTGAAATCCCATTGATTTAGCAAGCAAATCAACATGGCAGTAGGTTTAAGGAACAGCATTAACCAATTAGATGAGGACACAACCCGAGAATTTATTGTGCTCCTTTTTTAAAAAAAAATGTTCACCATCTTTTCATTGATCCAAGTACAAGATATGCACTTGAGAATTAGAATAGACAGCAAACTGAATCGTAATGTTAAGATCCAGAACATGAACATGAAGCACAGTGTGGTGTAATGATTTGAGTATTGGGCTAGCACTTGGAAGATCTAGGTTAAAATTTCCCTTGAGTACTAGTTGCTGGGAATCACAGGCGGGCAGACTGCTTTTGTGCTTATGCAGGCTTCCCTCGGGAATCTGGTCAGCCACAATGAGAACAGGATCCTGGACTAGATGGGCCATTGGCCTGATCCAGCAGCCTCATCTTATGGGTGTTCTTGGGCGGCTCATCAGCTTACCTCACAGGGTTGTTCTGAGGAGAAAATGCATGGGCCAGAATCATGTGTGCTGCCTTGAGCTCCTTGGAAGATAGGCAGGATATGAAACATGTCAAATAATGTAATCTCGTGGCACCAAAAACAAACAAACCATTGCCATTTTAGGTTGAATCAATAGGAGCATGCTATTTGGACTTGGGAAACTAATACATATCACTCTTGCACTTTGATTAGTGGTTCAATTCTGGGTCTCGTCGTTTTACTCTGGGAGCTTTAAGCATAAAACGAAACAGCTCTCTGTCAGCAATTTTGGGGCACCTTGTTTAACAGCAGTGGATTCTACACACAACTGACAGTCACATGTGTATCAATAGTTAGCAGATAAATGAAAAGGGAAATTCTGAAACATCTTTTATTACTTAAGTATCACCATGTTGACATGTCCCTCAGCAACCAGGTGTGTTCAGATTTATGCAGATTATCATCTTATAATTGTAGTTCAATTCAAGGCATCTACAAAACAAGGTGATGTGCTGAACTCTGCCTAAGAAAAATCTCAGGGCTTGTCAAAATGGTTTAATATACCTCATTCTGGCCTGCTAAGAAAAACCTCCATTTTGCTTTAGTAGAAATGATGGATTGCCCGGGACATTCAGGCCACCAGCAACACCCCAAATGAAAAACAATAGTTTTAATGAAAGAAGGCTTTCCTTGAAAACCTCTGGAACTTCTTTCTGAAAGAAAAACTCCCCTGATTTGCTTCAAATTTCACTTCATGAGACATTTCTGTGGCAACATTATGACTTCGTATTGAATTCAGAATGAGAAATTTCAGGATCTCCCCTGTAAGTGATGGCTGAATACTTCGGCATAAATGGCAGGAGCTGAAACAAGTGTGTGAATTCCAAATTTCCTGCTGTTAGATTGTGGATGTGTCAAAAACAAATTTCTCCTTAAGCTGTTGTGTGCAGTTGTAGCAGATGTACTTTTGAAAGCACACAACATTAAAATAAACAGTTATACTGAGGCAACTTCCTGGGCTACTTCCCCCTCCCCCTTTTCTTTTCCCCCTTTTCATTTTTGGTCAGATGAAAGAAAAGGGGCCCCCTTAATCAAGCCTTCGCTATTTGGGATATTCAGAGCAAGCAAACATGGTCCGTGCAGTTTACTTCTGTGCTCAGCAGTTCCGGAACAGAAACCAAACAGCCATATCTGTTTAGACTGCACCCATTCTGCCTGCCCTTTGTAGCGGTGCCAGAGCTCTCCACATCACTGACTTGAGGCTTGCCGTTAAAAACAGAGCCCACTTCACTTTGTTCATGCGCCTGAAAGCTGTTCACAAGATGGGATGCCAGCTCCGAAATTCTTTCAAGATTGGGCATGGGGGTGGGGGAAGGGAGAGGGAGGGAGAGAGGGAATTATAGTCCGTCAGTGAAAGCTGTCAAGAAAATGAATCGAAGGAAAGTATTTGTTTTGACTTCTCTGTGATTTGTTTGTTTCAGCATTATGTTCCCCGTCAGTAAGCCTTGGGGGAGGGGGGGGAGTGTAATGAAACTGTAATTTTAAAATACCGGCTCACAAAGCAGATGCTTTGCTTCTTCAGTTGCGTTGGCTTTCTAAGCAGCTAATGAAAGATCAGTAAACTATGAAAAAATAATGAGGATGCAAAGGGTAATCTGGATTTGTTCTGAAGCCGAAATGCAAAGGAAAAGAAAAGTTGGGGAGAGAAGAGTCCAGATAAAGCCAATTTTTTGGGAAATTGGGGACCAAGGCTTAATTAGAGCCAAAGCTTACGCAGACTTAGCTTCTAGAGCTCCTTTCAATGGCAAGCAAATTCAGTGCCAAAAACCAACCAAGGCTCTTATTTTTGGTTGCTTCAGTTTAAGCTGTTGGCTGCTGCCGCATTGCACATTTTGTTCCCAAGTCCAGGGAGAGGAGAATCTATATAGATTGCTACCAGGACACTGGATTCACCCAGACGTGAGGAGCATCAGATGGTGTTGGAGATTTTTGTTTCTTTGTAAGCTAAAGGTAAAGGGTAAACCCCTGACGATTAGGTCCAGTCGTGGCCGACTCTGGGGTTGTGGCACTCATCTCGCTTTATTGGCTGAGGGAGCCAGCGTACAGCTTCCTGGTCATGTGGCCAGCATGACTAAGCCACGAACCAGAGCAGTGCATGGAAACGCCGTTTACCTTCCCGCCGGAGCAGTACCTATTTATCTACTTGCACTTTTTGACGTGCTTTCAAACTGCTAGGTTGTCAGGAGCTGGGTCCGAGCAACCGGAGCTCACCCCGTCGTGGGGATTCGAACCGCAAACCTTCTGATCGGCAAGTGCCCTCTATTAGAATATGCCATTCCATTCCACCTGCAATGACAACTGGCATATCAGGCTCACGGAGAATATTCAGTCCCTATTGGACTGTTTTTCATTACCTCCACCCCCTTTTTTTAAAAAAAACAAACAAACACACAACTTGTGCAAACCTCGGGGTGTTCATCCCCCAAGCCCTTTGATACCTCCCTTTTGTGTGCAGATGATCTTGCCTTGGTTACTTAAGGATCTGAGAATTGATTGCAATTTTATCTATCTCTATCTGACTCTGTGCATGCCCACAAGTGCACACACACAAATATATATCTATAAGCACACACACATTATACATAAATAAAGTAAAATAAATTTCCCCTACTGGATATCGGAGGTACATTACTTGAGATCAATAACAGTGACCATTCTTTGTCCTGTAAGGAAGTCTCTTAAGACCCAGGATTGAGCTCCACCCTGATCCTCCTGTTGTGCATATGTGCTGAGCAGGATTCACAGTCTGCCCTCATTGGCCATTTGAGACATTCCCATAGCTCAGTGGGAGAGAACATGCAGAAGGTGGCTCCAATTTCAGTGCAGTTATAACAAGTCTCAAGGTTTGGGAGAGATCTCCACACCAGGGACCTTGGAGAGCTATCACTAGGCCGATCTCATACCCTCCATATATTTTGGCTGGGTTAGAGAGCTGATGGGAGTTGTTTTATGAAACATTTGAAAGGTGCCAGGTTGGGCGAGTCTGGAACAGAAAATATTGGGCTGTATAGACCACAAGAAGCACAGGGCAATTCAGTGGCTCTTTATCCTGGTCATGGCTAACCAGAAAGGCAGACTAAATTATGAAAACTAAGTAAATGTATACACACCTGGATAATAAATAAAAGTCATACTCCCAACATTAGTAGTATAATGACTGAAAATTTAGAATCATAGAATTGTAGAGTTGAAAGAAATCCCAACGACCATCTAGTCCAATCTGATGAAATGTAGGAATCATGGTTAAAGAATCCCTGACAGATTGCCATCCAACCTCTTAAAACATCCAAAACAACCATCTTCCAAGGTAGTCCATTCCACTGCTGGAACAGCCCTTGCCATCAGAAAGTTCTGTCTAATGTTTAGTTGGAGCAACAGAAAAAAAGCTTGTTCCATTTTCCATGTGACCACCCTTCAGATATTTGAAGATGGCTATCTCAGTCTCCTCTTCTGCAGGCTAAACATACACAACTCCCTCAACTGTTCCTCACAAGGCTTCATTTCCAGACCCTTGATCATCTTGGTGGCGTCCTCTGCACACGTTCCAGCATGTCAGTATCCAATTGCTTCCTAGGCAGTTGTGAAGCATTTGGAGACACATGCACACACTTCTGCATTTCAATCCATGCGGATCCGCAGTACATTTTTTTCAGCCCTGGTTTACGTCTTCATGAATTACGAGGAGCGACTTGTCACGGGGACTCACAAGAGCTATCCATGAGCTGCTGGATATGTTCCCCTGGTGTGTTCTTCAGTGGCAAGTTCCTTAAAGCAGGCTTTGTATGGCCATTCAGTCTGCTTCGCGTTTTGTCTGCCGGCAGGGTGATCCAGGATTTAGTCTTTTAACAGGGGCAGCCAGGATGTGCATGGCAGGGTTTGGGGGAGCATCTATTTTGCTTTTTTATGTCTTGGAAGTAAAGTGTCTGGTTTCCTTGTGACCTCTCAGAGGCTGAAAGGAAGAGCACTAATGGGATATAAAGGCACATCCTCTTTGTCGCTCCCCGCCACTAGTCAGAGAATACCCTCATGCCTGCTAATTGGCCACATGGAATGTAGATAATGAAAGAGACCTCGGAGAGCATAGCGCTCTTAACTTTAGTGTGGCGAAGAAAACACAATGAAGTCTGTTTCAACACACCACCTGAATTGGCCAACCCAGGCTGTACGCTTGCTCTGCTCTACCTCCCAGATGTCTTTTGTTTCTCAGGGAACTAATTGCTCCCCACCCCCAGTTAGCCTGTTTGCTGTTGGTCATCGATTTCGTTCTTCATTAGTCCTATAGTAGTATCAAAACCAGACTTAATGTAGCTTTTAAAAAAGATGTGCCCTCTTCCTCCTGAGAAATCTCATTCTACACACACACACACACACACACACATACAGAGAGAGAGAGAGAGAGAGAGAGAGAGAGAGAGATCTTGTTTAGGAAACCAACAGACACCACTTTAACCACACATCCTATCACACTTTTGCACCTGATAAATATTCCACGATCAGCTTCTCTTTACAGAATTCTGACCACCAAGCTACTGTGGAATAAGGGCACAGCCATTTCCATCCCTAGGCAGAGTGAAGCAGTTGCCTCAGGTGACTGATGCTTGAGGCAGCAGCCTCTCGCCTGTTCCTCCTGAACCTTCTCTTGGCTGGAGGACAAAGCTGCGTATTCTGCATGCCCTGCCCTGGGACCCTCAAAGTAGCCTGCTACCTCAGTCGTGGTGGACTGCACTGTCCCATTGTCAGTGTTGAAGTAAGATTCGTAGAATCGTAGAGCTGGCAAACAGCACGTGAACAACATTCTACATAAGAAGCAGAGGAAATTCCTTCTACTCAGTGGGATAGCATATGCAGGGTGAAGGCGTCACAGTCTGCTTCTGTGTATATCAGTGAGAATACATTAAAAACAATTGACAGATGGTATTATACCCCCGTGAGATTGGCACACAAGCTGGTTGCAATTCCCCCAGAACTTTTGTGGGACTGTAATCAGCAGTGCCCATAGGTAGTGAGATTTTGGGATGGGGTGCTCAAGGAGATCAACACTGCAACTGGGCAAGCAGCTGTTGTAACACCCCCAAAAAATATGAATGCAATTTTCACTCTTTGACTCAGAAGCTTGCATTTAAGGGCTTGTTTTGATTCATATTAGTTGCAGCCAGACCTGAGATAACAGAACTGTGGAAGAGTGACAGGACTCTTGCCTTAAATCTCTGGTACAGTAAACTGTGGGGAACAGTCATTTCGGAGAAGCTTTGGCATTAAATCCATGTCCTGAAAGGGCTATCATAGCAGGATGCCTTTTTTGCGGAGTGGAGTCATTTTATTTGGGCTGGACGTATCCTTGTACTGACATTACGAGGATGCTTCCAGTACAATATACGACAATTAATGATTCAAGTGTCTGAAGAATTATAATCAGCTCCTGATGTTTATGATACCTTAAGTCCTTCTGTCTGATGAATCTAAGAACAATTGTCTTCTTCTACAGTAGATATTCTGTTTGCTCGGCTGTCGGGCCATTGTAGTTGTCGGGCCGTTTCTCTGTCCCGGAATTTTATTTGTACATTGGTGTTTCTGTTTGACGTTTGTATCAAATAAAGAAAAAACGAAAGGGGAAGAAAACAGGGGTAAGCAGCACATGAACAACATTTGGCATAAGAAGAGCTTTTCTGTGGTGCTTTGTCAAAAATTGCGAGGTTTTTTTTAGAATTGTAGAGTTAGAAGGGACCACAAGGGTCATCTAGTCCAGGGATCAGCAAACTTTTTCAGCAGGGGGCCGGTCCACTGTCCCTCAGACCTTGTGGGGGGCTGGACTATATTTTGGAGAGAGAAAATGAATGAATTTCTATGCCCCACAAATAACCCAGAGATGCATTTTGGTGGAACAGTCCACAGGCAGGTAGGATCTCAGCTGTCATACCAGACGGAGCTGTACTGAATTGTGTCGGCCCCCCTCCAATACTCTGGAGAAGCTGGAGCCTCTGCCCTAACATACTGCAGCAATGGGGCAGGCTAAAAATTATACTAGGGGGTTATTTGGCAAGCAACCATGAAGATGTTCATAGCAAAGTTAGAACAATAGCTGAAAATTATCACTGTGAACAGAAATCAGATGCTGGCAGTTCTCGTAATGGTAGCAGCTGACAGAAACCCCAAAACAGGGTATTTCAGTGACTGGTGACTTTGGATCTGCTGGATCCAAAAGACCCACAGATCTCTTGACAGGCCCAATCTCCTGCCCTTGTTTTAGTTTAGGTCTTCCCTACCCCCCATTTTCATGAGGTTGACTGGAGAGGAAAAGGTATATTAGTGACCGGTGGTGCAGAATCATATTTCTACACTTGTTTTTAGGTTCGCTGTTAGCTACGGAGGAAAAAGATGTGTTCTCTAACTCTGTAAAAACAGGAATATTGTTAGCAAGAAATTAATGATAAATGTTACTAATTAGGAGCTGTTAAATGATAAGCAACTTGCAATAAAGAAACAACAACATGGTGAGAAAACTGATTCAAGTGTAAGTTGAAAGATGCAACTTTGCAGCCTTTCTTTTTTGTGTGTGTGCATGTAGCTTTACAACCCCTTTGCAAAGCATATGTCCATATTTTCTAGATTTTAAAGTTTTATGGTGCTAGGTCCCAGCTTAGCAATTATTGAAATCATGAAGCTTATTAAACAGGAGAAAAGGAGAGTCCTGTGCTCATGCTCTCACATCTTGCCACAGGAAAAAAAGAAAACCGGAGAGCATTTTTTTTAAAAAAACAACTCCAAAATCAAATGCCAAAGTTAATGGGTGGAATTAAACATCACTTTCTTCCAGTCCTTTACACTGTGTGTGTTTTTAAAGTACACAGCAGCCATGAGGTAGGGGAAGGATGGGGAACCCATCCCCCAACAGCTGCTCTTTACATTGGGAGAAAAGTTCCCATTGATGCCAATGGGGCTTTTCCTCCCAATACAAAAAGCAGCCATCGGAGGGGGCAATCTAGATCAGGATTGTAGCAGGTACAAAGAGTTAAATCCTCTCTCCACATGTCCTTGATCCAGATTGAGACACCAAATGGTTGCCATTTACTTTAAAACAGACAAGGAGCTCATCACATCTAGTTTGCTTCTTTGTTAGTGACACTTTCATTTTGGGTCCTCATCCTCTCAGTTCAGCATCATCAAACCAGATTTTTACAATCAAGAGGAGACCATAGTAAACCAATAGTTATCCACTCCCTCTGCAAGATTTCCCATCATGGAGAGGATAGCACAATGAGATGTCACCCTGTCATGTACTACTGCTAGCTTCCCCAACCTCGTGCCCTCCATCTGTTGCTGGATGCACCTCCCATCATCCCTGATCATTGGCTACGCTCGCTTGGGCTGATAGAAGCTGGTCCAACAGCATCTATCCTCACGGACAGGATAGCACAGTGAAATGTTACTTTGCAGGAGTGTTGCATGACGGGGAAAATGCATTGACTGCCATGCATCAGCTGCCTTTAAGGGAAGACTCCTTTGAAAATGTGAATTTTAGGCCGGGAAATCTTTCCTTCTGATGGGCCACACAACAGAGCTGTTTGCTGAAAGGTCAGCATGCAAGAGCCATAAGGAACCTATTGTACTGGATTCAGAACCCATTGAAAGAAAGCATAAGGGCTGCTACACAAACAGATTGTCCTGTACTATAATACTATGATGTTTTATACACTCTTGTAATAGACTTGAGAATAAGAAAAAAAACGTGGAGTGGGAGATTGATTTGGGAGAAGTTAGGGCATCCTGACTTTTTTTAAAAAAGAAGCAACTCCCTAATATGGCTGTGCATATGTGAGTGGGAAGACAAAGAACCCCCTCTGCCTGGTTTCCTCGTTTTTATTAAAAACAGCTTGTCCTGGTGAGAACACAGCACATGACTGACAAGTGCTGGATAATCGTCATAGTGCCGGCCTGCCAGGAAACTGAATTAGTCATCGTGCATCTGAAATGTACCCAGCATTTAATTTCTCTTCTGCTATTATCCTCGATAAGGATTCGGGGACAAAAAGGCAATGATTTAGCTGTGAAACTGTAGTAAACCCCAGGCTCACATGGACGGGTTGCTTAGAAATAGCCCTAATCCTTAAATACCTTTCTGAAACAGGCAAAACATGATCCTGAATGCACATGTTGATGCTTCCTCAGCATATTAAACATAAATAAAATGGTATGCCTGTATCGGGGAAGCTGCATCGCTCTTGCAAATCACGTCGGAAGGCATGGGATATGTTGTTGTTCCTCTTGGTTGTGAACTAGCAAACAAGAAAGTGAGGGATATACCTGCGTTTGTGCCATGCCTGTTCAAGGGAGATGTGGTCAACCTCTCTAACTCTGAACTAGAAACAAATGTTGTGGAAGATTAACTCTTATGATGTGAGTTTATAAATATATAATAGTATGTAATATTTCCACAGAATGTATGTAGGGCATTTTGCCTTGCAAAGAATCCAGTGCTTTGTCTCCTAGGTAGTGGTGCATCAGGATGGGACTTTGGGGGCAGAAGTCCAAGGCCCCACTCAGCAGAGCAGGAGCCCCCCCTAAAGCAGCAGGATGGACTTACCACAATATACTTTGCCATTTAAAGAGACCGCCAGCCCCATTAAAACCTTTGGAGGCTCCTCCAGATATCTTTTTTTTATTGCACACTTTTGTGATGGTTTGTGTTCATGATTCTATCAGGGTGGTCACACACGATCCTGTTTTTAATGCTATTTGGTCCTGCAAAGATTTTGGTGCAGTCTTATTACTGCTTTACTTTTGATCCATGAATATGCTGTAACTTCTTGCTGAAATCCCATAACTTTTCATACCACAGGTGTTCTGAGGAAAAATACCCCAGGGGAGTTGGATTAGTGGTACACCATATATTTGGCATAATGAAGGTTCCAGGTTAAATCACTGCAGTCTCCAGGCTTCAGTTAATGTAAAAGTCTGAGACTCTGGAGGGCTACTGCCAGTCAGAGTACACATTACTGGGCAGATGGTCAAAGAGTCTGACCTGGTAAAAGGCAGCTTCCTCTGTTATTTCCGAACCTACTTGAATAGCAGCCTCTCTTTATCTAACATTCTGAAATTTGCTCGTACACTTTTATGCAACCAATTTCTGCTCCCATGGCAGATTACACCACTTTCAGATTCAAAGATGCCTGCTGTTGTAATGCGAGTTCTTTCACAGGAACAAAAAGTAATTCTCCATCAGGTCTTTTTGCAAATCTATGGTTGCCAGGGAACTTCTCACCATATTAGCTGGGTAGTCCTTCACTGCTATGGGAAAGGCATCACTTCTGGTGTAAATTCAGGTTTTCAATTCACTTATAAACTAGGCCATAATTCACTTCCAGGCATAGGTGCATTTTCGTCATCCAGTGTTTGATGAAAACAGCTCACCCAATTGACAGTCATGCCAGCATACTCTTTCTGATGGTTAACATCTCCTTCTGTTCACATGCCAGCTATTTAAAAACTTGTCTTGGTGGATCTCCGATATTCTGTTGTGTACAGCATCCCATTTATTGTTTTTGCTTTTCTTCCTTTCCTGTCACCTTCTGCCAAATATGAGAGGGCCTGCTGAAATATTTACTGCATGAGCCAATATCTGTGTCTAGGTATCTTAAAGTGCATTTATTTATTTGCTTGCTTGCAAATCATTGGACACTTTTATCAGGAACATAGGAAACTGTCAAACCAATGGTCCATCCAGCTCTGACTGGCAGTGGCTCCCCAGGGTTTCACACCAGGTATCCCTCTCAGCCCTACCTGGAAATTGCACCTGGCACCTTCTGCACTCCAAACAGTTGCTCTACCACTGAATTACAGCACTTACTGGAATACTCAAGGCAATGTGTAAACAGTTCACTTGAGGGATCACCTTAGCACCCCCCCCCTACTTATATACTCACTCGGACGCTTCATAAGAACATAAGTCCAGCATCCTATTTTCACAAGCGAGGCCAGAGCACTCCCCCCACTTGTGATTCCCAGAACTAAGTTTCCCAGCAAACTTGTGGCGGTGAGATTCCGTGGCAGAGCTACTACCACTTCCTAAGTCTTGCCATCTCCCATTGTTCCCACTGGCAACTAAGTATGTCAGTTCCAGGCAAAAGGGGCTTGTGGTGAGCACAAGGGGGCTTGCTTTTGTTTCAAAAAGCAAAGAAGTTATTGTTAAAGAATGGGTTTTACATTAATTTTCACAGCAGTAAACAAATCTAAGTTTAGCTGGGGAATGAATAGTTGGGCTTTTGACAAGGGCAAATATGCATCTGAGGAACCCCGGGGGACATCTTGGGGATACTTGAGTGGAAAAACAGCTGACAGGCAAGGGGTCTTTCTCCCAAACTGCTCTTCCAATCAAAATTGCAGGCTCTTGATGCTGCTTGATTTTGGCTTTGTTACAAGGATTTGTCTATAGCATGCAGTTTAGCCCCTCAATGACTCCTGTTGTTGTTGCTTAGTCGTTTAGTCGTGTCCGACTCTTTGTGACCCCATGGACCAGAGCACGCCAGACGCTCCTGTCTTCCACTGCCTCCCGCAGTTTGGTCAAACTCATGCTGGTAGCTTCGAGAACACTGTCCAGCCACCTCGTCCTCTATCATCCCCTTCTCCTTGTGCTCTCCATCTTTCCCAACATCAGGGTCTTTTCCAGGGAGTCTTCTCTTCTCATGAGGTGGCCAAAGTATTGGAGCCTCGGCTTCAGGATCTGTCCTTCCAGTGAGCACTCAGGGCTGATTTCCTTAAGAATGGAGAGGTTTGATCTTCTTGCAGTCCGTGGGACTCTCAAGAGTCTCCTCCAGCACCATAATTCAAAAGCATCAATTCTTCGGCGATCAGCCTTCTTTATGGTCCAGCTCTCACTTCCATACATCACTACTAGCTTTAACTATACGGACCTTTGTCGGCAAGGTGATGTCTCTGCTATGATATTAGTGCATCATATTATAACAGTCTAAGGCAGCCTTCCCTAACCTGGTGCTCTCTGGATGCTTTGGACTACAACTCCCATCATTCTAGGCTAGCATTGCTAATGGGCAAGGGTAATGGGATCTGTATTCCAGAACATCTGGATGGGAGCCAGATTGGAAGAGGTTGATCTATGGCAGTATTTCCCAAACTTGGGTCTCCAGCTGTTTTTTGAACTACAATTCCCATTATCCCTGATCACTGGTCCTGCCAGCTAGGGATGATGAGAGTTATAGTCCAAAAACAGCTGGAGACCCAAGTTTGGAAACCCTGATCTATGGTATTTAAAGACTAGCAACAAAGATTACTGACATACGCTTGCAGTTGCATGTTGGAATGATCAGCCCAGCAACTTGACCATTTAAACAAATAAAAAATCATCTTATATCACTTCCCATTGGGACAGAACTAATTGCAATGCCATCATTAGACTCAAGAACATATTTGTGCAGGCATGGTTCAAGCTACAGGAATTAAATCCTCTGAATGGGTAAAATGATTGAAGGGTCACTGGAGAGTATGATTGTCCCAGTACAGAACTTTTGTGTAATTATCCTTTCTGTGTTATATTTTTAGGTTGTCCTGGTCAGTGGACATCTGGACAGCTGGGATGTAGGGCAAGGAGCCATGGATGACGGCGGTGGAGCATTTATATCATGGGAAGCATTATCGCTCATTAAAGATCTTGGTAAATATTTACCTTTAAAAAAATTATCTAATGAGTAAAGAATGACAACGCTGCTTAAACTTTTTAAAATAAGCGATAGCAAGGGCATTTTACCGAATCCCTGGCCATTTGCAACACAATTATTTCTCAGAGTTTCCCCTCCTAATAGGAGCAACATTGTGGCAAGACTTTCATATTTTTCAGATCTGTGATCTTACAGAAACTGAAGTCTCTTTGTTTCTTGAAAGCCAAAATAAGGAAACAGCTGTATTGACTGTAGTGTTGCTGTATTCATGAAAACACTATATGAGCCATATCGTATACACCTGAGATCTCTTTTATCTGGATCCATTATGCGGTCCATGGTGATGTCCATCACGATGCTCTACCCTGCTTTTATAGGATAAATCTATTTGTTATGTGCCACAGTTATATTCCTTGAAGGAACTCGGGGCCAAGTGCAGATGGTTGGCCAGTTTTATCATTACTGTGTGAGGTAGAATCGACTAAGAGAGTGCACACTTTGTCCAAGACCACCCAACAAGTTCTATGGTTAAGCAGGGATGTCAATCCAGATATCCTCAACACCAGCCCAACATTCTGTCCACTACAACATACTGGCTTCCATGCTTAGCATCAATAGCATTCTAAGTTCAAAATAATCTGCCCTATAAGGCAGATCTGTATGACCCCCATTTTGCAGGGGCTGGAAAAAATGGCTTGCCTTTGGCTTGCAACTCCCACTCTTATTCCCTAGGATTAAATAGAGTGAGGGGGTGTTTTGCGTGTAAATTAAAGCATCCACCCCATTCTTCCAGGTTTTTGTGGCCTCCCCAACTCACCCAACCCCAATTGAAAGTGGCTGATCATGACAAGTACTGACCATTGAGTGAGTTCACCTGCTTGGCCCTCTCCCCAGCACTAAATGAAAGAGGCCCCCAGATGAAACATCACTTGCACATTGCCCCTGAAAAGAGGAATTGCATCAGCCAAAAGAGAGTAAGAAAAAGAACACCGATTTGCATAAAATTAGCATGTGCTAATTCAGATACATAAATTCCAAATTTAGACATAGTTGCTATAATTTAAATATATACAGGACATCTCACCATAGTGGGAAAGACTGTAACTGAGAGACTTGTGTGCCTCCTCAGATTGCTGTCCAAGTGGTAACCTTTTACAGTTCTTTATGCTGGATTTGGCCTAGACAACCCTTCTCTGACAGCCTTCCATACTGAGGATCTTGAGCATCTTCTAATCCTGCATGGGGTGCCTGCCAAGTCAGAAGTGTCATTTGATGTGGTGCATGGTAGTACACGAGGTTCCGTCTCTCACTTATTAGGTCCCCCAAAGTATTGAGTAGCCTAAAAGTCTCTTGGGCAGAGTCAAAGCATTGCTTTGAACCATGTGAGCTGCCTTTGCTGGCAACGCAGACTTCCTATGAAAAATGGGAAGGTGCTTTCGAGACCTCTGTGATATCACAGAGACCTCTGAGTCATCCTCTCATTTACTTCTGGTAAGAAAATCTGTGGCAAAATCAATTCAGTTAAAGGCAGCCCCGCTTTCAGGCTCCCCTCCCCTTTCCATCCCATCCCATCCCATTAGTTATCCCCTCTCTCAGTGCTGAGAAGAAAGCAGAGTCTTCTGCTCACTTGCTAGAGCTTCTGCAATATCCACTCTTCTGCCTGGGTGGCTGGACCCTTCCTTGCCAATATGCATGAAGGCAATGAGTGATGATCATCCCTCACCCCCTTGAGCAGCTCAGTTGAGGATACATCCCCTAAGGATGAAGAGACTGACCATTCCTGAAGTGAAATATTGTTTGAAAATAACCCTACAGAAGATGCTACGCTACAATGAGTTAAGCACCATATGGAATCTTGGGGACTCAGCTGTTTATTCAGCTTCAGTCTCAAGGGAAACATATTCGCAGTTCAGTCTCGTCTATTGCTTATTTTTTCCATACCATAAAAGGACTCCATAACAATTTAACTGAACGAATTTGTGAAGTTACTCATCTCGTTTTTAAGAAGCTCAGCCACAAGTCTCTTCCTTCCTCCTGATTTTGGTCACATCACAGCTTCTTTATATAGTAAGTCGTGCTCATCAGGATCACTTTGCATAATGTCATACATTCCATAAGCCAAATATATATACAGTGTAGGGGGCACTCTATTGTCCCTTACCCAGGAAACTTAAGAAGCTGACTTACCCCAGGTCACACTGTTTCTCCATCCATTGGGGGGGGGGGCTCTTCTCGAGGGTCTTTCCTTTCACCCCTGATTCTTTGCTGATTTTCCTTTCCTGATTCTTTAGCTGGAGATGCTGAGGTTTTTATTTATTTATCAAAAGATTTTTGTACTACTAGGGCTCATCCACATTTCCACTGATCTCATGCCTAGACAGCATGAGTCCGAGCAGTTTTCTGCTTCTCCCACACTTTCTAGGCTCAGGTCTATGTAGTTTTGCCTTTGGCACACCACTTTATCCCGGAAAACCCACCCTTTAGCGATGAATCGGAACAAACCGCAATCCGTAGAAAACCTGAATGCCATTTGTTTCAATTCAGCGTGAAAGATTGGGTTTCGCTGGGGGAAAGAGATGAGGCAAACACAGGTGTGGATAAAGCCATACTGAAAGATGTTTTCTAGGTGTTTAAATGTTAAAACAAAAGGTGCCTGCTGAATCACTATTAGCAGAGCGTTCCACCATACTGGGCCGACAACACTACAGGCTCAGTTTCTTGATCCTATCAGATGAGTCTCGCAAACTTGCAGAATGACCACTGGTTGAGCTGGGATATAAGGACTTAGGTGGTCCCTAAGGAGTGGCTCTGAAATATGAGAGACTCCATAAGCATTTGGCATTCTGTTGGCTCTTGAGGACACAGCTGTTTGGGCAAGCATTTCCCTGAATTTGAACTTACTGATCTAATTGTTTTGATTGCTTTTTAAACTGTTTTAATTGCTATGCTTTTTAACTGGCTTGTTTTATTGTCTTATTTTAATTCTGGATATTTTAATGCTTTTATGGAATTATTTTATTGTGTGCTTTAGCTATGTAAAGATTGTACAATTGATTGTATACTTGTAAACCTCTTAGAAGCTTCTTTTGGCATGTAGGAAGTGTATAAATTAATTGATGGTGATGATAATGATGATTTTCATACCATACCAGTAAGATCATAAAAACTGTCGTGGCAGCACAGATGCTAAGAAAATAATCCACTGGAAGTTCTTTTGCCCAGTAAACCATAGCAGAGGCACCATTCTGAGGGAGAATGGGCAATGTTGCATGTGTGATGTTGAGCACGAGATTGGGTGTGTGACATCAGGACATCAGGAGGAGCCATGCGGTGGAATTAAACGTGGCGGCAGCGTGGCTTCAATGGCCATCAGCTCCTCCTCCTTTTACCACCACTGGCAGGGGGCTGCTTCTTCGCTCCTTCCCCTCTGTGGCAGGAAGAGGAGGAGAAGGAGCCAGCCATTGAAACCATGCTGTGATGGGCTCCTTGCTTGGCCTCCGCTGCCGTCTTTGAATATTGGGGGGCTCCCCCTCCCAAAAATATTGGGGGGGGGGAGAAAGGGCTTGGCCTCTAGGAGTTGGCACTCCAGTCCAGTAGAAATGATTGGCTAGTGGTTTGCTTCAACAGGCGCACAAAGTTGTCTAAAAAGAGGGTAGTTGTGTATTCTGGGATTACAGAGTTCTACAAGATAAATAGTTAGATTTTGAAAGCTAAAGTTAATGAACACACAAACTAAATCCTCTTTGCTGAGGTATGAATACAATGCCTAATCTGAATATGTACTGGAGCATTAAATGTCAATACTAATGAATCGATGGAGGACGGCATGTGAATTCAATGAATATCCCAAAAGGAGACAATTGAATTTGACAATCAAAAGAATTGCTGGAGAAATGCAGTCAAATTCGTTAATGATTTCCATTTCTGCACCCATCGACTCTCATTGTATCCCAAATGCTGAAAAGTGTTCCAGCCTTAGATATATGTCCCAGAAGATTGAACTGCTCTTCTAATTTTCACTAGTTGCAATATTGGTGATATCTGCTAAAGCAGATGAAGAGTGGGTGTATTTTTAAAAAACACACACATGTCTTAGTTCATACTAAAAATGAATACCTTTTAACAGCTTTAAATTAACAAAACCTCCCTTTGAATTATACGCCATATTTTTAACGTGCATATTATATTATTTAATATAATGCATTTTGCTGGCTATTTTGACTAACATATTCATTTTTACACATGCGTTTACCTATTGCATGCATTTTTGCCAACATTGCTTGGTTGGAGGACTGCGTTGGAAAATTCAGATGCATGCAAATTTCAAAAGACGGATGTGTTTCAGTTCTCTATTTTTTGGGAGGGTGGGGGGAGTGTGACTTCAATAAATTTGGCTTTAAGCGTGAACTGAAGCGAATTTCTTCCTGGCCCTTGTGGCAACTACATTATAGCTTTCTTGCTATTTTAAAAGTTTCCCAGATAGTGCTAGCTATTTAGACTTGAAAACTCCTAATGACAGGACATGATTGTTTCTAGGTCAGGCTCTGCTGTACAGCAAACTATCTATTGCTCTCACTGTTTCGTCTCTCTCTTTTTTTCTTTTCTTTTTTTGCCTTCCTGCTGTGTTCGCCCTATTCTTGTTCCTAAATCTATTTGCTTTGACTACTCCTTGTAAGTGATTCAAGGCAGGCACCTATACTTAGCACCATTTCTCCTCTCTTCCAATTATGCACCAGCCTAGTCAGCTGCTATTGCATCCTCTTTTCTGTAGCCTATTTTCCCCCTGTGGACCATAGGGACCACCGTGTGCTTTCTGGTATATAATCCAGAAATTAACCAATAGGCAGAAGACGAAACACTACTTTATTCTAGCCAAAAGCTGCCTCAGCTATAATTGCTAGAAAAATCTTCAGTGCTTTGCTGATTATTTACATTGTGAGATCAGAAAGCACCCCAAGTCTGCTTTTTGGAACACTGTGCCCTGAATTTGATTGTGGCAGAATTTGAGCATGTTACATCTTAAAACCAAATATCTACTGGCATTCGGAGTACATTCCCTTCTGCCACTGATATTATTTTTTGCCTAAATTCTTAAATCAATGAGGTTTTATGTTAATTATTTGCAGAGAAGGGGTGGCCAGGGAGAGGGAGGTGAGACAAATCTTATGGAATAGGGAATGAAGATGTGTTATGTCTTTCAGTATACACTATGTAGTCCTCTGATATTATGGTAAAATCCCTGCTTCTGGTTCTGCCAGATGGGTTTTAAAACAGTACACACCTCATTTAACTCAATTTACTTCTTAATTGATAGTGTTATGAGTTGAGGGGTGCAAGACGCCCTAAATTCTGGATCAAGCTAGTGTTAGAATTTAATTAAGGCTTGTGTGTTAAAACTGGTTGCTAGAGCCATGTGTGTATTTGAGCCCATGTGTGGCACTTCTAGCCCTCTGGAATTATGTGTCAAAAGCTAATTAAGCCAAGCTGGTGCTTCTTGTGATGGGTCCAAAGCTAATTAAGACAGGACTAGCCTCTTTCATAAGCCGATAGCCTGGGAGTAATGAGTGATTAGGACAACAAAGAATCAAGGGCAAATGCAAAAGAGTGGGCTCCCTCCCTCAACTGAGAGTTACTTTGAAAGACAATGCCAGTTGTTAGGTTAGGGTTTAGGATTACAGTTAGGCATTATGCAGCAGAAACAGTAAGCAGTGGGCTGGAGAGAAAATGAGAGCAATTTTTGAGAACAATGGTTGGGGTTTGCTTAAGTCCGAGGCTGCTGTGGCTATGGGAAAAGTCAGATCCTCTTGCGATGTTAACGCTGTGAACCGTTCCACCATAGGCTCAGGCTGTATAGATGTGTAAATAAACCATATATCATAAAGACCACAATCTCCGTTGTGCCTCATTCCAAAGGAAACATGAATCCAGGGTCAGTGCCTGTAATCTCGCCCTGCTCAGAGACTGGGGTGGCATGTATTTCCACAGAAACGACAAAACATACAACAGAAACCTTATTGTTGCCGCCTTAGAACAATTCAAAATAAAACTAAAGACAAACTATTAACAAGATTAAAGAATCCCTTTGAGATGTAATACTAAGAGACTATATTAAGATGATAACAGCAAACAGCAACAAATCAGAGTGACATTTCTCTAAGTTGCAGTGTGTCGTTAAATTTTTTTATTTTTTTATTTATTTGTTGTTGTTGTTAATTGCTCGACAATTGTAATATTTTTGGTAAACTCACTAGCTACTCTGTGCCGTATGTTGAACGCTTGTAGTACAGAAAAAGCCTCCAGGAACTATTCAAGAATTGCAAGATGCCAGCAAACAAAGGAAAGGAAGAAATGGAATTTATAGGCAATGGTGCAGCATGGACACCATTATCAAACACGGAATAGCCAGCTCATTTTAGCGTTAATGAAAATGACTTGTTTATCACCACCCCACCCCAGAGCATGCATGTGAAAGGTTATATAAGAATGATTCCCAGCAAATAGGCCAGATGTGTTTGGGACTGATAATTGCTCAGTCCTCAGTTTTGCTTTTCCTTGGATATGAAAGCGAGATGGACAATATACAAGACACGAGTCTCCCTTCTGTGTTCAAGTCACTATAGGGGTTTCCCCTCCCTTTGCCCTTATTCCAACCACATTACTTCTGCTGCCTGAGTCCAGGCATAAGTTCCTTTGACCACCGTCTTTTTGAGTTTTTGGTAGACCATCATGGGGGTGGGCAGAAGAAAGCACCCTTTGAGTTTGGGTTGCAATGTCTGTGGCTGAAAAGCTCTTAATTACTGAGATCATGAGGTCCCTCGCCGCTTATTCTGGGAGGAGGACAATGCCAGCTAACTACAGGGCCAGTCTTCTGAAGGCCAGAGCAAATGCCCTGGCATGAGGAATCAGTCTTGGGGGGTCCTGCAGATCCTCCCTGCTTCTTGTGTTGGAGAGCTGTGTGTTTAATTCATTGAGGTTGTTTGGGAAACTAGACATCTTTCAGAGCTCAAGTTGGCCACTGGCACTGTTGCTTCCTCACCCAAAAGGTCACCTGTGTGGTGAGCGAGTCCTTTTGGAAATAGCCAAGGCAGTGCTGAATGCCTCCTGTGCAAAAGTCAGCAGCCTAGGGGTTTTCTTTTATTTCTTATTCAAACTACATTCCTTGTGCTGCCTGCAGCCAGGTGGGTGTTCCTTTCCCTTTACCACCCTTGCTTTGGGAACAGGTCAGAAGAAACCATGCTTTGAATCTGGGCTGTGCTTCCAATTCCTTAATTACAGAGATGGGATATTTACTTCCAAGGGTGGCTGTGAAAGAGATTAATAGCTGACTTCCGGGGTGGCGCCATTGGTAATGGCGGATTCCCTCTGATCTGGAGGGACCAGCTCCACGGGAAACGGGTCTTTTCCGCTACGGCGAAGCGGGGACCCTTTCAAAATCACAGGCAGATGAAGCCTGTGACCATGGGACTCGGCGGGCACCTTTAGCGCCCCCCCAACCCGCAAAGGAACCCACTAACGGGCTCCGGAGCGAAGAGGGGGAAGTGGCGCGGTGCTGAGAGTCAACTGCTTCTTCCGTGGAGCGAAGCCGCACAGCCGTTGCCGGAGAGCGCTGCCTTTTTCCTGGGACAATTTGGCTTTTAAAACAATCACCGTGAGTACTTAAATTTCGGACGATTGGACTCTAAATAAGGAATTGCGAGTAGAAAGGAAAATTGGACTTAAAAGTTTATTTCAATTTGGTACTGAAACGGGAAGGTCTAAACAGGAAGTCAGCCTTCCGTTTCTTTGTAGATAGATTAAAGCAAAGACATGGCAAACTAGAGTTCATAAAATCGCTTGTAAAGGATTAACTTTCACCATTTAAAATTGTTGAACCCCCTTCAGAAGCAGGAGAAGAGGGGGGATTTTTTCGGACTGTTTAAACCTGCAGAAGTGAGTGTAAAGCAAAGTAACTTTCCACCGTCTTGATCCTGGAGCGGGGTGTCAGGACTGACGTTTTTTGAAGCTCATTGACCAGAGACAAACGTTTTTGACAGATAGCTAAAAGAAGAGAAACATAGTGATTCCATTGCTCCCTTTCGCATTTTAAAGGAACAAATATTGACAAAATATCTGAAAAAGGAAACTTTGTTGTTAGATCTGTCTTTAAAAGAAAAGAACAAATAGAAGTTTTTCCCCTAGAGGGAGCCTGTGAAACTGTAACCAATTCTGAATCGGGGAGCTTGCAGCTGCTACAGATTACGATCGTGGCAATAGACTTCTGACCTTGCAGGACAATGTATTCAGAAGCTCTGCTGTGTGCTCTCTGTAAAACAAGTGCCCTACTGGAACAGCTACATGAGAAGACGGACTTGATGACTGATGCGATCAGAAATTTTGAACAGGCAGTGGGAAATTATATGGAGCCCACCCAGGAATCAAATCAGGAGTGTGCCCTGACAGAACAGATGAGGGAAGAGGATGTTGCTGAACCTTGGGCGCCAGAGATGGAGGGAGCTGCGGCCCAGCAGGAACATGAGTTCTTGGATTTGACAAATGAACTTGGAAAAAGCCAGATTTGGAAAGATAAAGTTTGGTTTGGTTTGGAAATGGGGGGTTGGATAGACCCCCCTTTGCAGGGATGTTTGGACTTTTCAAGTCTGGTATTGGGCCGTGAGATGTTTGGGGTTGTGGGGGCTCTTAAATTTGGAGGGACTTTGAAACATGTTCTTAAATACCACATGGAGTTTAGTGTGGACTATGGAAAAGGGGCTGATTTGTCGAGAAGGGTCAAAAACATTGTTAAGCTGGAGTTCCCACGAGTGAAAGGAGCAGGAGACAAAGGAAAATACAGCTATAAATATGAAGAAGAGCCGCGGAAGGGACATGGAAGGGACTTAAGGGCCTCGGATATAAGATTACCAGGTTAATGCACTAGACTGATGGGATAGAGAGGACTGACAAAACCCGGGACCAGGAGGAAGAGACGCTGGATGAAGATTGGATTTTTTTTTGTTTTTTTATTAGGATTCTTTTATAAAATTGATGAATGTTAGAAAAATGTTGGAACGAAATTATTTGGCTTTAGCAAAAATATTTAAAGAATTATGTAAGAATATTATGGTTATGAGAAATTGGTAAAAATAAGATTTAAATTTTAAGTTTTAAGGTTTTTTTATAGTAAGATAAGATTAAAATAGATTAAGGTAATGTAATGACAGAATATTATGAAATATGGAAAGGATTTGCTGCGACAATTAACAACTAGGATACAAAAAAAGGGAGGAGGAGGAGGTCAAAGAAAGAAGGTAATGACAGTTAAGGATTTGAGAATATTGGATTTGTTTTTAAATGTTTGTGGTATATTTTTTGATTTTGATTTTTATTGTTTGATGTGGTTTGTTTTTTCTTTCTCTTTTTCTACTTTGTTTTCTTTTGTAATTCTAAAAATTTTTTCAATAAATATCATTTTTTTTAAAAAAAGTGAAAGAGATTAATAGCTACTGGACAGATAGTATATTTAAAGACCCATTTCTTGGTGACTAGGTCAATGGAGACTATCCAAACATATCGTAGTGCATCCTTAGTTTTAGTATATACAGAATAGTTATAGGGTGAGTATGACTTTAGGACTTCAGGACGCGGGTGGCGCTGTGGGTTAAACCACAGAGCCTAGGACTTGCCGATCAGAGGGTCGGCGGTTCGAATCCCAACAACGGGGTGAGCTCCCGTTGCTCGTTCCCTGCTCCTGCCAACCTAGCAGTTTGAAAGCACGTCAAAGTGCAAGTAGATAATTAGGTACCGCTCCGGCGGGAAGGTAAACGGCGTTTCTGTGCGCTGCTCTGGTTCTCCAGAAGCGGCTTAGTCATGCTGGCTACATGACCCAGAAGCTGTACGCCGGCTCCCTCGGCCAATAAAGCGAGATGAGCGCCGCAACCCCAGAGTCGGCCATGACTGGACCCCTTTACCTTTTATGACTTTTGTTAAGGATGCAGTTTATCATTGATTTGGGCCTCTAGAATTTCTTTTGCTTCTCTTCAGATGTCAATGTTTTGTACTCTACTGTTTTGATTCAGCTAGTGGCAGACTGGAGACACTTTTTTTTTTGCATTAGAGGAGGGCCCTACTGGGCTAGGCCAAAGGCCCATCAAGTCCAGGAACCTGTTATCACAGTGGCAACCATGTGCCTATGGGAAGCCCGCAAGCTGGATCTGGGCACAGCAACGCTCTCCTCACCTCTGATTGCCAGCAATTGGTATTCAGAGACACACTGCTTCTGACCGAGATCCCTGAGTTCCCCAGTCATAATTTGGATGGGAACAAAATTTCTTAAATGTTAGGCTTGGGACTATATGGTTTGTGTCTTTTGTGGCCACAAGTTATAGGAAAGGTGCTAAGAGGCAAGATCGCTGAGATGATGGATTCCTGATTGGGAGGGAAGCACAGGGCATTAGAGATAGGGATATTGGACTGTGAATCAGATCAGGGGAACCTTCCACAGACCTATTTTGAACCACAACTCCCACCAGCCCAAGCAATCTGGTGGGCTGATGGGAAGTGTGATCCGAAACATCTGGAAGGTCCCAGGTTGGGGAATGTTGCTCTACTCACAATTGCAGCCTCCTATTTCTGCTTTTGGTTTAAAGGTGGGTGAAGCATAAGCAAAGCATGTCAGTACCTCTCAGCTAGTTTTGTTCCAGATCCCATTTGGAGTTATTTCCATGAAAATGTAGTCTCTTGCAGCTCTTGGGAAATGGTTACATTGGCATTAATGCTTCCAGTGGACAAAGATCAGAGATAACAGTTTTCCCCTTGAAAACAGAGAACCCAGATGCACCCAAACAGGCCATGGAATATGCTCTTTTTGCTGTTTCCATAGTAACTGAAATGAAAGATGGCTCCTGTGACCGAGAAGTGTCTGTTCAGACTGTTGTCCCATTTTTTCCTCATCCAACTGGTATATATCCACAAACCTGTCAAAGCAGTCATGCAATCAAACATGAAGAACTTTAGTAACTAGTTCCCTGTAGGGTATAAAGAAGTAATGTCTATATGGTGGTATCCAGTTTTTCAATTGGAACTATAAAAGGATTGTAAAAGGAAGACCCTGTAAACAATTTCAGAGCTAATTCTGCTAGCGAACCTCATTTGTAAATGAAGACTTTGTCAAATTAAATTGAAAGCAGGTAGTAACTATGAAGTGCTCTCTGTACTCTAATAATTTAGAACTTTAGGATAGTGTAACTATCTAGTTTCCTTTTAAAACAAGTTCAAAGAGAGAGAAACCCTTCCCATTAAGTGACGTCGAGTCAGAAAATTGAAAGTCACCTGTTATACCAAATGAGCCCTGAACAAGTTGTAACCTACTGAGCAAAACTCCATTCACAATTCCACCACACCTCTTGCAGTCACAAAGAGATCAATTGCATCTTGCAGTTGTAGGCATATAGAATAGATAAGAACAGGAGATTACATTGAAAGCATTTGTATATCACCCTGATAAATCTACACATGTCTATTTTGCCATGTGTATATGCTGTGGGAATCTAATGCACAGCCAAACAGATTTCACTGCATGGAAAGTACATGCAGATTTTCGATAGGATGTGATATCCATGCCAGAAAATGTTGCACATACAGGAGCCCTAAGAAGGTCCCAAGACTTTGACCAGTTATATGGCTTGGGCTCACATCTTAGGATCTTGGCTATTAGGGGAACAGGATGCACAGATGACTTATTTTCCTGTTTTGGTGCTTCCTGAGGAGATTTCACCCCTCCCATACCCAAGAATCTCCTGATCATCTCCTGATGGTCTCTGCTGACTCTCCAGAGAGAAGGAGGCGTGTCCTGCCTATCTACTTATTCTGCCCAGCAACATATCTGTGTGTGTGTGTGAGAGAGAGTCAGTCAGTCAGTGTATCGGAGAGAGTGAGAGTGTTAGAGATCCTAAAGATAAGGTTGCTGCTAAGAGCAGCTGCAGACTCTCAGTGTAGCATTGATTTATGCTTAGAATATTCAGCTCTGTATATAGTTTTGTATCATAGTTGTAGTTATAGAATAAAAGGAAGATATTCTACAGAGCTGCTCTCCGAGTGGTTTATACTCTGCAAGACTCTGCAAAACTCTGCTGCGCAACGACTGTATTATTGAGACAGTGAATCCGGTGCTCTCAGCTCTGAGCTGTGAGTCCACAGCACTGTGACCGTTTCCTGTGAGAAGGAGGTCTCTGGCGGTGCTACCCAGCTCGCCTAGCCCAGTCGGGGTTGAGGTGCAAGAGTCCAGTTGGTGCACTGGCTCTAGGGCGATGCTGACATCGGTTATGGGCCCAGTCGTTGTTCCAGTCGTCTGACCTGGCGTTGTTCCAGTCATCCCAGTCGTCCCAGTCGTCCCAGTCGCCAGAGGTTTCTGTTGCTGATTGCCGGACGGTGGAACGGACGCTGCATGCTGGACTGATTTGCGGTGCCCAGAAGCAGAGCTGTTTTGGAGCAGAGTGTTCAAGCTGCCGCTGTTGCTGTTGCTGCTGCTTGATTTATGGACGTATGTTGCTGACTGCCAAAGAAAGAAGATAGCATCCCTGTTTGCCTGTTAATTGCGCTCTGAGTGGGAGAGAGAGTGGCTGAAGGAGTCAAGGCTTTATCTGTGTTGCACGAGGGAAGTGTCTTGCTCTAAGTAATAGCAGACATGGCCTGTGCACATTCTGGCCAGATGGCTCTGTCCTTTCCTCTCCTCACGCCTGAAACCTATGCAGTTTGGCAAGTAAAGATGAAAGCGCTTTTACAGAGGGAAAAGCTATTTCACACGATAGAAGATGACCCTCCAGATAAGGATGATGATGATTGGGCTGAGTGGCATGCTGCAGATATGAAAGCCCGAGGGACAATTATTTTGAGTGTTTCAGACCACTTGCTGGTGAACTTAGAGGGTCAAGAGACTGCACAAGCTGTTTGGCATAAGTTGAGAGATATGCATCTTAGACAAAATGCTGGTTCCAGTGTGATTTTCTTTAAGAAGCTGTGCAGGCTGCAGTTGGAGAAAGGTGGTGATTTGCCTAGCCATCTATCTCAATTAAAGCGTCTCAGACAGGACCTTGTTCAGCGAGACCTGGCTATTTCAGAGGCTGTGTTTGCAATGCTGATGATCAATAGCCTAGATGAGTCTTATGATGGAGTGGCTGCCCAGATTTCCACAATGCCTTCTGACCGGCTAACAGAAGATTATGTGTCTAGCGTGCTCTTGAATGAGTGGGATCGCAGACAGGCTGTTAAAGAAAGCCGGGACTGTGCTGTTAAAAATATGCTTGAAAATGTGCCTGAGTCTTCAGCAGGGGAAAGTGAAAGTGAAACTGCTGCTGTTAAAGCTTTGAAATTGAAGCGGTGCTTTTCGTGTGGAGCACAAGGCCATTTGAGTTTCCAGTGTAAGAAGTCTTCAAAGAAGAAGGGAAACTTCAGAGGCAGAGGGGGAGGAGGACGAAATCCCCATGCACCTGCTACTTCAAAGGCTTTGATCTCTCGCTGTTCCAGTCAACGTGGGCGGAGTTTCTTCGTGGTCGACTCTGGCTGTTCAAACCACGTGGCCAAAGATAAGAATCTCTTTGTTCAGCTTGAGAAGCAAGAGAAAGAAATTCATCAAGCAGATGGGACAGTTCTCACGAGTGTGGCTCAGGGAACTGTGTTCTTAAAGAGCCTGAATGCAACTATTAAGAATGTCCTGTATGCGCCTGATATTCAGGACAATTTGTTGAGTGTTTCCCAGCTTGATCGTCAAGGGTTTAAGGTGGTGTTTGCTAAATCTCGCTGTGAAATTCTTAGAGATGGCAAGCTCATTCTGTATGCAAAATGTGTAAATGGATTGTACCAATTGCCTTTTGTTTCAGGTACAGGCACTGCAGAAGCAACTGAGAAAGAGTGTTGCAATTTGTCTGTAGATAAGAATGAGAAGTTGCATGACCAATGTATTCATTATTACCACCGTATTTATGGTCATTTGAATTTCCAGGCTGTGGCAAAAATGCCTGATATGGTTCAGGGTATGAAGTTGAAAGAATGTCCCTACCACATGAAATGTGTTTCTTGTTCTGAGAGTAAGGCACGGCAAGCTCCCAAAGGTACAGAGTCTGGGAGAGAGGCCAAGAAACCATATGAAGTCATTCATGCAGACTTAGTGGGGCCTCTAGCGCTCTCTAGAGGCAATTCAAGGTTTTTCATGGTTCTGATAGACTCCTATTTGAAATATGTTTGGGTCTATATGCTGCAGAAAAAGGCTGAAGCCTTTACCAAGTTTCGCCAGTTTTGTAAATGGCTCAGAAATGTACATAATGAGAATGTGCGTTTTCTTTTCACAGACAAGGGTGGAGAGTTTTGTTCAGAAGAGTTTGAGAGTTTTCTTTCTGAACAGGGCATTGAGCATAGGACAGCCACGCCCAGATCACCCTGGCAGAATGGTTTATGTGAGAGAGTAAACCAGACCCTGCAGCAAGGAATCAGAACGCTGTTACATGATTCGGGGCTACCCAATCCTTTTTGGGCCGAAGCTCTTTCGTTTTTCTGTCATGTGTATAACAGGAGGTACCAGTCTAGTATAAATTGCACCCCATATGAGATGCTTCACGGAAGAAAGCCATGTGTAAAGCATTTTAAAATTTGTGGTTCGGAGGTTTGGGTGCACACCTCGCAGGGTGACAAACTGAGCAAGTGTGGAGAACATGGTGTTTTCCTAGGATATGAGAAAGGGTCTTATCGTGTTCTGATCACAGACACAAAAACCATAAGGCTGACCAGGAGTATTGATGACAATCCACAATGGGACAGAGTTGGCGTTTTTCAGTGCCATCCCATTTGTGATGATGGTGCTAAAGGGGCAAAGAAAGTTAAGAGGGAGGCAAGTGTTGTTGGTGGTGATAATCCTGATGCCAATGTAGTTCCAGATGATGGCACAGATTATCAGAGCCCAAAAGCCTCAGGTGAGTCTGACGCTGACTCAGACTTAGCAGCTTCATATACTTTAGCTCCCCATTCTCCCAAAGAGGAGGAAGCACCAGAACAAGAGGATCAGAGAGTTTTGCGCAGATCCGAGAGAACAACCAAGGGTGTACCACCGAAAAGGTTTTCTGAAGAGTTTGCAAAGACTGCGGTCACGAGCAACTCTGGTGGGGTTTTCAAACCTAGCATGAAGTGTGCTGAGAGTAGTAGCACAAAACGCTTTATTTATTTCCTTACCTGATATTTGAAGGAAAGCGTGTATTTGAGTTCTGAAAAATGGTTTGTTCAAATCTGCCTAATTAGAAATGTCAATTTGTATTTGAAAGGAAGAAATGTGTGTGAAGATTTTTCCAGAAGCTGCTTATTCAATGGTATTGTAAAAGTGTTTTATATGCCGGGAGAGAGATACCTGCAGATATGTTAACCAAGGTTGTAAGCAGAGAACAACTTTTGGAGTGTATGTGCAAATTGCAGTTATGTTAAAGATTCTTGAAATGGTCGGATGAAATGGGGGAGGATGAGGAGATTTCACCCCTCCCATACCCAAGAATCTCCTGATCATCTCCTGATGGTCTCTGCTGACTCTCCAGAGAGAAGGAGGCGTGTCCTGCCTATCTACTTATTCTGCCCAGCAACATATCTGTGTGTGTGTGAGAGAGAGAGTCAGTCAGTCAGTGTATCGGAGAGAGTGAGAGTGTTAGAGATCCTAAAGATAAGGTTGCTGCTAAGAGCAGCTGCAGACTCTCAGTGTAGCATTGATTTATGCTTAGAATATTCAGCTCTGTATATAGTTTTGTATCATAGTTGTAGTTATAGAATAAAAGGAAGATATTCTACAGAGCTGCTCTCCGAGTGGTTTATACTCTGCAAGACTCTGCAAAACTCTGCTGCGCAACGACTGTATTATTGAGACAGTGAATCCGGTGCTCTCAGCTCTGAGCTGTGAGTCCACAGCACTGTGACCGTTTCCTGTGAGAAGGAGGTCTCTGGCGGTGCTACCCAGCTCGCCTAGCCCAGTCGGGGTTGAGGTGCAAGAGTCCAGTTGGTGCACTGGCTCTAGGGCGATGCTGACACTTCCATGCAGCCACTTCATTGGAAAGATAGTCAAGACCTCCATTTTGGATGTCATGAAGGACAGGAAATAGGAAGTATGAATCACGTGTGCTTCCTATCGTCTCTCCTCTTGAAGCTTGAAAACATATGCATTTGTAGCCACTGCACATGCTTTCATCATATTAGTTGGGAGATGTCTCACAGTGAAATTGGGCCTAGATTTACCACCATCAAAATAAAGATTATCAGTTATGGCTTGGTGCTGTTGAATTTCAAGTTCTTCATAAAGCTGTGCACCACCAGAATGCATGGGCCTATTGAGAATGAGTCCTTACAGCAATTTTATATGGGATTATTATATCTGAATGGAATGGGATGAAAATTGTTAAGATTTTGAAACGCAGAAAAAATGTAGAAGAACGAAGACTCAAATCTAGCACGCTGGGAGGCCAGTTTGATAAAATCATATAATTTGACATATGAATAATTGGCATTAATAATTGTATTACTTGGATAAAATTGGTATTTTAGCCAATTAATGAGGCTGATAGTGGAACGGTATTGAAAAATCAATAAAAACATATTGAGAGAGAGAGAGAGAGAGAGAGAGAGAGAGTCCTTTGCCTTCTCTTTGCAGTCGGTTTATTGTAAATTAATATTATATCGTTAGAATGTGCCATGCATCCTGGGGACAGACAAGTCCCATGTCATTGAGATGGGGAGAAAATGACAAGGGTTATAAACCCAGTATTCAATCTCTTTACTTCACTTGGAAAAACACAGAAGCAAAATGTCAATGGCATGGCTTGGTTGAGTTCAAAGGCCAAAACAAATTTTATGATTCTCTGTCAATGAGATTGAGGGGACATGACGTCTTTCTGGTCTGGAACACTCTCCTTTTGCATCTATGGACTCTAAATAACCCAGGGCTGGGAATGAGCAGGAAAGCAATCAATCTGTTTTTATAAAGAAAGGAATTATATAGAACAGCAGTGGCCAACTCCTAGGGGTGGGCATAATGCACAGTGTCAGAAGCTCCAGAGAAGGGACCATTGCTTAGTGGTAAAGCATATGCCTTGCATGTAGAAGGTCCCTGGCTCAAAGCCAGCCATCCTTAGTCTTTAAAAAAACAACAACAGATTAGGTGGCACCCGATTGGAAAGACTTCTGCCTGAGATCTTGAGGAACTGCTGTCAGTCATAAGATGAAGCCAAGCTCTCCTCACTGTGATGTTCCCTTTTTCTTCCACAATAGTCTCCTGGGGCCAGCTCTAGTTTGAGATCCTCTGGAAGGTCTCATCTTCCTAGTGGGCTTATCTGGCAGTGGGTTGCAGTCCTCAGAGCAAGAAGGAGCTTCTGGCTGCCATTTTACGCTCCTGCACAATGTATCGTTGCTCTAGGGTGTTGTGGGAAATAAAAATGGCATCTAGACCTAGCCACTCACACAATGGGGAGCCCAGGGCAGGCATTAGTGGTGAACTCTGCTAGGATTGCAGCAGCTGTCCAAGGATGCCGGCCCTGCATTGTCCCCATGGGTCCAGTGGCAGGAAAAAAATTGTGTCAGAGTCTGAATGCTGCCTGTGAGATGCCACTGCTATAGAAGGATGATGACAGCAGACAGAAAAGAATAATTACTGCTGCAAAGAGCTAAAGCCTGGTACATATGATTTGCATGGGTTTTTTTAGCTGATTCCCTCCCCACCCACCCACACTTGTGGTAGCACTCTCATAATGTCAGATGTGACTTTCTGGCCTTTTCACCACATTAAAACTTTCTACAAGCACAGCAGGGAGCAACCTCAGCACACACCGAAGAGGGGGAAATGGCTGACAATAGCACAGTAGTCATGTGTCTTAGCCTTGAGGTGGTTGCACTAGAGGTTTTGTGTGTGTGTTTTAGCTGACTTGGAAACCAAGCAAGCAACATTCAGGAAACTGACATAAGTTTGCTTTGTTTGCAATCTAAACCTTAGGTTAGTTTTCCTGGAAAAGAGGCACATCCTGGAAAAGAGCCGGGGTTGTGATGCTATCACAGAAAGGATGTTGTCTAGATAGTGGAGGAGGTTACTCTTAGGGTGTTTAGCATTGGGAGTTCAGCAAATGATATGATTAGTATTTGCACTCATACGTTTTGACAGGCCATCATTGAGTTTCATCACACCTTAGGTCAGAATGGAAGCGTCAGTAACTTGGGGTGCATGTCTTAAAGATGAGGTGAGCATTAGGATCACTGAGTTCTTCTCCACTTCAGGTTTTGTTGTGGGGTATAGAAGGTCTTGAATGCCACACCGCTTCTTTTGCGTGTGCTTTTTCTGGGGTCATTGGAGCTTTTTCTCACCAGAGTTTCGTGTACCAGCCCAGATTCTGTAATGTGAATAGTTTCTGTTTCTCCTCAGTTCACTACTGTAGGGATATCGCGGAGTGGGCAGTGGGGTCCGGAGGGAGCACACTCCCCACCAGCAGGCAGTCACAGTCTGCCTGCACGCGTGACCCTGGGGTGCAGGGCACATCCCCCCCCCCAGACAAGCCACAGCTGTCTGTACATCGTTCCCTCTGTCTGACCTTTTGCAGTCTCAGCAGTCTGCGGTGTCCTGTCTGTAACCTTTGTCCCTTAGATCTTTTGTCTCCTTCGTCATACACTGTGCAAAGGGAAAATGACGCTGTGGAAACGGGTGCCAAAATAACTTTGTACCACCCCAAGATCTCGGGACGGAAGATGTGTAAAGGTCACAGGCCAAAATGTATTTGCCTGGCTTGCATATTTGTCTCAATAAAAGGAGGCTCCACAGGCCTAGCGAGCAGCTCGCTTCAGCTCACCTGTGCGCAGCTCACTGATGATCACCCCCAGTCTTGTGCCTTCACTTCACACTACTTGTCCACTAACTCAGTCATGGTGGATCATGAAAAGTACTGGATGACATCAGAATGCTGCATCTCCAATCAGAATTGAACATGTGTTGATGTCACTGAGGGCAATGTAAATAAATCAGCAAACTTTTTTCTTGAGAAGTGCTGCAACATTTCTGAAAAGGGGAAAACTGAATATTTTTAGTCTGGCTCCAATGCTATTTTAGATCATTAAAAAAACAAATGCATTACCAGCTCTGTAGATCCTACAACCTTAGGTGAAAATTCAGTGACCTGGTTGCTCATCAGTATGCCGCTGGTGTGAATCTGACCCTTTCAAAAGTACCTATGCAACCTTCACTTTTTGACATCCTTCTCTAAAGAGAGTTCTCCCTAGAACATTATCATTTTGACATTTGTTCCTTCTTTTCTCCACTTCATAGCTCAGCTATTACTTCAGCTCAGATTACTCACAGATGCACTTCTAATCCTTGTCCAGCCTTGTGTCTGTTACTGTATATTTCATCTTTAATTGGCCTATTACTTCACTAAAGGGAAGATGTCCAACACTGAACTTTTTTGTGCTTGTTGCCTCTTAGCGCACCTCCTTTCGCCTTTATCTGTTTTGTTCTCTGTTGGATTTATCTTTGAAATTGTAACCAGAATCACCTGAGCCCTCGGCCTTTTGAGATCTCTCCATCTTCTCAGTGCCCTTTCCCCTCCACATAATGCTTATCAAACAGAATTTCTTCTTCATCCCTAATAGTAATTTTTTTTCTTTCTGTGGGTTCCTGCTCCTGAAAATCAAAGTACATCTCATGCCATACCACCTTTATTGTGGCCTCCACTGACAAGCCAGGTCAAGACTCCATGTCCTGACAAAAAAGCCGTGCCAGAACCTACTGATGACTTGGGAGCCCTGTTGTTGTTGTTGTTGCTGCTCCTACTCCTAGTTATGAACTCCTACCTGTTCATTTGTCCTTCCTCTTTCTCTGGGACAAATCCCAACCATCAGACAGAGAGGGCTGCTGAGCCGCTCTTGTGCTTCCTCATCCATTTACTCTCTACCTCATTGTGGGATGGCACTAGGGACAGACAGATCAGTCTATTTCAAGTCAGCTTCACATGTGTTAGGAGGTCCCAGATTCAATTTCTGGCATCTCCAGGTAGTGATAGGCATGTCCCTAGTCTGAAATTACGCCAGTCAATGTTGACAGTACTGAACTAGACGAACCAATGGTCTGACTCAGGGCTTGTCTAGAAAGCCTAGAAAGCACAGGGCTGAGCAGTTTTCTGTTTGCCCTGCCACTTTCCTCAGGAAAACCCGCTCTTTAGTGTGGAATTGGAGCAAATGTCAATCCGAGGAAAACTTCAGGTTTTCCTGGGGGAAAGCAGCAGAGCAAGCTGAAGTTTGGGTGAGCCCTCAGTGTAAGAAAATTCCCTGTTTATTCATCATCATCATCATAAATTTTATTTATACCCTGCCCTCCCCGGCAAAAACCAGGCTCAGAGCAGCTAACATCAAATATATGACACATTACCATAAAATCAAGCAATCAGTTAAAATACATCTTAAAATCAAATTAGAATCAAAGTGAAACCCAATCAGATGGCAATCCTCAAAGTAGGAATGAGGACCTTAAATGCTCATAAGTATTCCATTTTGTTTCTGCATCAATCAGCACATCTTTTAAAACAGCATGCGATGATTCACATTTTTTATGTATCTATTTTTTCACAAAGCATTGTGTATGCAATTTGTATGCAATTTTCCCTTAAAAAATTATTCTTTTTACCCATTTTAGCCCAAAATGAACATTTTTTAAAATGCCTTTAACCTAGAATACACATTTTACACACCTGTGTTATATTTATGAACCAAAAACTGAATTACAAAATTCAGAAAATGTGAAAAGTGAGGAATAACTGCATTCTGATTAGCATGTTTGTTTAGGAAGTTCAGGCTAATGTGGACCAAATGAAATCCTCAGACAATTGGAACACTTCCTATACTGCTGCAGTGCAGCAGATCTTCTTTTTTCTCCCTGACAGTGGATAGTCTGCCTAGCCACGCCACACCTTCCAGTTTCCCAGCCTCCGCTCCCACAGTCCACCTCCTTACCATCCGTGTTTCTAGGGAGAGAGTGTGGGAAACAGGCAGCCAATCCTAGTGAGTAGTAGTAGCTGCCACCCACTTATCATGTGGGAGGAGTCAGTGCACAGTGGGAGTGGACAGCTAAGCCCCTCCCTCTAACCTGGAGTTGGCACTAAGCTGCTGTTAAGACACTAGTTTTTATTTCAGCTCATTGGTCTTATACCAAGTCAACCCATTGGTCTATCTAGCTCACTATTGTCTACACCAATGTCTACCAACTTGGTGCTCAGTTGTCCTGGCTAGGGCTGATGGGATTTGTAGTCCGAACTATTGTAAGGGGCACCAAATCTACACTAACCAACAGCAGTGCCCCAGGCTTTCAGCCAGAGGTCTTTTTTTTTTTTAACCTAGAGATGCCAGAGATTGATATCTTCTGCATGCAAAGTAAGTCCCACTGAGCTACAGCCCTTCAAAATTCATTGTTTTATACCAGGGTAGGCAATCTACATGACATAGATCGCAAAGGCTCAGATATTGCTGTTTACTGGCTCGTCCATAGACTGGTTGTTTTGGAGAAGAAGATAATTTTATGAAGAGAGAAGCTTAATGGGGCCAGTAAAGCCCTAAACTGCCTCAGTCCTGTATAGCTGAAGGAGTGTCTCCACCCCCATCGTTCAGCCCGGACACTGAGGTCCAGCACTGAGGGCCTTCTGACAGTTCCCTCATTACGAGAAGTGAAGTTACAGGGAACCAGACAGAGGACCTTCTCGGTAGTGGCGCCCACCATGTGGAACGCCCTCCCTTCAGATGTGAAGGAAATAAGCAGCTATCTTCTCTTTAAAAGACATCTGAAGGCAGCCCTGTTTAGGGAAGTTTTTAATATTTAATGCTGTATTGTTTTTAACACTTGATTGGGAGCTGCCAATGGCTGGGGAAACTCAGCCATATGGGCAGGGTATAAATAATAAATTATTATTATTATTATTATTATTATTATTATTATACAGGAGCAGACCCTTGGCATTGCATTGCCTGTGCTTCACTTAATGCATGTTTAAATAGATCACAAAAAATGATTAAATGCTTCATGGTTCTGAATCCAATAGATGGTTCTGAGCACTCTGATGTGGTTATTGTTTTGAAATCATTTCACACATTGGATCTAAGCCCCACCCCCACCCCCTATTTCAAGGATTTAGCTTTCTAGTACATGAAACAAGATGAGGATAGAGGCAGGTCCTTTCACCCTTCTAGTAAAATTCTTCTTGGGACTCCATTGAACTTGATGGATCTGGGCTGGGGAATCTGTGGCCCTTTGCTTGCTGTTGGCTTGCAACTTTCATCAGCTCCAGATAACAGGCCCAATGGTCAGCAACATCTGGAGGCCACGGGTTTCCCTCTCTTGCCCTAGACTGTAGAAAACAATGGATTAAAATGCTGTAAGGAAATTGTTGCTCAATTGATTTGAATGGAGTGATTCCTCACTAGGTCAAATTACACAATGAATTGAAACACCATTGTATTACTTTTTTTAAAATGCAGACCATGGTGGGAAAGCAAATTCAGTACCTTGTTTTATTTATAGAAAACGGCGCTGAGCCATGCTTGGGATTGTATCTTAGTCATGCATTTGACACATGAATCTACGGCTGCTGTAATGAAATATGCAGCTAAATCTGTAGCCATTGTGCATGTTTTCTGTATCCAAGTTATAGATAGTCTGTTGTATTGTCATCGGGTGCTGTTTAAAAGGTGTTGAGTAAGTTTCCACTCAGACTGTTAAATACCAGTGGCATTCAGGGAATCTCTTATGCCTCGTGAAATCAGATCTTCCCTGTTCCCTTCCCCTGGAATGGAAAAGCTGGGAGGCGCTGCCAAAAATGAATAAGCAACCATAATGAAACATGTCATACACATCCTGCTTGTATTATATTTCAGCTCTGCAAAAAGAAAGTAATATATTATTTAAAAATCTAAAGTAATTCACTTTGCTAAACCTCTCAATCCAATATCAATGCAACAGTTACTTTCATGACATATGTAACTTGCACCTCCATTTAAAATTCCAACCAGCTAAAGAGGAAAGTCATGTGGATTTTGAAAGACCTTGTTCAATACACTGCTTGCTTATTATAGCTTACAGATTTAAAGCTACAACTATTCGGGCAGGAGTTTGGTTTTTATTTTTACTTTCCTTTTTGCATGAAAAGTGGGTTCATAAGGAGTGCTGGTGTTTCTTCTCTCAAGGAGCCAATGAAAGAGTCAAATTGCCGTGCCCAAATTTATCAATGGGTGCCGCTGGCTACAGAGTGCCTGCTGAAGCCAGAAGGTTTCTAATAGATTGCAATTCATTTTAAGACTCCACCTTCACAACCAGAAGGCGGAATGCCCTACTCTTCTTAAAGTGCCACTTTTGCAAGCAAAGAAAGCTACATGCCATAGGGATCCTCTGGTACAGCAGGTAGACAAACATCATGCTTGCAGAATTGGCTTTGTTTACCACTAGAACACCAAGGTTCGCTAACCAAAGCCTGGTTCAAGTCATGGCTATGGGGGTGGAGCCGGATGTGAGGCATGGTTTGGGGGCACAGCCAGATACCTCTTGCACCCCATGCAACTTGGGTTAACTTGCATATTCTAAAGCAAATCTGCACCTGAGTTACGGCAGACCAGGCATTCCAACACAAAACTCTTTAAGTGACCAGTCCAAGGCAACTGATCAATTTTCCTATATTGAGGCACAGAACAGTGCAGCTTGAGAACTAAGAAATTAGCAGAGCAAGCAGTCTAGACATCCCTGAGAATGCCTTGCCTCACAAACATGACATGAGCACCACAGCGTGCTTCTCGCTAGGGTTCCTCAGCAACTGACATTCGGAAGCACACCACCTCTGATCCAGGAGATAACATATAGCCACTGTGATGGGAAGCTATTGATAGCCTTCTTCTCCATAAATATGTCTAACCCCCTTCTAAAGACACCCCAGTTGAGGGCCACCAACATATCTTGTGGTAGCAAATACCTTTGGTTAGCTGCACGGTGTAAAGAAGTACTTTCAGAACAGACAACAGCATTCAGCTTCATTTTTGACACTGGTTCTAATAGTAAGAGAAAGGGATAAAAACATCTTTCTTCACATCATGCATAATTTCCTACATCTCTATCATGTGCCCCCTTACTCGAAACCCCACCTTGCAGTGCATTATGCAGCGCATCATTTGGTGCCAGATGCCCAAGAAGGTGGAAAATCATTTTCCAGCCCTGTCATATATATTTTTTGCACCCATTTATATATACACATACATATTATACAATCTAATCCCTCCCTGGCATTTAGTGCCTATTATCAGTAATCCCCCTAGTTCTTCTGAAACATGCTGCCCCCATTTGCTGAGCCAAACTTGCATTATTCTGCATCTGAAATGTTACCAACATCCGGTGCATCTTATGGCCAGTAACCCAAAAAGCACAGAATTTTAGGCTTCTCTGCAGACTTTTAAAAGATCACACAAAAACTAAACACCTGACCTGAGGCTGACCAGAGACCACATGTGATGGCTTTAATGTGACTACTGTTTTTATTATCTTAATATGACATCATTGGCCATCTGGCTGGTTTGAAAGGGAAAGGAAGCTCTAATCCTGTGCTGTAATAGTAACTAAGAAGCGCACGAGTAAATCTCTTGGATATTTTTTTTACGTTTTGCTCTTGAAACTAACAGACCCGTTTTGCTTGTAGTCATAAAATGCTATTTTATAGCTCTGTCCCTTCCAGTTTATTTTGCTACATTACACACACTTTGTAATATTTTGCATGATTTTGGTTCAGTTTATCCACTTATTTTTGGTTTGCACCTTTGATGCACAACACACACAAAGTAGCCTTCACTAACCAGGTACCTTCCAGATGTTTTGAACTACAGTTCCCATTAGTCCCAGCAAGCATGGCCGATGGTCAAGGATGATGGGAAATGTAGTCCAGAGCATCTAGAGGACACCGGGTTGGCACAGACTGAAATAAAGCAACCAGTGATTATGGACTGCTAGGCTATACTGTACTCACTTACCTGGAAGTAATACCCATTGAACTCTTTAACTTAAATTGCACAGAAGATGTAGGAGATGGCTTAAATAAAGAAAATGCCTATATGTACATAGTTTTCAAATGGACTTTTCTAGTTAATGTTAATGGTCCTAACAGTGCATTGGCTCAAACCACAATTTACCATTTTGTGGATGAACTGCAGGATAATGGACCTGGGAGTGCAGGGAGAGGTACAAACAACCAAACATAGGAAACAGCCTCATAATATTTGAGACCCTTCGGTCCATCTAGCTCAGTATTGTCTACACTGACTGCCAGCAGTTCTCCAGGGCTCCAAGCAGGGTTCTCTCCCAGTCCTACCTGGAGATACCAGTGATAGAATCATAGAAACCTGGACCTTCTGCATGCCAATCAAAACTGCCCAACCTTGGTTCTGGAGATGCTCTACCCTTGAGCTACAGCCCTTCTCTGTGCACTATCGAAAAGGAAAGAGAAAAGGGTGGTAACTGAAAGGCATGTGGCAGTGATGGGTCGCAGATATGAAGATGCTGACCTGTGGTGATGTGGACATAGGAACGTAGAGCATAGGAAACATCTAGGAAGCTGGGACGCTGCCTTACACCAAGTCCATCTAGGACTGACTGAGAATGGCTCTCCCAGCCCTGCCTAGAGATGAACCAGGGACTTCCTGCATACAGAACATGTGCTGCAGCCCTTGCCCTGTGGAGAAGAGAGTGTGTGTGCTACAGGGTGCAAAGACATCGGACAAACAGACAGAGAGGTTCAGAGAGACCTGTGGAGGTGCAGACAGAGGAAAGCGGGATGCAGAAGGGAAAAGGTGGTTAACAGGAAATGCATTTGAAAGAAAACATTTACAATAATGACCAAAGTGCTTCTCTCCTCCTCACATACTCATGCAGCCCTCTTGTGGTAATAAAAATGCAAAAGTGGCCCTCATCTCAGATGTGATGCGAGTGGTCCACTCCTAGTTTAGGGTTATCCCATAAATGCTTAGAAGAAGAAGCTAATTCAAATTCAAATAGAGCTCCTTTTTTAAAAATTGCTCACTTAATTTCCCCTCTTTTTCTTTTTAAAAATAACTTAGGGCTCCGTCCCAAGAGAACTCTGCGCCTACTGCTTTGGACTGGAGAAGAACAAGGCGGAATAGGAGCTGAACAATACTACAAGATGCATAAAGTAAGCAGTCTGGTGGAGCAATATGTATTTCATGACAGTAGCCATTCCTTTTGCAGTTTGATTTATTTAATTTCATACTTCAAATGTATGGGATGAAGGGAAGCAATGAAGCTATGAAATGGTTTTGGCCTAGAGGTTAAGCCCATTTTTTATGAGGGAAAATTAGGATCCCCATTAGGATGTAGGAAACAAACAAGGCATATTATCCAGATAAGTATCAGAAACAAACGCCATCATCCGAGAAGCTAGGGCAAAGAGAGGGTTAGATAAAACGTTTGCACTAAGCATAACTTAGATTCCAACCATTGTTTCATTTCAGACATATAGGCAAACCATGATTTGAGAAGTTCTTTTTCCTTGCCTCCCCTGAGAATCCCTCCAGCAGCCTCCAAGGGTGGAGCAACACCCCAAACCATAGTTTGGCCTTGCTGAATGGGGACTGATGGGGGCAGTGGCCCAGAAATACCCAGAGGGCACCAGTTGGGGGTGGCTGCCTGTGATAAGAATAGGGGTTGCTCGTGCGTAAGTTGCTGCCACTCCTGGCTAGGTTGCCTGGTTAAACCTTTCCTGTCCGGACAGCCCTTCACTTCATGGCTGTCTCAGTCGCTAGCAGAATCTGTCAGTGGGCGTCTCTTAAACCTTTTCCAGCATAAAAGCTGTTTGACGCCAAGTCTCCTCCGATTCTCCCTGCGCGGAAGTCTTCTGCGCAGGGAGGGTGTGGGTAGCGGAGGACCCGTGCTCTCCCCGCTGGTCTCCGGCGAGGAGTCCTGGAGCCCCCTCGCCGATTCCCCCATCTGCCCCCCTTTATCCCTGGTGTTACGCTGATTTCCTTCCCCAGCTGATGAGCTGCCTCTCTCCCTGCTGGGCCCTTCTCCAGCATCACTTGGGAGCCTAGCCCCCGCCTCTGGCTCCGATGTCAGTTCCCTGACACTGCCCTACATATTGCCAAGCTGCTAACTTGATTTTCCACAAAGCAAAATTTAAAGCGAATTTAGAGTTTCCTCGACAAGATGAAACTTCAGAGAAATTTTGAAGAAAGCTAAAGCCCTTTCAGTTGAAGTAACATTTCCCAGGGAGGTTTTTTCACATTCTTGTGTGTGATAGACCCAACAGTCACCCTTCTTTGCATCACTTGCAGTCACACGAACCTGTTTGTTCTTGATTTTAATTACAGGAGTGTACATCTTCTCTTCTCATGAGGTGGCCAAAGTATTGGAGCCTCAGCTTCAGGATCTGTCCTGAGTGCTCACTAGAAGGACAGATCCTGAAGCTGAGGCTTCAATACTTTGGCCACCTCATGAGAAGAGAAGACTCCCTGGAAAAGACCCTGATGTTGGGAAAGATGGAAGGCACAAGGAGAAGGGGACGACAGAGGACGAGATGGTTGGACAGTGTTCTCAAAGCTACCAGCATGAGTTTGACCAAACTGTGGGAGGCAGTGGAAGACAGGAGTGCCTGGCGTGCTCTGGTCCATGGGGTCACGAAGAGTCGGACACGACTAAATGACTAAACAACAACAACACATTTTTATCAGCACTGCAGTAGATTGGAGGGGGGAGGTTAACCCTTTACTTTCCCACTCTGATCTTGATTAAAATCTCCACAGATTGAGGTCAAGCTTGGGGTAGGAGGAAGCTCCCATTAGCACCATGGGATCTTTTGTCCTTAGCTGAACTGCAACACTAGGGGAGGGGGGTGTTCATTGAGAGTGCAGTGGGGGAGGAAAGGGTTAAACCACCCCTCACTGTGCACTGCATTCCTGATATTTAAAAAAAAAAATCCCCCCTCTCTGGCTGCCTGCTATTAAATAAAGCAAAACCAATGATGTGGCTGCAAGTCATACAGGTATAGTCAAATGTAGTTAGGCCCTTAGGATCATGATTTGTGAGGCTTTCCTACAAACCGCAGCAGAGTGCCTGCAGTTCTTTCAGTTTAGGTTGCTGACTCTGATATCTTTGTGCCTTGCAAGCTGGGGGTGACAATGTTTTCCTTTCGTGGCTTACTACATGCCGAGTTGCGCATATGCTCTGCATTTGTCCCGCCTTGCAAAATCATTTTAAAAATATATTCCGCCATGACTAGATCTTATGGATATCATCAGTGGTTTTCAGAAATAATTGACTGTTTGCGATTTGGGCTGGAAGAAAAGAGGAGCAAAAGAGGTTATGCTATGTGCCTCGTTTATTTTAACGGTGTACTTTATGACAAGAAGTTGGACTCAGATCAAGAAGGATGCTTCTACGACAGCTTCAGAATGTGATTTTTTTTTGCCAGTTAGTGTTAGCCATATAGAATGAAACATGTTCAGAAAATCGCCGACATTTTTTCTGGTGCCTTATAAATTTTTAAACAATCCTTTTAAAATTAAAAATTAGGCTGAATGTAACATGCAACAGCATTTCCATGTTTTTTGTGGGATTTGTTTGCAATTGTCTCTTCAAAGGATGGTATGAAATGAGGGATAACTTGATAAAATTGTCTCTGAGCCAATGTGATCATTGTATAAACATGTCATTGCTAACCTAGTTATGACTTCTTATAATTACTTCCTCAAAAATTAAGAAGTAAACTTTATGTAGAAGCCACCAGTTGCAAACTATACAGGTATATGTGTATGCATATATATGTTCATATACATGTCTGTGTTTATACACACACACACACGAGAGAGAGAGAGAGACAGAGACAGAGACAGAGACAGAGACAGAGACAGAAACACAGGCATACACATGGATGGTGGAGTTGCTAGGTTCATCAATGGAGGAAGTGTGGCTGAGCCATGAGACCCCAGCAACCCCCCTGAATACTTTGACTATGGGGGAGAGGACTTACTTGAACCCCCATGGTGGTTAGAAGTATAGTAATGGGTCTACATGTGTACACCAACCCATAGGAGTGGTTCACTAGCAACCTTCTCTTATGTGGTCCTGCTGAAATAAATATAATTGTGTTCACCTAGGGCAGAACTGAACACTGCAAACAAATTACCGTATTTTTTGCTCCATAAAATGCACCTAGTTTTTAGAAGGGGAATGCAAGAAAAAAAATATTCTTTTAAAGGGAGCGCTGAGCCGAGCCTGTATGCATCCCAGGCTCTGCTCAGCGTTCCCTTTCACGAGCCGCGTGGAGCATGTGTGCGGCGCATGCAGGCTTTTCCCCGAGGAGGGAGAAGGGCTCCGCGCGGCTCTTTAAAGGGAGCCCGGCTCTTGGGGGCTTTTCAGGGGGTGGGGGAAGGGACTGAGAGGCTAAGCCAGAAGCTAGAACAGCAAGAGGGAGCACTACGCAGCGATCCCTCTCGCTTTTCTGGCTTCTGGGATAGCCGCGCAGCCTGCATTCACTCCATAAGACGCACACACATTTCCCCTTACTTTTTAGGAGGGAAAAAGTGTGTCATAGAGCGAAAAATATGGTATTTGTATACAAGACTTTCTTCCCTTCCCTTCCCTTCCCTTCACCATAATGTCCTAGAGTAGCAATACTCTATACAATTATGAAAACATAAAATTGATACAATTATAAGACAGGTAAAACCATTCCAAATGGAACCTGTTGTGTTTTTTACATGGGGAATCCATTTTTATTAGAGAGATGTGGCATTTTGAAGAAATGGCAAGGAGGAGATTAAACCTTTTCCCCCTTTTCTGTGCAACTCCCCTTCCTGTGGAGTTCTAAATTTAAGTTTATGAGTTAAATGAGTTTATTGGGGGAGGGGGGAGAACCATGGGGAAAGGTCTGTGAAGGCGAAATTATACACACACAACTTCAAACTGCCCCCTCTCGAAGCAGCTTTTTTCTAACAAGAAGATGACAGAGTTTTGTCACATCCATGCATGTATAACGCTTATTCTACCCTGGGTTTTCTCCCTCAGCATCACTTTCCAATAGACTCATGCTCCCTTGCTTTGTGCTGCTGCTAATCTTATTTATTGAAAATCTTGACAGGGAAATGTTATAAATAATTCCATTTAATATTCTAAGCATGAAAGATTTATCTAAATAATGGGGGGGGGGATAGAAAAGAGACCCTGAGCATTACTGAATTATACCCAACTATTGTATACCATCTAGATGGGGGAAATTGCTTTTTGTGAGGATGGGAAGAAATCAGCAAGATAAAATGTGCTTTCGAAGGCTTCCCCCCCCCCACCCATCCCTTTTCTATGCAACCTGTTCTGTCTGCTGTAATTGTATGTTTGGTATGTATCTATCGACAGAGAAGTCTAATTAGCATGAGGTTGCAAATATAAACTGATTAATACTGTAAATAATGCCTTTTTTGCACAAAAAACATCTTAACCTTTCGCAGAGTTGCCGCACACATTTGCAAGAAATGGATTGTGAAAATATGAACATCTCTTGTCGATAGTAATTATTCACAGACAAATATGATCCATCATTTAAACTTTCCATCTTTTAAGTTTTAAAGGTTACTTTTTAAAAGATGATTGGATAATTCATTTAAGAGGATGGATTTATTATGCGACTGGCTGATTGCAAAGGAGAACATAATTAAACCTTTTCAATTAAGAGAATAATTATTAGCAAGAGGCAAATACGGTGACAAAACAGATATCCTCATAGTATTAATTTATACCACATGCATTCATAATCATAGAGCGCTGCTTTGGAGCATAGCAGAATAGTAATAGAATACATCCTTTGGTAACTGTCAGAAACGCCATGAATATTGGAGGCCCTTTGGAAACATTGTAAGTGTCTGACATTTACAAAGTTCCATTGTCAAATAATCAGTTTTATCCCTATTTTCCAAGGCAGGCTCATAACTGTCCAAAATAAGCCTCTTTATACAACCATGTTACTTTCCAAGACATCTCAAGAGCCACCAACTGCTCTTTTCAACAAATGGCCCCACATTAAATATGATTTGTGTCAGCTTTTGACAAGCAAGGCTAGGACACATCTAAGACTGAGATAAAATGAATGCTTTCTTTGATGTTTTCTTTAGGAACTATACTAACAAATCAAATCATTCAAGCGCACCAATCAGCAGCAGCAACAACAATCATTGCAACAGATGTTTTCATATCCCATCCCCATCTATAGCAATATTGTTGTTGTTTAGTTGTTTAGTCGTGTCTGACTCTTCGTGACCCCATGGACCAGAGCACGCCAGGCACTTGTGTCCTCCACTGCCTCCCACAGTTTGGTCAAACTCATGCTGGTAGCTTCAAGAACACTGTCCAACCATCTCGTCCTCTGTCATCCCCTTCTCCTTGTGCCCTCCATCTTTCCCAACATCAGGGTCTTTTCCAGGGAGTCTTCTTTTCTTATGAGGTGGCCAAAGTATTGGAGCCTCAGCTTCAGGATCTATAGCAATACAGAATACTGTAAAATGTAAGACAGTCATAGTAATAGATTAAAATATAACAAAACACAGAGCAGTACACTGATCACTGTGCAGGCCAGATAGATAGATAGATAGATAGATAGATAGATAGATAGATAGATATAGCTACTCAGATATGTTAATATTAAGAGATGGAACCAAACCAAATGCCTACCCCACTCCTATGTGCAGTCTTAAATAGCTAGTTGTGTTGTGCAGCACTTTGCCATGTAGACATTCAGAAATACATGCTGCTATATGCCAAGGGACACAGGTGGCTCTGTGGTCTGAACCACTGAGCCTCTTGGGCTTGCCGATCAGGTCAGCAGTTCAAATCCCTGCGATGGAGTGAGCTCCAATTGCTCTGTTCAGCTCCTGCCAACCTAGCAGTTTGAAAGCATGCCAGTGCAAGTAGATAAATAGGTACCGCTGCGGCAGGAGGTAAAGGGCGTTTCTGTGCGCTCTAGTTTCCGTCACGGTTTTCTGTTGCGCCAGAAGTGGTTCAGTCATGCTGGCCACATGACCCAGAAAAACCATCTGCGGACAAATGCCGGCTCCCTCGGCCAGTAAAGTGAGATGAGTGCCGCAACCCCAGAGTGGTTCACGACTGGACTTAACTGTCAGGGGTCCTTTATCTTTACCTTTAACCTTCCAGAGGTCCTTTACCTTTACCTTTACGCCAAGGTGAGCAGACAAACAGCAATTTGCAAACTGATACATGGGCCAGTACATCACAAGGAGTCCACTTTGTTTCATGTAGCAAACAAATATGATTTTCAGCTTGGGGGGGACCAGTGGCGTAGCGTGGGGGGTGCAGGGGGGCCGGCCGCACCGGGCGCAACATCTGGGGGGGCGCGCTCGCACTCACAGCTCTCTGCCCCTACCTGGCTCACTCACGGGTTAGGGGGCGCAAATTACTTGCCTTGCCCCGGGTGCTGACAACCCATGCTACGCCACTGGGGGGGACTAGTAAAAGGTAAAGGTAAAGGACCCCTGGACGGTTAAATCCAGTCAAAGGCTACTATGTGGTGTGAATGAGTTTATTGCAGTGTCTTACTGCGAATTAGGACTATAGAACGGAGACTTAATAGTGAACCTGTTATGTTGCAGCTTCTCATAAAGCTTGTTTGTACAGTGGTACCTCGCAAGACGGAAAACTCGCAAAACGAAAGGGGTTTTGGTTTTTTGAGTTGCTTCGCAAGACGATTTTCCCTATGGGCTTGCTTCGCAAGACGGAAACGTCTTGCAAGTTTGTTTCCTTTTTCTTAAAACCGTTAATACAGTTGCGACTTGACTTCGAGGAGCAACTCATAGCACGCGGTGTGGTAGCCTTTTTTGAGGTTTTTGAAGACTTTGGTGATTTTTGAAGCTTTTCCAAAGCTTTTCCGACACCGTGCTTCGCAAGACGAAAAAAACTGCAAGACGAAAAAACTCGCGGAACGAATTAATTTCGTCTTGCGAGGCATCACTGTATGCATGGACAGTTGTTGGTATGTGTGTGTTTTAAGCGAAGATAGCAGGAATTTTTCATCACACAAAAGCAAGTATGGTGTTTCCACCCCCTTCATGTCAGTACTGCTATATGTTTTTAAGAGGTGTGCAGTCAGGGAGAAGGAAATAGTGCAGAGGGTCATGAAAAAGAGGGGAGATAAGAATAGATGCAGGCAACGGACGCCTGGGGCAGAGAATTTATTTGCTTTCTCAGAGTTTCTTATGGAGATGCTTTGGCCTCTATACTACTTGCATTGGCCTAATTCTTCAGGCAGTAACATCAGCTGGAGGTGTGGGGGGTCTAGGGAGAGAACAACCTGATAGCCCCATTCTTGTGTTATTTGTCCACCAGTGCTAAAATGGGTGGAGGCACATCATTTAAGAAGTCATAGCAAGTGTAATCTTAATAGAGCTTTCTGTTTCTACAGCATTTTTTCCAGCCCTTTCAAATGCACTCTTTACACACTTAGCGACGCTGTAAGTCAAATGTGGAGAACCTATGGCCCCCTCTTCTTCCATTCAGTTTCTCTGGGCTATTTTTATATATTGTGTTCTTGTGTACCACTTTTTTTGATCTGCAATGCAGTTTATGTCCAAATAACATGTACCGACAGCAGTCATACAGAAAAAGATAAGAATACAATTAGAAACTCAAAATCATTTTAATCCTATAAGAATATCTAGATTGCATTTCGTCCTCGTTTCTTTTCAAGCTACAAAACTTGCAGATCTGCATATTTTATTAGAAACCTGAGCAAGGTGATTATCATTTCACTACACACGAACAGAGGGAGAGGTGAGAAAAGCTACTGCAATGCTATAATTGGCTGCAGAACTTCTAGACTTCCATGGTGACACACAAGTGTGGGTATTACTGCTGGCATACTAGTAGAAAACTTAACAAAGGTGGTCAGAATTATTATTTTTTGTATTATGTACTGAGGAGACTAGCAAACAAACCGATTGCAATATTTAGCCACACATATTGAAGGTAGGAAATACATCAATGAAAAAGGGTACCAGAAAAAGGCAAAGATTTGCTTAAAATTATATATGCTAACTTATACATATAGATGAAATTTAGAAATAACTACTATGATTTATGTGGAAAAGTAGTACATCTCACCATGGTGGGGAAATCAGTGACTAGATTATGTTGGTGCCAGCTGCATCTGCTGCCTAGGTGCAAACTGTCAATGGGTAACACCAATACCTCTAATTTCCCTTCTTAGGTGTCCCCCCCATTTATATTTAAATAGGAGTTAGAAATGATACCATTTAAGGGGTGGGCAATCTTTCCCCCAGCCAGATGCCACTGAATTACCAGTCGCATCAGCCTCAGCAAGCATGGTCAGTATCCAGGGATGGTGGAAGTCATACTTCAACAACATCAGGGGCAGAGATTCTCCAACTCTGCTTTAAAGAGAGGTTGCCTTCAAACAGAGGACTATTCTCTGACAGCCCATTAAACATGGCTAACCCAAATAGCATGGTGAAGAGCATATCCCCAAATGATGGAGATATTCTGGTTGAAGGTAATATTCTCCTTATATTTGCATTGGGAAACCAGGTTCATGTGACTTGTTCATGCTCAGCTTGGCCTCGATTTCTGTGGCTAGCCCGGTTATGACACTTCCTTGAGTTTTAAAGGCTACAGGCAGGGTGGCAGTCAGCGAAACAGGAAGATGCCAACCTGCACTTGCATCATACACTGCCACCCCCTTGCTACCCCCATACTGGAGTTGCATGGTTTCGGCTTCTGAGTCCTGGCAAGATCTTGCAAGAGACCTGCAAGATCCCATGGAGGTCTGTGGGGCCCTTGCAAAATTTCACTGGAACCCAGAAGCCACTGTCTCACTTCTCCGGCAGCTATGGTGGGGTACACCCGCAGAGGCGCCCCTTGTATTCTGCCGCCTGAGGCAGCTGCCACAGTCTGATCACGGATGGGTCGACCCTGCCTACCAGATAGATGTCGGAAGCACGAGAGAGCTGCTTACCTTCAGTGCCAAATCTAAGCCATTAAAGTTGCATGAGTTGTAAATGAGTTGTGTTACTGAGGGCTTTTTGTATGCTGATCTTAGACTTGCAGTACTACTGTCAGTGGTAATGACAGTATTGATCAAGCATTGTATTTCAGGCAGAGGGGGTCAAAAGTGATTTAAGATATACAGCAAATCTGTCCAGATGCTTCTGCTTGGATAAACCCAAGCTGTAAAAATACAGTAGTTAAAATGCAAGCATTGTAATCATGTGTTGTGTTTTATTAATACTTCATAATAGCGACAGCATTTAGCACAAATTGCTTTCAGGGCCAGATCCAGTCTGTGAGCTGCCTGTTAGCCATCCTCATATTAGACTAATAAAAAAATCACTCATATGGGAGAGGTTTTGGGTAGAGAGAAAAGTGAGCAGCCAGAATTGGTATTATATATGGACACATTTCCACTTTGAATTCTTAGGATGCTTTCAAATGACCTGTTTAAAATGCATGTCAAGTTCTAATATTAACAAAAACTCACTTCAGATCTGAACAAAAAAAGGCCAAAAGTCGAAATCAGCCATATCGAAGCAATGGCGGTTCATGGCTTCCTGGGAGCTGAGAAATAATAATGCATAACAAAAGTGCCAGTTCGTAAATTTTAACGACCTGTTAATTACTCTTCTTCTATACCTTGCTTCATGGCTTCCTGGGGCTAGGAGAGAGCTGTTCTCTACATCTGCAACACAGGAAGACCACACCTTGTTGCTTTCCAATCTATAGAACTTATGGAAAGCATAATAATAATATTACAGTTCTTTTACAGGGTACAAGCATGTACCACCAGACTCCACCATTAGCACTTCTATATTCCTGCATTTATTTTGTACATTTATATCCCGGTGTTCTTTCATCATGTAACTCAAGGAGGCATCGATAGGTGGACTGCCATTTACGCAGACCCAGACTTGCTTAAATTCAGGAGGGCAACTCCTTCATTTGTCCTAGATGACCCTTGTCCTAGATGACCCTTCCAACTCTACAATTCTGTGATTCTATGGTTATGTTCTACCTTCATTGTCGGAGGCAATATGCTTCTGAATACCAGTTGCTGGGAATCAGACGTGAGGAGACGTTAATCTCATGCCTGCTTGCAGGCTTCCCATGGGCATCTGATTGACCCCTGTGAGAACAGGATGCTGGACTAGATAGCCCTTGGAGCCATCTCTGGGCATAAAAAGTACTACAGGTATGCAACATCAGCACCAGTAAAAAGCCTCTGTGTTTTGTTTCCCCCCCAAAAAAATATTCATTTTATAACACAAATAAACAACACAAACAGAAAAACAAACAATACAAAAAATTTCTTGTCTTATCCTTATTTTTTCTAAACATCATTAGGTGAGCTTCCCCAAGTCCCCCCATCTGATTTTCATTTTACCTCATCTTTAGCAGTTTACATATATCATATTTTTAACCTTTTTTTATCACACTTACTTTTACCACAATAGTCTTCACATTTTATCCTTTACAAATAATACTATTTTAAAATACACTATCTTCTACTTCTAACCCTACAGCCTGTATCCACTTCCAAAGCTATTCTAAGATTTAAATATTAACATATTTTTCCAAATATTCTTTAAACTTCTTCCAATCTTCTTCCACCTTCTCTTCTCTCTGGTCTCGGAGTCTCCTAGTCAGTTCAGCAAGTTCCATACAGTCCATCATTTTCATCTGCCATTCTTCGATTGTTGGTAAATCTTATTTCTTCCAATTCTTCGCTAGTAATATTCTCACAGCTGTTGTGGCATACAGGGAAAAAAGTAACATCCTTTTTGGGGATTTCACCCCCCACTATACCAAGTAAAAAGGATTCTGGTTTCTTAATAAATGTGTTTTTCAACACTTTTTTCAGTTCATTATAAAACCTTTCCCAGAAGTCTTTTACCTTGGGGCATGTCCACCACATGTGGTAAAAGGTTCCTTCTTTTTCCTTACATTTCCAGCATTTATGTAAAAAGCCTCTGTGTTGGCCAGAACTAGTGAACCATCCCTTTGAGGAAGGGCCATAGCTCAGCCTCTGAGCATCTGCTTTGCAAGCGGAAGGTCCCAATATCATTCCCCATCATCTCCAGGTAGGGCTGGGAGAGACTTCTGCCTGAAACCTTGGACAGCTTCTGCCAACCAGTGTAGACAAAATGGAGCTAGATGAATCAGTTGGTCTGTAAGGCAGCTTCCTATGTCCTGCCTTTGTATGGTCAACAGAATTGTGCCTTCAGCTTGCTGTCCTCCATTTTACCAGATGATGCTGCCAGTCTTGGGGCCTTGGAGTGGAGAACGTGCCCTCCAGATTTGGATGTGGCTGCAGTGCCCACAACCCCAGCCTGGCCCTGTCAGCAGGCATGCAGCGAGTTAAGTAAGCTATACCATTTGACAAAATGTGTTGACTTATTTCCCCCACCCTGCTGTCATGTACTGTGGTGAGAGTGTCACATTGTACAGTCATAGGCAGGAGCTCAGATCGTTGCCTGACGAAAGTGATTATCTCAGTGGACTGATATTTTAATGAGCTTGCATATTTGAATGAGTCCTCCAATATGAGGAGAGACGGAGGAAACAGCTGAGCCCACAGTTAATCTTTGGCTCATACAGTCACTCTTGACTTAAATTACCTAGGAGAATATAGCCTGATCGGAGCTTGTTTTGACAAACAGCAGTTGTTTTTTCGCCGTCTGACAGGAAACGAAGGGCAGCACAATTCATACAAATATACACTCTTAATACATTTCTAAAGTGTTTGCGGCCTCTGAGCTAGCAGAAGCAAAAATGCTTTCTGAAGGGGTTTGCGTTGCCTCACTCCCCCCCCCACCCAGCAGACTTCTTATACCTCACAGTTATTCATTCTGCTGAAATAAACTCTTAAAGGATGGTCTTCAGGAGGCAATGAACCCACTTTTCACATCTGAGATCTGTTTTGCCTTGTGTGTGTTTCCCCCCCCCCATACTGGTTTCTCTCTGCAGAAAAGTTCTGTTTTTAAGGCATCTCCCAACATATGCTCAAAATTAACGGTTACAGTAATACATGAGGAATGATGGAGGGATGGGGTGGGTGAGGGGTGTAGCCATATCATGTGCTAAGGGTGGTTCATGTTCTGGTTTCATATTAGAAACATATGCAAAGCATTACAAAAATGGATAACAATGAACTGATGCCGTGTTGCCAATAGCTTTCAAAAATCTACCATAATAAAACATTCTCTCTTTCTCTCTACCATAATAAAACATTCTCTCTTTCTCTCTTTCTCTTTCTCATAATCTGTCCTGCTAAGTTAATATTAGCACTGTGAGATCCTTGGTTGCTTCTCCCACCATTGTGAGATGGAAACATATTATTTTTCATGCAACTCTCATCACCCAGACTCAAATTGGCCCCTAAAAGACATCTAGCTGCCCTTATTCAGTTCCTGTTTTCATGATTTATATGCAGAGATAATGTTTTAAAGTTGTGCTTTACAAGCGCCCATAATAGCAACAACATGAGCCAGATCCTCAGACACTCATGACAGTGAGTAACTTTGCGAGCCATGTGTGGTGCTGTATACACCATTAAAAAGCAGGCTTTTCCTGACAGCACTCACCAAATGGTAACAGGGTTTTTTGCTAAACCCACAAATACATTACTGTGGCACGTAAGGTTGCTTTAAAAAAAAAAAAAAAATCTGAGTAGTTGCTCAGTTTTGTGTGTGTAAAAGCCTGAATTTTGGGGCTGGTTGCCAGATTTATCACTTCAGTAAAACTGGTAAGGGGAATTGTAATAGATGTCGGTAGCATAATTTTCACATGCTTGAAGCGTGTAACCTCCACAACACACACACACACACACACAGCACACTAAGAAGTTAGGTTGTCCATGTCAATTTCCCAAATTCAGCATTCATACAGAGCTACAATTTCTTCAGTTGCCATTCCACACACCGAGGTCCCGCTCCGAAAGCCTGGCGATTCCCTCACTGCGAGAAGTGAGGTTACAGGGAACCAGGCAGAGGGCCTTCTCGGTAGTGGCGCCCGCCCTGTGGAACACCCTCCCGTCAGATGTCAAGGAAACAAACAACTATCTGACTTTTAGAAGACATCTGAAGACAGCCCTTTTTAGGGAAGCTTTTCATGTTTGATGTTTTCTCGTGTTTTTAATATTCTTTTGGGAGCTGCCCAGAGTGGCTGGGGAAACCCAGCTAGATGGGTGGGGTATAAATAATAAATTGTTGTTGTTGTTGTTGTTGTTATATAATGAAGGCATGTGTTGGAGGGCCGGGATCAAGGCCAGCTAAGTCATGAGTTGAACTCAGACATTCATCTCAGGTGGCATACATGCTACTGCTGGCCTTGACCAACAGAAGCCTCATATGGAGAGCAACATCCTGCTGCAACCATGTGACGTTCCTTCTCCTCCATTCTGCCACAAGGTGAGCCCTTCTTCAGAGCAGTGCATTCTGGGTGAAGCAAGTGAGAGACTGCCTGTGCCGCCACTGCTTTGACACAGCGGCTAGAAATTTTGTTTAAGCATAGGCGAAAATGAAGTTTAGACAAAACGTCTAGCCGTTGTGGCAGCACAGGCGGTCTCTCAGCTGCCTGACCCAGAATGCAACTCTCTTGAGGAAGTACGCTACCTTGCCTATTTAGACCACGGCATGGAGGAGGAGGTGGAAAGATGGCTTCTACCCTTGCAGTGGCAAAAACAGAGGGGGGGGGACAAGGCAGGATGTACGGCAGCACTACTAACCACTAACATCCAGGGAGGGAGGAAGACGAGGCAGAAACAGCAAGAGAAGAGATAAGGAGGAGGAAGGGGTGGTGAGGGCAGCCGCCACCACCTCAGATAGCACAGATTCCCACCAAAAGATTGGCGGGGTATAAATAATATATTATTATTATTATTATTATTATTATTATTATTACAGATATCCATTGGAACATCTGTATGAGGTCCCTTTGCATGTAACTTCTTACAGTCATTCTCACAAACGTGTGTGTTGGGGGCAGAGATTGCGCCACCTCTCATTGTCGTCATGCTGTGTAAATGGACAACGGAGCAGGACTCTGATGTAGCAAAGTTGCTGAGGGACTGAGCTATGAACTAGGAAGTCCCCACTTCAGTTTCATTTCAGCCATGAACGATGAATGTGGGCAAGCAGGGAGGTGGTATGCAGTCCCTAAATTAACATTTGGGCAGTCCCTAAATTAACAAGTGGGATTAAAAAAAAAAGGTTGAAAATCTACCTTAAATCGTACCAGTTTGCATTCTGTCTTGATTACTGATGTAATGCACATACTGCTCTCAAGTCTCTAATGCACATACGGATGCTAAGTATGACTGTCATCTGCCAATCAGAGGTTACACCCACCTTCTAGAAAAGAAGGTGCCGGTACTGCGTACCCTTCAGTACCCCGGTGGGGGGACACTTCCCACACCTCACATTTAAAGCACTCTTATGCCACTTTAACAGCCATGGGTTCTCCCCAAAGCATCATGGGAACTGTAGTTCGTTAAGGATGCTGACCTCAAAGACCTACAATTCCCAGCACCCTTCACAAACTGCGGTTCCCATGATTCTCCATGACTGTTAAAGTTGTGTTAGTGCTTTGAATGTATGATGTGGATGTAGCCAGAGTTGTTGCAGCGTAGCTCTCTCTCTCTATGGCACTCTGGTTTATATGCATTTCAGATTTATTGTGATGTTTGGAATGCACCCCAAGCGTTTAGAGAAAAAGAGATTATGCTACACAGTTCAAACCTAGATTCTTAAGATTCCACGCTTCTTGGAAGGGGATCATTTCTAATTCTGTGGCGTTCCAGTAGAATGGCACTTATTTCCTGGCCACTAGGCAAAAAAAAAAGGAAAAAAAGTATTATATCTTTGGGACTGTATATGACTTCTTCTGTCATCGATAAACAATAGCGTTTTTGCAGCACACGGATGGAACAAAAGCTAGATTTAGCAAGTGACACGCCCATAACACTTTGAAATTCAGTGGCCTACTTCACAAAGGATGGACTTCTATTTGGAGGAATTCTCTGTTTGAATGGCTGTCTGGTCCTTTAAAGATAAAGAACCATAGGAACAGATAACAGGTCCTTGAAATCTACAATTAGCACCTGGGCATCAGACTGTTCAGTCGTCCCCCCCACTATGGTGAGATGCCTTGCATTTCTTTTAAAATTATAGTAGTTATTTTTAAATTTGCACCTCTACATATCAGTCAGCATTTTATGCAAATGTGAGCCCTCTCTTTTGGTGATGCGTTTCCTCTTTTTCAGTGATACGTAAGTGTGGCCACCATACCTTGGAAGGCTTTAAGCTGCACAGCCATATGCTGGGATCCAGCTAAGGCTTATGCCATTGCCTAAGGGCTGTGATCTACTAGGTGAAAGGAACAGAGCTCACTTGCCAGGAGCACTCTTCAAGAAGCACACATGCACCCCAGTCTCCTAGTTGGAAATAATAATTGAGGAAACTTGCCTCATTGCCATAGAGGCATCAGCAACCCACTTTCACACTGACCCAGCCAGACTTCATCCCTACCTTCCAAAAGATCTTAACGAATGGCTACGGAAATGCCAGTTTGGAGGTGACAAATTTGGGTGCTTGTGCCATAGTAAACGGTGGTGTTAAAAAAAAAAAAAACCAACCCAAACACCTCCTTATGCTGTTAAGAGAGATAAGTTCTATGTCTCCTTAACCATGTCTGATTTATGGCTACTACAGTGCAGGGGCGCACAGAACGGCTAATTGCCTACCTTCCTTTTTGAAACTGAATATACCTGCTTGGGTGGTCAGAAAGGAAAGAATGAAAGAAAATGAAACACCTAAAGCCAGTCTTCAAATTAACCTCTCAAGGGGTCCGCAGATTTCAGCAGAGTATATTCTTCCGTGATGAAGTCACTCGATTTGGTAATAACTACTTGCCTCAGAATATTATTGCAAGGCTGATTTTAATGAATGTTTGTGTAGAAGTTGGAGGAGATATGTGTGAAGTACTTAATTATATCTCAGTGATTGTTTAATAAGTGATGCCAGAAATATTGTGCATGGCCCAGAAAAGCAAAGGGGTGCTCATCATTTATTTTACCCGGTGCAATCTTCAAACTGCTTCACAATGTCTTTCCTTCTGCCCTTTTCTAGGTTACAGCCTTCCTGTCTGATCCGAAGGCACAGACGTGCAACTTGTCAATGTTATTTAATAATAATAATAATTTAGAGACATTCCCTATCAGTAGCTCCCCACAGTCAGCCTGACAGTGACTTTCAGATTACCCTAAATTAAGAAAAAGAAATTGGAGATTTGTCAATGGTGCAAGAAAGCAAAGCTGCCTCCAAAAGTAGGAACATGTTTTTTAAACACAAAGAGGGCATTTTTGGTGTTGGCACCTTGGCTGTGAAATTCTCTCCCTAGAGATGCTCACTTGGTGACTGCTTCGGGGTAATTTCAGTGCCAGGCAAATGCTTCTTTACATTGTCTTAAGGACTTTTAAGACGTACCTCAACCTTACACCCTCCAGATGTTGGGCTACAACTTGCATCAGCCCCAACCAGGCACCAGGTTGTGGGAGGCTGTTTTAAATATTATCACACACCACCCCAATCTCTGAGCAGTGCAAGATTCCAGCGGTTCAGGCACCTACCCCAGATTTGGTTTCCTCCAAAGGAGAGACAGCGGGGACTGTGTTGTCTTTATAATATATGGTTTATTGACATATATATACAATCTGTCCCTATGGTGCAGGGGCTCACAGCATTAACACCCCAAAGAGGGTCTTGCTTCTCCCACAGCCACAGCTTTGGATTTCACCCACAATCAGGCATGGCTCTGTCTCTCAGCTGCCTAGCCTGCAGTCTGCAGCCTCTACCATCAAAGCTCGCATATACAACTCTGGCCTTTGTGTTTCTAACTAATACATAGTTTAATGGGAGGCGCACCCATTTGTCCTCTGGCACCAAACCACTTCCTTTGTTACCTTAACAGCCTATACTCAGGCCATTACCTCACCAGGAAGCTAGCCTGGCTATTCCAAGAACTGAATCCATTCCAGAAACTGAATCCGTGCTGGATCCAGGAATTGGAAGGGACTCAAGCATGTAGACTACCCTTCCCAACTCACAACAATATTTTAAATTATTCTTCAGATCTGCTCTTGTATTGTTTTACAGTTGAGTTTTGCATCATGAAATTTTATTGATGCTGCAAGGCTTTTACAGTACAAGCCTCCCAGAGAATGTTCTCTGTAAATAAGTATGCAAGTAAATAATAAAGCAAGTTTCTCTTTTCGCAGCTCTTATGCCAGAACCTCACACTGCTGTTTAAACTCTGAGGCTTTTCAAAAGCCACTTTGCAAGTTCAATAACGCTGCTCAATAGGCTGATCTCTCATAACAACTATGTCACACTGGCTGAGCTCTTCTGCATTGCATCCATTGTGCTCTCTTACTCGTAACACCTTATTCAAAGCGCCTCACATTGTAATCCACACATAAATCCAATAAAGTAGGTTGTTTATTATCCTTGTATGGCAGATGTAGGGTGGACACTATGAAACACAGGTTGCCCAATGAGTTCACAGCAATGGGAAGCAGCCAGTCAAGACACAAGTTTAAAGGAGCAATGGGCAGTTTGCCAGGACACTGTCTCCCCACAGGCAACCAAAATGATTAAGGGGTTGGAGCAACTCCATTGTGAGGAAAGGTCTGGCGAGTAGCGGACATGATCAATGTGTATAAAATGATGCATTGTGTGAAGAGAGCTTTTTTCCCTCCCTCTCTCTTAAAATATGAGCACTAGGGACATGCAATGAAGCTGAATGATTAAAGATTGAGAAGTTTTTCCTTCACACAGTGCATAGATAAACTATGGCATTCGCTCCCACAAGGAGGTAGCGATGGCCACCAATTTGGACGGCCTTCGTTGAAGACAGATGGGTAAGATGCAGAGGGGATGAGAAAGGAGGGAGCACTTCAGTTAGTCTCTCGTCCATGTTCCAACAAGGCCGAATTCGTTGGAGCGGCAGTGCTGCATATGAACTGAGCCCTAGCCATCACAATGCTGTCATTCTCCACTCAAAATTTCAGGTTCACACACATTTCCTGTCTAACTGCATGGCAGGTAGTGCAGGAAGTGAAACAGTTACCAAAACAATGTCCTCCTTAAAATTGGTCTTTGCAGACCCAAGGTTTTCACTTTATGTCTTTCAGGAGAACATCTCTAACTTTGACATGGTGATGGAGTCTGATGAGGGAACGTTCATGCCCACCGGCCTGGCTTTCACAGGCAGTGATAAAGCTCGTGACATCATGAAGGAGATCATGAAGTTGCTGAAGCCCATCAATGTTACTGATGTCTTTGAAAACGGTGAAGGAACAGACATTAACTACTGGATACATGATGGAATACCAGGTGAGATTCCTGAATGAGTTGTGGAAATTGCTCAGTTGTTCCTACTGCTTTCCTCTCTTTTTCATTTGTCTTCCTTTGTGACAACCCCAGGTTTTGACAAAGACTTTTCTTGAACAGCTCCGTACCAGAAATGAAACATGTATACATATCCCAGAGCTAACCTACAGAAGCTTGGGTATAACGTGTGCTTGATCTTCTCTTTGGAAAAGTTATAGATGATGTGTGGGCAGTGTGCCTACAATCTTCTTTTAGGCTTTAGGCTTTATAATAATCTTTCCTAGAGCAGTGGACTAAAAATAGCAGAGCATTCCCTCTGCTTAAATGTAAGTGGGGGCAGACACACAAACCAAAAATAATGCATTGAAATACAGTCTGTGTTTCCTCCTTTATTTGCATTAGTTGGCTGGAAGGAGGGTTCACACTCCCCACTGGGCGCAATCCACTCCTGTACTTCCAGTTATAATCATAAGCTTTATTTACATACAACAGAGCATGAATGGAAGGGAGGAGGCATTCTTTTAGAAGAGGGGCTCCTCCAGAGAGTCATGGGACAATCTCTGAATGCATCCCAATTTCAGCTAACTCCATTTAGAAGTTCTCAGCATTCTCTTTCACTCAAACCACCAACCACTGTTTCTAATATCTACACCCATCTACCCTCTCCCAAAAGCCCCTCTTCAGATGTTCAGCCTCGTGGAATGAAGGGAGAGCAGGAACGAGCCATTGGCTCACCCGCTCCATCACATCCCCACCATTGACCATCACCTTCCACATGTTGAGGAGATGAACTTCTGCAGCAAGGAGCTTTCCTTACTCTTGGAGGTTTGCTGCTTGGTTTAGAATGTCAGAAGATCAGGGTTCTAAGTTGCACATGGAGTCTCCATGAGTATAGAAGACTTCCCACTGCAAACATTCGGCCCTCCAAGTAATGGAAGGCAGCAGGGCCAGCCACAGGGGTGATCAGGACTAGCGTTCCCACTCTCCCTTATGAAAGTCTAATCACATGGAGGTTGCGAATGCCTGAACAGGGCTTGGGAGTCTCATTACAAAACAAAACCAGAGCTATCAGAAGGCCATCTCCAAAAAAATCAGCTCCTGTTGATAAAACACCATTTGACCATCCCACCCTCACCTACTCAGTGGTTTTACGCAAACCTTTTCTACTGCATTATATCTTTAGCTATTACAAAAGGTTTCTCTGTTACAATCATTTTGTCATTTTTCTTCTGCTGCTTTTATCTCGAATCCTGCCCACAATTTCATTTGACTGTAATATATTTTTAGACAGTCCACGAAAGGCCTCTGTTCTCCATAAAAAAGTTCACCATTTTGATCTCTTCATTTCGCTTTCAGCTTTGCCATTTCCGCATAGTCCGTTACTTTCAAGAGCCATTCCTCCTTCGTTGGAACCTTCTTTTCTTTCCATTTCTGTGCATATAATATTCTAGCCTCTGTTGTCACATACACAAATGACCATCCTGAACTATTTACCTGCAGACGAAAGTTTTGTTGTTGTTTAGTCGTATAGTCATGTCCAACTCTTTGTGACCCCATGGACCAAAGCATGCCAGGAACTCCTGCATTCCACTGCCTCCTGCAGTTTGGTCAAACTCATGCTGGTAGCTTCGAGAACACTGTCCAACCATCTCGTCCTCTGTCATCCCCTTCTCCTTGTGCCCTCAATCCTTCCCAGTCTTTTCCAGGGAGTCTTCTCTTCTCATTAGGTGGCCAAAGTATTGCAGCCTCATCTTCAGGATCTGTGCTTCCAGTGAGCACTCAGGGCTGATTTCCTTCAGAATGGAGAGGTTTGATCTTCTTGCAGTCCATGGGACTCTCAAGAGTCTCCTCCAGCACCATAATTCAAAAGCATCAATTCTTCGGCGATCAGCCTTCTTTATAGTCCAGCTCTCACTTCCATACATCACTACGAAAGTTTACCAGCCAGCAATTTTAACAGCTTTTTTCCTTCTCCCACTAGCCCTGAAGCCTTTCCATGCAAGCTCAGCTGCATCAAGCATCATGGTTGGGCAGCTGCCATGGTCCCTTCTTCTGTTCAACTTTGATGCTACTTTTTGCTATACTTGTACAGGGTATCACCACTGCCTTCTCCTCTCCATGCCCAGTGCGAGCTGCAGGAAGGTCCCACTTGTCTGCTGGTCCACTGGTAGTGTAGATTTATAAGCTGCAGTTTGGGAAGATGAAAGAAGAGCCACAGCCTCCCAACACAATGGGGAATCCCACAGGCAGGATAGGGGTGGGGGCGTGCCAAGGACGCACATCAAACTTAGAGCCACCTCAATTAGAGCCGCCTCTTCCCTCTCTAATGCTACAATACACAGTAAGTGTTGGGACAATGCATGGAATAGCTGCTTTGTTTCTCTGGCAGACCCTCCTCAAAGGGCTCATGTTGCTTCAAATTGCACCATGCATATTCTTGTCCAAGAGAAAAAGCTTTGAATGTCTTGGCGCAGTTCACATGCCGCTCAGCTGCGAACAGGCCAGGGGAATACTTATGGTATATAATACCACGGCAGCTAATTGTACGTATTCTAACAGCTTGCACGATTGCATCCAATTTAAGCATGCCGTGAAATGTCGACACTTCATCATTTCCATTTAAATATATTCCTGAAAATTCACTCTGCTACTTCGATGAAAGTAATTTTTCCCCTTTTCTTCCCTGTTCTTCTTTTTAATCTTACGGAATAGTCTTGTTATCAACAAGAGCTATTTTGGTCACAAATTCAATCACAGGAATTTAGTTCTCTTATAATTGACTAATTAGCAGTGTTAGGGTCATGCAGCTTCTGCTCCCAGTTTTGAAATCTACCTCCTCCTCTTTTGGCACAGGCAATTCGTCTTTCCCTCTTTTCACAGTTATCAGACCTGCAAACCAAATATATATTTTAGCCATGGCTCTCTTTTGCCTATTTTCCTAAGCCTTGGACACTATTTTGCATCATGCATTACTCGATATTTTGTGTGAGTTGATATAGGATGAATTATATAGGTGAACTGATATAGGATGGATTATACAGGTTTCAAGAAATGCCCAGAGCGGCTGGGGTAACCCAGTCAGTTGGGCAGCATATTATTATTATTATTATTATTATTATTATTAAAAAATAATAATAATATAGGTCACAAATATAATTAATGTTTAAATTTGTTGGTTGTTGTTGATTAAATTTCTGTACTGCCCTTCATCTGAGGACTACAAGGTGGTTTACAATATAAAAACACAAAAATGCACAGAATAGTAACAAACAAAAACAATACCCCCTCACGCAGTTAAAAAAGTTATATTACATTTATAATCCATCTTTCCTGCAAGGAGCTCAAGGTGGTATGCATCATAGGTGTCACCTCTTGGGGGCTGGGGTCCCTCGCTTGTGGTGCAGTGAGGGGGCAGCAGTGGAGGGCGGATTAGGTCGAGCCCGCCCCCAATGTTTTGTTCAAGATGGCACCACTGGTATGCATGTTTCTGCCCCTCCTCATTTTATCCACAGCGCAACACCCTGTGAGGGAGGTGAGGCTGACAGACTGTGACTGGCCCTAGTGAGCTACATGCCTAAGTGGGGATTTGGACCCCGGTCTCCCAGATCCTAGTCTAGCACTCTGACTACAACACCATTGTCATCCTTGCATCTAACTCACGGGCAGCATTTCAGTCCTCAAACCACTTAATCTGGGGTATCTGACCTAACAATACACTAGAGATATATGCAGCTATTTTGCTCCGTAAACAAACATCTTCAGGCTAGATTGTTCAGCCACATTATGAATCAAGTGTCATTCTCCAGTGAAGAAAAGAAGTTGATATTTTGAACATGGGTGGGTCATCAGCAATATAGGAATGTAGAAATATTTTTTTAATTAAAAAACCAGACACATTCTTTCCAGGGTGCTTGAAGTTTCAAAACATCAGGCGCCCTGGGAACTGCATATCTCATAGGTCCTTGCTCCACGAATCTTCACGATAGCATTAAAGGTGCACTGATTCCTGGAATATGTAGCTTCCAGAGCAGTGGTATCCCTATTAAGTCCTCAAATGCCTTGGGAAACCATATCATCCTCAGAACTGGGATGCTGCAGTGCAATGTCCTGGGTATCAGGGATGAATGGAAGATTTGCAGAGAGACCTCTTGGTCATTGCTGCTGTCCATGAGATGATGTTTCAGTGGAAGGAAGAGGCTTTAGGGCTTGAGAGTGGTTGGCATATTCATGGGGACTGAAGATGGATTCAGGCCATGTTGTACTCTCGGTGTAGTCAGCGGGGGTTCAACAGGACCCCCATATTGGTCAGAGGGGGATGCTATTTTTAGATGTTTTGGAGAAACAGCTTGGTATACCAAGCCCAGCCCCAAATTGAACCCAGGCACATATGCCCATCAAGAGAATTCACTCAAACCTAAATAAGACTGCTCAACAGTAAACACATAGAGAACCATTATCAGTGGACCAGATCTTTTTGGATTGCTGAAGACGACCTCATTATAAATCAAACGCTCTTTCTGTAAAAGTACAAAAAATATATATATTCTGTTCTCAATTTTAAGTGCTTTGTAATATGTGTATATGGGTGGTCTTTTCCTTTCCAGCAAATGCAAACCAAATGCCATTGCATTAAATAAAATCATTTAAAACTGATGGCCTTTTGATTTGTGCAGAACATCAGCCCCATGAGACATAGCTTCATTATAGGGAAATCTACCTCAGTCAATGCCCTTCGATTTGTTTTTTATTTCTGAACTTTGGTTGGGTCTGGGGGGAAAGTTATTACTTTCCCCACGGACCCAACCAAAGTTCAGAAAAAGATAGAACTCTAGAACTCCATATATGTTCTAACCAACCGGCACAGCTCATCACTTGCAATGAGAATGTGATGTTGTCCATGTGGTTGTAAAACAATCTTGCTTGCTCAGTGTTCTTGGTAGGAAAAAGCATGCTGGGACCCCAGCTAAACAAATAGTCGAATATTTACAGCAAGCAAACAAGGCATTAGATGTGAGAAAAGGAAGCCTGTTCCCTTTAGTATGATCAAAAGAGTCCTGAAGCAAGGTGTAACTTGATGAACCAAGAAGATTACAGGCTATTGACTACAACTTCCAGATCTTGGTCGGATAGGTATAATGACTCAAAATGCTGCAGGAAAGCTAGTAATGTTAAAGGTGAGCAGTTCACTGTGGTATGAACAAGGCTATTAATGTTGAACATCTCCTCCTTCCACAAGGAAACTTCTCCATCAGAAAGGCACAATAACCTCGTGACCTTTTATTCATCCGATAGGCCTTTCTGCTGAGACCACAGTCTAGTGCTGTTGAAATGGTTACATCCCTCCTCAGAGGAAAGAAGAGATCATAGAATCATAGAATCATAGAGTTGGAAGAGACCACAAGGGCCATCGAGTCCAACCCCCTGCCAAGCAGGAAACACCATCAGAGCACTCCTGACATATGGTTGTCAAGCCTCTGCTTAAAGACCTCCAAAGAAGGAGACTCCACCACACTCCTTGGCAGCAAATTCCACTGTCGAACAGCTCTTACTGTCAGGAAGTTCTTCCTAATGTTTAGGTGGAATCTTCTTTCTTGTAGTTTGGATCCATTACTCCGTGTCTGCTTCTCTGGAGCAGCAGAAAACAACCTTTCTCCCTTCTCTATGTGACATCCTTTTATATATTTGAACATGGCTATCATATCACCCCTTAACCTCCTCTTCTCCAGGCTAAACATGCCCAGCTCCCTTAGCCGTTCCTCATAAGGCATCGTTTCCAGGCCTTTGACCATTTTGGTTGCCCTCCTCTGGACACGTTCGTTTGTCAGTGTCCTTCTTGAACTGTGGTGCCCAGAACTGGACACAGTACTCCAGGTGAGGTCTGACCAGAACAGAATACAGTGGCACTATTACTTCCCTTGATCTAGATGCTATACTCCTATTGATGCAGCCCAGAATTGCATTGGCTTTTTTAGCTGCCGCGTCACACTGTTGGCTCATGTCAAGTTTGTGGTCAACCAAGACTCCTAGATCCTTTTCACATGTACTGCTCTCAAGCCAGGTGTCACCCATCTTGTATTTGTGCCTCTCATTTTTTTTTGCCCAAGTGCAATACTTTACATTTCTCCCTGTTAAAATTCATCTTGTTTGTTTTGGCCCAGTTCTCTAATCTGTCAAGGTCGTTTTGAAGTGTGATCCTGTCCTCTGGGGTGTTAGCCACCCCTCCCAGTTTGGTGTCATCTGCAAATTTGATCAGGATGCCCTTGAGTCCATCATCCAAGTCGTTGATAAAGATGTTGAATAAGACCGGGCCCAAGACAGAACCCTGTGGCACCCCACTAGTCACTCTTCTCCAGGATGAAGAGGAACCATTGATGAGCACCCTTTGGGTTCGGTCAGTCAGCCAGTTACAAATCCACTGAGTGGTAGCATAGTCAAGACCGCATTTTACCAGCTTCTTGACAAGAATATCATGGGGCACCTTGTCAAATGCCTTGCTGAAATCAAGGTAGGCTACATCCACTGCGTTCCCTTCATCTACCAGGCTTGTAATTCTGTCAAAAAACAAGATCAGGTTAGTCTGACATGACTTATTTTTCAGAAATCCATGCTGACTATTGGTGATCACAGCATTCCTTTCTAGGTGCTCACAGACTGTTTGCTTAAGGATCTGCTCCAGAATCTTCCCTGGTATTGATGTCAGACTGACTGGGCGGTAATTATTTGGGTCCTCTCTTTTCCCCTTTTTGAAAATAGGGACAACATTTGCCCTCCTCCAGTCTGCCGGGACTTCGCCTGTTCTCCAGGAATTCTCAAAGATGACTGCCAGTGGTTCTGAGATCACATCTGCCAGTTCTTTTAATACTCTTGGATGCAGTTCATCTGGCCCTGGAGACTTGAATACATCTAGACTAGCCAAGTATTCTTGTACTATCTCCTTAGTTATTCTGGGCTGTGTTTCCTCTGCTGAATCATTTGCTCCAAATTCTTTAGGTTGGGCATTGTTTTCTTTATCGGAGAAGACTGAGGCAAAGAAGGCATTGAGGAGTTCAGCCCTTTCTGTGTCCCCTGTTTGCATTTCACCATCTTCTCCTCTGAGTGACCCCACTGTTTCTTTGTTCTTCCTTTTGCTACGAACATACCCATAAAAGCCTTTTTTGTTGCTTTTAACCTCTCTAGCAAGCCTGAGTTCATTCTGTGCTTTAGCTTTTCTGACTTTGTGTCTACACGTGCTGGCTATTTGTTTGAATTCCTCTTTGGTGGTTTCCCCCCTTTTCCATTTTTTGTACACATCCTTTTTTAATCTTAACTCAGTTAAAAGTTCTTCAGATAGCCACTCTGGCTTCTTTAGGTACCTTCCATGTTTCCGTCTCATTGGTATTGCCTGAAGTTGTGCTTTTACTATCTCCCTCTTAACAAACTCCCAGCCATCATGAACTCCCTTTCCTTTTAGTATTACTGTCCATGGGATCTCACCCAGCACTTCCCTAAGTTTTATGAAGTCGGCTTTCTTAAAGTCGAGAAATTGAGTCCTAGTATGCTTGGCTGCTCCTTTCCGCTGTATAGTAAACTTCAGAAGAGCATGATCACTCGCGCCTAATGATCCTTCCACTTCTACCCCACTAACCAGGTCATCAACATTGGTTAGGACCAGATCTAAAATGGCTGTTCCTCTTGTTGTTTCTCCCACTTTCTGGACAATGAAGTTGTCTGCAAGGCCAGTGAGGAATCTGTTTGACCTTATGCTCTTGGCTGAGTTTGACATTCAACAAATATCCGGGTAATTGAAGTCCCCCATTACTACTATCTCCCTTCCTTTTGCATGCTTGGCCATCTGTTCCAGGAAGGCATCATCTATGTCCTCCGTTTGGCTTGGGGATCTATAGTAAACTCCCACAATGAGGTCACGGTTATTCTTCTCTCCCTTAATTTTGACCCAAATGCTCTCACTTTGGCTTTGAGGTTCTAAATCTTGGATCTCTTCACAGGTATACACATCCCTGACATATAACGCCACTCCTCCTCCTTTCTTGTCTGGTCTGTTTCTCTGAAATAGATTATATCCCTCCATTATTACATTCCAATTGTGGGACTTATCCCACCAGGTTTCAGTGATGCCTATTATGTCATATTTAGTTTGCTGTACCAAGAGCTCAAGCTCATCTTGTTTATTTCCCATGCTTTGCGCATTAGTGTACAGACATTGAAGTCCATTAATCATTCCCCCGTGTCTCTTATTTAAGGATTTTTTCCTCCCACCACTAGGTCTGCGTGCTGTTTGCTCCATTTGGTCTATGACATTTGGATGATCATCTTCATCAATTGATAGACTCCTACCTTCAGGAGCACTGTCTCCCTCCCCCACATTAGTCAGTTTAAAGCCCTCCTGATGAGGTTTCTGAGATTTTTGGCAAAAACATTCCTCCCAACCGTTGTGAGGTGCAGCCCATCGCTTGCCAGAAATCCATCTTCAAGAAACTGCAGTCCGTGATCTAAGAATCCAAACCGTTCCTGTTTACACCATTTGCGAAGCCAGCTGTTCACTTCCACTATTTTTCCCTCTCTCCCTGGGCCACGTCGTTCAACTGGGAGGACAGATGAGATGACAATGATAAAGCAGCTGTTAAGCATAATTTCCTGTCTCTTAAGTGACAGGTACTGCTAACAGATAAAAGGGAATTAGGGTTCTATGGAAGTCTACTACGACTTCTCAAAGTGATATTTATTTACATATTGCATTTTTATCCCATCCTTCCTCCAAGGGCAGGAGTAGGGAACCTTTGGCCTCCTAGGTATTGCTGAACTACAACTCCCATCAGCCATAGCAAGCTGATTGGGCAATCCCATAGTATCCTATTGGACAAGGATGATGGGAGCTGGAGTTCAGCAGCATTTGGAAGGCCACAGATTCCCACAGCTGAGGTAAGAGTTGCGTCCTAACCTTGAGTACTATGTTTGCCAATGGTTGTCTATCCAATAGGGAAAGGATGGCTAACTTTGTGAGTAACATCTGGCCACAAGAAGTGCTCCACCAGCCTCAAAGCTTTATCTGGGAGATAAACAACTCTACCTGCCCTTTAGCTATCTTCTCTAAAGAGCAGGCACAGGGATCTTTTATATCCAATCCTAGTGCTGAGATCAGGGATAAAGTCCCCTGCCTGCTCTTTGAGAGAAGCTATCTCATCCCATCACTACAGTGCAAGAGGCTGGAAATGCTGGTGGGTGGGTGCTTCTGTATGTGTGCATGAGTGTGTGTGTGTGTGTGTGAGAGAGAGAGAGAGAGAGAGAGAGAATGCTGCATGCCTGGTGAGTGTGTGTAGCGTTGGTGTATTCCTCTGTTGTGACAAGGGGGGCTGTTGCTCTCCATCTCTGGGTTCCAGAGCCCGTCCTTCAGTCATGTAATGAAACTTTGCAACCTTTTTCAGAAGCTCAGCCAGGCAGGTTCTCTTCCAGTTTAGGAAAACACTGTTTTGTCAACTCTTGGAAGACACGATTCGGACCCCTCTCTCTCTCTTCTCAGAGGCTTGACCTCAGAATAAAGTTCACTGTACAATGGTGTGTACAATTGGACTAGGGGTTCTAGGCTAGTCTACTAGCCAGCATGGTGTAGTGGTAAGAGTGGTGGACTCGTAATCTGGTGAATTGGCTTTGATTCCCCGCTCCTCCACATGCAGCTGCTGGGTGACCTTGGGCCAGTCACACTTCTGTGAAGTCTCTCAGCCCCACTCACCTCATAGAGTGTTTGTTGTGGGGGAGGAAGGGGAAGGAGATTGTTAGCCGCTTTGAGACTCCTGAAGGGGAGTGAAAGGTGGGATATCATGTCCAAACTCCTCCTCCTCCTCCTCCTCCTCCTCCTCCTCCTCTTCTTCTTCTTCCTACATGTTCCTTGTAAATTAGGAGGAAGCTTCTGACCGGCTTAGAGAGCATGATGGTCATACGTGATGTCGGCACCCTCTCCCCCACAATTGCCCTTGCAAGCTTGAGCCTCTGGCTCTAATTGTTCTACAAAAAAAATTCACCGCACACCTCTGCCACAGAACCCTTTAGGCTTCCAGAGCTCTCCCAGGCATTCAGGGCCCGTCTCTTGGTGCCCACCTGTTCCACCAGCAGCTGCCTTTGAAGGCATGCACTGACTTTACATTACCTTAGTACGAAGGGACTAATTCTAATCCCTCTGTGCAAGGTGGCATTGCACCTCTTCACTCTTGTTTGGGGTGTAGGTGGGGACAGTGCCCACTGGATTTTAATCCCAGGGGACAGAGTGTAGCGAATGTCAGCAAAAAGAACCCTCAAGTCTATAATGCTGTGCTTAAAACACAGTGGCCCAGCAATATGCTGAAGTTGCATCATTCACAGAAGGATCAACATGCTCTTTGCAAGTACTTGACGAGCAGCAACTGAAGTCCAAGGCCAGTTTATTTAAACAAGGACATCAAATAGTTGTTGAAAAACATGAATGTTCTACATGCAAGTTCTTGCCCATGACTGAGGGTAAAATGTTCCAGGGCAGATAATCAAAGCCTGGCTCAGCCTTGACATTTTCAGTTCTTTTTCTATAAAATCACTATAGATAAAATGCAACCTTTATACTTCACTTTTATAGAACTAAATTATTATTATTATTTTTTTTAAAAAAACCAGATAGATCCATACAATGGCAAGGCATGCCAACATGTCTGTGTTGCTGGTGTTCTCCATTTTTAAAATAAGGTCAGCTTGAACTTCAGGTCAGCATTTTAGTGACACAGCGCTTTTAAGAATGAAAAAAATAGCAGGCAAGTTTTGAAAAGTTCCTCTAAATAGCACTCATTTCCCCCTGGCACTCATCATCACAATGGGTTTGCTAGCTAGGGGGTCAAAATGTTCTGGCATGTGTGCCTCTTAAAAATGTAAACTCAAGTGTCTGATGAAAGGGGTTGCATTCTGCACAACCCATGAGCAGCTGGATTTTCTTGGGGAAAAAGGGGTCATTGGGAAAGGCTGAGATAATTATTATTTATTATAGCATCTTTCTAAACCAGGCCAAAATCAAGTGAGCTGCTCACAACCACTTAGTTATCAGTGCTGAGCAGCATTTGAATCAGGGCCCCATCTGAGTTGGGCTGACCCTCATTTCGTCTGCATCTTAAGCCAGGCATTGCTAGTATGACTAGTAACCATGCCTAAGTTTTTAAAATATAAATAAATACCAAGCATTGGGGTGGGGGCAATTTTAATCAGGACTGCAGAACACGAGGAGGAGAAGTTTAACCCTTCTCTCCCCAGCCACACTGGAAAACCTCCATGCACAACACTTAGCCTTAAAAGCTGTCTTTGGTGCCAATGTGATTTCCTCCCTCTCGGGCTAATTGCCTTGCGGTGATGGGGTTTGTGAGTGCAACCAAAATTGTGATGGTGAAGACAGGGCCAGTCACTGTGACCCCCACTTTTCGCCCATATGGTTGTTAATTGCAGGAGGGGGGAGCGCCTAGTGGGGCTTTAGATGTACTTCCATTGGGCCTGATTGTGGCATTCATATAACTATAAGTAATATAATTAACGATACAGGGCTTCTCATCTTCTTTTGTTAGATGACGACATGATCCAGAAGTATTCACGATGCTTATGTTTCCTTTGAAAGACAAAAAAATATTTACCTAGAAAACCTCACCTTAATAGGAAGGTTCTAATTTTAAGAATCAGATTTCAACATTGCATTTCACACCTATTAATTTGGTTTTGGGTTTCTAACTTGGAAAGAAAGCTACATTTTTCTAGTATCTTGAAAGTGAAGGATTTTGCGGTGAGGTGATGTCTGTTCCAGCAGACTGCAGGTCTGTATCATTCTCCAAAGCAGCTTCCTCAAGAATTTGTGTATATATGTGTAATGAGCCTATGTTAACCTCGGAGATTATAAATTCAACCTTTCATCTAGTACAGCTGTCCAATATAGTTTTCTGCAGTGCTGATAGAACCTCACCTCCCGTTCCCTAAACAAACTCAGTCACATGGGTTACGGGAAGAGCAGTTTTATTTCCAGACACTGTTTACTGAAAAAACTTGGTCGTTTTTTGGACTTTGTTGTCATACGGACAAAATAAACTAGCCTGTACCAAACGGTTTTGTAAAAGTTTAAACAAGAATCTTGTGTGACTTATGGCCATCCTTTGAAAAAATGTGTTATAATTCCAATAGCAGCAACATAAATAGCTCTGAACGAATCAATCATTACCATTTATGAATGGAAATGCTCACAACCGCATAGGTTTTGAAATTATTCTGCAGGGAATTAGTTTTGAAAGTAGCAAGCATGCAACTTTGGACCATCGTTATAGTCTAAGGAGTCTAGCTAAGGTCTAATGAACAGTAAATCTGCAATCTTCACATTTCCATATCAGTTTGCATTTACTTGCATTTACTTTAGTAAAAAAGTTAATTATCATTTTATCATGAATTTTTCTTGTTGTACCCAATTTTGTATGCTATTTGGCCTAATATACACATTTTTGCAAAAGGTATTTTCCCTAACATTTATATCTTCTCCACTATAATGCATTTTTATGCATCATGCAACATACAGTGAGGGGGGAAAGTATTTGATCCCCTGCTAAATTTGCCTGTTTGCCCTCTGATGAAGAAATGACCAGTCCATAATTTTAATGGTAGGTTTCTTGTAGCCGTGAGAGACAGAATAACAACAGGAAAGCCCCCAGAAACCCAGAAGGCAAAAGTCAGAGATTGATGGGCATTATAATGAGTGAAATAAGTATTTGATCCCTTTGCAAAAGATGACTTAGTACTTGGTGGCAAAACCCTTGTTGGCAATTACAGAGGTCAGACGTTTTACAGAGGTCACACAGCTGAAAGGGATCAAAATAGGCTACAATTTTATTGACTACAGATGAAGTGGTTTGGCATAAGCATTGGGTAAGAGTTTATTTCTGGGCTGCCTACCGGAAATGACATCAGGGTCCACCCAGCAGCGGGGATTCCTGTGACTTAAATGAAATAGGGAGGGGTCATCACAGGAATCGCCACCTCTAGGGATGCTGAGGCCCAAGCTTCCTGCCTGAACAAATGGACAGAAGCCACTCCATCACAGATCCCTTTAATGAGATACCCTGTTTCTGGAGAGGAAAGCAGGGGTGCGACCCCAGCCCCCAACCAAGGCTAAGGTCACCCAATGCCTAAACTGCCAAAGTTGTGACGATTGCTATGAGGTAGGCAAAACCTCCAGGTCATAGCCAATTCACCTGTTAAGCAAATTCCTACCTGGCCGCAAAAATACAGTGAGTACCGCAGCCATAGCAAGGTCAATTCAATGAGTAAATGTGTGGGTTGATCTGATGAAGAAGAGCTTGGTGTCGGAGGCTGGGCGGGCTGCTTTAAATCCCCTGGGAGTAGACTGGAGGGTAGCTTGATTGTTCCCTCAGACCAGACCAGCCCTCCGCACCAGCCTGTTGTTGTTTAGTCATGTCCGACTCTTCGTGACCACATGGACCAGAGCACGCCAGGCTCTCCTGTCTTCCACTGCCTCCCGCAGTTTGGTCAAACTCATGCTGGTAGCTTCGAGAACACTGTCCAACCATCTCGTCCTCTGTCGTCCCCTTCTCCTTGTGCCCTCAGTCTTTCCCAACATCGGGGTATTTTCCAGGGAGTCTTCACTTCTTATGACGTGGCCAAAATATTGGCGCCTCAGCTTCACGATCTGTCCTTCCAGTGAGCACTCAGGGCTGATTTCCTTAAGAATGGATCGGTTTGATCTTCTTGCAGTCCGTGGGACTCTCAAGAGTCTCCTCCAGCACCATAATTCAAAAGCATCAATTCTTCAGCGATCAGCCTTCTTTATGGTCCGGCTCTCACTTCCATACATCACTACTGGGAAAACCATAGCTTCGACTATACGGACCTTTGTCGGCAAGGTCTAATGAACAGCCTACCATTGGCCAAATTGGCAGGCTGACGTGGAGCAGAATTTCAAGCCAGGAGCATGAGCCTAAGCTCACGCTTTGACAAGGAGAGACCTCAAAACACAGCCCTGCCTCATTGGCAGGGGGAAGCATTGGCCATCCCACAACGTTGCCGCACCCCTAAAAGGGGGTAAGCAGACATGTGAGCAAGACCTACCTAAAAGGAGTTGCTGTGCTCATTAAGCCTGGCACCCCTGTGCAGATCCTCTGGCTGTTTTGTTATATATATATATATATATATATATATATATATATATATATATGAGTTTAACTCCACCTACTCCCTGTGATTTACTGCTGGCTTGCTCCTGACAGTAGTTTCATCTGTAAAGGTGAACTGCTTCTAATTTGTCTCCCATCCCAAGTTAAAAGACGGACTAGCAGAATTCCGCCTGTGTTGCCTTTGATTCAAACCAGTGTTTACAGCCAGCACATTCGGTTAGAAGAAGCTAGATGGGTAAATACCTATTTGAGTGAACTGTACTATGAATAAGTAGGGTTGCCGTACATCTGGAATGCTGAAGTTGGCAGCAGTGTCCAGGTGGAAATCAGGAAAGTATCTGGGAAAATCCAAACGTATGGCAGCCCATGTTGGCAGTGCCATTTCTGCCGTTTTCCCATAAAAATAGCTCAAAAACAGCTTCTCTTTTGAGATTTTGCCCAAAAAGCTCAACACCTTTGCGGGGGGAGCTCAACAACCTTTCTGTCCAGATTTTCACTGTTTGAAATATGGCAACCCTAGAATAAGTGTGCCGCTTTGAAGTCATACCAACTGCTGCCTTTTAGTGCTCATTTATATAATTAGTCTTGTCTGAGCAGCTGACAAGTTGGTGCTACGCTGCCCATCGGCTTCTCATTTTAGAAACAGCAATTCAGTAAACACAGCAATCCCACCACTTTCCACCTCAGCCCATTCTCTACATACCCCCCTAAAAGTGTAACATAAGTACCTTCTGTTAGACCAAGGAGCAGACGCTAAAAATACGGCTTGATTCTTTTATATTTGAAAGGAACTGTTTACGCGTGAAGGAACTTCCCTGAAATTCATTAGGCAAGTAAATCCCATAAGCAATATTTTTTTCTTTTTTAATGACCTACCCAACCTAGTTTATGAATTGGCCAGTTGAATTCTGAATGATTGAAAGCTTTACATGGACTTAGTAAATCATCGGAAAGCCAAGATCTCCTACAAAGTGCATATTGAGTGTAGAAGCTGCCTGTGTACTGTGGCGAATATGCCTGGAAAGGATTGGAGCCTTCCTGGAAAGGCTGAGCCTTGTTGTGTTGCTGTCATTAGCTGCCAACTGAGAGCTACTCTACACAATCTGCTATCCCAGGCAGATTCAACGAGCGTCTTCTCCACAGTGCCACCGCTGTAGCATGCGGCACTGTGCATAACAGTCTTCAGAACCACAAGTAAGGTGTGTTTTTTAAATTGGTTCTTTGCAGCAGAATCCAAGACTCACAGGAGTCTCAACAGATCTTGGCCTTTCTCAGCTGAGCTGAGGCGGGGGGGGGGGGTTGCTACATCAGCAAGTGTAGCTCTCATCCCTTTTGAGCCAGAGATACACCAGCGTAACTCTTTCCCCCAACTCAGCTGGCATAATTTAAAATGGCATAATTTAGGCTAGCATATATTTCCAAAAAGAGGTGTTCCAGGAGAGTGTTCTTTCTTCTTCTTTGGCAATCACTCGTAGCCAAGTAAGATTGTCTTCCATGAACATGTCTTAACAGTGAGTCCGTAAGTGACCGTGAAGGCCAATTCTGGATCCACACATCCTTCCACAGTGGGGACATAGGTTTCCGGGCGGGAGTTGATCACACTGAGGGTTTGCCAAGCGTGCCTTCCTCTTAGCACGTTTCTCCCTTTTGTCATGAGTTTGAGTGTCTTCAAAGTCCATGACACCTTTGGTAAAGGCTGTTCTTCAATTGGAGTGCTTGCAGGCTAGTGTTTCCCAGTTGTCAGTGTTTATTCTACATTTTTTAAGATTTGCCTTGAGAGAGTCTTTAAATCTCTTTTGTTGATCATCGGCATTACGCTTTCCATTTTTAAGGTCGGAATAGAGTAGCTGCTTTAGAAGACGATAATCAGGCATTCACACAACATGACCAGTTCAGGGGAGTTGTGGTGGTGTGGCAGGGATGGGACAGAGAAAGGAGAGACTTACACCTGTTGCAAACTCTGTTCAGTTCAGTCATGGGACCTTCGGCCCAATTCTGAAAACTCTGGCCCACACTCCCCTGCCAGCTTGGCTGGCAATAGCTCATCCCAGAGGCTCCTGAGCAGAGTTTGAAATAAGAGTAATGAATACCTGTGAAGGTTATGCTGTGGCTAGGATGGCTCTGTTTTACTACATTTCATCCTGCTTTTTAGACAGTTAGTGCCTCCCCAAATGGCTTACAACAATCACTAAATGACACAGTCCTTGTCATCAGACTAAAAATATGGGTAGCGGGGGAAAGTCCAAAACAAATGCATGAAAAATCTGCATGCACATTGTATGCATTTGGGACACATTTTGTGTGCCCTCTTCCCAGAAATAATGGCATCATCAACAACAACAGCAACAACGTATTACCCACCCTATTTCCTAAGGTGCCAAGGGTGGATTACAACAATTAAAACAAAATCTGGACATTAAAACACAATATTAAGCAATGTTGAAAACAACTTAAAACAACTTAAAATTACAGAAATAAGTTGAATATACATCTCAAGTGTCGAAAGTCGTTGTAAAGAGCTTTTGCAGTGCATTCCACCCCCAAAAATTGCATTAGTGAATGTAAACTATGTCTATCTTTGTGCACACTTTGTGGACTGAAATTGCACTGCAACATCCTGAGGAATGTGTATTCCAGTTGTTAGCTGCTTTCCAGTCCTCTGTAAAAAGCAGGCTGAACAAATTCCACCTCCAACCCTAGCTTCACAGCTGAGTCAGGATTTGAACCCAGGTCTTCCTGATTCCATGTACAGAACTAAATCACTTCGCACCATATTATCCTGAGCCCTGCAGCACAGATTGCCAAGCCAAAGCTGAGAAAACATACCTAGACGTGTGGCTACAGTGTTAGGAACTAGCTGTTTTCGTTCTGTTTTGGTTTTTGCAAACACAAGTGACAGGTATGTGTATTTTCTTTAGCACTCCATCAGCTTCTATGAGCCATCCAGTCTCCCATAAAATTATCTTGTCCTAGCGGAAGACAAGGATGAAAGGAGTGTGCTTTTGACCAGCTAGGAGCTATTAAGTTGAAGCACCATGCCAAGAGAACAATTTTAATTGCTTGGCACTTGGAGAACCAACCGCAAATGTTAAATCCATTACTCTTTAAAGAAAAAACAACAACTATTGGCTGCATTACAAGAGAGAGTGTTAACCTGTAACACCGTCTTTTGTGAGCACTTAATTTAATGCTAATAGGCTTTGAAAAAATTGAAATTGCTCCTTAAAGAGAGTCTTGTCAGTTCTCCCCGTGCAGAACTGAGAAAATACAGCATTTCCTTTCTGCCCATTCAGTGAAAACTGCATCACACTCTCATCGATTCCCTCTTTTACTTCTCTTCCCTGGTGTTCTAACACTGCAGCCCCCACTGCCCCACAACTGCCACCAAGAACTATATGTCTGTCTTGTTATCCAGACTATGTGACACCCCTTACGTATATCCATGCATTGGGTCTGCTGCTGCATCCAGCACACAGTGCTCAGTCATTCCTTCAAAGTCCTCCATGGCCAAAATAAATAAAATTAAATAAAAAGTCCTCCATGGCCTTCCTCTGTCTCTCTCTCTCGTTCTCATTTCTCGGCCCACATATCCTGATATATCCCTGCCTCTGCCTGTGACCATTACTCTTTCAGCTCCTTCTCAGCTATCTGAAGTAAGGCTGAGGGAAAACTCCTTTCTCTGACACCACTCTATCTCTGTTATGACCATGATGGCTTACTAGTCCCAATGGCTATGCTGTTGCCTCCACAGGTAGGGAGTGGGTGGCGCTGTGGTCTAAACCACTGAGCCTCTTTGGCTTGCTGATCAGAAGGTTGGCAGTTTGAATCTGCACAACGGGTGAGTTCCTGTTGCTCTATCCCAGCTTCTGCTAACCTAGCAGTTTGAAAGCACACCAGTGCAAGTAGATAAATAGGTACTGCTGCGGCAAGAAGGTAAACAACTGTTTCTGTGTGCTCTGGCTTCCGTCCGGTGTCCTGTTGTGCCAGAAGCAGTTTAGTCATGCTGGCCACATGAGCCAGAAATCTGTCTGTGGACAAACACCGGCTCCCTCGGCCTGAAGCGAGATGATCCACACCCCATAGTCGCCTTTGACTAGACTTAACCATCCAGGGGTTCTTTACCTTTTTTACCTCACCCCCCCCTGCCTCCACAGAAGGGGGCAGTAATGTTTCTGAATACCAGCTACTGGAGGTCACAGGAAGAGAGAGTGCGCTCCCATGCTTGGGCCTTTTTGAGGGTTTCCCACAGACATCTGGTTAGCAACTGTGAGAACAGGGTGCTGGACTAGATTGGCCATAAGAGTCAGCTCCTAGGGGCCAAGGTCCCTTTGGCCCCTCCGATGGAATATTTGAGAGGGCCAGGCCTCCTCCAAAGTTGATGGGCATTGCCATTCAAATGGTCTGTGTATGCTGCGTATGGCAATTGACTGTGGGGCTTTCCTGGGCCCCCACAATATTTTATTCAAGTTGGCGCCACTGAAATGGGCCATTGTTCTCGTTCTCTCTCTCTCTCTCTCTCTCTCTCTCTCACACACACACACACAACACCCCACACAGAGGACCATTGATTTCACCACAAAGATGGAGGGGAAATTGGCAATTTTTGAATGTGTGTGTGAATTCTCTGAACTATGGTGAGTGGGCAGGCTTAAAGACAAAGTTGCCAAGCATTTTTTTAATAGGAAAAAACTGCTGCCATTTCAAGTACAGTGGTACCTCAGGTTAAGAAATTAATTCATTCTGGAGGTCTGTTCTGAACCTGAAACTGTTCTTAACCTGAGGTACCACTTTAGCTAATGGGACCTCCCACCGCCACACAATTTCTGTTCTCATCCTGAAGCAAAGTTCTTAACCCGAGGTACTATTTCTGGGTTAGCGGAGTCTGTAACCTGAAGCGTCTGTAACCCGAGGTACCACTGTAGAGCTAGCCTGCCCTCAGTAACCCAGCAGCATTCCTTTTTCAATTAGGGGACAATGCCCTCTGGGAACTTTTTTTCTCTGAAGAAGTCAGTTAAAAATAATAATTTAAAACTGGTATTTTGTGCTAGGGTGCCACAGTGCTTTAATCCACTTTAATTGTGCAGGCCTAAATTTCCAGCAGGTGCTTGACACCCTGAAGTCAACCATAGTTAACATCTTCTTATGACTTTTATCATGGTCAATGTACTGGATTTCGCTTGCTCATCTTACCGCTTGAGTACACAGGTGTGTCTGAACATGCATTGGAGTCCTGATTTCAGCATCTTGCTATTCTCAAAAGTGAAGTCCAATTGTACTTTTAATCACAGGTGTGGGGACAACTTTGTCTTTTGGAAATACAAACTTCAGCATATGGTGAGACCAGGTGGGAAAATGAAATTTGCAAATGATTGACTTTATTGTTTTGTTGCTCTTAAGCTGTGAAACCCTTGGTGACCTCATTTAACTCAAGTCTGAATTCATTCAAGTAGAATTATGTAAAAGATGGTGGACAGAATGCATTGACAGGCATGCATAAATTTCTACACTCAGCATTGAAGGCTTTTGCTACAAACTACTGAGGAAACAAACAAGTCCCCAAAGAAAACCACACCAAACAGATCCAAGGAGATTCTGTATCTTCCCAGTTCTCACAAGAAGGCACCAATAAATTAGATTCTGAAGTGTTTTCATGTAGTGCAGCTGTCTTCAAACACTGCAATGCTTGTGACAAACGCCTTTATTAATTACTTCATAGGCTTTCAAACATTTGTGGATGTGGGGACATTTCAGTGCTGATGAACTGGCTGGTCCAGTCTCCTGAAAGGGAGCCTAGCTTTTTATTCTGCTAAACAGAACTTTTATTCCTTTGTGTTACAGAACATACAAATTGCCTTGGGATATATTTATGTGGAAGGAGAATCACAACTTATTAATAATACATTTCTGAAAATATGGATTCACTGCTTTACCCCCACCCCCACCCCCACCAAAAAGAAAGAAAGAGAATGTTCTATAATACAGAAATAACTTTAAGATATTGTTGGGTAACTCTTGGAACGGAACCCTGATTGTGAAAGGAACATCTAATTTAGATATTCAGAGGAAATTTTTCATGCACTCCAGCCCCTCATAAAACTCATCAGCATGTTAGTACAATTTTTTCCTCAGATACACATGTTCCTAAGCGGTTTTGCCTAGTATAATGCATTTTATGTGTTATTATTGCTAATGTATGCATTTATATGCACATTTTACCCTAGTATATGCATTTTGGTATGCATTACTTGGCTGGAGAAGCACATTGCAAAATTCAGAGAAGTGTGAATTTTGAAGGCAGGCTGTGTTTTGGCTTGGGTACTGTTTCAGAAAGTGTGGATTAAGTAGATTCTCCTTCAAATGAGAATGGAATTTGATTTCTCCCCCATTCCTAGTCCCAGCCTTAGAAGTGGGAAGGAGGCAAGCATGGGAGGAATGATGGAAGCTGCCACACTCATGCACATCCATATCTGAAAACACATCCGGGCATTTGTGCGTGTCTTGTTGTTGTTGTTGTTTAGTCGTTTAGTCGTGTCCGACTCTTCGTGACCCCATGGACCAGAGCATGCCAGGCACTCCTGTCTTCCACTTCCTCCCCCAGTTTGGTCAAACTCATGCTGGTAGCTTCGAGAACACTATCCAACCATCTCGTCCTCTGTCATCCCCTTCTCCTTGTGCCCTCCATCTTTCCCAACCTCAGGGTCTTTTCCAGGGAGTCTTCTCTTCTCATGAGGTGGCCAAAGTATTGGAGCCTCAACTTCACAATCTATCCTTCCAGTGAGCACTCAGGGCTGATTTCCTTAAGAATGGATAGGTTTGATCTTCTTGCAGTCCATGGGACTCTCAAGAGTCTCCTCCAGCACCATAATTCAAAAGCATCAATTCTTCGGCGATCAGCCTTCTTTATGGTCCAGCTCTCACTTCCATACATCACTACTGGGAAAACCATAGCTTTAACTATATGGACCTTTGTTGGCAAGTGCATGTCTTAGAAGCAGCTTATTGCAAATGGTTGTAAACTTGAGAATATCGCCAATATCACTATTGGCAGTAGTAGTAATAGGCAGGATTGAACAATTGTGTCACATGCAGTTTTGATGCTGCAGTAGAAAATGTGGGCTGACCAAAAATGTTGCACTTCAACTGATGCAACCGCAGCATCCACCACAGAGAGATGCAAAGTACAGGAATGAAATGTTGGGATTCGCAGGATGATGAGTAAGTCTGCAGGCTTCAACAGGCTGATGGAATACTCTGTTAAGTGCTGGGTCAGAGTGACTCAGCAGGAATGTGATTGGCTATCACCTGTTTTAAAAGGAAAGCCTATTCAACGGTGGTTGTGGTTGTGCTGTAGTGTGGTGGTGCTGTGGTGGAGAATACCTGTAAGAACCAAAGAAAAGGTGGGGAAAGGACACAGCAGTTGCTATTTCTTGGGTATGAAAGTGGTACGAAAGCCTACAGGTTTGAAGATGATAAAAATCTTTTGAGTTATAGTTGATCAGCCAACTTTAATGAGCAAAGAAATTGGCCCAAGATACATGCAAACCTGCTGCCAGAAAAAGTTTTACTGCCGAGCGTACCTGTTAAGGCAGCTGAAACAAAGCTAAGAATTGGCAGCTCTCCCAGAGAAACTGAAAGGGAGGAGGTAAAGGTTGAGCATTTTTCTCCAGCTGCTTGCATGGAGCAAGGGGGAAGAGAAAGTGCAACAGGGACAGGAGGAGGTAAATCTCCAGAATCAATCCACCCCAAAAGCAGTCCTGAAGGTAGCCCAGGGGGTGAGATTAATGAACCAAGGAGGTCTGCAAGAAATAATAAAGGTCAACCTCCAGACCGTTATGGGTTCCCAGCCACCATAAACCAGGTTTGTGTAACTGAGCCAGAAAACTTTGAAGAAGTGCAAGAGTTACCTACTCTAGAGAAAGAGGCGTGGTTAAAGGCAATGCAGGCAGAGTATAACTCTCTGCTAAACAACAATGTGTTTGTACCTACAGAATTGTCTGAAGGTAAAAAGCCCATAAGCTGTAAGTGGGTTTTTAAAGTGAAAAAGCTGGCTGATGGTAGTTGTCAGAGGAAAGCCAGGTTGGTTGCAAGGGGCTTTACACAAAGAAAAATGATACATTATGATGAAGTGTTTGCCCCAACCGCAAAGGCTGAAACAGTAAAATCAGTTTTAGCAATGGCAAGTCTGAGAGGGTTAAAAGTTAATCATTTTGATGTTGCCTCAGCATATTTAAATGCTCCTATTGACACCGAGGTGTATTTACAGCAAATACCAGGTTATGAGCTGGAAAAAGACAGCATGGTGTTAAAGCTGCAAAGGGCACTCTACGGTTTACACCAAAGTGCACGTCTATGGCATGAATGCATAGACACAACTTTGAAAAAGATGGGATTCAAACAAAGCCTGGCTGATTCCTGTTTATATTCAGCAATGGTGCAAGGAAGTGTTTGTTATTTACTTTTGTATGTTGACGATATCTGTCTAATAACAACTGCGCAAAAGCAAGTGTCTTGGTTTATAAACAGCCTAGGTAACAAATACAAACTGAAGTATTTGGGAGAGATTCAGAATTACTTAGGAGTAGAGGTTCAGAGAAATGAAGAGGGCGTCTACTCTCTGAGTCAGAAGGAAAAAATCGAAAAGTTACTGAAGACATATGGAATGGAGAGGGCAAATGAGGTTGACACTTCCATAACTACCCAGTACAAAAATGAACCAGAAGGACAAAAATGTGAGAATGCAACAGCATTTCATTCTCTGTTGGGTTCTCTGTTATATTTAAGTTGTTGGACAAGACCTGACATAACATTGGCAGTGCACATGTTAAGCCGAAGAAGTGCAGACCCGGCTCAGAGAGATTGGGTAGCACTTAAAAGAATCCTAAGGTATCTGAAAGGCACAAAAGATTACAAACTGGTGCTGGATACAGGATATGATCAGCAAGTGTATGCATACGCTGATGCCAGCTGGGGGGACAGAGAAAATGGAAAGTCTACCACTGGCTATGCCATATATATTGGAAATGCCCTGGTTCAGTGGAAATCCCAGAAACAAACATTTGTTGCCACAAGTACTTGTGAAGCAGAGTACTCAGCCACAAGCGAATGTGTGTCACAAATAGAGTGGTTTGCTTGTCTAACAAAAGAACTTGGAATACCTTCTGAAATGCCAATCACTGTGCTAAGTGACAACATGGCTGCACAACAGCTTGCTAACCAACAGAACTTTAAGAGCAAGAGTAAACATATTGCTATAAGATACGGAAATGTGAAAAATGCTTTGGAAAGAAATGTGTTAAAGGTACAGCACTGTAACACAAAATGTAATGTGGCGGATTTGTATACAAAATGTTTGGATGCTCCTAAATTTCGAGACTTAAGAGAATTATTAGGTCTCAAGCCTTTGACTTAAGGAGGAGTGTTGGGATTTGCAGGATGATGAGTAAGTCTGCAGGCTTCAACAGGCTGATGCAATACTCTGTTAAGTGCTGGGTCAGAGTGACTCAGCAGGAATGCGATTGGCTATCACCTGTTTTAAAAGGAAAGCCTGTTCAACGGTGGTTGTGCTGTAGTGTGGTGGTGCTGTGGTGGAGAATATTCGTTTGCCTTAAGGTCAGGTACTCTGTATGAACTGCTTTTGTAAATACTTGTATATAGCTCACATTAAAAAGACTGCGACAGGCAGAACATGTTGTTTGCAAACCGTGAAAAGGGATTTTTATGTACCTCTTTACAAGGAGACCCAGGTGACTCCTGTGGGGGATGGGCTGTAGGTATCCAGATGTGCTGTAATATTATGAGGCTCTCACTGTAACGCAGGATCAATTTGTCACTCTGAGGACCTAGCTTTAATGATGTGATTAGCCACCAGATTGCGGTATTTTGAAAAATAAAAGAACAAGTGAGGGGGGTGGGGGTTGCCATCAGCACCATAGCATGTTGACAGGGGGGTGGTTTAAGCCTCTCCCCACCCTTCAGCCATGATCTTGGGGAACACCGTGCTGCAATTAGCAGTAAGAAAAACCTTACCTAACTCTTAGGTGAGGGGGAGATTTTTATCAAGACTTTTGTTGAAGTGGGAAAGTTTAAACCTCCCCTCCCTGTACACTGTGGCACTGAAAATCACCTCTCACCCGTCCCTGGCATTTTATTTTCATATAAACCACAACAGGATTGCTAATCGCATGATTAACATATTGTGCAGGCAGGCCCTCAGCTGCAGGAGAAAGATGCAAGTTTGGCATGGAATATACTTTTCCGCACTATTGGCAGAGTACAGGCTGGGCTGAACCGCTCTACATATTTCATCCACCTTGCACATGATTTATACTAATCGATTAAGGTGTGGTGCAGCCTGTAGGTCTAATTAAACCCGGTGTAGGTCATACACTCATATAATCATAGACTTGTAGAGTTGGAAGGGCTCTCGAGGGTAGTCTAGTCCATGGGCAGGCAAACTAAGGCCCGGGGGCTGGATCTGGCCCAATCACCGTCTAAATCCGGCCCGTGGACGGTCCGGGAATCAGTGCGTTTTTACATGAGTAGAATGTGTCCTTTTATTTAAAATGCATCTCTGGGTTATTTGTGGGGCATAGGAATTCATTCATATATATTTTTTCAAAATACACCTACAAGGTCTGAGGGACAGTGGACTGGCCCCTGGCTGAAAAAGTTTGCTGACCCCTGGCTCTAGTCCAACCCCCTGCAATGCATGAAGCTTTTTGCCCAAAGTGGGACCTGAACCCACAACCTTGAGATTAAGAGTCTCCTGCTCTACCGACTGAGCTATCCTCCGGTTCCCCCTGAAACCATGCTCAGGTGCCCTACACCTGATGTCACAAGTGAAGTGCAGGGCATGTAGAGATGTGGCAGCTCATGTGCAATTGGTAGCCTTAAAGTGTGCTGCTGGTTGTGCAGTGGCAAGAGAGGCAGGCTGTTACCATTGATGACTGACAGTTAGAATGAGCCTGTTGGGATTGACTGGGCTACTGAGTACTCCACGGGGACTCAGCCAACCCCTGTCCAAAGCAGGACATGAGGACCTCCGGCAGGCTTGAATTCACCCCACAACTCCAGGATTCACTTGCCTTGGGTTTTCTTTTGCAATGTGGTTTGTCATGCTATCCAAGAAAAAATGATCACCTGGTGTCATATTGAAGCCAGGTGATTGACAGGCGGCCAATATCCCACAATCCCGTCAAAGTGGCCACTGGGGTTGCCAGAACTCAGGATGCTGTCTGCTGGTTGGATCCATAACAAGCCTAATCCGGTGGGAGAATTGGAATTTTAATTGCATATAAATTCTTCTTCCAGTGCAATGTGTTTTTTCTTATTTGAAGCCTGCTGAAAGAAAAATAAGCACTTAACAATCCAGGGATATTTGGAGATTCCATTCTTTACAGCCTAGCTGGGGGGCTTTTCTCCAGCTGATGAGCAGAGGCAACATTTTTATTTTTAAAGTATTTTTACCCCTCTCTTCAGTTGGAAAAAAGGTTCCCATAGCATAGTGACTTAGAAATATCAGTAATACGACAGTCCTTGTCCTCGGACTCATAGTCTAAAAGACACAACAAGAGAGGAGAATAGATCAGGGGCAAAAGTCAGACATTTCTTAAGTCTGCTAGATCAGTCCAAAGGCACATCTAGTCCAGTGAAAAACCAGCAAGCGTGTTTCAAACACAAGGGCGTTCTCCTTTGCTTTGGTTTCCAGCAACTGATAGCCAGAAGCATTGCTGCATTGTTGTCAGTAGCCTTCAATAGTCTTCCTCTCCTCCTAATGAGGAAACATGTTTGAAATGCTATGATCCTGCTTCAGTGCAGATGGGGCCTTAATTGCTTAGGTATTATATATCTGGTTCTTTCCCAACAAAGATATACCCCAACTATAGATTTCAGAGTTTCCCCCCCTTATGGGTCAACATGATTATCTTTACTTTGAGCCTTTTCCTGGGCTCTACTGTTAAAGATGAAAATACTGATTATGGGATGTTGCGGGTGGTGAGTGGGTGGGTGGGTGGGTGGACTCTAACAGTCCTGTCAATCTGTGTATGCCAGTTATCGGTTGTTGGTAATGCTTAAAGTAGAAATCTGCTTGTGTAATGCTTGGGAGCAGCTGGGTGGGAGTGTTTTTACGAAAGCCACCAGAGTGTTTTCACAAAACAAAGGCTATATCTGTTTTGGTTTAACTTGGGAGCACTTTAGGAGAAGTTATTTTTGATTCCCGTCAGCTTTTGTGCCACAGAGTGGAACCCCGACCTGATTTTGCTCCATCTTTTATGCAAGCCTCGTTTCCCTCTCCAGCTGCCACTAATGCTCTGCGGCGATGAGCGAAAGGTTAATGTGCTGCAAAAGTAACTGTGATAATCCTGGGCTGTAATTTACCCTATTTACTGTATCAATACGAATTAATACTCAGATGAGTTAAACAGAACAGGAAATGTCTGGATGAGCAGCATATATTTCTCTCTGTGTGCGTCTCTCGTCTCTCCTTCCCTCCCATCAACAGACCCTCGTTTAATTAGGCACCACAGCAGCTGTAGGAGGTGCTTCCCTTTTGCCATTTTGTGCAAACCTTGATTTTTATTTTTATTTTTAAAGCTTTAGAGAGCAGTGATTCAGGAGGTAAAAACAGCAGGACTTCGGGTGTTATTTATAAACTCTGTGCCGGAAACTATTTCAAGGTCTGCAGCAGGGTAACTCAAGCACCATTTACTTTACCCAGTAATTTCAAGCGCAGAGGCTCAGTGACAGAGCTAATGGCACCGTTGCCCCACTGGAACCACATTAACTTCTTGATCATTTTGGCTCAAATTGACAAAAAAACCCAAAATGAAACAAAAATTCTCAGTGTTGTCTGCTGCCAAAGGCACCAATTGGCTCACTTAATCCTACGGAATGGTGCTAGCTTTAGATGTTGCGGCGTCTGAAGCGAAAAATTGAAATGTCACACACACTCCACACACATTTGGCCTTAAAAAATAATAATTGGTGGTGAGCCATAACTCTTCCAATAAATAAATAAATAAGCCACTTTTCCAGGTCTCTGTCCGACTAAGGCATATTCTAAGGAGATCTGCCAAAATTAAGTTCATTAGGTGGTGTTCAATTCAGTCCTACTCAGAGTAGACCCATTGAAATTAATGGCTCTAAGTTAGGATATGGCCACACTCTTGTTTTCTGAGCACCAACTGCATTTCTAGTGCCGAGTTTTTACTCCCTGTTAGAATGATAGAATAGAATCATAGAGTTGGAAGGGACCACAAGGGCCATCGAGTCCAACCCCCTGCCAAGCACTGTTCATGTGATGTTATCCAAAAAGCATATGTATCCTGTACTTTGTTATGAAATACTACTACAGTCAAACCTCGGTTGTCAAACATAATCCATTCCGGAAGACCGTTCGACTTCTGAAACGTTCAACAACCAAAAACTGAAAGCAGAAGCCTCAATACAATAGGGAAACTCAAAACGGAAGCCGCGTAGCACGTTCGGCTTCCAAAAATCGTTTGAAAACTGGAGCAGTTACTTCCGGGTTTTTGGCATTTTGGAGCCAAAACATTCCAAAACGGAGGTGTTCAGGAACTGAGGTTTGACTATATTTGATGCCCTGTTTCTCCAACCAGCTTCACATCTGTTGGAGTCCTTAAACCATTCCTAATTCATCTCTAGCCAAGGTGTGAACACCTTCACACAGAGCAAAGGCATCCCAGCCAGTGGAAGTTGGGCAGCTTCTGACAAGACTGGGCTATGATTTCCTTGTTTTCTGGTGGCCCCAACTCCTTGGAACCTCTTATTGCAAAGAGTTAAAAGGAATTTGAGAGAGGGAGGCAGATAGAGGGACGGGTGGGGGTGGGGTTCACAAAATGGTCCGTTGGTCCAATTATTCTTGGCCTTTCTCTAATTAGTATGGTAGTTTAGCAAGATGTGCTCGAAGATAAATGCCAAGCACTTTATAGCTCTCTGCCCTGCTGGAATGCTATTGATGGAGATGGAGTATAAGGAGTTCAGAGTAAGCCAAGTAGGGAATACTCTGTACAACCTGCGGGTCTCATGAAGCAATGACCTTTTTTTGAACACAACCAAGTTACTACTTCATTAGGGGAGCAAGAGAAATTCAACTGAGTGTGTGTTTAATCTGTCAAATTCACCTTATCCTAAACAATATGAGAACATTATTTGGTTGGAGAACTGCCTCACAAAATTCTGATAAGTGAAAATAAAAACAGATACTTGACATGCCATAGAATCATGAAACTGGAGAATTGTAGAGTTGGAAGGGACCCTAAGGATCATCTAGTCCAACTCCTTGCAATGCAGGAATATGCAGTTGTCACATACGGGGATTGAACCTGCAACCTTGGCATTATCACCACAACACACTAACCAACACAGCTATCCTAGAAGGATATGAATATGCACTTCCCTGGAGATCCAGAGTGCACTTGTTTGTTATACTTAAAACTTGCTCTTCATTGCAGATGCCTTTTGCTTCATTGAGATGATGAAGCTTTGATTTATTAATGGATGCTCTGTATCTCTCCTCTCTAGGGTGTGTGTGTGTGTGTGTGTGTGTGTGTGTGTGTGATTCCATGCCTAGCCTACTAATCCTGTGCTTGTAGTGCTGCCTTAAAATGTAAGTACAAAACAATGATGAGAAAGGGCAAGCCAGTTCTTTTGCACTTTAAAAATGGCTCCTAAATATATCCTTTAGAGTACAGTTGTCAATGACTGTTCCCTTTAAAGTGGAGGAGGCGTATTGTATACCTTGCTTTGTAACTAAAAAAGAAAGAGCACTCTCCTCCAACTTCACAAACCTAGTGGGCACACTCTGGCCTCTGCCATCAATGGTGGGAGCAAGGGCCTCTGGAAAGGTGATCTCTTGTCTACGCGAGCGCCCAATCCCAGAAGTAACCTGTTCCAGTACTTCCAGGTTCAGCGCAGTGCGCAACCCGAAAACGCAAAACCTGAAGCGTCTGTAACCAGAGGTATGACTGTGCCAGACTTTCTGCAATAAGCAATGCAATAGAAAAACACAGTCGAAAGTGTGGAATAACACTTGCCTTGATGCACATCATCTACCTTCTCCCAAGCAAATCAGGACAGATGCTCGTTAAATAGCCAACGCAGTCTGATCTCCCTGCAAACAAATCGGGACAAATGCTCAATAAACAGGTTGTTTGGAAGTGCCCTGCCTTAGTATAAGGCAGCTTCCTGTATTTTGATGTTCCTATGTTTCTCCAGCGCCTAGGTGCTATAAATGCTTAATAAACAATACATATAATTGTTATAAAGTATGAGGCTTGACCCTGTTTCATTCCCATGTTTGCACTTGAAGATGACTCTGACTGCTTTCCATCTGTTTGAAACTCATCTTCTGATTAAAGAGGCACTTTAAAGAGAGTCTCTTTTAATTCCCTCCCTGGCATTTCCTCCTCCTTTGAAGCTGATAAATGTCTAATTTCCCAGTCTTGCAGATGCGCTTAAGCTATGGAACCTTTAAGCTCCCATAAGGCTGTGGGGAGCTTATGCAATCTTTGGTCCTGACCACAATGTCATCCGTGAGACATGCCAAGTATTTCTTGGGCAGAAGCAAATTACGAACCGTTCTGTTTACTTATAGTAAGGAATGAATGCATTCCCCTGCCTCTTTTGGGTTCCATGAATTGAAACGTTTATTTTCCATAGATGGAAATATTTTGTCTAGTAACACAATAAAGCCACAACATCCCCATCACAAGAATGTATGTTTGTATATGAGCCATATACTCAATTTTCGTCATAATTGTGAGAGAGAGATGGAGAGTAATTTACACTATGAAAACCACATCCTTGGAAACAATTTCATTTACTCCAGTGGGACAATTGTGAGTCGCTAGCTCTTGCATCAGGATAGACTGTGTATATGTTGCCGAAATACACAGTTGAAGTACTCTGAACCCAGTCCATCACAGAACAGAGTGCTTCCATGCATGGAGGAAAGATCTGGTGGCAGCCCCTTGTACCTCATGGGATATGACTCTGGAAGATGCCCTGTCCAAGGGGGGAGGGCGACTTTGGGGGGAGTGTAGCTGCCACATGGAGGAAGAGCTGAAAATCTTCTGTACCCAAGCAGAAGACCACCCACGTCTTAATTTTTTCAGGGTATACTTTAAATCTATTAACCTATACAGCACATAAACGTTTAATGAAGTGATCCATTACAAGGGGGGAAAAGTTGAGCACATTCTTTGAATTAATTAAAGTTTAAATGTTATTTTATACAAAAACATAATTATTCTTATGAGGAGAACACCTGGCCAGCAGTTTGTTTGTGTAATTAAGCTGTGCCGTGGGTTTTCATAAAAGATGGGCTTTAGAAAGATTTTCTGCAACTGCTTGACTGAACATGTATGTGTGGAATAGCACTTTAAGCAACGATTTCAGGAGAACTTGTATGATGGATTTGAAGCTTTATTTTGGAAGGAAACCCATGTAATCACCAGCAACGATCAGAAAACTCTGTAGCTGGTTCCAGTGCTGATACCCGGGGCCTATGCTGCTCAACAGAGTCCAATTAAGCGCATGGATTGTATGTTGCCAACATGTGGGAGAAAATCTCCCTGCACAGATGCAAACAGGAGATGCAAGTTCATTAATCAGAAATGTGCTGGGAAACAAAATATGGCTGCATCCCATAATCATTGGGCTCCTCTTCCCTTCCGTGTGCAGTCAATTGAAATAGTTAGTTTAGTTCACTGGATTTATGAATGGCTCCCCACAACAGAATGCCCCAAAGCAATTTGTAAGAATAAAATACAGTGATACAGTAAATCTGTATACACTAGGGGCTGCCCCCCCCATGCCCGCACGGCTTGCCTCCCCTATCCACTCCTTTGCCAACCACCCTTGACCCCACTGCTCCCCCTCCTCACCCTACAGCTGTTCCCTTGCTTCCCCGATTGCCTGCCATTTGTCACGCTGCAGCTGGGGTGGCCGCTGCACTACAAAGCGTGATTACAGCCTTACGGTTTTATGTATATAGGAAGATAGACATAATGGAAAACAAAATAAGAGTCAAAACATCCAATCATCGGTGCTGCCCAGAGGCCTAGAATAACAAAACAAAACAAAATTGCCTGGCATTGGAACAAGAAAACGCTGGTGCCAAGTGGGCCTTCTTGGGGCCTCCACAGGCAAGGAACAACGGCAGAATTCTCTCATTCTCATTCATTCATTCTCATTCTCTGTTGAACGAAAAACGACGAATGGGTGGAGAATATTTAAGCAATGAATGGGTGGAGAATATTTAATATTTAAGGGAATTTTTAAGCTTTCAGGCAGCGGTGGTTAACCTTTTCACAGCCCGAAGGCAACAATGGTGGCCACCCTTATCAAGACCACATGCCAGTAGTGGATGTGGTCAGCTATGCGCATGCATACTTCCCTCATGCAGACCACGTGCCTGTACTTGGTTTCATTGTACTCACCACATGTACAATGCAAAAATGCACACATACAGCACATACACAGCATGCAGGCGCATGCTATCTCTCTCATGCAAATGCACGCACAATGCATTCACAAGCATGCGCAATGGCAGCAAGTAAAACAATTTAAAACAGGAGGTTGGCATTAGGAGAACAAATTGCCCCTCCTACATTGGTCCCCTGTACCGTACTCCACATTCTTCAGGAGGGTCCCAAGACTCTAGACAGACTTTTCAGGGGCCACAGGTGGCTACAGGGGGAATTAAGAAAATTTCCTTAATTTGTCTTAGTATCAGAGCCATTATTTTGAATATGTGCATATGAAACAAAAGCAGAACCAGCCCACCTTCTTTGCCAAAGAACCACCTCACTGATCAGAATGTAAGTAAGCATACTGTAAGAAGCAGAATGTAAAGTGTCAAGCTTTTACTGATTTCACAAGAAATGCAATAAAAAGGACAGAAATTCAGTGGGGGTTTTGCAATCTAATGTTTGTTGTACAACATTTCATTTGTGCTACAAATAACTGAAAAACAGAAGCCTTCATTTTTGCTGTCTCGTTTACTCCTACAAGTTTGAGAAAACTATGGGAAGTGTATTTAAAAGGGAAGTCATAAAAAACCCAGACACTTTGGCTTAAAAGTTGTTTCATTCACCATACATTGTTTGTTAGTAGCTCACCTGGATTCAGTCAAAGCCAAGGTACAAGAAAATGTCAAAATGATAAAATTCTCATAATAACAAAGTGACTTTTTTCCTCTTTACAGCTGCCAGCTTGCGTGATGATCTCACTAGGTACTTTTGGTTTCATCATTCCCAAGGGGACACAATGACAGTTCAGGATCCTATCCAGATGAATCTCTGTGCTGCTCTTTGGACTGTGGTGTCCTATGTAATTGCTGACATGGATGAGAAGATACCAATGTAATTAAAAAGAAGGAGGAGGGGAAAGATTGATCTTTTCCAGAGCAGACAAGGAATGCACGTGGCCTATTGCTGTGATGAAATCCTGTTTTTCCTTTAAAAGCTTGTGTCAAAGATGTTCTTTTAATTATGCAGCCCTGCTTCGATTTCCTGATGATTGTTTCCTGCTACGTATATTAAATTCTGTGATTTTTCTAGAGCTGCTGTGCTGTGCCACTCACAGCAGCTTTCGGTAAAACAGGTGAACCCGTTACCTCCTGAGTAGTTTAAATAAATGTGTTGCATACAATTCTGACACACTTTCTGCTTAATATGCACTTTGGGGGGACTGAGAGAGAAGGAAGAAAAATAAAGATGTTCAAAGAATCTTGAAGAGTTCTCAGACTTGGATCTAGTTATGGGGAGAGGGGGAGGGGCCAGAGGCAAAAGTGGGTGGAGCAATGGATTCAAATGTACTGTAGGCTAATTCCTACATGCACGCCTCTCTGCCCTCCATTCAGGCCAGCAAGAGGCACGATCAGAGTTCAAGGCCACATTCCAGCTAGGCAAGAATACTTGGGGTGTGAAGCAGGAATTCTCCTGGGGAGAAATCCTAGGGCCAGAGACTGAGAGAGAGAGGGGGGGGCTGGGGGCCACATTTGGTGGTAAATACTTTGATTCAGGACTTCACACTCTGTAGATATCCCCTTGAGGCATTCTAAATGGAGAGGAACATCCGAGCTCTACACACCCCTTGCTATTCTCATTGTCCTTTGTGAGTTGGTGGGCAGCTGTCCAAAATAGAGAGCCTTCTGTACTCATGGAGGTTCCTTGCAGATTTGAGGATTCAGAGTGGAACGCTGATGGGGTGGAACTAGTGCATTTGTCTCCAGTAGCAGTGGGTATGGTGGGGCAGCAGTACTCACCTGACCTCCTGACACCAGAGTCACGGTTACATAAAGGGAAAAAGAAAAGGAGAGGTGGAGCAGTCAGTGCAGTGTGAGCCTGCGTCATTGCATTGCTCAGACCTCCCCACCACCTCTCCTCTCTCCTTCCTGTAAGTAGCAGCAGCTAAGCTCTCTAGAGGACAGGTGAGCACTACCACCCCACCCAGTGGTGTAGTGTGGGTTGCCAGTGCCCGGGGTCACACAGAGAGGGTGGGAGGGAAACAGGTGGAGTACGCATGTTCATTCAACTGCCTGACAGCATCCACATCACCCAGGAGATCGCAGCCACAGAGATAAGAAAAGAAGAGTCTGAAGAGGTCACTTCTTGGTTCATATGGAGAAGCTGTTTTCAAAAGAAAGAGTCCAGCGATGAAAGCACACAGCTATATTGAAGCAGAACTGGATGTTGAAATTTTGCGCCCCTAACCAATTTTGCACCCGGCGCAACCATCCTCAACGAGGGCTTAAGCATCAGGGCAAAACCTGACCCACCCACCTGTCAACCAGTCAACAAAAGGCCAATTATTTTCCTGAAGCAACTTCAGCTTATTGAAACAGGCACAGTCAAGTCCTGAGCGTTCCCACTTGAAGCAAATCTGCAGTGTTCCAAGATGAGGGAACAGGTGAGGTGGGGAGGGAGCATGCTGGTAACTAAAAGTGGTAATTGGCTTCCCTCAGGAGCAGGTGACAATAGCAAACCCCTAAGAGAAGGAGAAGCACTCGGGTCATGCTGGAGAGAAAAGCACTCTGCCCAGTCCATTATCAACCACTCACCCCTGCAACGCAAATGAGTGGAAAATACAGTAGGAAGAATGCATTAAGGTTTCAAGTTTAACTGCTAAGCAGGCTTGGGATTTGCAGCATCGAATGCCAGCCTGGCACACAGTTAGACCATCATCTCAGCTCAACTGTTAGCCTTGTTTTATGCTAACCAAACCATGGTTTCCTGAAGAATTTGCTAATGTACCCCTTGCCACTATATTGGTGGCCTTGGGTCTTGCTTATGCTGAGTGCAGGCTTTGGATATAGCATGCTAGCTACCCTAAATGAACTGAGTTTCCTATGGCAGAGAGAGAACACTAGAAAATGGTGGGATCTGTTTAACAGCCCATTTACTAATGCACAGGACAGACAAGCACAGAGCCAGTCAATTACAGCTCTCTGCACTGACTATAGCCATTTCCTCCAAAGGGTCTTGGAACTGTTGCCAGTTCTAGGGTTGAGAGGGCCCTTAGCTGACAGGGGTGAGAGGCAGTGGTGCGACAACAGAAACCCAAACAATGCCTGGCAATTGGATCTAGCCTTCATTAAGCTCTCCACTATGCTCCTGGGCATTATGGGAACTTTAAATGGCAGATGAGCCTAGTTGCTCATGGGCACTTGGAACATCAGGTTGGAATATTTTGGAAGGGAGAACCAAAGCAGGTGTCAACAGTGGCCCCTGCCAACATGTTGAGGGCCCTGGCCACTCCCCAGGAATGCCAGCTGTTGGGCCAGTCTCACTTGGAAAACAGAGAGTATAGACTCGGAGAAAACTGGCTTCAGAGCCACACTGACAGGGAAGGATGGATGGTCTTCATTTTAGCCAACTGGAACAACCAGCTGCCCATGGTCCACCATCAATGGCAAGGCTATAACTAAAGCCTAAAGGGAGTTTCAGTATGCACAACTAAAAGGTGTGTTTCACAACAGTATACACCTGATCGGGTCATATAACAAAAGTGATCTTCTACATCAGTTTCTTGCCTGCATATTAAACTGTGCCTAAGGAGAAATGGGTTGAATCAGCTTAACTTGTACACGTGCAAGGCACCATAATGGATTGTGGTCTGTGACTACCTTTAGTTCAAAGGCTCTTTACTTACTGTATTCTCTCTCTCCTTCTCCCCATAAAAGAATATCATTCTGTATTAGAGCTATCTGAATTTGAAACCATTTGAACACTGGCCATTTTGCATAATGATAAAATTGCATAATGGCAGGATGAGCTGTGGCCCAGGGCTGAGGGCTGAAAGAGTGAATCACATGCATCAATGGGACAGGCACTTACACAGCAGAAATCCCGAGCCATGTATTTATTTATGCTTCATTCATAAAGATCTGAACCGCTTCCATTTACTGCCAGTGAATATCAAAGTGAATCTCAACATCTATATTCGCCTCATGAAATATACATCCCCTTCAACAGTACCCAAATGACTAATTTTCTGCTCTTTATTGATTAGCATAATAAAAAATCTCATGACAACACAAGATAGAAACGTTACCATTAATCGCTGGTTGAAGTGAGCTGAGTTTCCCGCATAGAAATTAACGAAGCGCACGTCCCAATTCTCTCCGATGTATTGGAGGCATTCGAGACATTTCTTGAATCAGAAAGTGTTCCTGATGTGTTTGCAATCATTCCCTTCTAGAAGAATGAAATAAATTCCATTAAGATCAGTTGGGAACTGCTGCTGGCGAGTGGGGGGCAGCCCTTGTGTTGAACGCAAATTGAACCCAGCCAGTGTCTCACTCCCAGGTTATTAAATATACATCAGCCCTGTGGAAATATTTCCCCCTATCATTAAGAACAGGAAAAAGTGCTTAAAGCAGGAGCGTTGTTAAGAGGGAGCCCAGGGGAGCTGAGTCTGAGTCTTTGTGATGGGCCCTCAATCTCCAGTCACTTCTTCCACTTTTAAAAAACTTAAGCAGGTACAGTATATATATTGGTGTTTTTTTTCACTTTGTTCACAGGCTGGTTGAGCACACCAGAAAGTGCTGATGGGCAAATTAAAACATCAGCAGGTTGGGGGTCTTGCTGCACTGTGCTTTTGAGTTTCACCTCACCTAGCAAGTGGGGTCTTAATGGTGACCAACCCCCCATAAGACAAGTAATGGGGTCATTTGATTCAGTTCCCATTGGAAGGCAAACTTACTGAATTCCCACTTACTGAATGTGAGAAATACATTCGTCCTCCAAACATTGCCTTTCTTTCAATTTTAAATGTAGTCCTTCAGCTAAGCAAAGGCATATATACTCGGGTAAAGTGTTCATATGAATGTACATTAGTGCAGACCAGAGAGGAATGGCAGACCAAGTTGGTGGAATATGCAGAAACGGTGAGACTGACGGGAAGGATCAGAAACCAGGAAGATCAAGTACAGTATTTTTAAAAGATTGGAACAATTTCTTAATTTGTTTAAAAGACCACTGCAGACAGTTTAAATCACTGGCAGGGATGCAATAACACTTGTAAAGTGAAATAAAATTTGGTAACTATGATTATATAATAGATGAATAATGGTAAAAGATGCAGGAAAAATGAAAAAGAATAATTATTATTTTAAATGGAACCCATGGAGGGAAGGAAGGAGTCCGAAAGTTTGAAAGAACCTTTTTATTGTTATGTTTTGGAATGGTTAAAGTTATTGTGTATAAATTTATGTAAAACCAATAAAAAAAATTAAAAAGAAGGAAAGAATGTACAGTAGTGAAAACAACATAGAAAAGCACTTTATATTAGGGGAGCTGCTTTGCAAAAATGTGTAGATTTCACAAAATTGCATACAATTAAATCAGTATTGTGCTAAGCAGGTCACACAATCAACACAAGCATTCTGCTTGCCTCATGGCGCAATCTGCCCTTCCCCTCCCATGATGTTCCAAGGATTCTCTTGAATCTGCCCTCCAGGGCCAATTGGGGGGTTCTAGGACACATGAGGGGGACACGGGAGGCGCTGTGGTTTAAACCACAGCCTAGGACTTGCCGATCAGAAGGTCGGTGGTTTGAATCCCTGCGACGGGGTGAGCTCCCGTTGCTCGGTCCCTGCTCCTGCCAACCTAGCAGTTCAAAAGCACGTCAAAGTGCAAGTAGATAAATAGGTACCACTCTGGCAGGAAGGTAAACGGCGTTTCCGTGCACTGCTCTGGTTCGCCAGAAGCGGCTTAGTCATGCTGGCCACATGACCCGGAAGCTGTATGCCGGCTCCCTCAGCCAGTAAAGCGAGATGAGCGCCGCAACCCCAGAGTTGTCCGCGACTGGACCTAATGATCAGGAGTCCCTTTACCTTTACCTTTAGGGCACATGGGGCAGGAGAGGGGGGGGAAGCCCTATTGTCCTCACAGAAGACCTTGTGTGGGCTTCCACTTGTGGGATTCATTAGTTGAAACCAACTATCTGTGTATATTAGAAGAAATTCACAGTGAAATGCTGGTGAATTTTCATGAGGTCTTCCCCCCCCCCCAAAAAAAAATTCTCAAACTGTTGTGGAAATGTTGAAGAACCAAACTTAAGAATGGAAAATTAGAAACTGATTCACCCATCTTAATCTGAAAGCAAAGCCAATGATTGGTAGGATAAAAGGGGGTGGGGAAAGTGTAGGGGGCAAGAGGAAAAGGAGTGGCCATGGGGTTGGGGAAAGCCGCACAGAAATGGGGCAGGAGTATTCACAGTGGGGAAGCATGCTGGGTGATGGTGGACTAGTCACTCCCTTGCAGCCTAGTCTACCTCATAGATTTGTTTTGAGGATAGACTGGGCACAAGGGAAACTCATGAACCACCCTGAACTCCAGAAAGGGGCAGGACAAGAATGCAAGGAAATAAAGAAATAATTTGACGCTGGAAAGTTAACGTGGGTTTCCTTTCCCTGTGGTTTGTCCCGACTATCCAAAACTTGGAAAGAGAGGAGTCAGTTAATGACATGATCTTTCAGTCTTTCTTTTTTCTCAAATCTTTAGAAGAAGAATTTTATTATTACGGTTACAGACCAGTTCCAGCTCACTTACAGTATCAGGAAAATCATAAAACACAACAAGAATACATTGAATTGCAATTAGGTACAGATCTTTATATCTCTAAGTGGTATGTGCCCGCCTCTTAACACTGGCAGATGTTTTCTGGAAAGTAATCCGTACGCCTAATTCCTTGATGACATAATGCACATTGTGTGCATAGCTTTCTTATTTGCTCTGCACATTGGGCCTTTCCAGGCTGCATGGGTGTGGTCATGCAACCACTCCTCACTCAGGACTGTGAAATAAGCAATCATTTTATTAGCCCTTGCAAACTAGCCCAAATCACGTGTAACATTGAAGGCTTCCACCGCCCAATGAATTACCTGAGCTGGTTTGGTAGAAGAGAACTGACTCGTATTACAGAGGCTTCAACTCTCAATTTTTTAGTCCTGAAACTAATACCTTAACTTGGATAAATTGCAGAGAGACTTGGGTGAAAGTCAAATGCTGTGGGGAACTATGGTATTATACCACTTTTGCCATAACTTGGGGGAAATGTATTTGTAGCCTGAATTTGTGGGGAAGTGTTTGTTAAGTTGTGGGTGAACATATCAGACGACACAGCGATTCTTCAAGCAGCTCTTGTTTATTCACAGGCCAGAACAGAAAGGAACTGAAGGGTTCAGCCAGCCTGCTTATATAGAGCTCCACTAGAACGCAACAGTAACCATTTTCTGTAACTATCCAATCACTGAACGTCATTTTCGATCCCTTATTTGCATATGTGGACCTGAACTATCTACAGTATCCCCCTGCTGGCCCAGGGTGAGAACTTGAGTACATAACAGTGTTCAAGTGGCTTTGTCTTCACAGTGCATTTTGCATTTTCTTCCAGGGAATATTTTAAACTTATTTATCTTCATGGCGATTTCTTTTTTTCTTTTTTTGGCAGGGATGAGGAGCGGAGAATTTCCATAGGCAGGCTTATATTTTGGTCAGATTCCAACTACACAACATCATAGTGTGTGGGAAGTTTTTACTAGTTCCAGTAGTGTGTGACCATTATCAGTCAGACCTCAGTTGAAGTGTCTGGTTTGGAAAGCAGTTCTGAGAGTAATGCTAAGAATAATAGCAACTTTTGTAGAACTTTTGATGGGTGACATTCATCTCTGCAACAGTCCTGTGAGATAGGTTACTGTTACACTCATTCAGCAGCTGCAGAACTGAAAGTGAGAAATAGCTGCATTATGTGAGCAAAGGTGCCCAGGGAGTCCTTGGCAGAGGCGAGACTTGGATGGAGGTTAATGTCAAATGCCCTAAGTCATCAAGGCACAGCTTCCTGCAGATGCAAATTTCTGCATGACTGGAATGTGCATTTGGATAAATGTTTGCATCACCTGGGACCCACTGCACCTTTTGATACAGGTGAGGATATACCGCCCCAGTGGAGTTCATTAGATGGATGCACAATAAATTGACCAGAGATGGGTCTCGTTCAGCCTTATAGAGCTGCTTTTGGGGGAAGAAATAGACATCACACAAAGGACAGGGGCAGCTTGCAAGTTTGCTGGCCAGGTTACAAATCCAACATTATAAAATCAGCAGAAAGCTCTTTGTTATTGCAAGGTTTCCAAATATCTTCAAATCTAAACTTACAGTAGTGCAAGGTGGTCTTTTAAATAGATTTCTTCTTTGTTTTCTTTGACTTCCTTAGAGATAACAGCCTCACCGAAAGGCTAGGGAGCATGTCTCCTGTGGCATCACTTCAAACTTAGTCTGGCAAGGTCCCCGTAAATGGTGCTCCGTAATTATGCAATGTTCCCAAGGGTTGTAAGGGGTGGGGAGATTATAGCCTCCACATGGAGGAGGCATCTTTCTTCTCATACAGCCCTTGGAAACACCATCCAGACAAGCAAGAAGTAGAGTTCAAGGTGATCTTCCAGCTAGGGGTAAACACTCAAGGAGCAGGAAAAGCCAGACCAGTTAGGGGAATGGCTTGGGAAAATTGGGGGGGGGATGCAGAAAGTTCTGTGGGGCAGATACAGAAACCTGGACAGCCACATTTGAGCCCTCTCTGCAGACTGAGGTTGCTCATCCCTGACCTACACATTCATGGCAGCCATTTTCATTGGTGGGCATGTGACTTACTGGTTGGGGCCTGAGTTTAAAGGTAGAGTGAATTTTCCAGAACTTTTTTTTTTTTTTTAAAGGTTTCTGCTGTTTCTTAAAGGCAGGTTTTTAACTGGGCTGACAGCTTTTAAGCAGCTTTGCTCAGATGTGTAAGATTTGCCAGCCCTTGAGGACGGGCACAGCTTGTCTCATAACACCTGGCAGCTGGAATCGCATGCCATTAATAATTACCCCACTTGGATACCTTTCAAACTTGGAGATGCCGTCAGGATTCAATTTACGATGTTGTCACCACATTGTGAAACCACCGAAATCAAATGCTTTTCATGTTTCATATCGCTGCATTTCAGAACTGCATCCAAAGCAAGCTGGAGCCGCGGTAGATTTCACCAGAGCTCTTGACAATGCCTTCAAAGTGAGGGAGCTGCTTAAACATTTACTTTATGGTCTGTATTAGGTGTCAATGGAAGTTTTCTTCATCTCTGCCATTAATCTTTCACAATGCTTCTGAATCTGTATAAGATTAAATAGTTGGCAAACTTTGGAGAGGGTGCTTCAATTGCACAGTAACATCCCCCACCCCACCCTGGTATTTTATAGCCTTAGCATTGTTTACTGACATCTAGGGGAAGAATATTTTCCACTGACAGGAATAAAGCTCTTGTACCCATTTCTGAAGTTCTCTCAACTGACTTTTCAAAGGTCTTTCTTCAGGTGAATGCAGACGACTGCTTACTGTATGACAACCACTTCAGCAGAGTGCACAAACCATGTGGGAATCCATTGGTACATAGGCCTTGATCCAGATATAGTCGCACACAAACCATGTGGGAATCCATTGGTACATAGGCCTTGATCCAGATATAGTCGCACACAAACCATGTGGGAATCCATTGGTACATAGGCCTTGATCCAGATATAGTCACACACAATAATGGCTGGGGATACATATTCCCATCTGCATAGCAACACATATGAAACTGTTACAGTGGTACCTCGGGTTACAGACGCTTCAGCTTACAGACTCCACTAACCCAGAAATAGTACCTCGGGTTAAGAACTTTGCTTCAAGATGAGAACAGAAATTGGGCAGCTGCGGCAGCAGGAGGCCCCACTAGCTAAAGTGGTACCTCAGGTTAAGAACAGTTTAAGGTTAAGAACGGACCTCCAAAATGAATTGAGTTCTTAACCCGAGGTACCACTGTACTGCAGTCTCCCATCTGCACCACATAGGGCAGGGATGTATACGGGACATCTCGGAATTATACCTATAGTGGTACCTATAGTCCAAGGGCTCGATTCTAAGCCCTGGAGGGCAGCAGCAGGGGCCCTGAAGCTCATACCAGTCAGGGTAGAAGTGCGATGAGCAGGGGTAGGAAAAAACTTACATGTTTGTGCCAGTTCCAGGCTGGTGGAGCGGATAGGCCTGGATTTGACCACTTGTTGGTAGCTGGACCAGCTTAAAATCCAGCAGATCTTTGGCCAACTGAGCGCCTTTTCTCCCCCCTGAAGTTGCCCATTTATGCTTCTGCCCACACAAGCTTTCAGAGGGCAGAGCAAAGTTCTCCACAGACGTGGAACCTCCTCACTGGCCGAGACATGCATGTCTGGGCAAGAGGCAGAACACTTTGCCTCATCCAAATCCCTCCAGCATGGCGAGTTGGGAGTTCGGATTACTCTGCCCAGTGGTAACATTTAAGGATGTTTTTAAGGTTCGTGGCCCGATTTATTTTCTCTCATTCTCTCTCTCTCTGGGGGAAAAACATACTCCATAATCTTTCTTTTAAAAGACTCATGAGATGAAAACTAAAATTTAAGATAAAGAAAGCATATTTTGGAATCACTTAACTGTGAGAAATATGCAACCAGTATGTCATCTCAAGATAAGCATCAGTCAGATTTATTGCAAAGTTTTGTTTAAGAACCAAAAACAAAAGCGAAGTGACAATGTTCAATATGCCTTGTTGCATTTTATTTTCATCTTAACTTCTTACTCTTTTTTATTATTTAAGGAGAGGAATGCAAAGCAAACAAGGAGGGAAAGCAGAATGAATGCTAAAAAGGTTTTTTTTAAAAAAGAGTGGCATTTTTGACAACTGTGAGTGAATTATTTTCTTGTTCAAGTCAGAAGATATGATCTGCTCTTGACATTTTCATAAAAATAAAAGATCACATTCAAAGAAAATAAGCAATTGTTCAAATCTTTGGGTGTGTTTCTTTTATAAGTAGTCTTTAATTCTGTTTGGTTTCTTTGAACCAAATCAAAAGTAAAAGAAAAACAGGGCAATTCTAAGGTCTGTTGCAGAAGAACAGTGGGGGGGGGGTCACTCCAGTGATCTCCTAGTATGCCTACAGAAAGCTCTATGGGTGTAAAACTGTGGGGGAAATTCCCACTGTCTATAGCATGGGTAGGCAATCTAAGGCCCGGGGCCCAGATCTGGCCCAATCGCCTTCTAAATCCGGCCCACGGACGGTCCAGGAATCAGCGTGTTTTTACATGAGTAGAATGTGTCCTTTTATTTAAAATGCACCTCTGGATTATTTATGGGGTATGGGAATTCATTCCCCCCCCCCCAAAAAAATATAGTCTAGCCCCCCACAAGGTCTGAGGGACAGTGCTGCTGAAAAAGTTTGCTGACCCCTGGGCTATAGCATCTGAATTAGGGCATTTCAGAGATTCAAAACCACACGCCCACCCACCCACACTTCCCAGCAGAGTCCTGGGTCAAGTCCCATACCTATGTAGCCTTGAGGTGACATAGTTTTTTACTCCCATTGTTTAGTCGTTTAGTCGTGTCCGACTCTTCGTGACCCCATGGACCAGAGCACGCCAGGCACTCCTGTCTTCCACTGCCTCACACAGTTGGGTCAAAGTCATGCTGGTAGCTTCAAGAACACTATCCAACTATCTCGTCCGCTGTTGTCCCCTTCTCCTTGTGCCCTCCATCTTTCCCAACATCAGGGTCTTTGATTTCCTTAAGAATGGAGAGGTTTGATCTTCTTGCAATCCATGGGACTCTCAAGAGTCTCCTCCAGCACCATAATTCAAAAGCATCAATTCTTCGGCGATCAGCCTTCTTTATGGTCCAGCTCTCACTTCCATACATCACTACTGGGAAAACCATAGCTTTAACTATACGGACCTTTGTTGGCAAGGTGATGTCTCTGCTTTTTCAGAGTCTTACACACACTTATTTGAGGGTTTCCTCTTATATCCTATTCTTATCACAAACATGCCCCTTTAATATTATTTTTAACTGAGCAAAATTCATGTCAGTGAGGTCTCTTTTTGCAGAGTTCTAAATTAACGCTGAAAAGTTTGAAGAGCTATGTAACGATTTTTCCGATAACTAGCAATTCAGTCTTCCAAATCCTTCAGTTACGTGCCTTCGCACATGTCAGCTCCCAGCCTTAGATTTGATAAATGGTTTTAATTGTATCCTGTCACTAAGCGGAATCCCATCAGAACCTGGCAACAGGAAATTGTGCGTATTTGCAGTAGGAGATGAAGCTCATGCTACACCTTTAAAATGAACCATCACCCTCCGTGATTGTTTTCTCAAATGTGTTTTTAGGAATCGGTCTTTGTCAAGACTGCAGGAAAGTAGGAATCAACATACTTATCTCCCCAAGGTGAGCTTTCACACCTTTCAATTTTAAAACAATGGATTGAATCATAAAGTAGCTTGCTTCCAGGGAAAAACCAACAACCAGATTGCCTCCTTGAAACGGTCACTGTAATCTCGAGCCCCACATGTGCTCCAGAGCACACACAGAACTCTTGCATGACTGAATTTCCCCATTCACTTCCATGGAAGAGGCAACTGTGCATGCACAGCACTGAAAGAAAAGGATCGCTAGCCCTAACCATCAGACAACAGATTGTTATTTTAATTTAGGAATGGGAACATGTGATCCTCCAGATGTTTCTGGATTTCAACTTGCATCAGCACCAGCCAGCGATGTCCAAGGTAGAGGTGTTCACAGTCCAACAACGTCTGGAGAACCACAGATTTCCCATCCCTAAATTAAAACAATGATTTATTCCCTAATGGCGGTACCAGCTATTCCCATTCAATGTTTTACACCAGGCACCCCCAAACTCTGCCCCCAGGTGTTTTGGGACTACAACTCCCATCATCCCTAGCTAACAGGACCAGTAGTCAGGGATGATGGGAATTGTTGTCCCCAAACATCTGGAGGGCTGAGTTTGGGGGTGCCTGTTTTAAATGCACAGTTCTTTGTTTTATGAACTCCACTCAGGGCAGGTGAGTCTTACCCTTATGCTTGCTCTTACACACTCCAAGAGCAAACATTTCTGCAAATAAGTTAGAATGCGAACTGAAGTTCATGGTGGGCAGAGACATATTGTGACGCTAATTCCAAACTTTGGGCCGCTGTTGTTGAAAGCTTGTTTTGCAGCATTGGGGGGGTCCTGTATTGCTTCCAGAGCCACGGTCCTCTTTTTTCAGTGCAAGCACTGCTGGCAGCGTCTGCCTCGATTCCATGGGAAAGTATTTGGCCAATCACATGCTGACATGTTTATCTTTCTAGCTGTCAGGATGACTAAGTATGCAGGCTGAATACTATCATTCAGCTTGAATGGAGAAATAGCTACCACTCGCGAAATCTGACAGAATAAATATACTTTCAAACAAGATCTGTCAGATTCCTATTAATCTTTTGGCTTAGATCCCATTGCAATTGATCTTAAATGGGGTCACACTGACGAGCAACTAACACTGTGGTGTTTTCCTTTCCTTCGCTGAGTCTAGGTAGCCGTACGAGACAGTGGCTGCCCGTCGATCGGTGCAGGCATTCCTCCGCTTTCTTTGCACTTGCCTGCGCATTTGTGTGCCTTTCAACATCTAATTACAAGGATGAACCCCAAAGACAGCTTATTGTTGGGGCTTCAACGCTAATCCAATGAAAAAGCGGCGCAACCTCTTCAAGGCAATGACAGCATCTGCCCTTCCCCAGCTACCTTTCAAAGCAGTCAGTTCGTGAGCAGCCTCGAAGCCAAGTGAGAAAAATAGCAAACACATTCAGCCTCATTCCTCCGGGTACAAACTGTGCTCAAAAGAACTCGGAGTTTCAGAGCTGCCCAGAATGTCAGCACATCACTTCCTGCTTGATCTAAGCCGGACTGACCCTAGGCAGAGTTTGATAGCATACTGATCCGTTGTTTTCCCATGATCAAGAGCGGAGCTCGTCTCGCCCACTCCGACCACATAGACATTTCCATCTGCACCGATGTCAAAGCATCTCATCCACAGCAGAAAGCATCCAGGTCTGGCTCACTTCCTTTCTGGTATTTACATAGTACGGTGGAGGGGGGGAGAGAGAGACTGAATTGAAGCCCTTGCAGTCCTTTTGGCTCCCCCCACCCTTGAGTTTGCTTAAGTGTTGGCATCTTGTTTATGCAGCAGAGGCTTGCGAAACTCCCGAGATGGAGAGATAGAGAGAAGGGGTTTTTTTTTGCCAAAGTTTGGTTTTTATGGATTTCTGGGCAAAATGTGTACAGGTCTAAGCCAGGCCCTTGGTGACCACCTAGGCATTGCCAAAACAGAAGAAGAGGGCACATATTTGCGTTAAAATTGCAATGTGCTAATATATCTATATGAATATGGAGATGTGCCAATATAGAAATCATGACTGTGAAATGCAAATGCCGCACATCTTTCCACAGTGTGGATGACTGTGACCAGGTGATCTTGCTGCCCAGGTGTTTTCGAGACAACTTCAAGGCTCTTGCTGCACTCTCTCTTCTTGGGGTTCTTTGCCTTTAAACTGGGCTTGGACCAGTCAACCCTGTAAAAGCAGAGGATGCTCTCAAATAGAGCGCTGGCAGCCCTTCAAACAGAAGATTTCCCCCTGTAAAATAGGACAGGGGACCACCCTATTTAAATGCCAGGCTTCACTTCTAGGCAGACTGGTTACCTTCAGCCAATACAATGGGGATACGAATTAGAGAGCTCACCAGTGGTAAAGAATCAAAACATCAGAAATCTGAGACTATTGTAGATCCCTGAAGAAATGAGCGAGCTTACTACTATGTTTGTCTAGGGAAGGCTAAGTGGAGAGAACAAAACCAGTCACATACTAGGGGACATCATTTCAGTTTTAGGTAAAGAGGGACAAAGAGATTTTAGGAGTTTCACTGCAAAGTCTGAAAGCCAACTCTTCGCTATATTCAAGAGTGAATCGCTTAGACCCTAGTTAAGAGCATTCATTTTAGTTATTTCATTGTTTATATCACATATACATCCCCGCCGCCCCAGCTTTTATGAAAGAGGTCCATGCCTTTAGCACACAGGTTTGGCAAATGTTCCTCTCAAAAATAACAAAAAGGAGGCTTCCCACAGGCATCTGGAAAAATGTTGGACTAAATAGGCCTTTGGTCTGATCATGCAGGGTTCTTATGTGGCAAAATCTCAAAATGGTGCTCAAATATTGAAACATCATTGTAGAGTGTAATATATATGTTGCAAGGTTGTTGCTGCTTTTAAGCATTTTTTGTGTTTGTCAAGAGCTGTGCTCAAATCTTTCTGAATACACTTTTTGAGATAGGAGGAATCTGAGGTTTTTCTTCTCCTTGCCCCAGAAAAGAAGGCAATCTCACAGAATCTCCACTGTTTTTTTGTAGTGTCCATCATTTCCACACATACACACCATGCCCTGGAATGATGGTAGGTCCAGGGCATTGTGGAGGACACAGCTGCTGCTGCTGCTGCTGCTGCTGCTGCTGCTGCTTTTACTGGCAGCAGAAAAAACAGAAAAAAACATAGGAGCATAGAAACAGTGAAAAACAAAGCTGACAGCATGGTTCAGGGGAGAACATGGGCAACCATTTGTGGAGGTGTGCTATGAATCTTTCCCAAGTATTATGTCCACATAGTTTAACCACAAGATGTTAGGCAAAGCCTTTCAACTTCCTTTCCCTTTCAATATGTCAATGTTGTGTGGCAAACATATCCTTACATTAGCTTATATTCTGGAATTGCAATATGTTATGCTGTAAACACCATGCAAGAGTGTCATTTTCTACAAGTGCTTCCAAATGGGGACTTAATATTGTTAAACAGGTCACTGAGATATCACAAATGGGCCAGTGGTAGGAAATTTCAATTCATCAGATTTCCCCTGGAAAGTAAGTTACTCGTTTATTTTATTTCACATCCTGTGCCTTTGATCCCAGAAAAGGCAGCTAGGACAACTAAAGATATGCCTCTGTCAATTGCTTCTGAACGTTCAAAACAGTCCAAGTGGAACTGCTGCCGCTGGTTCCTTCTGGGCCAGTTTGGCATTGTCTGAAAGTATTCAATCACCTACTGAACAAATAATCTTTCCCACATTAAGACAGAGTAGGGGGAAATAGACACATCCTTTCTTTAGTAGGGTGTACAGTGATGCATCCTACTTCCTCCTCTTTGCAGTCTCCCAGTAGTTTGTTCAGGTAATGATTTGTAAGGCTCATCACAACCTGTAATTCTCCATCACTCCAGCCACTTTTCATCTTGTACGACATCAATACCAGGTACATTGTGTACGGCACTTAATGGACTGTTGATGGGAAATAGGTGGCCTGAATTACGTTAGTCATCCTAGGGCTTGTCAGTCAGAAGGGAACTTGAATGAAAGAACATGGTGTGCTAGAGTCAGGACAGCAGAATAGAGACGACTGACGTCTGCACCCACATCTCGGGCCATCTGCAGGGAAATGCAAAGCTCAAAGCCTTTCATGAAGAACTTCAGAACCAAGATGTTTTTCTCAAGTAAGTTGACTGTTCCATTTCTTTGAAGGAAAATCAAAACGTTAAACTCCCATTTGGTTGCAATAGGTAGAAGTGCAAATGTTTAAGAGACAGACTTTACACAAGTTGATGAAGAAGTAAGCAGCACCGAGTTCAATGAGGCTGTTTGTTGAGGAAGTGTGGAGCAGCTACATAGGAAGGGCTGTAGCATTCTGCATTGTGCTCAGAAAGTCCCACGCATCTCCAAGTAGGACTGGGAATGTCAGGAATCCTGGAGAGCCACTGCTACTCAGTATATATGATAAAGAGCCACACAAACCATTGGTGTGACTCAGTATGAGATAACTTCCTATGTACATGGGCAGTTTCCAGCTAGCATGATGGAAGATGTCTGGTGGAAAAAACATTGTCTCACCAGCATACCTCCATCTTTGCTGCCAGACTGGCACCTACATCACATCCTGAAGCCCCTCAATTGGATTTACAGTAATATAGGACTGCACCGAAAATGTAAGACCAGAAAATTTCAGAAAACAAAGACTAGGCATTTCTCTCTTTAAACTGGCTACCATACTACGGGTTCACTGCAAAAAGCTCTATAACATATTCGAATTATGCAAGTGTGCAGAAATCAAGACTGCTGATTTTTCTTTTACCTTGCAGGAAAAATTATGACTCCTAATGGAGTAATTTGGGGTTGGTACATGACACTTGCTTAGTAAGCTGTATTTGGCCTTAGAAGTGAAGGTAAACCAATCAGAAGATCCTATTCCATCGGCAGCTATGAAATTACATCTCCACATTGTCAACAAAAATCTCCCAGCAAACCAAAAAGGGAAAAAAGAAGAAGCTGTTTGTGGCTTTCCCCGTTCCAAGTTGCATAGACACCATAATTTTTAAGCATAGTTGCAAGTTTTATAGTTTTCTTTATATATAACAAACACAGTTTGTGGCAGCTTGTATGTGATAGTCAGAGAAACCTCCCATTTTATTTTTAGAAAAGACAAGCACATTACGTGAGAAAACGTTGTCCTTCTAGAGAAATTATGCATAGGAAAAATTCTAAAATACTCTGATGGATTGTAGCCCCTTTCTTAGAAGTAGGCATTGATGCCACCTTTCTCATACCTTAAGGCACGTGGCTTTTGAACTTTTCAAACTGACATGCTGTGCCAGATCATCAGAGTTGAGCAGCTCCGTGTTCTGAGGGGTCCACGGGCAAGATGTATTCAGGAGCGCCCCTCCCTGAGTAGGTCCACCTTCTCCTCGCCCACTAACACGGCTATCCATTCTGAGTGGCAATCGTTCAGGTGCCCATAGAGCCAGCGGCAAAAGTGAACAAAGCAATGGATATAATGCTTAGCTGTAGGTTATATTCAAGCTACACAAAGGGCAGTGGTTTTGACCTACACCTACCCACCCACCCACATGTCTCCACCCTGGCAACTGAGAGGCGTTAGCACAGTTCAAGGACGCTGTCCTGGACCCCTGGCCTACCTGGCAGCAAGTCAGTACTCCAAGTCCAAAGTTCTAAGTCTGATGATCAAGCCACACAAGCAAAGTCCAAAGGTCAGGAAACAAGGCCAAGTCCAAAGTCCAGCAGTCAGGATACAGTCCAGAGTCAAACCCGAAGCACAGTCCTATGGAGGTCCAGGAGCATCCAAGCTGAGCTCCACCAACATGGGCAGTTGAGCAGACACAGCACCTCAGCTCTGCTTCCCTTTTGCACTTTGCTTGCTGATTGCAGCATCTGGGATTTATGAGGCATGTGGCCCTCACCTGTTCTGAGCCCACTCCAGCTGAGGAATCACACACCTCCTTCCACAGCTAGTGAGCCCCACCTGGCCAGCTAGGGAGTTGGGCTGTGGATCTTTGCTTGCCTCAGCCTCCTAGAGCGCAGCTCCCGCTGCTCCCTACAGCTCAGAGCCCACTGTGATCATGGAGACAGTGGCCCCTCTGATTCCCCTTGTGTGTACTTCCTTCCCCATACCCTGCTTGCCCCGGTGTGTCCCAGTCCCAGCTACATCCTTCGCCAGGATACTTTCCCTCCTCTTACTCCTCCCCATCATCCTGGCAGTTCATGGCAGACACATTCCCAGCCAGGCAGGAAGTGCTTGAGGGGAGCAGGGTGGTGGAGACAGGGTGTGCCCTGGGGAATAGTCCTGAGGCCAAAATAGAGGCCTGGTGAGCTGCATTCAGCCCCTTGGCTCTGATGTTCCCAACCTCTGGCTTATCTAAACATGGCTTCCCACAAACCCGATTCAATCAGCACCATATTGCAGAATCAAGAGCATTGGAACTGGGCATGAGGGAAACCATTCCTGTGGATTGTGCAGCCCGTGCCAGCCACACCGCAGTCTCCAAATCAGGAATTAGTGTCTGCTGATAACTGAGACTATGTGGGAGGAATGCAAGATTTTTAATGTCCTCAAGCCCTACGATGAGCGCAAATTTAAAATTAATAAGCGTTTATCAGCCATTAAGCTTTCAGAAAACAAGCTCTTCCTTTGACTTCCTCACAGTGGGATTTTTCTTACAAAACAACTGCAAAACATCACACTCCGTAAAAGCTTTCACAATTCCTCTGCTGATTACACACAGTTCAAAATCCCTCGCAGTGTCAAAACTAAAATGCTACACCTACTGTCCTCAATAATATTTTTTTTTTAAAGATCTTGTTTTTAAAGCTTCACTTGCGTTGCCAGATATACTCATTCCAGATAACAAGAAACAAACGGGCATTTTTAAGAGGGCCAAAAAGGCAAGGCACCTTCTCACCCAAGGTAATCTGAAAAGGCAAGCCACATTTTAAATGGAAGAGCAGCTCATGATTTGAATAAACCTTCTCTAACAATTTCAAAAAGTGTTTTCTACTTTACCTATAATTGTCAATCCTTAGGCCCAGAATGATTAAACTGCAGTTAAAATGTGCAGACAAAAGCTTTCAATTTGTTTTTCTAGTAATTACATAAGCCACCGAAAATGTCACATTCCCCCACCCTGGCTTTTTCAAACATTTTTTTGTAGAAAGAAGCAAACTTAAAACAAAACACCAGTTTAGGATGAGAAAGAAATGAAAGCCAAGTCCTCAGGAAGAGGAAGAGGGATTTTGGTTAAGTTGCTTTGTCTGTTTTTCTTTCCATGATGTCAGGCCCTGGAGGCAAAAAAAACCTCTCAGACAATACATTTAAGAGAAGAAAAGGTGGGGATGGCTTGAAAAGAGCCATTTGTTTCAGACTGAGCAAGGACCAAATAAAGGCAAAATCACTACAGGTCAGATCTGCAAAGCCCTCTGGAATAAAATAAAATCAAAAAGAGTGACAGAAAAGACACATTTATTTCTTGCAGACGTTTCTCCATTAAATTTAACCAATTTCATGCTATGTCCATTAACCGGAAGACAGTAAAACCAAATAAAACTTATTCCCAACAGAAAGGGAAACATCTCCTGGCCCCATGATGGAACTTGGTGCTAGCTGCTGCTTACTAGAACAATCTCGCTATCCCCCAAAGGCAGAACACATCCCTGAAAATATTTGACATGACACCTGAGCTGAAAAACAAGAAATAATGGTCACTCCTAAGAAAAAACATATAACAATTCCGCTCTCTAAAGAACCACCAGACTATTGTGAACCAGGGAAGAAATGTCCCAAGTCAGAAAGAACTGAAGCTTTAGCTCAAGATTCCAGGCGAAAGCTATCTGATAATGCACAGTTTTAGGAAGGGTCTATTCAGTTTTCATAATGTAAGGGAAAGAAAGAACTATCATCTTACCCTAAGGACATTTTATTTGCATCACAGACTTAGCCTAGTTTAATAGTGACTCTCTTTACACAAATCCCAGGACTATCATGGAAAGGCTTCGAGGACACATCAACCAGGAGGGTAAACAAAAACCTTGCTTCTCTCCAACAATGGACCAAAGTAGACACAGAGGGTGTGGGGGAAGGAGTTATTGGTTTGGGGTTTCGTTTTGTGTTTGGTTCCTGTTTTTATCATGCATTTTGCGTTTTACATAGTATTTTTAGGTTGCTAACTGCCCTCAGATCTGCGGATAAAGGATGGTATACAAATTTAATAAATAAAATAAGAATAATACTCAAATATAAATCCAGTGCCACCTAGTGACTAAACTGTATAACAGCATTATCCAGACAGAACTATAGTTCTGAGTGTGGTCCTGGAGATCTCTAACAGACTGTTCAGCACCCTAAATAAACTACAGTTTCTGGAATGGTTGTGAGAAGGCCATGAAAGTTAAAGGGCTATAAAATGGATATAAGCCTGTAGACTAGATATGCCCTTTGTTATATTACATGAGAAGATTGTTTTCCTCCTTCGGAATATCCAAAATATCCCCTCGCAGAGCCACAGTTTTCAGAATTCTCTGGGAAGAGAGATCAACCATTAAACCACTCTGAGTAGGGAACAGGAGTCTCTTAACAACTCTTCTCACCCTTAATGAACTATAGTTCCAAGGAGTTGTGGCTGTTTACAGTGTGGCTGTTTAAAGTGGTATGATACTGCTTCAAATGTATAGTGCAGATGGGGCCCAGAGGTAGCTGGACTACAACTGCCATAAGCCCCAGGCAGCACGGGCAATGGTGAGGGATGATGGGAATTGTAGTCCAACAAACATATCGAGGGCTATAGGGCTCTCTTAGGCCACACAAGAAAAACAGATGACTATGGCTTGGAATAAGGGACGCAGGTGGCGATGTGGGTTAAACCACAGAGCCTAGGGCTTGCCGATCAGAAGGTCGGCAGTTCGAATCCGTGCACCGGGGTGAGCTCCCGTTGCTCGGTCCCTGCTCCTGCCAACCTAGCAGTTCAAAAGCACGTCAAAGTGCAAGTAGATAAATAGGTACCGCTCCGGCGGGAAGGTAAACGGTGTTTTATTGTTGTTAGCCACCCTGAGCCTGGCTTTGGCTGGGGAGGGTGGGATTTAAATAAAAAAAATTATTATTATTATTATTATTCCGTGCGCTGCTCTGGTTCGCCAGAAGCAGCTTAGTCATGCTGGCCACATGACCCGGAAGCTGTACGCCGGCTCCCTCGGCCAATAAAGCGAGATGAGCGCCACAATCCCAGAGTCAGTCACGACTGGACCTAATGGTCAGGGGTCCCTTTACCTTTACCTTTATGGCTTGGAATCAGCAGGGGTCTCCAGATGTAATCTCACCTCACTTTTAAATGAAGGGACCATAGCTCTGTCACAGCACATGCTTTGGATTCAGAAGGTCAAAGGTTCAATACCTGGCATCTCCAGTTTTTAAAAAGGGCCATGCTGCAGGTAATGGGAAAGACCTTGGTCTGAGATCAGGGAAAGCTGTTGCCAGTCGGAGTAGTCAGCACTGGCCTAGAGGGAGGAATAGCTCTGATCTCCTGTAAGATGGCTTCCGCTGGTCCAATTAATGAACCATACTGGCTCACAGGGCCAAACTAACCAATGTTCAGGAGCCATGTTAAAAGGTTCCTAATGGGCTTTGTTTTCACTCTGCTGGTTTTTAAACTGAAAAGCAGCATCAGAGACTACACCCAGGAGCAGAAAACAAAAAAGTGAGATGGAAGATCTTCTTAATTATTGCTCTTCACACCATTTTCACACAGCAGCACCCCCAAGCTACTTTCCCAGGCATGAGGGGCTGGGACAGATTATGGGACTTGTCTTCTGGTAGAAGAAAAGCAGCTAGAGGGTAGGAAACAAGTATCAAGTGAGGGAAAGGGTTAAGCCACACGCACACACACACACACACACACACACACGTTCCTCTGCTGAACATTCCTCCAGCCGACTGCATATTAGCTGGTATGGGCCCAAGAACTTTGCTTATCTCAAAGAGTCCAGGCAACAATTAGCCACACTCATGCAGACTTTTAATATAATGTTAGAAATGGATAGGGAGGCTGTTGCCCAGTGGGAAAGGTTTTAAAGGAGTGCATTTGGGAACAAGACTTTTCCTGTATTTATGGATAAGATATAAGCATTGATCAATCATCCCTTGGACTCTCTGCTTTGTTTCCTTTTCCAGTTGAAAGCAAGATACTTGATGAGAAGACCTATATCATGTGCGGAATGAGATAAAATATTAAAAGATTTCCCAATCAGCGACGTAGTATGGTTCGACGTTCACAAGTCTATTTGAATATGTGGTTTCTTCTCCCAGTCTTCCATTATGTGACAACAATCCATCAGAATCATAGTGTCTGTTTTTCAAGTATAGCCAGGCCCAGTATAAAAGCAGCCCTATAAACATAGCTTGCATTTTACTTTATTTTTGCATTATGCAGCCTGGTAAATTATTGAATTTCTCTCTCTCTTCGGCCCCTTGAGAAGTCATTTGTTCACCTAGCCCTCATCCCACTCTCCATACAAGAGTGGCACTCTACAAGAGGCTAACTTCAGAAAAATCATTTGGTCCAGAATACAGCTGCAAGGATGTTTGTGGGTGCTTGATGATGTGACACCAATCCTGGTTACCAATCTTCCAGGCACAATTGAAAGTGCTGATGATTGGGAACTTCTGGGAGGAAAGATGGCTGACTAGTCATCTACTGCTGACACTCTACCACAGAGATAATTATGTGGTGATTAATTGTCTTCTCCCAGTCTTAAAGTCAACTCTCCACATTTCTTCACCAGCATTCAGATTTTCTTTTGAAAAGTCCCCATGAAATTTCATCAGCATTCAAATGTGCACTTCCCCTGTTATAACCCATTATGTATGCAATTTTGCTTTTGCAAGCAATCTTCTTCTAATATAATAATTTTTGCATTGGATCATTTTGGTTGGAGAACTGCATTGGGTGTGGAGAAGTGAACATTTCTTGGAGTTGACTGCCTTTCATTTCCTGAATTTCTACCAGGAAAGGCATTTTTATACTGAGATACAGCAAAAGTGTTTTTTGTTTGTTTGTTTTTGTTTTTACATTTTCTCTATAGATCTGATTCCCAGCACTTCAAAACTCAATATATATATAAACAGAAGCTGGCATATGCTGTCCAGCCCAAGATGTATGCCTGTTCCATGCTTTGAAACTGCACAATCTGACATTAGCAAACTCCAGGATCTCTGGTGATATTGCAATTGATAGGGCACAGCTCCCAGAACATATTCAGTTTGGCAGGTCCTGAAAGTTAAACCTCAGGTTTTACTGCAGTGCTTCAAGGGATACCTTGACTGACAGAATCCCCAAGCTGCTCCTTCTGCAGTCAGGGCAGTGCTTCAGCGCAAACATAGTTATTCAACAAGGAACCAAAGAACTAAAAGCTAGTAAATATATCCATCTATAAGGCACAGACAGATGAAATCTGATTGCAGAAAAGCAGCCATGACAGAATCACTTTGCATGCTGCCTCAATGGGAAGGAGAGGGAAGAGGCCGCACACAAAAATTGGTGTTTCTCACTCCCCAACCCTCACCATTTCTACAACATATGCAAAACTATCATTCGGGCAGCAGCTCAGTGTAACAGTACCAGTGGGGTATGGTGAAATTTTTCATAGGGGAGCAGTTAGGGCCAGAATTGCCTCCTTTTAGCCACCCTACTAAAATCTAAGCTGTGTACACACATAGCCTTTGAAATGCACAGGAATGATTTTTTCCACAATGCACTTTTGTGCATAGCCATTCTACACACCTTCCTGCAATAAAGCCATCTAAACTGGCAGCTACTGTCTGCGTTGTCTGCACACACAGGTGGGCATGTAATCCACCTAGTACACAGTGGTGTTCTCTATTCCTCTCCCATCAATTAGTATTCCTACAGACATACAGAGATAGATAAATAGATGATAGATAGCTAGCTAGCTAGCTAGCTAGCTAGCTAGATAGATAGATGATAGATAGATAGATAGATATAGATGATAGATAGATAGATGATAGATAGATAGATAGATAGATAGATAGATGATAGATAGATAGATAGATAGATAGATGATAGATAGATAGATAGATAGATAGATAGATAGATAGATATTTGCAGGATAAGGACACCATGGGGTTGATATCTTCTCAATACCTGAGCCAAATTCCACCTACATCTGTAATCAATAAAGTTGTGGCCATTTTTAATCCAAATCATTTCATCACTCCTTACTTTAGCCACTGCCTAGGGGTGGGTGGAGTTGCAACTTGGACTACAACTTTTGTACAGCACCTGCATCCAGCACTGAATGAACATTATCGCACAATGCGTACACATCCTGATTTATCTGGGGCATAAATTATGGACACTTGGCTTGAGCATTGTGGAACCTGAAACTACTGAAACTAGTTGTGTTTTAAATTTGGAAAAACAACTTCTAAACTGAAGTCAGATTATATAAGGTATTTCAGATTTACAGAATATCTTGTTTCTGGGGTGACGACCTTAATAAAGTTTTGACTTTTGGCCTTCCACATCTGAAACTTCAATTCCATTTTTTTAACAATTGTGACATCTGTTTAAACATGTGTCTCGAGGGTCAAATAAAATGGAACCTTAAGCCCTGGTGCCATTGTAAAAATCATCATTATCATCTTGGTTCAAAATGTCTGAGCCAAAATTTCAAACATTGGTACTGTTGTTGTCCTGACTTTTTCTGAGGAAGTTTCTATCAGTGTTTAATTCTTAGCATCCTATAATAAAACTAGAATATTTATTAGTGGCATGTGCCCTGAGTGTCACTTTTCAAATATCCCCCCTTGCCTTGCCTGCCCCAGGAGACAGCAAGGAAACACCAAAACAGAGTTTCACAAAGTCAACACGGAAGAGTCACAGTTCATTATATTCAGAACCAGAAGGTCTAGTCTGTTTCCCACATTACATGTTAGGAAATGTTCGTATGCCATACTGTGTGTCATAATACCCAGAACAAAAACAGGAGAAAGGGGTGAACTGTGAGAATAAAGAATAACCTGAAATGGATTGGTGGACCAGTCATATTTATTCAAGAGAGATTGATTCAGAATACTAAGGAATGTCGGCATGGATGGATTTTAGAACATCTTCAGATGTGGACTGTTGACCCTGATTAGCATAACTGCATTCACCATTCAGCTTTTGCTCTTGTTTGTTGTATATTCACAACATTATAATGTGCTTTTGGAGAACTTTTGTGAAAATATAACACTATCGGTTATTGCTATTTCATGTTTGGTTTTGCCATTGCAGGTCCTTTTTTTGCTTTCTGTTCTCCATCTTAGAGGGAGTAATGGCCAAACTTGACTGCCTGCTATACCCAACACACTTTTCCATGTTGCCATCATACTTTGACACTGCTAGGGAATATTGTGCACATGCACCAAAAAAGAAGTGAGAAATACTTAAACTCTTATAGACTTATAGTTCAGCTCTAGAGCCCATGCTTAGCATGCAGCAGAACCCAGGTTCAGACCTGGGCATCGCCACTTAAAAGGATTAGGAAGTTGGTAATGTGAAAGAAACATCCTGAGATCTTGGAAAGTCACTACCTGTCAGAGTAGACAATCCTGGACAAAAAAAAATCTAGCCTTCCTATAGTTAGCATGGATCAAGTCCTACCACTGTCATTACCTTACTACTCCTAGCCAGGCATTCAATCTACTTGCATCAAAAGAAATATATGAGACAGAGTAGAGGTGTACTGCCAATCCCTACACCTTCTGCCATGTTGCCTGGAGGACAAAACCAAGGCTCTAAATTGGACAAGGGGTCTCCAAGAATAGAGAAGACACCTTTGTCCTCAAACTCATTGAGGGCTCTAAAGGATAGAGATGTGCTGCAGGAAGGGATGTGACTTGCTAGCCTGCCCCTGCTCCCACTCACCTATTTGCTTTAATGAAAGTAAAAGGAACACTCAAATACAGCTGTTATGTGGCTATTAACTATCACTTAGTCTGAACTATCCTGAGCTAGCAAGAGAAGCCTGAGTGCAAGCATAGCTGGCTTATCTGCTGCCAAGGTGCTTTAACTGCAGACACACACACCATATTTTTAAAGTACTTCCCGCAAAGAATTCTGGGGGCTGTATTTTACCACTTGCAAAGCTGCGATTCCCAGCGCCCTCAACAAACTACAGTTCCCAGGATTTTGGGGGGGAAGGTCATGTGATTTTTTCTGGGGGTACACATACCCCCTGAACATTTTGTGAATCTAAGTTCGACCTCATTGAGGGGCAGTATTTCAATATGAGTAGGAAAATGAGAGTACCCCTAAACATTTTTTTAGGGGGGGAAGCACTGTTTAAATCTATGGTGTGTGTGCAGCCAGAGGATTTGTGGGGGCTCTCGCTCACTTTCCAGTTTTCACTTGCCTACATTGCAATAGATTGCATGAAGGTGCCATTTATGAGTCTGGACCAGGGAATAGTTAGTAATGAGATGCTTGCCTTGGCAGTGGTTAGATGCATCCTTCTTCCTATAGACTTTATTGGGTTTCCAGCACCCTCTTCAAAAAGAGCAAAATCCCCGGCTTCCAACGTTAATGTCACTACTAGTCATCTGTAACCTTGTAAAACATGGTACAGAAAAAAACATTGTCTGTTTCTTCCTGATTTCCATCATTCCCTCCCTCCTTTCCTACACACACACATACACACACCCTTTCCTGGCTTTTAACTTTCTCCTTTGAAATGTTCTCACAGGGTAATGCAGCTTGTTAACTGGCTGCCAGTCTGATTTTTCACAAGTTTGCCACGTTGCAGTGACAGGACCGTAGCGAGACACAGATGCTGCAGAGTAAATAAATAGCACATCTGGGATTTGGAAGTGGGCTGGCTCCACATTATGGAAAAAGCCGATGCAGGGACATATCCAAAGAACACACAGCTGGAAACCATTAATGCTGGAAGGAGAAAGGGAGAAGGGGGCAGAGGACTGGAATGGGGGGGATTACTGGCGGTCGCAAGCCTGAGAGCTGTGAGCGTCGATAGAAACTCCATTTATACAGCCGCTGAATTTACTGCATTCCTGAGAAGCGAATGGTGGTTTATAATAACTGACCTCAAGTAACACAAATACGGATCAGGCAGGGGTGGGAAAACTGGCTCGGAGGTTGAAAACATTTGGAGGGAAATGGTGAGATAATCCTGATGGCCGTGGATTTTGTAGCAGCAGGAATCACCCTTCCGAAACTTGCTTTGGAGAGAGGCAGAGCAATTTCCTAAGCCTAGAGTGCCACATGCAGATTCAAGCCTGTGCAGACTGAGACAAGATGCACAGTTCGTCATTCATAACAGGAGAGGCTGGTAGATTATTCATGTGTGTGATTCAGTGATGACTGCCAAGTGGGTTGTGGTGGATTGTAGAGACATCTAGGTTACTTTTGTTGTGAGTGGTGAGAGACAGGGTATGGAGGAACTGGAACAGAGGAGAGGAAACTAAGACCCAGATGAAATTTCTCAGAATTTTCAGACAGTGTTTGGCTGAGTATGCAGACCCAATGAATGAAGAGAAGCAATGAAAGAGAGGAGAAATGGGCAGGGACAAGGAGGGAAGCAAGAGCCCAGGCAGGAGATGTGTGGTAAAATAGAAGAGCCAGGCTGGGCTCCACTGGGCCAGTTTACAGGGGTTCTGTATGCTGGTTACACATAATTCTTCTGTCTGAGCCTTAAGGGTTTCTGCACCAGCTCATAAATGATTAGGCTATCAGAACTAATGATGGATGAATCATTTCTCTTTTTTCCAGTTCTTGGTTCAGTTCTCCACATTTTCAAATCAATTTGCAATTTTTAAGAAAGTTCTCATGAAAATACATCAGCTTTTTAGTGTGAATTTCTCCTAATTTGCACATTTTTGCAAAGCAATTTCCCCTAATATATTGCATATTTGCAAGTTATGGCCACAAATATGTGCATTTTTGTGCACACTACTAGGCTGAAGAGCTGCATTGCAAAATTCAGAGAATTTGAAAAAATGGTTGTGTTTTGGTTTGCCAATTGTCCACAAAGTGCAAATTTGGCAGGTTCACCTTTAAATGTGAACTAATCTAATCTGATATGGCAAATGGAGATTTTATCATCCTTGCAAGATCTGCTGAAATTATATTTTACACTACGGTATAGATCAACCCCACCCTCGTTAGCAACTGGATTGAACTAAGTACAGATGGACAGAAAACTCATATACTCAATTCCGCAGCAACCTTTAATTGGGATTCCATTTGCAGTCCACTTCTTCTGTGCTGTGGCTCGTAATAAAAACCACTCATTCATACTGCAACCTACCGTAGCCTAGGAATTTGTTACCCGAACCCTAATCAGATGACCTGTTTCCATGGATCACTCTTCAAGATTCGTAATTCATCTCTCTCTCTTTCTTATGAAGGCTTTTGTTAGCAGAGACCTCCTGAGCAGCCCCTTCAGTCATTGCTCCTCATAGTCCATTCTCTTTGCCAAGGTACTAACAGGTGGTTGAAAAGATTCCAAGAGTGGGGTCAGCTGAGGCCTCTGACAATAGCTTCACAGTTTCCTTCTCAGGCGTGTGCTCTAGTAGACTTCCTGGCTGATGGAGAACATGCTTGATATTTTACAGTCTTTCTCACATAATCCTTTAAGTTGCAAAAACTGGCTGCACATCAGGCTTGATGGTTGGGGAGTCAGTACCTAGAAAGCACAGAGGAGCTGTTTAGCTTTCAGAAGGACCACACCAAACCATCAGAACAACTGTGCAATAAGCAAAAAAATAAAATAAAATAATCTATGCTTCCCCCCAGAGTTTAACCTAACAACCTTTCGGCTAAAGAAACTGGTTCTGAACCAGTAAAGCTGTCTTATACTGAGTCAGATCACTGATGGAGCCAGTCAAAGGAACACAAGAAGCTATTTTATACAGTCAGACCACTGGTGCATCTCATTCAGTATTGTCTATACAAGGAGTAGGGAACTGGATCCAGCCAGAGCCTTATCTCCCCTGCTCCCCTGTCCGTGGGCCAGATTAGGCAGTTGGGTGGGGTTCACCCTCCTTTTAATCACCGGGTGTCACAACGATGTCAAGTGACATGGTGCTTTGAAGTCCCAACAATCAGCTGATCATAGGGACTCCAAATTGCCACCCTGGGGCTTGCAAAGAGACTGGTATGGTGCTTTGAAGCCCCCAAGGTCAGCTGATTATCAGGACTTTAAAGCACAGCACAAGGCTATTTTCAAAGGGAGTTGCAAACAGCCCTGCACTGCACTTTGAAGTCCCACTAATAGGAGATAAGTATGCAGTGCTTCTGAAGTCCCTTTCTGCCCTGCATTATTATTATTATTATTATTATTATTATTATTATTATTACTATTCAGTCCTTCATTCAAAGATCCCAGGGCAGTTCACAACAGAAAAATGCAAAATGAGAAAACATAATATTTTGTATTTCTTTCTACGTGCCTATGCATCGGGTGATTGGCAGGTAAGCATGGCTTAGCCAAAATGGCTTGGCAGAACAAATGAGGATGCCTGGCAGGTTTGGACTGAATGAGTTAAAATGAATGACACCTCCAGTGTCTTCCCTGACACTTTTTTTAAAAAAAAATCATCCACCTTTTTTATCACCCGGGTAGATTTAAATCATTTATAAAGCAATACCATAGGGGATTTTTATACAGGTCCTGATCCAATATCAAATATGAAAAATAAAAATAATGACAATATTAGACCCACATGGATGCAATTTAATCAGCTATGTTTTATTTTTATGTCAGTGATGAAACAACAAGCAACCAGACTTTCAATAGTATTTGAAAACTACTAAACAAAAATCATTTTTCATGGCCAAAGTGGTTGGAGCACCAGCTGATTTCTTCATCGTCTTCTTAATCATCTCTTCTTTAAAAAGAAAAGTCTCTTTCATAGCATTAGTCCCTTTCTGCCACAAGGGAAAACTGGAGGAGGCAATGTATTCAAATCTTTAGTTTAAAAAAAGAAGAAAAAGATGACAAGTAATTGAGAACTGTGAATTTATTATGCGTTCATTTCTCATATTTTTGAGAGCCTTATGACTGCTCCACTGGGGCAAAAGATGCCACGAATGCTGGTCACCACAGCTGGCATGAAATCTCCACTGGCGAAGCAGGACTTGGCATCTAACATCTTGATGCAAATTGTATTAGTTGCCAGCAAGCAGAATATGTGTTTAGCTACAGCAGGTGTCACAGGATGTAGCATTTTGAAACACTCTCCCATGGTATCTCCCAGTAGGCTACCTCGTGTCCCAGTTTTACACCCTAGATGCCCTCCCCACCTGCATGGAATACACTCTCCACCTGCACTCCCCACCTGCATAGGATAGAGTACAGATTGGGTGGGGACTGTTCCCTGCTTATTGAGCTTTCCAGAGACATCTGGTGGTCCGCAAGCAGAATACTCAGCTAAATAATCACTCACTGATCCAGAAGGCCATTCTGTAAGGCAGCCTTCCCCAATGTAATGCCCCTCTGGGTTTGAGGGGGGGGTTGGGGGGAGAGACTACAACTCCCATCATCCCCAATCAGCATGGCTATTGGTCAAGGATGATGGGAGCTGGAGTTCAGCATGTGGAGTGCACTAGGCTGGGGCATGCTGCTGTATGATTTTGATAGATGGCTCATCTTGCTGTTCCCATTACTCCTTGCATTGCTGTTCTACTGGAATCACTGTGCCATATGTGGTTCTATTTTAATAATTTTAACTGTTAAAGCTCCCTGGTTGTTTTTGTGATGTTTGTCTTGTTTTGATTTGATGTATTTTAACTAACGGTTCATTTCTTGTGAGACACTCTAGGGTCCCAGAGGATCACGGGATGTCAGATAATCTAATGATAAACATGTTTATATTTTTCTGTTCCTAAGTGCCAATTTCACCAAGTACTGAGATTCAAACTGACAGTGGTATTTTGCCCTGGTCTATTTCAGTGGAGATTAATGCTGTTCCACTGTCCAATTTGTATACAACGGGCAAAAAAAATGAGAGGCACAAATACAAGATGGGTGACACCTGGCTTGAGAGCAGTACATGTGAAAAGGATCTAGGAGTCTTGGTTGACCACAAACTTGACATGAGCCAACAGTGTGACGCGGCAGCTAAAAAAGCCAATGCAATTCTGGGCTGCATCAATAGGAGTATAGCATCTAGATCAAGGGAAGTAATAGTGCCACTGTATTCTGCTCTGGTCAGACCTCACCTGGATTACTGTGTCCAGTTCTGGGCACCACAATTCAAGAAGGACACTGACAAACTGGAACGTGTCCCGAGGAGGGCAACCAAAATGGTCAAAGGCCTGGAAACGATGCCTTATGAGGAATGGCTAAGGGAGCTGGGCATGTTTAGCCTGGAGAAGAGGAGGTTAAGGGGTGATATGATAGCCATTGTCAGGGGTTCAGGAGCAGAGGCAAGGGCAAGGGAGGAAACAGAGAGCGAGGGAGAGGAGGCAGAAGAAAAGATGAGTGATGACGACGACCCGAGATCTCCGAGTCTTTCCAGTGAATCAGAAGATTCACAGAAAGGAGCACCAGTGGCCAGGGCAAGGGGGGAGCCTAGGGGGACACCCCAGGAAGATAGAGCCAGAGGGGACTCAGAGGGGAGCAGTTGGAAATCAGGACCAGCGTCACCGCCAGAGAGCAGGGAAGAGGAAGGGCGCCAGGGATCAAGCGCTGGCAGCTCACAACAGGGGGGAGGGCACGAGTCAGGAGTGGCCACACCTCCATCGGGGAGCGAAGAAACGGTCAGACGGAAGGTGGAAGGTTGGGCGCGCGTGCCAAGTTCAAATGCACAGGAAGGTGGCGCAGTAGGCAGCCCGGAAAGGGAGCCAGGTCCTAAAGCCCGCCGAAAGGAGGGAGAAGAGTCAGGGGGGTCAGCGTCAGAGGAATCCCGGAAGGAAGAGACCCCGGGGGGCAGAGGGACCCAGAGAAGAACAGTCAGGCGGAAAAGGTGGAGCAAGGCTAGGATATTAAGTTGGTGTACAAGGGGCGGAGACTCAGATGGAGCTTCGCCGATCTAACCATGAGACGTAGAGTTGCACGCAGCAGCTTGAGAATGGAAACTGTAACTCAATAAAGACTTTTATTTAATGATCGCTGGCTAGCGTGATCCTCTGTGAGCTAGGATCTGGAAGCAGCTCTGACAGTAAGCTCCATCCCTAGATTGTGGGCATCTACGTCCTCGCGGAGAGGAGAGAAAGCGGGTGCCTACTAGCGAGCTCACGAACGGCAGACAACATGACGGCCGAACAGCAGATAGTGGAACTCAGAGAAGCAGTGACACGACTGAATGCCGAGGCTCTTGCATCCAGGAAGAGAGAGGAGGACGCAGCTGCCGCCTACAGGGATCTCCAGGTCAGGTTGGAAGTGCTTACGAAGCAAGGGCAACTGACACCCAAACCGGAGGGGATTGGGTTGGGGAGACGAACAGGCGGTCTGGTCTCTCACTTCGATGGGAATTTGCAACAGTACCCCAACTTTAGAGCAGATGTAATGTGTGCACTGCAACTGCTGAACAAAGACTTTAGAGATGAGCAAGAGAAGGTGGGATTCATCATGTCCCATTTGCATGGAGATGCTAAAGCATGGCTGCGCAATTTGTGGAGAGATAAGGATCCGGCGCTCCAAAATGCGGATGCCTTTATTAAAGCGATGGATGGGTGCTTTTTATCAAGCATTGACGTGGATCTTGCTCGGCAGCAGATACATGGACTGAAGCAAGGGAGGGCCAGCGTAAGGCAGTACCATGCCCGCTTTTTCGCTTTGGTCAGTGCCCTGGAATGGGACAGAGATTCGGCTCCTGTAAGAGACCTGTTTTGGGAGGGATTGCACGGCTCGGTTAAAGATGAAATTGCGAGGGGGGAGAGACCCCGGACCACGCAGGAGATCGTTCAGAGGGCGCTGGCGGTGGGGGTGCGGCTGGAAGGACGTCCGTGGAGCAGGGACGAAGGGCGTGGAGGGCGCGAACCAGCCAGGGGCTCCTCCTTCCTTCCCAGAGAAGCAGCGCGTGCGCAATCCACGCCTCCGCCAGGAGGAGGAGCGGAACCTATGGAGGTTGGAGGTGCAAGGGCTCAGTCAGCAGCCAGAGCCCTAGCACCGGCAGCAGTGAAAGCGAAGCCTCCTAGAGGGAACAGGAAGTGTTACATCTGCGATGATCCACAGCATATGGCGAAAGAGTGTCCCCAGAGGCTCCACAAGCACACTGCAGCCTCAGCAATGGTAACTGCAGCAACGCAGCAAGGACAACCACAGCAGGGAAACGAAGGAGTCTGGTTGGAGGAAGAGGCACTGGGGCCCAGCCAGACGTGTCAGTGAAGCAGTCCCCAGAGATTTTACAGCCCATGGACCCCCTCCCGCCCAAACCGGTAGTGAGGCTCACCGCGTCGCTCCAGCTGCCCAATGGAATCACCATGGACGTGCCAATCACCATTGACTCCGGAAGCAATGCGGACTTTATAGGGCAGGACTTTGTCGACCGGCACGCTATACAGTTGCTGCCTGCCACGCTGCCCCTGCAGGTTGTCACGGTGGATGGCAGGGAGCTGCTAGGGGGGCAAGTGGTGAAGCAGACACCACCAATGGTGATGCGACTTGGGAATCACAGGGAAATCATCAGCTTCAATGTCACTCAACTATCGGACACGCCCATTGTATTGGGCATGAGTTGGCTGGACAAGCACAGCCCGACGCTGGCTTGGTACCAGAGGCAGCTGACCTTCGGCTCTTCCTTTTGCGCTGAACACTGCATCGTGCCCAGGCAGGAAGGAGGGGAAGAGGAGTCACAGCTGCAGCTAGGCACGCTGCAAGCGGTTCCCCACAAGTACGCAGAATTTTTGGAGGTTTTCTGCGAGAAAGAGGCAGACAGGCTACCCCCCCACAGACCATATGACTGCAAAATTGACCTGCTGCCGGGGGCGGCGCTGCCCAAAGGGAAGCTGTATTCCATGTCTGAGGACGAACTGCAGGAACTCAAAGAGTTCATAGATCATAATTTGGAGCGCGGTTTCATCCGAGAGTCCAAGGCAGCGGGGGGCAGTCCGGTATTCTTTGTTAAGAAGCGGGACACGCCCCAAAAAAGACTTGTAGTGGACTTTCGCATCTTGAACAGTGTGACCAAGCCATCGGACTTCCCCATGCCCCGAATCGACGACCTCCTCGCAAAGGTACGGAAGGGCAGAGTGTTCACCAAGTTGGACCTGCGAGGGGCATACAACCTCATTCGCATGCGGGAGGGAGATGAGTGGAAGACAGCCATGTTCACGCCCCTGGGCACCTACGAATATAGAGTTATGCCTTTTGGATTGCAAAATGGCTCCCACGTTTTTCAAGCTTTCATGCATCACGTGTTGGCGGGGCTCCTCTACAAGACGTGCGTCTGTTTCTTGGATGACATCCTGATCTTTTCGGAATCGCAGCAGGAGCATGACAGACACGTCAAGGAAGTGCTGAGCAGGCTACAGCAACATAGGCTTTACGCCAAGCTGGAGAAGTGCCAATTCGACGTGACCGAGGTGGATTTCCTGGGCTACAAGTTGTCTGATAAAGGGCTCGCCATGGACAGCGCCAAGGTCCGAGCAGTGTTGGATTGGAAAAGCCCACGCAACCGGAAGGAGGTCCAACGGTTTGTCGGCTTCGCGAACTTCTATCGCAAGTTTATCAAAGGCTTTGCGATGCAGACAGCGGCCATCACGGACACGCTCAGCTCCAAGAAAAAGAAGTTCATCTGGACAGAGCAGGCGGAGCAGTCCTTTCAGGCACTCAAGCGTCTCTTCGCGTCGGAAGAGCAGCTGCTTCATGTCAACCCCAGCAGGCCGATGAGGGTGGAGACAGACGCTTCGGACAGAGCCGTGGGAGCAGTCCTGCTGCAGAAAGACCCGCAGGGGGTTTGGAGGCCGGGAGCGTTTTACTCAAGGAAGCTCAGCAAGTCCGAACAGAACTACACCATCTGGGACAGGGAGTTGCTGGCCATTCATGCAGCGTTCAAAGCGTGGAGGCACTTCCTGATCGGCGCCAAGCACACGGTGCAGGTCTGCACGGACCACAAGAATCTAGAGCACTGGCGCATGGCACAGTTCCTGAACCAGAGGCAGATACGTTGGGCTGAGTTCTTTGCGAATTTCGACTTCCGAATAGAGTATGTCCCGGGGGACACCAACATCATGGCGGATGCTCTCTCCCGTAAGCCACAGTATCTGGAGGAGGCAACGCCAGCGGCCGCCATGCACATCTTCGCACCGACAGTGTGGGCGTGCGCGGCGGCGACAGTTGACCTGGATGCGGTGCGACGAGCGTTGCAGGATGACTCCTTCGCGCAAGCAAAGATGGCAGAGGTGCACAGGGGCACGGCAGCGACCGACGAGTTCCAGCTGCGAGATGGTTTGCTCATCCGTAAAGGGGCCATCTACGTGCCGGGAGACGAACTTCGCGCCAAGGTACTGCAGCAGCTGCACGACGCGCCCACTGCCGGGCACTTTGGCAAGGAGAAGACGGTGGAATTAGTAGCCAGAGACTTCTGGTGGCCCGGAATGAGAGGGGAAGTCGCGGACTACGTGGCGAGGTGTGACACCTGCCAGAGGTCCAAACCAGTGCACAGACCGCCGGCCGGACTGCTGGAACCGCTGCAAACTCCGTTCGAGCCATGGGAGAGAGTGGCCCTGGACTTTGTCACGGATCTGCCCAGCTCGAGGGGCAAGACGGCTGTGCTGGTGGTGGTGGATTTGTTCTCCAAGATGGCACATTTCATTCCGTGTGCGAAGGTGGCCACGGCGGAACAAACCGCCAAACTGTTCATAGACCACGTGTTCAAGGTTCACGGTCTGCCGCGGTCTATTCTGTCCGACCGAGGGCGACAGTTCATCTCAAACTTCTGGCAGAGGCTGATGGGCTTCCTGAACGTCAAGATCAACCTGGCGTCGGCTAGACACCCGCAGACCAACGGGCAAGCGGAGCGGGTCAATGCCATCATGCAGCAGTACCTGAGATGTTATGCGAATCAACAGCCTGCGACGTGGGTGGATTACCTGCCTCTCGCCGAGTTCGCCTACAACAACACGAAGCACGTGTCCACGGGGGTCACGCCGTTCTTCGCCAACAACGGGAGGCACCCTAGAACCTTCCCGGGACTGGAAAGAATGGGGGAGGGGGAGCCGCAGACAGCAGATGCGTTCGCGTCGGAGTTGCAGGAGGTCCACGATCAGCTGCGGCGGCACCTGGAGCTGGCTAAACACGCATACAAGGTACAAGCGGACAAACACAGAAGGGTTGGCGAAGAGATCCATGTGGGAGACTGGGTCTGGTTAGCAGCCCACGCAGTGCCGGCCAGGTCGTTGGCGAAGAAGAAACTAGGGCATAAACAACTGGGGCCCTACCAAGTCGACGAACAGGTCAACCCGGTGGCTTTCAGGCTGGCTCTTCCGGAGGGTTCCAGAATGCATCCGGTGTTCCACAGATCGGTGCTCACTCCCTACAAGGCACCTCACAGGTTTCAGGAACCAGGAACGGCACCGGGTCCGCTCCGAGAGAGAACCGGGCAAGGGGGAGTGGCACAGGAGGAGCGCATCAACGAAGTCACGGAGATTTTGGACTCCAGATGGGGGGAAGAGGGGGTAGAATACCTTCTCGCCAAGGAGGGCACCCCGGCCAGTGCCAACAGCTGGGTGCCGGGCTACGCTTTAGACGAACCTCTGCTCAAAGAAGAGTTTCATGCCCTCTTCCCACATAGGCCAATGCCAGCAGACTTTTTCGACGACTGGCTTTTCACGCCCACGCTTTCAGCCAGCACGTTCCGGGGGTTCGACTCGGACGAGGAACCGACACGAGACGCCCGTTCCCCAGAGGGGTCACCCTCGGGATCTGCTTCAGAACCCTCGTATTGGTGGGATGATCGACCAGAGGAGCAGTTCCGCAGAAGGTGGCTGGAGGGTCCAGGACGAGCAACGTCTCCAGAAGGCAACGAGGGAGAGACGGACATGGACGTTTTCGGGGACGACCCGGGTTTCGAGCACGGCGGCACAGAGATGGAAGCGGAGGTGACCGTCGTCAACGAGAGCAGGGAGGAAGAACCGGAAGACTTCGGATGGCGGCCCGCCACGGGAAGCGAACTGTATCCGACATTCGTCCCCCTGACACGGCAGCACCCAGATCCCGCACTGGAAGGAGGGGAGGGGGGAAGAGGGGGCTTCGAGGGGGGGATGGATGTCAGGGGTTCAGGAGCAGAGGCAAGGGCAAGGGAGGAAACAGAGAGCGAGGGAGAGGAGGCAGAAGAAAAGATGAGTGATGACGACGACCCGAGATCTCCGAGTCTTTCCAGTGAATCAGAAGATTCACAGAAAGGAGCACCAGTGGCCAGGGCAAGGGGGGAGCCTAGGGGGACACCCCAGGAAGATAGAGCCAGAGGGGACTCAGAGGGGAGCAGTTGGAAATCAGGACCAGCGTCACCGCCAGAGAGCAGGGAAGAGGAAGGGCGCCAGGGATCAAGCGCTGGCAGCTCACAACAGGGGGGAGGGCACGAGTCAGGAGTGGCCACACCTCCATCGGGGAGCGAAGAAACGGTCAGACGGAAGGTGGAAGGTTGGGCGAGCGTGCCAAGTTCAAATGCACAGGAAGGTGGCGCAGTAGGCAGCCCGGAAAGGGAGCCAGGTCCTAAAGCCCGCCGAAAGGAGGGAGAAGAGTCAGGGGGGTCAGCGTCAGCGTCAGAGGAATCCCGGAAGGAAGAGACCCCGGGGGGCAGAGGGACCCAGAGAAGAACAGTCAGGCGGAAAAGGTGGAGCAAGGCTAGGATATTAAGTTGGTGTACAAGGGGCGGAGACTCAGATGGAGCTTCGCCGATCTAACCATGAGACGTAGAGTTGCACGCAGCAGCTTGAGAATGGAAACTGTAACTCAATAAAGACTTTTATTTAATGATCGCTGGCTAGCGTGATCCTCTGTGAGCTAGGATCTGGAAGCAGCTCTGACAGCCATGTTCAAATATATAAAAGGATGTCACATAGAGGAGGGAGAAAGGTTGTTTTCTGCTGCTCCAGAGAAGCGGACACGGAGCAATGGATCTACACTACAAGAAAGAAGATTCCACCGAAACATTAGGAAGAACTTCCTGACAGTAAGAGCTGTTCGACAGTGGAATTTGCTGCCAAGGAGTGTGGTGGAGTCTCCTTCTTTGGAGGTCTTTAAGCAGAGGCTTGACAACCATATGTCAGGAGTGCTCTGATGGTGTTTCCTGCTTGGCAGGGGGTTGGACTCGATGGCCCTTGTGGTCTCTTCCAACTCTATGATTCTATGATTCTATTCTATGATTCTATGATTTTTCCAACCAATACCTGGCAGCATTTTAGCCTTGCAACAGGCCTGTAAATGAAGTTAATGAGTGGTCTAGATGCAGAAATATAGGAAACTGCCTTTTGCCAGGAAAGGCCATTAGTCTGCTTAGTTAAGTACTACTCTGTGTTCAGTACATACTACTTAGTTCAGTCCATACTCTGTACTGTCTACTCTGACTGGTAGAGATTCTCCAGGGTCTTCAGAAGAGGCTTCTCCCCCTTCTAACTGAGCCTTTAACTGAAGGTGTTGAGGATTGGACCTGGAAACGTTTACATACAAAGCGTGTCATCTGCTACCAAAATGGGGCATGAAATCAAGGATTCCCCAAGAAGGAAATGTGGCAGTACTTTGTGACAATTCCCTTTACACGGATGGGATAAATGCAAGCTTGAGTTATGACAAAAAGGTTAAATTTCTAGATACCCTAAATTTCGTGCTGCAGAATAGTTGGTTGTGAAACCAACCAGAGGAGAGAAGAACCTTAATTTTAAGTGGCACCCAGGATGTGCTGTTGAACTGACTTGGAAAAGTGACCACAGTGCTACCAGTTTTAATATATATGCAAGTGGGCATTTACCAATAAAGTCCAACATGCTCACATTTGAATTCAGAAGACAAAGCTTCTCAAAAATGAGGAGATTGTTGTCAAGGAAGTTGAAAGAGAAAGTCAAGAGGGTCAAATCTCTCCAGAATGCTTCAAGGTTATTCGAAACCACAATAATAGCTCAGCTAAAACAAAGAGTGTCTTCTTCTTCTTTGGTGATCACTCATAGCCGAGTAAGATTGTCTTCCATAAACACGGTTTAACAATGAGTCCGTAAGTGACTGTGGAGGCTAATTCTGGATCCACACGTCCTTCCACAGTGGGAACATTGGTTTCCGGGTGGGAGTTGATTGTGGTGAGGGTTTGCCAAGTGTGCCTTCCTCTTAGCATGTTTCTCCCTTGCGTCCTGAGTTCGAGCATCTTCAAAGCCTGTGACACCTTTGGTAAAGGCTGTTCTCCAATTGGAGCGCTCCCAGGCAAGTGTTTCCCAATTGTTGGTGTTTACACTACATTTTTTTAAAAAATTGCCACGAGACAGTCTTTAAACCTCTTTTCTAGACCACCAGCATTATGCTTTCCATTTTTAAGTTCAGAATGGAGTAGTTGCTTTGGAAGACGCATCCGCACAACATGACCAGTCCAATGAAATTGATGTTGAAGAATCAGCGCTTCAACACTGGTGATCTTTGCTTCTTCCAGTACACTGGTATTAGTTCACCTGTACTGTACCACAAATCAGGAAAGGTACTACCAAGACTAAGAGGATGTCAGCAAGGTTAACAAGCGGAGTCATGTTTAACAAACTATTAGAGGCAAGAAAGCTATCTTCAGAAAATGAAAGTTTTGTCCAAATGAGAAGAAAAGGAATACAAACTTTGGTAAATATAATGCAAGCAGACAAGAACGGATGTGGAAAGCAAGAAAGAATTTGAGGAACACTTACCTAAAATAACATTAAGACCAACAATTAAAATCATTAGAAAGGGAAACCTGCAAAAGGCTGACCTTTGGCCAACAAGGGAGTCAAAGGTGAGCTAAAGGACAAAAATGAGATTGTATAGAAACTGAATGAATTATTTGCCTCTGTCTTTACTGACAAAGTTGAAGAGCAAATCCCTGTGCCTAACCTAACTTTCTTAGGAAGTGACTATGAGGAAATGAGGCAAATGACAAGGTATGGAGTTCTAGGCCTTATTGACAAATTAAAAATCAACAAATCACTGGGTCCAGATGCCATCCATCTGATAGTTCTTAAAGAACTCAAATATAAAATTTCTGATATTCTGACAAAAATATGTAACTTGTCCCCAAGATCAGCCTTCATTCACGAAGGCCAGAAAGTGGCCAATGTAACCAAATTTTGAAAAGGAATGTAGGGGGGATCTGATAAATTACAGTGTAATTGGTTTAACATATGTTCCAATAAAACTGCTGGAAAGTGTTATTAAAGATAAAATTATTAAGCATGTAGAAGAACAAGTCTTGCTGAAAAACAACGAGCATGGCTTCCTTAAGGGTAAGACCCATCAGATGTTTGGCAGTGTAGTCCTATGAAGGACCATAGTTCAGTGGTCAACAATCTCCTTTGCATGCAGAAGGTCCCAGGTTCTATCCCCATCATCTCCAGGTACTGCTGAGAAAGACTCCTGCCAGAACCCAGGAGAGACACTGCCAGTTGATGTAGGCAATTGTGTGCTGGATGAACCGGTGGTCTAAAATATAAGGCACCTCCCTATGCTCCAATACATGTTTGTTGTTGTTGTTGTTGTTTAGTCGTGTCCGACTCTTCGTGTCCCCATGGACCAGAGCACGCCAGGCACTCCTGTCTTCCACTGCCTCCCGCAGTTTTGTCAAACTCATGCTGGTAGCTTTGAGAACACTGTCCAACCATCTTTTCCTCTGTCGTCCCCTTCTCCTTGTGCCCTCCATCTTTCCCAACATCAGGGTCTTTTCCAGGGAGTCTTCTCTTCTCATGAGGTGGCCAAAGTATTGGAGCCTCAGCTTCAGGATCTGTCCTTCCAGTGAGAACTCAGAGCTGATTTCCTTAAGAATGGATAGGTTTGATCTTCTTGCAGTCCATGGGACTCTCAAGAGTCTCCTCCAGCACCATAATTCAAAAGCATCAATTCTTCGGCGATCAGCCTTCTTTATGGTCCAGCTCTCACTTCCATACTGGGAAAACCATAGCTTTTACTATACGGAGCTTTGTTGGCAAGGTTATGCAGAGGTAAGTCAGTGAGCCATACTCCCTACTGTGTGTACTCAAGGTTACAGCCCACGAGCCTTTGGGAAGAACTAAATGTTATTAAAGCAACAAGAACAGAAAATAGAATGTCTCACATGACTTAGACTATGTCCTGCCACCTTCAAGTTATGGACTTCCCAGCACCAGCAATTGCAGCCCAAAGCACCATTGTGAGTGCAAGAAAACACAAAAGAGAAGTGATGTCAAGATTTAGGATAACAAAATATGCTATTGTCTTTTCTGGTGGCTCTGAAACATCTTTCTTTTACACAAGCCTTTTAAGCAGAGATTTTTATACCAATCTGTGCCTGTATTGGATGTGAAATTGTTTTTATATAAGAAATTGCTTTGTACTTGTTTGTTACAGTTGAAGCTTTTGTTGTTAAATCACTACAAGGTATTTCATAGGAAGCAATTCATTTTTAAAAAAAATGTTACATGTTATCGGGAGAAGGTGGTTTCTGGCACCATTGACAGCTGTCCTTTCTCACAGCACAAAAATAATTAGCTAGTTTTGAATGCTGAGATAAAAGGGTTCAGGAAACAACTGGTGAACTCAAGCTTAGCTGTCAATATTTAAGCTTAATATTTGCAAACTGCTAACATTTTTTGAAAGATAAATGTTGCACTCCAGTTATGCCAGCCTCTGAATTCCTTGTTGCCTTTCCTTTTCACCTAATCTTTCATAATTGTTACTGGTTTCCAGGATCATATTCCCTACCGGCAACCTGACCCCTCTGCTTATGGGTGACATTCACCATATTGATTCAGCTTGGTCTCATCAAGCAGCAATTTGTACTAATGGGATAACACTTGGTGACAGCACGCAACAGCAAGCATTTGGAGCAAAATATCCTTTTCTTTTGGCCCATTTCTGCAACAGTTGTTAACTCGTTAATCACCATTTCCTTAAAAACACATTTCCCTGCATAGCAAAATATTCTGTGGACATTTAGGAGCCAATTCATATCCTCTCTTTTTTTATCCCCCAGCACAGAAGTCAACACAAAAAAATTAAAAATAAATAAATCTGAATATAAGTGTGTGTGTGTGTGTGTGTGTGTGTGTATGAAATTCCAAGTGGCATACAAAAATATAGTATAAACACAACAGAAGAGTCTCATAAAACAGATTCAAATATAAAAAACCCTACACAATAGTTCAATTAGCGCTGCGTAATTTATAGACACTTTTAGCATGCTGCCATTTTTATTTCCTTTTTTGATAGGTACCCAATAAATAAATGCCCAGGAGAGGAAAAAATGATACCCTCCCACTGCACTCCCAGCACTAGCTTCCTAAATACAGTTAGGAAATTAAAGCAGCCATGGACAAGTAGAGCAAAATGGCTGCTATAACTTACATGTAAGAAAAAGATAATGACAAGGATGGCTTGGTGGGCAACAAGGCATATTTAAAATTGTAGGAGATTTGATCAAATTCAATGAGAAAAACTCTTCTGACTGATGAGGAGGCTGGAGAAACAAGAATTTTTTGTTAAAGGAAATTATGACTGAAAGAGCTATTTCAGTCAAAGAGTAATAAGCATGAGGAATAAATTATTACTAGATGAAATCAATAAAGCAAGTAGTAGAAATAAATTTAAAAGCCAACTAGTTACCCTTTTGCGAAGAGAAAGAAATAGCATGTGTTTCACATTCATAGATCTGAAGAATCTTCAGAGGCATCCAGACTTTTATATGACCTCTCGACCTCTGTTCCTTTGCCAGTGTGTCAGCACTAATATGTTCAGTGCCTTGGTGTCCTTTCACTATACAACCCTGATGGAAAATTCCACAGGAAGCATGAAGCATATAAACAATGTTCAAGAAAAACATGGAAAACTAGGAAAAAGGTGAAGTATAAGGACAATAAAGGATCCTTTATGACAGCCTTCTCTATCTGAAGTCATCTGGGTGTTGCTTGACTCAAACTCTGCAAAAGTCACAACTTTACCTGCCACACACTTAAAATCACATATGGCAGGTGACTGTGGTTTGGCACAATCTGTCTCATGGGGCTGAAGGTCCCCCACCAATGATTTCATGTTTTGAGATTGAGGCATGGCAAACTTTGGTGCTTCCCCAACTTCTTATCCACATCTACAGTAAGAGAAGGAGATTGAAAACTTACGCTACTAGTTTTGAATCCATCATTGTTTCCTGTTGCATCCAGATTTGCGTTTAGTTCAAACTAGCCAGAGTCAAACCATGGTTTCGAATCCTGGTTTGTTAACTAACTACAGTCAAATAATCTACAGTTTCCCAGGTTTGAATGTAACAGGAAACTGTGGTTTATTCAAAATGAAAAAGCGCACGCTATTGAACTCATCCCAATCTGCAGAAAGGAGAAGACATGTTACCAAGGCTCATTGCAGCTGATTCTCATTATCCTGAACCATAGTTTAACACTATGCCTCAGCAGGGCTGTTGTCACTTAAAACTAGTGAAATTCCCTGAAAAGTTATCTCCATGTTTTGCTGAATGAACAAAGAACACACATGAGGTTATCTGCTCAATATGTAAACTGCTAGCTAGGCCCTTGGGGTCTGTCAGGAATCCAGTCACAAAAATTGTTCGTTCACACAAGCCTCTCTCTTGTGTATTCAGAGCCCAGGAGCGACTTGAGGGAGTCAGCCTGTGCCCATTAAAGGCACACAGAAGGCAGCCTTAAGGCTAAACAATGTGTGAGATATCCCTGTGTGTGAACTTCTGTAATCTGTGAGAAAAATGGCAAGAAAGGAAGAACAGAGTCTGCTTTTGGCCACATGGGGACATTCCAAATGGCACAGCTGTGCGAAAACAAACCCGCGATTCCAGCCTGAGGGCAGAGGACATTAAATGCTGCTCCTCAGAATATTTTTCTTCTACTTTAGCTGGCTTGTCTGAAAGACTTTCTTCTTTTTCTTTTTTTACTTAGTCTGGTTACAGGCTTTAAAAAAAAATAAGAAAGCATGGAGGAGGAGAAGAAAATATATACTCAATATTTTTTAAAAAAATAAAAAAATTAAGGCTTTGAACAGTAGGTGAGGGTTTGTTTCTCAAACAAGTGCAGACTTGGGCCACCCAGGTCTCCTGAAAAGGGAGCCAGGAAACAGATGCTTTCTAAGAGAGAGAGGGGGAATGTTTAAGTCTGAAAAGAAGTCACCGTTCAGGGAAAGTTAAACATTAGAGGGTTGAATTAGAACAGGAGACCTAAAACACAGAATGGCTGGCATCTCAGTTGGCTTCCAAATGACATCAGCAAGTGTGGAATTGGGGGGGGGACACACACACCAAAATAATTATTTCCATAGGTCTCATCTGCACTATGCATTTAAAGCGCTATGAGGCCACTTTAACAGTCATGGCTTCCCTCAAAGAATTCTGGGAACTGTAGGGTGCTGAGAGTTCTTAGGAGAGTTGCTAGAAGCCCAAGCTGGCTCGCATGGGAACACAGCATCGAAAGATGTGTGTCCTGATTTAATCAGCAGAATGTTGGAGGGCATGGTGTTATCAATGTTCAAGGACATGTTGCAGTCATTCAAAGACAGTTGGGGTGCAAGTAGTCTGGGGAGAGATGGTGCAGCCTGCAAAGGGTTCCAAGGGCAAGACAGAGAGTCCTAGAAGGCTTCATTACGCCCTGGGGCCTGAGGTTCCCCACCTCTGTCTTGGTGAAAAAGGCAAGTGCTTATGGTATGTGTTTATAATCTTAGGCTCCCTGTGCTACCCTCTTTTTTGTCCTCTAGGAGATCAGAATTAGTATAGGCTGTTATTTTCATTTATTGGAAGGCAATGGCACCAGCTAATGAGCCAATTGATATTTGCACCAAATTATACATCTCAAGTGTCTCTGATTGTAAGGAATGTCATTGACTTATATTAGAATTTTTAAACTCGTCCTCCATCCCTGTATGAAATGCTCCCCAATTTTCATGCTGACCCCGCCCCCAAGCCCCACTGTTTCTCAGGAGTGAAAGTCCTTGTCTCACATGGAGTAGATTGAGGGGGGTAGAACTGTATCAGCCATATCAAGTGCTCCATACTTAGGGCTCTCTTCAGGAACTTGTTTTTTAACTTTCCTTTTAGTCTAGATGGTAGATTTGTCAGATAAGTACATCTTGAAATCAGTTAAGATGGTTTCCCCAACAGTGAACTAGTTTTACTTTATTGTCAAGTAAATGTCAAGTGATAGTAATCCAAACATTATCATTACTTATTTTAATCAGTTAAAGCAAAGCAGCTAATCAATTAAGGGCATCTTTGAATAACTTCACATCCCTAAAACACATCCAAAATGTCATCTGTAATGATAAACTATGGCATTTATTTTAATTGGTTTAATTAATCACTTAAAATCACGATAGTCAACTGATTAAAAAAAAAAAAATCAGACGACAATCTTTAAAATGTTTATTTCAAATGTTATCAATCATTGATGCCTCTTCCGATAGGCGAGATACTTCAGAACAGAAAATACTGACGTGAGTATATGCATGTCTGCATATTGAGTCCGATGGTGCTTACTCCTAGGTAAGTGTGTATAGGATTGCAGCCTGCATTTGTTTGCTCCACTGTGCAATTTTCAGTGACACCAATGTGGAATCTTGAAATACTGTGTGTTTGTATCTGTCATGTTTATTTCCCAGAAAAGACTTCTGAGCATTTACACTAAAGACTTCCTCTTTTTTCCATTTACAGCTGTTGTGTGTTTCCTGAGCAAGAGTTTCATGATGACTAGTGTCCTAGGCTCCAGTCTGCAAATGTTTCCAGTGGTTGCTGGCTAGCACAGCCTGGTCTGTAAGGCAAACTGTGTGCTGGCAAGCCTGCAAGCATATGCGTTGTGTAATGAGTCCCATGTTATAATGGATCTAGTGTTAGAGAAAATTATGGGTGGCACCCACTGAGAACATTTCCTATGCAAGTTCCATTGGAAAGACCAGGAGCTGTACAAGAGTTCACATTCATTTCCAAATTCATTGTGACTTGCGCAGGAAGACATTTCCTAGCGGTCTGTGCCTTAACTTCACACAGATGAGGTGTTGCTGCTGTTCTTGATTTTGGCAATAGCAAATGGCCACCTTCCAATTTGCAAGAGGTGTAGGACATCCAACTCTAGCTGCTGTCTTAGTCAATGCACCTTCATAACATATCTTTAGGTGCCGGGCAAAAACATTCCTCTTCTCCCAGGTCTTTGGCTAATTAAACAATCTAGGGCCTTTTAAACTGGGGTGGGTGGATTTTGTTTGAGATATATTTTTATGTATTTATATTGCAAACTGTCCTGTGATCCTGAGATGAAGGGCAGTATAGCAGCAGCAGCAACAACAACAACAACGGTTTTCATATCCATCCATGGAAAAGTGCACTTTGGTGGCCACTGTAATTTAGTAACTTTTGAGGACTGTGAACTTTAAAAGCTTGCATCTGGAACCAGCAGATTAAGAAATGCCCTGCTAGATGCCTAACATTTCATTCCCTCACATCTGTGGTAGGTTAAATTTAGACAAATCGCTAAACATTTCAGTGTTTATCCAAATTGAAACTCCACGCTTTTGAGGTTCCCTCATCAATGGCTAAATAAGATTTGCCTGACTTCATTTAGAATAAATACAGAACCTAAACACAAAGCCCAGGGGAGTTTTTGATGCATAGCCTGCCTAACCTCAGGCTGGTGGAGTTGGGATTTTTCATAAATGAAAGTGGGCAACTAAGTCAAACAAAACTTAAAAATAAAGTGTTTTCTTTTTAATCTTCCAGAGCCTCTTTGAAAAAAACGGATTGTCCTTTCATTTAGCATCTCCTCCCCCATCGTTCAGTCTTCCTCTGAGTGGCTTCTGCTGGTTCCCTCACTGTGAGAAGCGAAGTTACAGGGAAACAGGCAGAAGGCCTTCTCAGTAGTGGCGCTCTCCCTGTGGAACGCCCTCCCTTCAGATGTCAAGGAAAGAAACAACTAACTGACTTTTAGTAGACATCTGAAGGCAGCCCTGTTTAGGGAAGTTTTTTAATGTTTGATGTTTTATCATGTTTTTACTATTCTGCTGGGAGCTGCCCAGAGTGGTTGGGAAACCTCATCCAGAATGGTGGGGTATAAATAATAAAATTGTTTGGAGGTTCTAGCAGGAGAGCGCAGCTATCGTATACCCTTGACCGAAGAACGGTACATGCCTTCTATCTGGGATGGTCGTCCTCTTCCACCGAGCGTGCAGCTTCGGGAGGGACGCACATGGAGCGGTGAGGGAGGAAGGGGACACCCGCCTAGCCAGCCAGATCAGCCGAATCAACCCTGGCGATCAATGGGGTGACAGATGTCGCAGCCAGATCGCCCTCACAACTAAAGAATCATGGCAAGAAAAATTGATGGACTATGCAGAACTGGCAAAACTGACATACAAGCTATGGGACAAGGATAACTGTGACTTTAAAGATGAATGGGAACCCTTTACAAAGTATTTGAAGACGCAACAAAGCGAACTGGACTCCTTGGCTGGTTTTGAATAAACATTCACAAACTTTTTATTGATAATAATCAGCTAAATAGTTTGAGAATCTATACAACTGTGTAACATGCAGAAAACAGCATTTTTAGAGAAATCAAAGACTGGAACTGAGGGAAGTTGGGGGGTGGGGGTGGGGGGGTTCTGTGGGGGAAGGGAGGGGGAGGGAGGGAAAATGGGGGGAATAAGGATGATATATTTCTGGATAATATGTTTTGTTTTAATTCTGAATAAAAAGTCATTAAAAAGAAATAAATAATAATAATAAAATTGTTGTTTTGTTGTATCTGGATTTAAATATTAATGTAAAAAAGGTGGGACATTCAACAGAAATTAATTACTATTTAAAAAAAAATAGTAAATCAGGAGCATATTTGGAGATTGGGGTGGGAGCTCCAACACCATGGAACAAAAGAGAGTGTTGCCACACCCATAAGATTACCTTGGGGAGATCCACACCATACATTTAAAGCTCATTCGGCACACATTTAAAACACATAACTCCCCTCACAGAATCCTGAGAACTGTAGTTTGTTTATGGTTCTAGGAATTGTAGTCATATGAGGGGGGAACACTACAGTTCCCAGGAAGTCTTGTGCTTTAAATATGTGTTGAATGTGATTTAAAGGTATGGTGTGGCAGTGTTTTCAGTCTCTCAGTTTCAGCCAGTAACCAGTCTTCACCATGAGGCAAGGGTGGATTGCCTCCAGTTTGGGGTCCTGAGCCAGTCACTGACATAACATGTGAGCAGTTGCCCCAGTGCAAGTATTTAAGAGATCGCTCTGTGACACAGATAAAGAGTTGTTGCTGTTTTGTCGCAGCAATAAATGTCAGCTGACGAATGGATGTTAGTTTCAGTGCATAGTAGTGAATATGATGATGCTTCCCATTCTATCGTAACTATTATTACAAGGGGCACTTAATCAGGCTTCTTGGAAAGAAAGACTGCTCTCATTCCTTTTCTGGGTGGTATCTTGGGAGAAATGTGTTCTTTGAAGCCTCCTACGCGTATCGCCAATATTGCTTCCAGATGAAATAAGGATCTGAGAGAAAACTAGGGAAAGGGGCTTTGGTTCATTTCTTGGACCAGTGAGTCCTCTTCCTTCCGGGGCTTTTAAGGAAGTAGTTCTATTTATTCCCTAGATTTTACAGCCAAACCATATTTGAATACTTCAGTCAGAAATTCTTGAACAGAACCAAAAGGACAGGTTAGAAATCTAGGCTGACTTAGTGATGCTTCACTGCAACTGAGCATGAATCACGTGATCCTGCACATATTTACTTGGAACTAAGTCTTCAGAGGGCTTAATCCCAAGTAAACTGTGCATTACATATGGCCTCTAATCCATATCAACCTTCAACAAAGCCTTAGCGTAAACAAGGTTTTAGGTCTGCAGTGTAGTCAGGCACGCACAGTGAATTAATACCCTTAAGCACAACCGAGTCTCCAGACTCCCACTTCTCTCTCTTCTTCCCTCAGACTACAAGAAAATAATGCCAGCTTTTGTTAAGAGCCCTGCCAGAGAGCTGTATAGATCCCTGTTAATAAGCCAGTTAAGTTACCTGATTTCCATATCTAAGGTTCAACAGGCAGTACAAATTCTATGAACTAAGGAGGGGTGTAGTCAGGGAAGGGGGTATGACCTAAGGAGGGCCTGATAGAAAGGTATGGAGGGCCATATGCAATCCCTAGTCCATGAGGGCAACCCAGAGGACTCAGGAAAAAAACAGTTTGTAAATAAGGCCTTGACACATTAGGAGTTCGTTAATCCTCTTCACACATCCCTCAAATGTGTTGGAAAAATATCATGGAAACTTGTAGAGTGGACTTACTGTCGTCAAACTAACTTTGGCAAAGCAACCTAGTCCTCCCAGAGGAAGGCCACAATAAACTCCAGTGCAGCTGAGAAGAAATTATTAAAAGCAGCAACCGAGATGTTTGTTTATTTTGAACTTTTTTGCCTCACCAGCCCTGCAAACAGGGAGTGCTTTGACTGCTTTCCACCTCTGACGGTTCCTGTTCCACACATGTCCCCACATTTACTTAAAAACAAAACAAGTGGAAATGGCCATAAAACTCACTCGTCCATAAAGCTCCTCTTTTCCCACTGCCAGTTCTTTGCCTTCCACATTGGACTGGGTGGAGATAAATAAGCCAGTGTTATAATGATCACCTTATATTTAACAAGGTGAAGGTGACCTTGAGGGATCCAGGATTATTGCAGTTTCTGGTCAGCACCTTTCATGAGTTTAGGTTTCTGACATTCCCAGTGCGTTTTCCCCCATCTCAAATAAGCTGTATTTGTATATAGAGCTAGTAGTAACAGCAAACATACAGTAGTCATTTTGACTGTGCAAGGAAACACATATCTAGCTGGCACTTGCTTTGTACAAACCCTTAGGCTGTGTATACAAGCAAAGTTACAGCGCAAATATTTGTTGGGATCCTAGCTTTCAATGCATAAACACTCTTGATTTGCAAACCTTCCTTGAAAGGCTAGTCCAAAATATTTTAAGAGAGCATACAAAGTTCTGACATACTGAAAAACTCTATACCGATGGAAGCATCCATAATAAGTGTAGAAAATTGAATTCTGTTTAAGTAGCATTAGCATTAGGACGTGGGTGGCGCTGTGGGTTAAACCGCAGAGCCTAGGGCTTGCTGATCAGAAGGTCAGCGGTTCGAATCCCCGCAATGGGGTGACCTCCCTTTGCTCGGTCCCTGCTCCTGCCAACCTAGCCGTTCAAAAGCACATCAAAGTGTAAGTAGATAAATAGGTACCGCTCCGGCAGGAAGGTAAATGGCATTTCCGTGCACTGCTCTGGTTCGCCAGAAGCGGCTTAGTCATGCTGGCCACTTGACCCGGAAGCTGTACGCCGGCTCCCTCGGCCAATAAAGCAAGATGAGCGCCGCAACCCCAGAGTCGGCCACGACTGGACCTAATGGTCAGGGGTCCCTTTACCTTTACCTTTAACATTAGGGGAGGGATGTGGTATTTGGGGAAATTTGCCAGGAAATGGCAATGCTTACATCATGGAGACTAATGATCCTCTGTGATGGAACTGTACACCCAAGGCACAATTTATGGGACCCTGGAAGTGGCCTGAATTCCATAGTTGCTCTTCAGCATTTCACAGATGGACTCAGAGATGCTTCTTCTCTGCACAAGCACCTTGAATGGGCCAAGGTGGATCCCAGCAGCCCAGATGCATGGCATGGAAGAAAATGGACGTTCATGGAGTGACACCAACATAAAACGCATCATATATCTACAGGACCACAGCTCAACTGAACAGCAAATACTTTGCATGAAGTGCGTTGAAAGTTCAATCCCTGACATTCCCAAGTGACAGGAGCGAGCCATCAGTAAATCACACTGAGCAAGTTGGTGTTAACTCTTTATTAGCAAAACCAGGATCTTCACAGAAGAGTTAGGTCTAATGAGCACAGCAATTCCACTCATCGTCATCCCAGCACCACTCCCCAGACTCTGGGCCTTCTTCCCTTGGAGGTTCCCAAGCTGGTTCCTCCAACCATTCCTCTGTGTCCAATCAGTCCCTGATACCGACTGCAAAAGTCGCTTGACTGAAACCCTGGAGAACTGCTGCCAGTCAGTGTGGAAATATTGAGCTAGATGGACTAGTTGGGCTTGCTATGAAGCAGTTTCCTAAATGGCCCCAAAAACTGGAATCAGGAGCTAAAAAAATTAGACCATATAATTCAGATGATAAACTATACAAGCCAAGACACCAGACTTGGCATAAGCACCTGGCCTGGCCAGGCAAATGCCAGGGCTCATGAGCCCCAGGACAGCCTATTGGGGTTGATACAAGCCACTTACATAATTTATTTTCTTTATTCATTTCCCAGAATGTACCTGGGTTTCATGAGGGCCCAGAAAAACTCTCGTGGTGGTGGTGGTGGTGAATTCATTGGTGGCTCTTTCTGAAAGAGAAAACATTTATCAAAAAGACATATCTATTTTCCCATATTGGGTCTTGACAATAAGTTATTGGCTTGTCTCCAACCAAGTTTTACTCAGAGTAAACCTACTGAAATTAATGGAACTAAGGTAATCATGTTAATTAATTTAAATGGATCTATTATTGAGTACAACTAGCATTGGCTACAACCTATTAACATAATCTGAACCTGAAGATGATAAAATACAACATACCATCCTCAAGCCTTCATTTCTGTTTTCTCTAATCTGTCTAAGTGAAATATTGTCTTTTCATTATATAGACTTTATATCCAGAAGACATTAATCCAGAATTTAACCTGAGCTACCAGATACACATATGGCGCAGTCCTTATCTGTATGCATCACAAATAGATATCACGTGGCTGTGAATAAATCAGTTTCATTTGTTTATTTTTATCTATTTATTTAATTCCATTTATGAATCGCTTCTCAAAATGTATCTCTCAAAGTGATTTAAAAACAGAAGCGTCAACAATAAAAACAATTTCATATATAAGAACAATTTCAAATCTAATATACAGGCACAGACATTTTAGCATATTGTATGTGAGCTGCCAAGGAAGAAGGTTAAAGCTATTTTGATAACAATTCTTTTATCATGCATTGTGCTACTAAACTTTCTGCCACATAGTTCACTATATCAGTTCATTCCCATGTGGTTTCATTCCCTGCTATGTGTTTTTATACCTACATCTTGCCCCACCCCCAAGAACTGTTTTAGTTTCCACAGTATTGTGGTGGGGTTGGGGAATTTGTTCCAGTATTCTAATAATATTGTAAAGCTGCTAGCTACAACGTGATTTTATGCACTGCTGTCTCTATTCTTTCCTCACTTGAGAAATCTGGCTGAGTTTACAGACCATTGCAAGAAATCCTGGCAACAGAACCATCCTCTAACTTACAGCTTGATGTCATTACAGCATTGTAGGTAGGCAGAATTTTGACATTTCAGGAAGATCCTTGTTTATGTGCTGGCTCTGGCAGCCGTTAGAAAGAGAATAGTGCCTGTGGTGATAATCCTCAAAATGTAGTCCTCCCTTCTTCAATTTCTTTTGCTAGGGAAGTTCCCCAACCCACCCACCCCCGCACGGTTTTCAGTAACGAAAACTACTCTTACAGAGAAAGAGAGAAAGCCCATTTCCCGAGTGCCAGAAAACGAAGAAAGATCCTAAAAGCCATGACATTGGTAGGAGATCTCAGAAATACCTCAGGGCATCATGGGAATTGTGGTTTTCAAAAGTGGGTTGCTAATGGGACAGAGCCACTACATCAGCTTCTCAGCAGGTGGATTTGCTGCTGCTTGCCAACAAAGGCCCGTATAGTTAAAGCTATGGTTTTCCCAGTAGTGATGTATGGAAGTGAGAGCTGGACCATAAAGAAGGCTGATCGCCGAAGAATTGATGCTTTTGAATTATGGTGCTGGAGGAGACTCTTGAGTGTCCCATGGACTGCAAGAAGATCAAACCGATCCATTCTTAAGGAAATCAGCCCTGAGTGCTCACTGGAAGGACAGATCCTGAAGCTGAGGCTCCAATACTTTGGCCACCTCATGAGAAGAGAAGACTCCCTGGAAAAGATCCTGATGTTGGGAAAGATGGGAGGGCACAAGGAGAAGAGGACGACAGAGGATGAGATGGTTGGACAGTGTTCTCGAAGCTACAAACATGAGTTTGACCAAACTGCGGGAAGCAGTGGAAGACAGGAGTGCCTGGCGTGCTCTGGTCCATGGGGTCACGAAGAGTCGGACACAACTAAACGACAAAACAACAACAAAGAGTGGAAGGGTGAGGTGTTGGGGTGGGTGGCACGACACCAATGCACTGGCAGAGCCAATCTGGTGCCAACTTCCCCTTCTGGTAGGCAGCAGCAACTCACCATCCAAGAAGCGAGCATAGCATCTCCGCAAGGCAAGCTGCTTTTGGTCGCTTATTTAGATAGCTGTTGGGGCTATACTCCAAAGGGCATTCAGATATCCTTAGGGTGCATTTTAATTTGTGATACGCAGTGCTAAGCCGTCATGACAAACGCTCGCCCAGACGCTCCCTACTGTTATTGTGCAATAAAGCCGTAGCGTGAATTAGAATTGCTCACTCTAGCAGAAGAAATAAAAGTCTTCTAATCTGTGTGCTCCCATTCATTTAAAATATATGCATATTTAAAACTATCGCGGAGCCCAGCGATTGCGTGTGGTGGGTAGGAGGGGGCAGCAGAGGAGAAGACAGCAACTCAGTTTGTCAGGTTAGATGACAACCGAAGTGTGAAATTTTATCTATATATAATTTGCTCTTTCTGTAGGAATAAACCTTCGGCTGGAATCCAGCGTGCATGCTTGGAAATAAGCAGTTGGACCGCAAAGGAAGGCTTACAGCCAATCTGATGCATGTCAGAAATATGTTCAACTGCACTTATTCCCCCCCCCCAAAAAATGGTTGACGTAGGCATCTTTCCCCAAGTGATGGGGATGGGACATGTCCATGCTGTGCTGTGGCCCTGTCTCTTTTTCTTCTATTTCTGAAGTGGCAGCCATTTTGTATTATATCACACGCCCATGGCAACCATTTTCTGACTGGCACCCACATCACTTGCTCAAAATTCCAGATGTGCCCACTGGCCCAAAACAGGCTGGCAACCCTGGTTTAGAGCTTTGGAGGTGAAAAACAGCACTTCAAATTGGGGGCCCCATTCAGGCTTCTGAGTAAACATGTTTAGGATTGCACTGCTAATTCTGAATAAACATGCATGGGGTTGGGCTGTGGAAGCAACCAGGGGGCTTTGATATGCTGGAAAGGAGATTTGGTTCTACTTAGTTCAGAGATTTCCATGACTTCATGCTGTGCTTGCCCTCTGCGGCCTGCTCCAAGTGATAAAGATGATATTGTGGCATGGAATCATAAATAACTTTTTTTCCTGAGGTCTATTGAGAGTGTCACTGGCTCTCTCTCTCTCTCTCTCTCTCTCTCTCTCTCTCTCTCTCTCTCTCTCTCTTTAAACAAGAACCTGCAAAGGCGGCCACATATAGTGTGTACGGCAAATGGAGGTGAGTAATGAACTGTCAAAAAGGGAAGATTAGAGAAGCACTTCACCTCAGCTGTGCTCTTGTCAAACAAGCCAACCAATCTACCTCAACTTTTCTTCTGGAATTTTATAGAGAGCCCCACAGGGTAATCACAGCCATTCAAACAACTTGGATCTCCTAATCCGCTTGTATTATGCTTTCCAGCTTCCAGATGCATTTAGAATTAAAAGCACATTTTCAACATTCTCCTCTTGAACCAGGTTTTTCCCTCATCCTCCCATCTCTCCTTCAGCTTTTATATATATATATATATATATATATACACACACTTCTTAAGAGTTCGCATTTTGTACTTTCCACAGCTAAAGAGCTGTCGATGATAACAAGAAACAAGGATGGCTTTTTATTGAATATAAAGCCATATTTTATTATCAGCTCTAAAAAATAAATAAATAAACAAACAAATATAATTTAATGTATTTTTTTAGGATTTTATTTGCTTTAAGTTCCAATTTGTGTTACGTGCTTTTAAGCCCTATGGATAATAGATATTATTCATGCTGGTCAAAGTGATTCAATTATATTTCAACTTTGATTATATTTCAACTTTGATTATGCCTATGGATTAAAGTAAAAGCAGGTTGGTTAAGTGCATAAGATTCTTATCTCATTATACACGATAAAGCTATTTTTAGCCATCTCACCCCTTGCTTTTTCCTGTTAGACCAACTGCAGTCGTTAACAGTCATCAACAGGTTTACCACACCTATCAGGCAATCACCCATTCCCAACACCCTTCTGAATAATACCCCTCCCCACCCTCTCACTATATGTATAAGGGTCTGGTGACTTCTGTTTCAGTGTATCTGAAGAAGTGTGCATACACAAGAAAGCTCATACCAATAATAAACTTAGTTGGTCTCTAAGGTGTAAGCTTCCTCCTTCTGACAAGATGGCCCCTACCACCAGGTACATAAAACATACAGTTATTAGTCTGCGTTTTGCAAGGAACTCACACAGCCTGGACTTTCGTAAGTGGTGAGGCAATGAAAATGACCAAATGTACTACTGACTAAAAATGTATCTAAACCTTTCACCTTGGAGGGTGCCCCCAAAAGAAAATTATTGGGGGCGGGCAAGGGATCCCAGCACCCTCCAGTAGGCACCAGTGCTTGTGACACACATAAACAACCAACATAAGAAGCCGCTTATCCCAGTGAAAGGTGACTTTATCTGGCAATACATATGTCATACCGTTTGACTGATTAGTCACACATTGGATGGCCCCTTCATTCAACCCTGCTTAAGAAGATGGTGTTCTTCCCTTTCATTTATTGCCGTATGCCTCAATCTCTGTTTGGTGCTTACCTTGGTTTTCTGCAAAGCCATATTGATGATTTTTCTTTCTTTAGCATGTGTAATGTTATTGTTATTACAGTTTACTAGTGCTGTTGTCCTTTTGAAGTCTTAATAATAGGTAAGGGTAAAGGGACCCCTGACCATTAAGTCCAGTCGTGGCCGACTCTGGGATTGCGGCGCTCATCTCGCTTTATTGGCCAAGGGAGCCAGCGTACAGCTTCCGGGTCATGTAGCCAGCATGACTAAGCCACTTCTGGCGAACCAGAGCAGCGCACGGAAACTCCGTTTACCTTCCAGCCAGAGCGGTACCTATTTATCTACTTGCACTTTGACGTGCTTTCGAACTGCTAGGTGGGCAGGAGCAGGGACCGAGCAACGGGAGCTCACCCAGTCGCGGGGATTCAAACCGCCGACCTTCTGATTGGCAAGTCCTAGGCTCTGTGGTTTAACCCACAGCGCCACCCGCGTCCCTAATAATAAAATATATTAAAAATAAAAAGTGAATACCAGATGCTGGAAACTATAGAATGTGAGAGCGCTCAGACCTGCTTGCGGGTTCCCCACAGGTATCTGGTTGGCATAGCTGCCAACTTTTCCCTTTTCTTGCGAGGAATCCTATTCGGAATAAGGGAATTTCCCTTAAAAAAAGGAAAATGTTGACAGCTATACTGGTTGTTCACTGTGAGAACAGGATGCTGGACCAGATGGGCCACTGGCCTGGTCCAAGAGGCTATTCTTAACACCATAATAGTTTACTATAAATAGATTTGTGGATTTTCTAAATCCAGTGGGCACTTGCTCTATCTGTGTCAGGCACTGAGCGGAGGAGGAATGGCGAGCCTTAAAAGTAGGAGAGCAAAGAACTCAAAGACAGACGGCAAGTAGCAGCAGTGGGGGAGAAGGGGGGTGGAGATTCACTCGGGACAACGCCATTATCCAAGAGGCTGGGTTATATAGCCTCTCTCTGTAATACTGAAATAAAAAAGGACAGTAAGAAACTTTTCCTTGTCTTTATACTTTCCTGGGCAACCAGCCGGGAACCGCTGACAGCATCCTGACAATCTGTTTTGAAGTGTTCAGAGAGTGGGTTCCACTGTTCCCCATGACTTGTAATTCCTATTTCAGTTCATTCTTGTTCTGCTATGATGTCTCACGTGGTTCTTCTGTCCTTGCTCTTTGTCCTTGCCTTCAATCACTCTTTGTGAGAAAACATTTGTTAAAAATAAATAAAGAAACTCATTTTACAGATTTCAGATGCAGAGATTTTATTTTCACATATAAAACAGTGCAGTGGGGGTGCACAACCATAACCATCTTCTCCAGACTTGGTGATGAACACAGCTTTGAAGAACACTTACTTTCTCAAGCGGTGTGATCTTTCAGCTAAGTCGGTTTCCTCCATGTGCCACAGCAAAGTGGTGGGAGGTCCAGGCTTTGTGGGATTTTCATGTTTATTGGGTGTTTGACAGCAGATGGTGAAAAGCATTTCAATTTGGATCCGCTTTATACTCAGAGATTAATTCAGGTGAAAAACAGAGCCATCCTAATTGCATCACAATGATGCTCTACATTACTCAAAGATAGTATTCATCATCATAAATTCTAAGGTCAGCTGCTAATGTATCTCATGATTGCAATTGCCTTTTTAGACCATGCTTTCAATTACTTTAAATGGGTAATCTAATTAAATTGGCATTTGCTGTTTGTTACATGCAGCTTGTTTTGTAACTGGGGCAATCACTGGGATAAGTTAGCCAGGTTGTCTGCCTAGATTCCTATCTTAGAATACAGAAGACTGTGACACAGTGCTGGATACTAGCTTGCTGCATTATTTCATGTCACAAGTTGGCGTTTGAGCATAGAAAGCTGCAATTGGTCCATTTAACTCAATGTTGTCAGTATTGTCTACTCTGATTTGCAGAAGCCTCTCCAAGGTTTTAGACAGGAGGGTTTATCCCAGCCCTACCTGAATCTTAGAAACATAGAATTGTAGAGCTGGAAGGAACCACAAGGATCATCTAGTCTAACCTGCTGCAATGCAGGAATCTTTCTGCTCAAAACACCTGGGTTTGGATCTAGGATCTCCTGCATGCAGAATGTGTGCTCACCTACACAGGACTCATCTGATACTTATTTAGAAATATTTAAGAGACAGCGGAAAGACAGAAGTAATATATAAGCCCCTTAAGCTCATCATATTGAACAGTTGGGACAAAAATAGTAAGATATCATGGAACACCCATGCTCCATGCCTGGTCTGACGATCAATATTCACTGTTGTTCTAAGTCCACAAAGGTTGTTCCCCTCTCTCGATTTGCATTGTGTTTCTGTGGCACCGTAAGGAATGGTGTAGAACAGTGTAATTAGTTACACAATTAGTTGTGTAAAATTCTGCCACAGCAAATAGCAAGGCAACTTATGTTGTTTTTGTCCGAAGTCCGTTCACCTTTTATCGGGTGTACGGTGTTGCAGCCAGTCAGCTGAGCCTCAACAGCCTTCCAGTGTCAGGGGAGGTACTTGCCTTCCCTCTCACATCACTGCCGGCCGCGTCATTGATGCTGGGGACACTCCCAGCCAATCTGCTGGGGGGGGGGCGTGGCCGCGAGCCATTGAATTATGCTGCGGCCGGCCGGTTCATTTTTCTCCGCCTTTGCTTCAGATCACCCTACCCACCCACCCTTGTTCATGCGTTGCTCTGATATGAACTTGTTATGACAGTTGTCAGTCGCCTTGTTGTGGGGGCCAGCTAGGAATTTTTTCCACTTGGCAAATTGGCACCAGCCGTTTGGTTTTTGCCTGTTGTTGTTGGTTAGTCGTTTTGTCGTGTCCAACTCTTTGTGACCCCATGGACCAGAGCACGCCAGGCACTTCTGTCTTCCACTGCCTCCCGCAGTTTGGTCAAACTCATCCTGGTAGCTTCGAGAACACTATCCAACCATCTCGTCCTCTGTCGTCCCATTCTCCTTGTGCCCTCTATCTTTCCCAACATCAGGGTCTTTTCCAGGGAGTCTTCTCTTCTCATGAGGTGGCCAAAGTATTGGAACCTCAGCTTCAGGATCTGTCCTTCCAGTGAGCACTCAGGGCTGATTTCCTTCAGAATGGATAGGTTTGATCTTCTTGCAGTCCATGGGGCTCTCAAGTCTCCTCCAGCACCATAATTTAAAAGCATCAATTCTTCAGCTATCAGCCTTCTTTATGGTCCAGCTCTCACTTCCATACATCACTACTGGGAGAACCATAGCTTTAACTATACGGACCTTAGTTGGCAAGGTGATGTCTCTGCTTTTTAAGATGCTGTCTAGGTTTATCATTGCTTTTCTCCCAAGAAGCAGGCATCTTTTAATTTCGTGACTGCTGTCACCATCTGCAGTGATGGTTTTTGCCTACCTAGTAGCAATCACCACAACTTTTGTGAGGTTAGGCATTGGGTAAGCATGTGTTTGGTCAGAGCGGAGGTTGTGGCCTTGCCTGCCCCTCCTCAGCAAGGGTATCCTGTTAAAAGTATCTGGGGTGTGAATACTATCCGAAGGCTGGGCGTGGGCTAGGGCCATGTTACAGCCCCTACGGTGACCCCAAGGGGATCCACTATCTGACGTATGTTATCGGGTACCCTATCAGTGGTTTACCCTTCTGGGACTCTCTGCAGATGAACAGGAGTCAATATATAGCCTGGCTTCACCCCAAAACCTAAGCCAAACCGCTCACATCTGTAACCAATAAAAGTTGTGGCCTATATGAACCCATAAACCAAATATTCTGTGTCAGTGTGAGTTACTGTGTTCCTGGGACCTTTGGGGCTCAGGTGCCTTGGCATGCAAGCAGAACTGCAGCAGAACAGAAGCATCACCACATGTGATGAACACATGTCAGAATGGTAATCGGTGCCTTCTGGTGGTGGTGGTTGGGGAGGTGTGAGGGTAGGCCATGCAGGTGCAGGATCCCAAGCTTCCTTGTTCTTCTCAGTATGCCCCCAAAATGGATCTGGACTTCAACCAGCCCTGGAGTTGGCATAGTAAATTCCCTTCAATAGGAAGGGGAAGGGTAAAGGAAAATTAATAATACAGCTGCTCTCCACCTCCCTCCCTCACTATAGTGAGCCAACGGGTATAGATGCTGGCTCCCTGGGGCCCTGAGTGCCCAAGCACCCACAAAATTCCCCATGAAGGGGCCCAGGCACCCACAAATTTTGGCACCAGGGCCATGCACACTGCATGGCACCCACGGCCCCGGGCACCCACAGTCATGGAGCCAAGCTGGCACTGCTGTCAACTGGCTGTCAATGTGGCATTTGCTCCATCTCAGACCTACTCCACCATCACTATAAGACTGCTCCAGTTGGCCCCCTGGAATATTCTATTTTTCTTCCTATTTGTGCTTAAAGAATATCAAGATACTATCATTTCTTCAAATGCTTTCCTTGTCCTCAAGAATCGAGTGTTTCCTCCAGGCATTTGTTTCTTCTTGGAGGCTGCTGCGTTTATGAAGCGAGCACCGCGCACCCTGGGTGCACACTCCACCCAAAAAGCAAAGCTGAATTCAGTCAGACGTGTTCATATTCAAAAATGCCTGTGTTCTGAGGAGAGGAGGGTGCGCATTCTTTTGGAATGCTTTTCGGCGAAAATCTTAAGCCTGGTGATAAATAAATAACTAGATGCATCTTTGGAAGAAGAAGAAGAAAAACCTTCCATATATTTCTCTATTCAACAAGCAGCATACATAATCACAAAGGTACATTTGCATATAAAAATGTTACACATACCTTGTGCATGGATTTAAAAATAATATGTCTAAGTGGGTATTTGAGAAGATAAGCATTTACCATCATTTACCATTTGTTCCTTTCAGTTTCACTGAATGACCAAAGCTCTCCAGATGTCCTTTTTATTGTGCATTCATGACCATTGGTGCTCATGATGGTATCAGGATGCTTATACACCCAAACAAAGAAGTGCTATCCCAAGTCCATATTCCCTGCATGTTCACACTCCTGTCCCAGCAACATCTATGCTGGCTTCATTACGTCCACAGAATGGAAGATGGCAGGGTCCCCGAGGACATGATCTATGGACTTCGGGCACCAGGCCGATTGGCAGATTAACTCTGTGTAGCAACGATGTCTGCAAACATGACATGAAGGCTGGCATCATCAACACTGCCGTGTTGGAAATCCCTTTCAGACAACCACAGTACCTGGAGACAGACAGTCAGGTCATGCTTCCATAGCAGTGACCAGAGGAGGAATGACTGCTGGGAGGAGCACAGAGAGAAGAAACGCCATGATGCATCTGCAGCAGCACAACCGGACACCTTCATCCGCCCCAGCTGCAACAAAACATCTCTACAGCCACAGCTGGTGGTGCAACCATCCCAACAGCTTGACCTCACCTCTAAAGGCACACCCCTCCATTGTCTCCTGAGACAGATAGATGCCAACCCATACACAACCACACTCTTAATACCATTTGTAGCTGCCTCTTTTCCAATCAGTGCATGCCCTGTAACTTCCCACTGAAATCCTGACACTTTTCAGACCACAAATGTTCCCGTTTATTTGTTGTCCCGCTTTTGTTGCACTCTAGTGAGGAGTGCCCCTCTAGATTGCAATAATGTGTGAGTATTAGGGAGGCATCACAAAACAACCAAAAAGGCAGAACCGTGTGCGGACTGTCCAGTATGAATCATCCACTATTATTGCATTGGTGACATGTTGCAGAATAAACCCACACACACACCAGTCTTGGGGGCTCCCAAGTAGTATCATGGCTTATGAAAATAGCCTTAATGCAGACTTCATCAGCCTTGTGCCCTCTGCACATTTGGGGCTACAGATCCCATAGTCAGCATATATTCTTGTTTTATAAACTATCTACACTGCTACAAGAAATACCACTGTACACACAACCACTATGTGTATTGTGTAACTTTGTTCCTTCTCTCTCCCTTTATTGTGTTGACTGTTCTCCACCATCTGTTTTCTTACTGGTCCTCTTTCTCCCACTCCCTCTCATTCATTGCCTTCTTCCCCTCTCACTTAAGCTCACACATCTATTCTTCCAGACAAAGAGAATTAGAGCACTATATCTAGTATCCCAAGACCACCAAACTATGTAAATCATGCTGAGAAGCCCCCCGCTAAACTCGAGAAAAGGGGAGAGAATTACAATGCCAGGGAGCAGAACATTAATTGTGTGCGACTGAATACGCTTTCTCTTTTCCTCCCCAAGGAAACCAAAATCCTGAAAGGAGATCTTCCGCTGGCAGTTAAAAGTCCATTTTAGTTACATTACCAGATATCTGGCACTGAAGCAAGCAGCATAAAATATGTACTAAATGGCTCTCTTCAGTATCGAGCCATTAGAATCCATGCGATTATTCTGTCTGCATGCCGAGAGCTGTGTTGGGAAAAGGCCTTCCATGATGAATAATCTTTTTCGGTTTTCTGCTTGCCTTTTGCAAATGACACAAATTATTATTATTATTGCATTTTCTTAAATTTGTGATGTAATATGCATATCTCTGGCCCGAAAGCTCTGTGCAAGTACCTTTTTGGAATCGTACGTCTGCTAACTGCATTTTTGCAGGAACTGCGTGCATTTTTCTTCCAGCGGAAGCCTTGTGACCTGACCTGAAGATGAGAAGAACTGCAATACAAATGCAGCACCATCTCTAGGTCTGGGTGGTGGAGTGTTGCCATTAGCTCCCCTGCCCCATATTATTGGCTTATGGTCAAGCGAGGCAGGATTTTTCACTGGCAGGGCCAGTGTTATGGAATGCAGTGCCTGCTGATATGATATGTGACTCCTGTGTTGCAATATAGACAAGCTGAACAATATAACACAACACGATGGCCAATAACAATGGCACTAAACACTATTTATAGACTAATACAAATGATCAGAAATTACAACCAAAGTCTCTAGATCTTTTCCACCAGTCGCGGTAGAATAATTCAAAAGTTCGATATATACATAATCTATCACCAAATATCGCCGGAACAGAGTTTCTGGGTAACCAATCTGTTTCGTTCAATGCTTCATCAGTCAATCTTGATCAATTCTTCATCAAACTTTTGAATGGTGAAGAAGATTTAGAGACTTTGCTTGTAATTTCTGATCATTGGTATTAGTCTATAAATAGTGTTTAGTGCCATTGTTATTGGCCATCGTGTTGTGTTATATTGTTCAGATATGTGATATGTGACAGCCTCCATCTGTATTGGCATCCCATCATCTTTTGAAGACATGCCCGTTTACACAGGCATCACTCTGATCTCTCAACACAAGTCTCCTGTTAGTTGCTGCATTGTTTTAATTATATTGTTTTATTGCAGATTTTAATTATGGATGTTTTATATCTTAATGTTCATGAAACTGTTTCTTTTATACTTTGCAAACCAACTCAAAGGCTATTTTGGCACTAACAAGCCTTCTAAAGTGGAATTTTATCACCCCAGTCAGTAACTGGATTCATGCAAATTGTCTCAATTTCCTATATATGTAATTGCTTTTATATATGCTATCATTTTATATATGGCTTTTGCTGTATTGTGAAATCACTTTAAGATTAATTAAAAAAACCAATAAACTGTATCCAAACTTATTTATTTATTTCAAAGCAATTGTGAACAGTTTAAAATTTCAAACAACCCTAAGTGGCGTGCAATCTAAGAAGCAAACAACGTATCATTAAAACAGAAACACCACCTAAAGCAAACTAAACAGCAATATGAAAACATATAAAAGCGTATAAAAGTTAGTGAAACAGAAATCCAGAGGATTTAAACATGTAAAACAGGGTTCAATCTTATGAGTCAGGGAGAGCCTGAGCAAAAAGATATAGCGCTTAAATTCCTAACTTAATTCTGAGTTAGGAATGTAGAAAATCTAATTGTAGACCATCCCTATACCACCTGTTTTCAAACCCTACTCATAGGGTATATTGGCTCCTTACGCCTCCTTAAAGGTAAAGGGACCCCTGACTGTTAGGTCCAGTCGCAGATGACTCTGGGGTTGCAGCGCTCATCTCGCTTTACTGGCCGAGGGAGCTGGCATACAGCTTCCGGGTCATGTGGCCAGCATAACAAACCGCATCTGGAGAAACCAGAGCAGCACACAGAAACGCCGTTTACCTTCCCGCCAGAGCGGTACCTATTTATCTACTTGCACTTTGACGTGCTTTCAAACTGCTAGGTGGGCAGGAGCTGGGACCAAGCAATGGGAGCTCACCCCATCGTTGGGATTCGAACCGCCAACCTTCTGATCGGCAAGCAAAATATACTAACTGAAGCCATTGTTCTTCATAGCTTCTTTGTAGAGCAGTACATGCAGGAAGTTACATTTCTATCAGATTGGTGACAATGAGCAATCTTTCCACAAAGAGGGCTACTGCTATCGACTTCCCCCTGCAATGAACTGTACCAGGGAGTGTTTACATTCTCGATCTATGTGTGACAATCACAAAGTCTGGTTGGTGCTCCATGTAGACTTATCAGCGGTGGTGCACCGCAGAACACTTAGCAGAATCCTCTGGGAATGGCAAAGTCTGGTTGGTGCACGATGAACACTGATAGGCAATGGCACACCACAGAACACTTAATAGATTCCTCTGCAACACTCATTTGCCTATGCTTGTTTATTCAGAAGCAGGAGTTTTGAGGTATGCATGTTCTCTGAGGACAGGAAGTTTGAAAGGCAGGCCTCTAAATGACCATTTAAATTATTCTGAATGTTTATAGCCTACCTTTCAAACCATAAGAAAGTCCAATTCTTTCAAATGCAAGCACATCTGGATGGGAGATATTCAAGATGTTTCCCAATAGCAAATATAAGAGGGAGAGTGCTTATTTGAAAATATTGCTAGTACTACTAATGTTATTCGCAGCCTTAGTTAGCAGTTTACCAGTAGTTAATATATTGTATCCATTTATTGGTTAATAGTTTGTTCTTTTTATGTATTTTCATACTATCTGTGTACGATTATCGCTTTTCTCATATGTATATCATTGAATGCATTTTTAAAGCCCTAAGGAACCCCAGAATGGCCAATAAAAATGAAATCAGAATGCACATTTAAACAGCAAGGGAAAGCATTTAAAAAGTTGCAACATAGCAACAGCAGAGACCCGGCAGCATTATACAACATAGGCAGTAGTTATCAGTATCCCTTTGAAAAAAGCAAGGGTTGGTTGTACTTCTTACCTGAAGGCAAGCAATGATGGTGCCAAATGAGGCCCCCCTCAGAAGGAAATAACATAATAGAAAAGATAAGTTTCATGCCAACAATAAAGGTCATTATTTTCTCAATTTCTATCTGCTGTTAGCTGCTCCCTGTTAACAAAGAGCCCAATGGAAGGGATTCTAAATCCAGGTTATATATGAGTCAACCATGGGAAACCTTTCAAGGTTCATGTTGCTATCACATACATATAACCCCCTTAAACCAGACTCCATTTCCTTGAATATAAGCAATGCTCTGAGGACCTTACCTCCAATAATAGCAGGAATCAGATTTTGCTGCCATCACTTACTGTGGAAGGGCCATGGCTCAGAAGTAGAGTGTTTGTTTTGCACACAGGTTCAAAGGTCAAAGGTTCCAGGTTCAATCCCCGGTGTCTCCAAGTAGGACTGGGTCCTTTCCCTACCTGAAACCCTGCAGAGTCACTAACAGTCAAGTTTCTTGGCATCTGTCTTTCTGGAGAGACAATGGAGTGCACCTCTGGGGTGAAGTCAAACCACTGCATTAGCAACACAGAAGTGACCTCCTCAAGGCACAAGCCTGGGCAGTGTGTATGGAGGCCTTGGGTTGCCCAGACGACACAGCCCTTCTCTCAGCTGATGTGGTCCAAAGGAAAACAGAGCAATACATCTGGCACCAGCTTGGCTGCAGGAGTTACTGGAAGAAGGCATACAAGTAGGGTTGACAGATGTGGCCCTAAGGCATGAAGATACTAGGTAGAAGTGCAGTTCATTGGCCCACCACATGAGGCAGCTGCATGAAACACCAATGCTCCCAGCTAGAGTCTTGGCAGTTCCTGACCCGCACACTCAATGTATGCACTTTGTTTACTTGAAGAATATACAGGCTGATGCCATTGGATTCAATATGTTCAGCCATCTAACTAAAAAGAAATTAAGGCTTATAACTCATCGAAACAGATTGGGTCAAACATATTTTGCTTTACAAATTTATAAGCATGAATTCAACTAATTAACCTAAAATTGCACGGGTGAAAATAATTTCAAAGAGATAATGAGTGCACCCCAAAGATATTTATGAGCTATTGTAAAGCTGCAAGACAAAAGGCCAGAATTACAGTAGAATTGTCTATGTCAACAAGAGCTGCAATTAGTAGCAAGATTGAAATCAACTAATATAATTTGAGCTAGAGCCTCATATTTGATTGTTGTGACTAGGTCACCAAGGCACTTGGAAATGTTTGTTCTAATTACTTGTTTGCACAGTTGAGTTATTGTTATTATCATGGGGCTTATTAGACCCCAGAATGAATCTAATGCATATTTTGAACTTCACACTTGAACTAAATTCAGTTCCCTCACAATCAATGTTCAATTCATAGCATTAAGCAGTACAAACTAATCTGCTAGTTTCTGCTTCTTTGTAAGAATAGAATTGCCTGACTAGTTTCTGCCTAGTCTAGCACTGCATCTACAATAATGTGGCCAACCACATGTTCCTGGGAAGCTCACAAGTGGGGTTTGATGGCAATCACCACCCATTGTCAAGGGTTCCCAGAACTGGAAGAATAGTGTCTCAGAATAGGGACATTCCATTTTGGACTGTTAATGCCTAAGTTAGTTGCACCTATTGAAATCAATGAGACAGGTCATGACTAATGTGTCCCACTGTTTTCAGGGCAAAGCACAACCAGCCATGAAGACTTATGTGATGAAAACATCCATTTTACAGTGAAAAGGGGGACTCAGTGTAAGGGTTGAAAACTTATGCAGAACATGACGCACAAGGATATATTGTTAGCACACGTGTGGTGCACATTGGGTACACACACACCTTCTTGCTTATTCTGTAGTAGTAGCAATGTACAATAGTCCACAAAGGCCTTCTAGGGTGGTGCCTTAGTATTAATGGTGGTGGTGATGGTAGTAGTAAAGAGTAGGGCTGTATACCAGATTCACTCTTATTTGGGGAGGATCCAGGCTTGGGCCAAATCTGGTTTAGACAGCCCTGAATTGCCCCAGGTCAGGTCAGGACACTCAGAGCAATCCAGGGCTGTCAAGGGATAGGGCACTGGATGGAAGCCTGCAGAGGTCTTCTTCAACAGCATGTTCCCCCGCAGGGAGCACACTAAAGTAGCAGACTCCAGCAAGATTGAATACTTCACTCACTAGCTGATGAGCTGAGAACTGGGCTTAGCTTTTCCAACTTCCAATTTTTCAGTTCAAACCCATTAGGAACTATAGCTGCAGACTTGAAGCAGCTTGCAGTAGAGTCATTGTTGCAATTGATTTTAGTTGGTTGCCCTGAGGTTGGTAGATTTAGGCTGCGAGACAATGAGGTTGCATCAATGAAGCTCCAAAGAATTTGGTAAATTAATAACAGAGACCTGACACTACAGTAGCTCTATGAACGTAATGTCATCTGACTTCTGTGACTAACCAGGAGAGTTACATATCTGGAGGGCTTGAACAAAATGAGGAAGATACAATGGCAACACTATATACAATACACACACACACACACACACACACACACACACCCTGACTGTAATTCAGTTATATGCACTGTTCAGAGAATTAGACTATAATGCACTTCTGCACATGGATCTAGGGCAATTTATACACCCGTAATTCATCCTGACAAAAGAGAATAAATCTCCCTTGAGTTATTCTTGTTAGAAATGCAAGTTGACGTTTTATTCATGATTTTAAACCAATTCCTTATAGACATTTCCAAGAAATTATTTTTCAACATTAGATCCTCTACAGTTTTCATTTCTGAGAGTTCCACCTAAAAAATGTTTTCATATTATTATTATTATTATTTAGCATGGGGTGGTAAGGCTTACTTGGTATCTCCCCCCCACCCCTTTGGTCAATCTATTTATCGTTCCTTCCAAATGCTCAAATCCATTTCCCTTGAAATAGATTTGTCTTTGTATGACAGGCATATAAATAGGTTGTATTATAGTATTCTATTCACTGGTGCAGGTTTAGCCTGAAGATTTTGAAGATTTAAAAGGAAACAGGGAAAGGGAGGAAATCCTTGAATGACAGCTCTGCATTATCTAACCTCTTAGCTAATAAAAAGAGAGAGAGAAGACCTCAAAGTGAACTATAGTATCTACCCCCAGGTTTAAAAAGAGCAATTTACATGCTGCTTCTGAATTCAAGCCACTGAGCCTCTTGGGCTCGCCATTTGGAAGGTCGGTGGTTCAAATCCCCACAACGGTGGTGAGCTCCCGTTGCTCTGTCCCAGCTTCTGCCAACCTATTAATAATAATAATAATCTCAGGGCGGTTCACAGAATAAAATCAAAATATAAAACCACAAAATACATAATCAAAATAAAAACAACAACCCAATAACACTCCTCCTCGCAGTTCGAAAGCACACCAGCGCAAGTAGAGAAATAGGTACCATTGCAGCAGGAAGCTAAATGGCATTTATGGGTGCTCTGGCTTTCGTCACGGTGTTCTGTTGTGCCAGAAGCACTTTAGTGATGCTGGCCTCATGACCCAGAAATCTGTCTGCGGACAAACACCGGCTCCCTTGGCCTGAAGTGAGGTGAGCACCACATCACCCATACAGCTGATGCCGTAGCATTGTTAAAGCTAATCACCTATGGCCCTGATCAGTATTTGGAGGGGGCTTTGAGAGCTACTTATAAACCACTCTCAGCTTTTTAAGGGAAGTGTATGAGGTTGTACAGAAACACTTGGCAAAATTAGAAATACTAAACTACAAAGCCCTAATCAAAGAATTAATAACAAAAATATAAAATATGGAATAAATTTACCTTATCTTGGCTGGGATGAGTGGCAACAGTTTAAATGAACTTACTGACATGCCTCCTTTATTTATTTTGTATACTACCTATCCAATTCGCACTTATCCGAATTTTGCGATGCGGTTCTTCTACCTAACGATGTTCAAGAAACTGCATGTATTGGGGAAGGGTGCATAAAATATAATTGAAAATAACATACCAAATGCATTATAATGGAGCAATTGCAAATAAAATAATGTGTCAATTAGTCAAAATTGCTTGCAAAAAATGTGTTTATTGGGATAAATTTGGCCAAAAATCCAGATCAATTTTCATAAGTTTGTGTGTGCGCGTGTGTGTGTGTGTGCAAATTTCTGAGAAATGTGGAGAACTGAATATAGTGGTACCTTGGGTTAAGAACTTAATTCGTTCTGGAGGTCCGTTCTTAACCTGAAACTGTTCTTAACATGAGGTACCACTTTAGCTAATGGGGCCTCCCACCACCACCGCGCCGCCACTGCATGATTTCTGTTCTCATCCTGAAGCAAATTTCTTAACCTGAGGTACTCTTTCTGGGTTAGCGGGGTCTGTAACCTGAAGTGTCTGTAACCTGAAGCGTTTGTAACCCGAGGTCCACTGTATAAGATTGGAAAAATGAGAAACTGGCAGATCCTTCCATCCCTACCAATCTCTCATTCAGTGTCATTCAGAGCCTCATTTTGTTGTGCCATACAATGAAATTTCAGGAGAACATGTCTTGCTAATCAAAAGACTATGATATGTTCATGGTATGCTTTAAAAAAAAACCTACCCAAACCGTTTTGCTGCAACTTTCCACAAGAAATGCATCTGTTCCCAAATTGCCAAAGACCTTTTGGGAGATCTTACAGAAAGTTAGCCAGATCAATTCAAATGCATACGTTTTCATCTGTATGTTTATGTAGAAAAACAAAAGAAACTCCAATATGCATAGCAAATCATGCAGCACAAAAGTCGGTTCACCAAATTGATATTTCACAGCAATTGTCAAGTTTCTGGGGGGGGGGGGGAGGAGAGAGGGGCTTTCCAAAAAGAACATAGAGGTATTTTTGCAAATTGGATTGTATGCTGTAGTTTCAGAACTCACCATGTGACTATAGTTGTGAGAAATAATTGGAAAAACCAATTGTCTGGAAGCGTGCTTATGTTCTTTATGTCGTCTTTCCAGTGATTAAGAAACTGTCTGAGAATGTTCTCTAATAAGAGAAGATCCAAGTGCAAAGTGGCAGGTCTCTCTGGGACATTGAGAGAAACAGCATAGCCACGCAGCAAAGATGGTACAGAACGATGCCAAGCCACTCCTTATAAGATGATTACCGAGATATGGTAAGCTCAAACAAGGATCATTTAGGGATAGAGAATTGCTCCGTATGTTGTGATAACGTAGCTACTAACCCTTCAAACAGCACTTGTTATCAGGTTCCCATATTATCTTGTTTACCTTGATTTTAACCACACACAAAAAGCACAGGAGACTAATGGGATCTATGTCTGTACCTTGCTTGTGATTAATCCCAGTCTTCGCAATATTAACTTCAAATTATTTGAATGTTAGTCTTGCCACTTTAATTGTATACAGTATGGTGAAGATAAGAAGAAAGTCTTGTGATCTGGATAATAACTACCAGTGATTCAGCTGGTCTCTCAGGAAGAATAATGTTTATGTGCCACTGTGATCCAGTGGAAAGCAATCTAGACAAAGAAGAGGACATTTTCATGATTTAGTACCAGGCCTTATCAAGTGGAAGTGGACAGCCTGCCTGCCTCCACCATTATAAACTCATTTTTCATTTTCTGATATTTTAAAAACAAAACAGTAGGCCATCTGAGTGGTGCATGAGTTGTACAGCATACAGTGGTACCTCAGGTTACATACACTTCAGGTTACATACGCTTCAGGTTACAGACTCCACTAACCCAGAAATAGTGCTTCAGGTTAAGAACTTTGCTTCAGGATGAGAACAGAAATCGTGCTCCGGCGGCGCGGTGGCAGCAGGAGGCCCCATTAGCTAAAGTGGTGCTTCAGGTTAAGAACAGTTTCAGATTAAGAACGGACCTCAGGAACGAATCAAGTACTTAACCTGAGGTACCACTGTACTCTTATGAGCCAGTCAAGAGCGCTGCCGCAGGAATCCTTCCTTGGACTGGTGCAAGCTAGGCCTCATCTAAGGGTACTGCAAGTTGTTAGGAACCCCTAAGGAGTAAAAAGGTAAGGGTAAATTACCCCTGGGCGGTTAAGCCCAGTCAAAGGTGACTATGGGGTTGTAGCACTCATCTCGCTTTTCAGGCTGAGGGAGCCAGCGTTTGTCCACAGACAGCCTTCCAGGTCATGTGGCCAGCATGACTAAACCACTACTGGTGCAACAGAACAATGTGAGGGAAACTAGAGCACACGGAAACACCGTTTACCTTCCCGTCGCAGCTGTACTTATTTATCTACTAGCACTGATGTGCTTTCGAACAGCTAGGTTGGCAGGAGCTGGGACAGAGCAACGGGAGCTCACTCCGTTGTAGGGATTTGAACCGCCGACCATCTGATTGGCAAAACCAAGAGGCTCAGTGGTTTAGACCACAATGCCACCCACATCCCTAAGGAGTAGTCTGGTGTCTGCCCTCTCTTTAGAAATCCTGGACGTGTGTGCTTGGCCACCAAATGGGCAGAATTAGGACCAGGTTTATTTAACCTCTGCAACCAACATCATATGTGGTTAGGGTGGACACCTCCGTGTGCTGCAGAGTGCACCAGCAAAACACCTTTGGGATTATACTTGCTGGTACACACTTGGACACAATCCTATCTGTCTCACCCTCCCTCTTTCACAGAGGATAGGAGCAGATACTTCAGAGTAAAAACACCCCGGATGCAAATATCTCATGGGCATGCTCCACTTCACTTACAGAAGACAGAAAAGAACAAACTTTTTTAAGGGCTCTTTTTATTTAAAAAAAACCACACACATATGAATAGAGTCAATTTGTCTCATAATTGTAGAGCTGTTTCCATAAAGATACCACCAGCGGTCGCTAATTGTACCTAGAAAACTCATTACATTATATGATTGGATTTTTAATTAGAAGTGCAGATGGCATCTCATTTATTACTGTTCTATATAGGCCTCTTGACTAGAAAGGCAAATCTATCCCCCTTTTCTCTTTTTTAAATAAGCTTGCAATTTGGCTACTGGAGAAACAACTTGGGTTCACGGAAGGGAAAAAGGATAATTGATAAGTTACATCTGAAATGCACTACTGAGTTTGCATCTTGGCATTTATGAAACGGCTGCAGTTCGTCTGCTTCTCTGGAGTGAGTCAGAAATGCTGGTTGCTGTTGATAGCAGATCCCAAGAAGGAAGGAGATCCCAAGAAGGAAGGAGAAACACCAGAGGAAAACTGCTCAAAGAAGAGCGACAATAAAATGATTTTTTAAAAAATAAAAGGAAAGGGAAAAGGGAAAGGCAGTCCCTTAAAACACAATAAAATATAAACACACCTAACGAAGAGACTGGTGGTGATGGCACTGAGATTATATATATATATATATATATATATATATATATATACACATATACTAAGGGTTTAACAAGATTAAGAGTATGCAATATACACTAAAATTACAGAGTAAAATAAAATTCCTGCAGGTATTGTTTCCCCTTTATACTATGCTCTATATTTTTGTGTTTTTATATTGTAAAACGCCCTGTAATATTTGGATGAAGGGTGGTATAGAAATTTAATGAATAAACAATAATAAATAAAATGCCAACTCTACATATTTGGGTATGCTTGTCTAAATGAAAATGTTTTTAAACAGGCACCTGAAAGAATCATAGTATTGTTACTATTATTCATCCCATTTCTATACTGCTTCAGACCTTCCAGGTGTCCCTATTTTCCATTTAGAGGAGCCATCCCAGTTTCTGATTAGATCCCGGAACATCCAACTTTTCCTTAGGATGTCCCTATTTTCACTGGAGAAACGTTGGAGGGTATGGAGTTATCTGACCCCCAAACCATCTGAAGGCAATCTTGTATGGGCAAGCTTTTTAAAAGATTTAATGTTTATTATGTTTTTATATATGTTCAAAGCTGCCCAGAATAGCTGGGGCAACCCAGTAAGATGTGTGGGGTATAAATAGTTTAATTTTCATTATGGAATGGGACGTCCCTATTTTCATTGGAGAAATGTTGGACGGTTGTTGAGCTTTTTTGCCAAAATTTGCCAAAATTTCCCATGGCTCATTCCTGGCTGTGCCAGGGAATTCCGGACATATGGCAACCCTAACACAGGCTACAGTCAAACTGAGCAGGAATTAAACCCCACTCTGGTTAAATCCTGTTCAGTTTGGCTGTGTGAGCCGGTTCCATGTGGAGAACTGGTGCATGCAGCCAGTGGCGGAGTTGCATGCTCCGGCACCCGGGAGCGGAGAGCAGGCAGGGCCATGGCTGGCGTGCATCCTAAGGGGCGTGGCATGCATTCTGGGGGTGTGGCGCATGGGGGCATGGTGTGCGTCCCGGGGGTGTGGCGCGCTGCCCACGTGGCATGGTGCCAGCGCAATGGGGGGTGCGTGGCGCGTGTTGGGAGGCGGCTGCGATGGTACCCCCTCTCCCCTAAGGTCCCGGGGTGGTGCGTTCCCCCCGCCCCCCCTTTCCTCCTCCAGTGCATGCAGCGAACACAGACTGAATCCCACCCTCCTGTCACCTTGTCCTTTCGAGTGATGCCAACTGACTGAAAGCTGGGTATCGCTTTTAAACAACTGCCTTGAGGTCCAAACTAGAACCGCTGGAAGGCCAAGCTTGGTCCACAGGCTAAAGGTTCCCACCTTTGGTCTACATCAAAAACAAATGAGGATGGGAGAAAAAAGAGAGAGGTTCCTTCATAACCTTGAAGAAACCACTTGAAAATCTACATAAAATTAGCAACAGAAATAGAAGATTTCAGCACAGAACATCAGCTTAATGCAGTTGTACTGTACAAAGTGTCACTGTTCCTTCAGCAGTGCAAATAGAAACAAAACTGTGTATTACGGGCAATGCATCCTTCTGCCATCCTTAAGAATAAAATGGACAAAAGAAAATGGAATAAAATGGACAAAAGAAAATGGATTCTCATTTATGTTGTCTTGATCTCGTTTCACACAGATGGCCTTGTTTGCTCAGGCTTGCTTTGAGATTTCCTTTACTATAACAACAAGCTTTTTTTATTGGAAAGCGGAAAGATAAAATCCCTATTCATCCCCTTTTCACCTATGACGCATTTGAATTTATCAGAATAGCTGTGAAAAATGAGATGCTTTCAGTGACATTTTTAGTTGCTTGAGAGGTCAGCTCTGAGGAAAATCACATTTTCACCATCATCAAGGGCAGAGGAATCATTTCTCGATGGTTGTCAAAGAAACAGCTTCTAAGAACCTAGTTCATGCACTCTTTCTCAAATCAGCACATCACGGTAATTCGATGTACCGTACAGCCACCTTCCTTAAACTGGCACCCTCTAGAACTTGGTGGACTCCCATTGCCTCTGATGATTAGCTATGCTGGTGAGGGTTGATGGGAACTAGTTATTTTCAAACCCGTGACCTTTACCCTTTGATACCGGGGGGGGGGGGTTTGTAAGACTACTGGCAAGGGAAGATCAGTCTGGCCCTCAAATGATATACAGTTGTACCTTGGTTGTCGAATGCCTTGGTACTCGGACGTTTTGGCTCCTGAACGCTGCAAACCCGGAAGTGAGTGTTCGTGTTTGCGAATGTTTTTTGGAAGCCAAACATCCGACGCGGCTTCTGTGGCTTCCAATTGAGTGCAGAAAGCTCCTGCAGCCAAACGGAAGCCGCCAGGGCCGTCTTTACCCAGGGGTGCAAGGGGTGCTGGGCACCTGGGCGCTGAATTCTGGGGGGTGCCAGGTGCCCCCCGCTGAAGCTGCCTAAGTGTATTGTATTGAGCTGCTATGTGGCAGCGGGGTCAGCGGCACCTTTGACACGACTGACCTCGCGCCGCCTGCCAGTTAATGCTGCTGAAGGGAGAGCTCTCTGGAAAGTCTCGCTCACCAAAGCCAGGAGGAAGGGGAGTGACATGAAAGAGGGAGAGACAGACAGAAAGAGGACGGGAGCACACACAGGCTCCAGAAGAAGAACTCGTATATGTGTGCTAGCAAGGGCCCTCAGAGCTCCTCTAGAAATAAGGACGCTCCCACAACGAAAGGCTGCCCAAGATAGCTCTCCCACGCATGCGCACAATGCGCACCCGTCTCATCTTTCAGACACCTCCCTACGACCATAAGAGCATGCGTGGAGTCTTTACACCCAATGTGTTCTTTGTCTTCTTTAGTAAAGCTGATTTTAAACAAAACACACACACACACAAAAAACCCCCTCCTTTTGGAGCCTGCAGGCGTGAGCTCTATTTATCAAATGATAATAGTGACATAAGGCATAATAAAAGTTAATTTGGGAGCTAAACTAAATTTGGGAGAGCTGGGCAGATCTTTGCACCCCTGTGGCGAATATGCTAAAGACGGCCCTGGAACAAAGACGGCCTTCGTTTTTGAACCATTCCGGGAGTCAAACGGACTCCCAGAATGGATTAAGTTCGACAACCAAGATACCACTGTACAGGCAATCCTTGTTTGGTGTGGGGGTTATGTTCTGGACACCCACGTGACTGCGAGGCCTGCGAAAAGCATTCTGTTGCGTTCCGCCCCGCCCTGCCCTTTTAGTGACATTTTCGAGTCACTTCTGGGTTCGGTGCCTTGCACATGTGTGTGATCAAGATCACATGTAAATCAGTCATTGCCTGTATAATAAGTGGTTGTACACAGCTCACTGCTTTATTCTGGGATTGTCAAACTGCTCTCCCTGCTCCCTCCCACCCCACCTGCCTTCCTTTTAGTTTGTAAGCCTGGGGGAAGGGCCTGTGTTCTTTTGGGATTGAGGTAAATATGTGTGTGTACATATGATGTGCCAGGCGCTCTGTAAACCACACAGAGTAGTTTTGAGAATGCATAAAAATCACACAAGAATTATAAAGTATTTTCTAACTGTAAATCCTCAAATGAACACACAGTCATACCTCATGTTACGTTTGCTTCAGGTTGCACATTTTCAGGTTGCGTCCTGCGGTGACCCAGAAGTAATGGAACAGGTTACTTCCGGGTTTCACCGCTCGCACATGCACAGACGCACAAAATGACATCACACGCATGCACAGAAGTTGCGAATCGTGACCCGCGCATGTGCAGACACGCAGATGCAGGTTGCATTCTTTTCAGGTTGCAAATGGGCCTCCGGACGGATCCCGTTCGCAACCAGAGGTACCACTGTACATGATATTTGTAAAGGCTTGATGAAGTGTGTGCATCTTTGTATCCTCTGATCAGGAAGTGAATCCCAAATGTTCCAGCACTCGATTTAGTTTGTACATACATCTCTTATTTTCAGGGACACTTTTTCAAATTAAAACCTTGCCTAATTGGATAGATTTTTTTCCTTTCCCTGAAATAATCAGGGTTACAATTCTGGATGAACATACTAAGACACAAATGATTAAAATGCCCAGGGTTGCACTGCAGGACACTGTACCAACGGCTTTATTGGTAACTTCAGGTAGACTTTTTGGAGTGCAATTCTCCATTTCATTTACAATATCTAATCCACGTAGCAAACGAACATGCCTTTTCCACAAATGTTACATATCCATATCTGTCTATTGGCACTTTCTCATCCAGACCGCTATTAGGCAATCATAGAGTCTTTCACCCTCCAAATTTCAGCAGCAAAGCAGGGACTTTATTTTTAACTTTGTAGGACGTATCACCATGGAAACATAATGAAATATGAGAGCAATCTGGCTGATTGATGATGTTACAGTGGAGAAAGATTGACATGAAAAGCAGAGATAAATTTTGTGGCATTCTGAAGCAAGGCTTCGTTTATACACCAGATGAATCATCTGCCCTAACTCTGTAGGCTCTAAGTTAGTACTATAAGATCACTTAACCCAATGCAAAATGAAACATGCCTCAGATGAGATATTACCCTCTTTGGTTCATTAACCAAGCCCAGAAGAAGAATAGCTCTCTCCTCAGGTAAATAGGAAAGATGACCAGTAATAATGAAGGGCTATAAATACACATGACACTTCAGCATATGGTGGGAGGAAGATTTATTTATTTTATTAACGATTAACTATGATTTCCAGCCCACCCTATTCCAAGGGCTTAGGACAGGAAACTGCAAATCTGTGCACATAGCTGAGGTCCCAAAAGTTCCGACTTCTAAATCTCTAACATTAGTCCACTTATGCATAACTTTGCTTTCTTTAAATTTATAGGATTTATATCTGAGTAAGTATATAGGAGGAATGTGCCGGTTGCTAGAAATTTGTTATATTTTGCAATAAAAGTAAAGCCATGTGCACACCCTATACCTTTAAAGACCTTTCAAAACACATTCTTTCCCACACAAAAAATTCTTTGCACGGCATACATCCTTCACAGGGTTATAATTCCAAGCAACTCTTAACAAGTTAAACTGCCCAGAATTCTTTGAGGGAAAGAATGTGCTTCAAGTATCAAAATAGGACATCCTGTTTTTTCGAATGAGAATGCGGCAGCCATTTTGGGTGCCATGCTCTCATGGGTTCTCGCACTCTGCTCTTGCCCCGCCCCATGGGAGTGAGGCATGGGTCATGTGACTTGCCCGGGAGCATATTCCGGAAGACACGCGTCCTGGTTTGAGGCTTGAAAAAGTTGAACAGAATGAAATATGCTTTAGGGATTTAGTGTATACACATCCTTAGGCCTGCCCATCACTTCTTTGTCTTAATTCTATTCCCTACAGCCTTCCCTTATTACTGAGGTTATGTGTCCCTTTGTCTAGTTCATATGATTTGCTTTTATTTATATACAGTTTTCCAGGACATAACCCTCACAAGGAAGTGTACCATGCATATCCAATTGAGAGACATTGAATAGTCAAAAACAGTTTTCCCTCAACTGGGTGGTTGCCAGATACTTTGGACTACAACTTCCATGAGCCCCAGCTAGTAACTCTACTGGCTGGGGCTGATGGGAATTGTAGTCTAAAACTTTGGGAGGCAGTCAGGTTGGGGAAGGCTGGTCAAAAAGGTTAGAAGAAAGGACACAACCCTCACCCCAACCCCCAAATGAAGCCAATATAGATTGTGGAGTTGTAGCTGGACTATCAAAGGAATCACACTAATATGAATTATGGGGGAAAGTGAATACTTTTTACTTCCCCCACAAAAAGCCCCTGGATCTATTTGCCTGCAATTTGGCAGGCTTCAGCTACTCTTAATCAACTCACATGCATGTAAATTTCATCCATTTTGCAAAAAAAGTGGAAAATTACAGCCATTTTTAGATTCCCCCTATTAGTCAATAGGTAAACACGGTGCTTTGTTTTCTATAGAGTGGCTCAAGAGCTGAATTACAAATTGAAGTGGAGAGTACAAAGAGCAATTTGGAAAGAGATCAGAATTTTGAATATGCTCAGACTCAGAATCAAGGCTTAAAGTGCAAACCCTCAGTATCCAGTATGCTATAGAAACACTTCCAATCATGCAGAGCTGTTTGCATCCTGGTTCATATTCCCTTCATGCTTGACTCTATATTCATTTTGTAGTGAAGTATCCATATCTGAATACTCTGAATACATTAAGAGCTGCTCAGGGTCCCAGAGGCCGCCCATTTTAGAAGACGCTTTTACCACACAAGGGCGTTTCCTCTTCGGTCTCACACCTCCCAATACCCCCTCTCCAAAATAAAAGCTGTAAATCGGTGTTCATCTTTTCTTCCCCAAGACTGACACATTAGTTCAATACAATTCAAGCCCTTTTTTTTTTACTTTGCTTTGTCCAGGCCAAGTCTGCCTGCAAGACCTAGAAATTCTATTTATCTTCTGTTTTAAAGACGCACATGTCTGTCGCTTTGAGCAGACATTTATCTGCCATTGTTGACCAGATGGGGATTTGACCTTCCACTATTGGTACCTGAAATGACATTTTTTCTGCCATTGTTGACCAGATGGGGATTTAACCTTCCAATCATGGTACCTGAAATGAACTCCTACCAAACAGAGCGCATTACTCACTAAGTAACTTTCTGCGATGGACTTATAATGTGCACTCTGGTGCCCTCTCATGGCCTTGTACACTTAATGTTTAGCTTCAGTTATTGAAATTGCTGCTACTCATTTCGATGCATGCAGTGGTGAGGAGAGAGAGAGAGGGAGAGGGAGAGAGAATTCTCACAAGGCTTCTCTTTTCCTTGAACGCCAAACAAATTAGACCTCAACCATGTTGTGTTTGAACTGAAGGTGGGCAGTCATTATGGATGGAGGAGAAATTTGATCCAGTTCACATTTAAAGCCTAATCTCTCAAATTCACACTTTCAAAAGCAACAGCTGTCCAAAATTCATGCTTATCCAAATGTTGTGATGCAATTCTCCAAAAACTCATATTTTAGGGGAAAGTGTGCATAAAAATGAAGACATTTGGGAGAAATAGCATATAAAATGCATCACTTATGGGGAAATTGCTTGCTGAAATGGGTACATGAGTCAAAACTGCACATGATATGTGTTCATTAGGAGGAATTCACACTATAATGCTGATGGATTTTCATGAGATTTTTTTTTTTTAAATGCAAATTGCTGTAAAAATGTGGATTTACTTTAAGACTGGAAAATGAAAAGCTGAGAGATCTGAAATCGGGAGACCCTTCCATCCCTTTTAAAGTTATGTTTTATTATGACTTTCTGTATTGGATCAGATTATTATAAGATGTGTTGTATATTTTGTTGCTGTGAACCGCCCTGTGCATAGTAAAGTAGAAAGGTGACACAAATTAAAAGTGAAATGAAATGAAATTCTTACTAGTCATGGAACTGAAAATGGGTAGCTGGATGTTTGCTTCAGAGGAACTGCTTTCTACTTGGGCCAACGTCCAAGGAAAATGCAAATGCAAACCTTTGTATAGTGGTACCTCAGGTTACAGACGCTTCAGGTTACAGACTCCGCTAACCCAGAAATAGTACCTTGGGTTAAGAAGTTTGCTTCAGGATGAGAACAGAAATCGCATGGTGGCAGCGGGCGGGCCCATTCGCTAAAGTGGTACCTCAGGTTAAGAACAGTTTCAGGTTAAGAACGGACCTCCAGAACGAATTAAGTTCTTAACCCGAGGTACCACTGTACCAGCTTTAGGGGGCAAATGGGTCATTCATTGGGGTGAACCAACTGCTGCATACACACCAAAATAGGTGAGGCCTTCATTTTGAGGCAGTAATGCTTCTGAATACCAGTTACTGGAAGCCACAGGAGGAGACAACACTCTTGTGTTTGGATTCTGCTTGTATGGGGATGGGCTACTGACCTGGTCCTGCAGGACGTTTCTTAGGTTCCTGTGTTCCTAATCTACCACTATGCTAGCACTGAAGATGCTCCGGTACACAGTGATAACTATCATAGCTCCTGACAGGAGCTGTCAGCCATGACAACCAGAGAGCACCCTGACACAGAAGCTGCAGGAAGAGATGTCTTCCCTAAATGAAACTGATTAGCATACAATGTGGCCTGAGGCGCGACAATTCGTACAGATTGCTTCAAGTCCCCTTTTCTGCTTGCCAAGCATTAAAACGAAAGGGGAAGTCTGCATTCAATCTGAAGTATGAATAAAAGTAATTGAGAATGACAATAATTGGAAATACATAATGTGAGTGGAACTCTGTGCCCTTAAACTATTATCTCACTTCAGGAACAAAATTCTAATTCAGCGAGCGCCCACAGCTTGTAAATAAAAACTGAATGGTAGCTAAGTTCCAGCAGACGGAATGCTTGAATTCTTTAACAATTTATGATAGCTTTCTTAAAAACAACACAGCAATAATTTATACACACACACACACACACACACACACACATATTGCAAAATACACTGTCTCCAGAAACAAGTACTGTATTTCAAAATTAAGCATAAAATTAATATAAGCAATGTAAATGTAAAGAACTATGTTCTGTTCAATCCACTATATTTAGTGAAAAATGTGTCCTTAATTGTTTTTTTCAATATTTACATCAGTTGTGTATCCCAGACTTTTGTTATAACCATCATCATCTTGAATTGCTAAACGGAATAAGAGTTTTTTAGTATAGGTTTGAAAAATTGTTCCACTGTGTCTACATTTTGGTGGGAAATGCAGGCAATAAAACCACTGTTTTTCAGCTCATTGGACTAACGGCATCTTTCGGGGATGATGATGTCTTATTATACTTATGAATGATAACTAGAAGGAAACAAATAATAAAATCAAGAAGTGAAACTTGGCTTCAAGGCTCCCTCATGTGACTATTTCTTGGGCAGAGAAAGTGCCATTTCGCTTCCCAAGTGAAAGGATGTTGTGGAGAGCCCCGTTTGACTGCATTGTAATCACACCTTAAAATCAGTGGTACGGTGTGGGAATTAACTATGTTCAGAGAATAACTATGAGTACAGGGTATCCAGGCCTTGAGCCAGGAGCAGAGTGAGACACAAATGGGCCACTGATTAAAAGTAATGCACAGCCATTATGACGTGCCCCAGTCACAGAGGGATCCTTTCCCTCAGAAGCAGAGAAGATAATGGATTGTGCAATTACAGTCTTATTAGAAAGGGCAACAAACAGTTCTAATTCCAGCCCCAGTTCCATTTATGCTGAGAACATTTCAGCCACTCATAATTTTCTAAGTAATAGTTGCCTCTATAGTTGAACTGATGTGATAGGGATAGCTAATGGACAGTAGCATTTGATTCAATTTTTAAGCCTATTAGATCTCAGCAGCACCGTAACTAAATTTAGGCAGAGAGAACTGTGCTGCAAAGATGTTCTCCATTGCTTGAAAAGATAGCAACCATGGACCAATCTCAATGAAGTTTTGAAGATTCATTCATTCTTCCCTTTCTTGGCCTACAAGGAACCTGACTGATGCCATCGTGCTACATGCATTCACCCCACTCTTTGAAAGTACCGGCACAGAGAGACAAAATTGAACTGAGATGAAAATGAATGTCTGATCTAAGTAACAGTAACCACTTTTAAGTGGTTTTAATTCCCATTTCAGATCTGGAAGTGTACAGAAACACTCTTGTTACATTCAGTTCAAAAATCCACATTTATATAACCCCTGGAGCAGCTTTGCGTGTCAAGTTTCCTTTTATAAAAAAAGTTAAGACTGAACAGCTAAAGATGTGAAGGCTCTGTAAAACAACAACAAAAACAAAAACAGGAGGACAGACACCTGAAACATATCAGGAGCAAAAGGCTGATTAACTGGTATGTATACACATCTTTTATTACATACAAGAAACCAAGTTAAAGCTAGGCTCATCCTGCAGCTGAGGGATACTCTGTGACAATTCCCTCTTCATCCTTGGATTCCCTGTAACCAATCTTTCAGTGCTATTCAGACTAACACGGTGTTTTTCAAAGTTACCCACAACTGTGTTTTTCACACCTTAAGTGCAATGAACAAGTGGCAAACTTATCTTCCGAAGCTTTTCTTACAGTTATATTTTCCTGTGATGAGACTTTTCCAATATGTCCAAGCGGCAGCCATCTTTGGGGAAGAGACATCCAAGTGGATAATTCAGTTGGTTAGAGCGTGGTGTGATACTGCCAAGGTTGCAGGTTCGATCCCCTGTATGGAACAGCTGTGTATTGCTGCATTGCAGGGGATTGGACTAAGATGATCTTCAGGGTCCCTTCCAACTCTACACTTCTATGATTCCATGACAATGAGTGCCTCTGTGCTGGGTGGCTAGAATGCAAGGAGGCTACTTACTCACTTTAACCTGAGGCCCACTTGTGAGTCTCGCTGAAGTAACTGGCAGTATGCTCTTTTCCAGAACCTCATTAGAAAAACAGGGGTGTACGAAACTTATACAAAGGATAGCTCAGTGTTGTCTCCAGAGTTTCAGATGGGGGCATTCCCAGTCCTGCCTGGAAATGTCTCAGATTGAACCTGCAATGGAGGTCCTGTACAGCACCTACTCTGCCACTGAGTTGCAGCCCTTCCAAAACAAGGTTAGCTGACACCACTCACAGAAAGTCCAGGCCTCAGTTTGAAATGATGACAGAGAGTTGTCCTCGGTTCCTATGAGGAGTTATTCTGCAATCATCTCCCAGCAGACGGAGGGAGAAGGATTGTAGCCTATGTGACCAAAACGGTCCTGAAAAAAGCACACCCTAACACCATCGTTTGTTTCAAGAATTTTCTAGTGTGGAACTCTAATGCATCTGGTTATGCATCCTTAGTCCTAGAAGCTACACCAAAGCAATGCCCATTTCCATTTTTTCACCCCATAACTTCTGGCTAAATCATCTGGAAAGTGACAGCTGATCGTCTGAGGAGGATCCAAACATCGAATTATGAAAGATGTCTTTTTATCATCGACATACGGCATCTTTGAGCATCTTAATGAAGTATCTATCTCTACACCAGAAATGTTTCTCTAAGCTGAGTCTCTTTGCCTCCGTCGGCCTTGACTGAAACCCCATTCAGAGTGCTATTTACCTTTAGGTTAATTTGATCCTCAGGAATTTACATGCAGTTTAAAGTTTCGGAATAAATCCCTCAAGTAACTCCTCATTACTTTTTATGATAAAAAGCAAGTCAGTTCCCAAAAGACTGCATCGGCCTAAATGTGCACACTGCTTTTAAAGGCTACCCACATCCTGGCACTGTGGTCATTCGCTTTTTAATGAAGAGCGAATGCCACAGCATATTTGCTATACCAGGAATCAAAATGTTTTCAGTATGATGCTAGTTACGGAATTTCTTTGAGGTCTATTAAGCCCCCTCTTAAATTATCCAGTTCTTTACATTTCAGTCAGTCCAAAACCAGGCTGGAAAATTATAGGAAGCTCAATCCTAATAAAAGAACAGAGGAAGAAGGATACTGACAAAAAAAAAGTCAGTACAAATACCATAGGTATAGAAAGACAGATTTAAAGATGGAAATACTCTTTCAGCATCCAATGGTGAAAGAACTTTTGGCTGCATAACAGAACCTTCCCTGCTTCTCCTCTACCTGTGCATCTCCAATGTACCCCCTAAAATTTATTCTAGGGGTTCCCCAACACTGCAGAGCAGTTTGGGAGTACTGGGAGAGGAGAGAGAGGAGAACTTCCATTACACAAGTGGAAATCCTTGTGCCAGCAGAAACACTTTGTTAAATATTGCCTTCAGTCTTTGGTAGTTCATAATACTGGACCATATCCTATGTTACTCATAATCAGAGTAGATCCATTGGTGAAGGGTGGGTAAGAAATACAATATTATGATAATAATTTCCAGGAAAATAATACTGGTACTATTACATTTAATTATCATTTAATTTAATTATCACTAAAATGAGTGTGAGAAAATGTTTCTCACACTTTTCAGCCAAGGATGCCTCATTTCCAGAGGGCAGGGAGGCTGTGGAATAAGAAACCTTGCTGGGAAATTTTTAGATTAATCAGCGCATAAGGAAGCCTTTTTCTTTACGCCACTAGCATTCTTACCCATGATGGATGGAACCAATTCTTAAAACCCTGCAGGCTAAGGATACTCTATACTCTGAGACACTCAGACTGCTTCTGATTATTGAAAATTCTTGTTCCTTAGCTGCCAGTGGCATGGCAGTTTGTAATGATCAGCCGCAGTAAAAGGCATCAGCGGGTGAACAGCCCAGATTAACAGGCAGACCTGAAAGATTTGCTCCCCAGCACCTATCTCACAAAAGTCCTCTGAAATGTTGTTTGTCTCTGACACCAAGTCACAGCAGTGTTTCTGTCTCTGTAATGACAGCACTTGCTGGAATAATAATAATAATATCTGAACAGGCCACCTTCACACTACAAATTAAGATACACTTTGGCAGTCCAACTTGTCTTGAGAGTCGTTAGACAGGTCAACAAACAAACTCTTGAGCAAACAAACTTGCTCAAAAAATCAGACTTTTGCTGTAAAAAAGTGATGAGGAAATGCACATCTAATCCCCCTGGAAACAAATTAGGATGGTTGCTCAATAAACAGGTTGAGTGACCTCTGTGCCAATTGCGATAAGCTACCAAGCCTCATCAGTGCAGGTCTTGAAGAAAGGCTCTCATAACTTACCTGTTCACTGCTTCTTACTCATGATGATGAGTTTTAATTGGCCAACTGAGATCATCATCTGAGGCCCTTCTTCTTGTGCCTCATCCATGAGAGGTCCGGAGGGTGGCAACACAAAAGCTAGCCTTTTCTGCAGTAGCTCCCGGCTTGTGTAATGCTCTCCCCAGGGAGTTCGGCTTGAGCCTTCATTATCTATCTCTAGGCACCAAGCAAAAACATTCCTTTTCAACCAGGCCTTTGGCTGATTGACATCCAATGCCCTTTTAAATGTATTTTGGGGGGGGGATTATTGGTTTGATTTTGTTCTTATATTTATTGCGTATTTTGTGTTTTTTATATAGATTGTACTTTTATGTTGCTTAGATCTCCTGATGAAGGGTGCTAAACAAATTTAATAAATAATAATAAAAACGCTGTTGTTTCACTTTTGGTTATTGTTGTGATTTTATGTTTTTGCTGGGTTTAGTGCTACGTTGATGTTATTGCTGTTATTTATCCATTTTTGCTGCTCTTGTGTTTTTCTAGTTTAAAATGGATTATGGCCTGTAGATTGTGACATATCACTTGAAGCTGCCTTGGGAGGGGGTTTCAGCTTACAATGCGGCATAAAACAATAACTTGTTTTTTAAAAAAACAACCTGGGAAATGGATCTAAATATATCATTTGCAATTGGAAAGGCCGTTCTCCTTGCACAGAAGACATCACTGCTGAACTTTTCTATGAAATGGTGGAGGTAAAAGGCTCCTAGAGCGAGGGTAGTCTTGCTTTTGTACTTTAGTGGTCCTGTGAAGGCAAGGAAGGGGGAGAGCTCAGCTCCTAAATAGCTGGCGTATGTATAAATATATACAATAATCTTCCAGCTTCCCAATGTGGCATAAGTTGAGATGTGGATGTGCCTCTAATCACCAGTCACATCACACGGAACAGATGTTTGCAACACACAGCCACATTCCATACTGCACCCCTAATTACAATTGATGTGTGAGCTGTGGAGGAAGGAATTTGCATCGTACGCTGACAAACTTTTGCTGTGCGAATGCTCAAAAAAATGCACTTATCTCAACAGCAGAAGGGATAACTTGAAGAAAGACATCTGGCTTTCCCACAAGAAACAAGTCACCACTGTGTATTTCTAGCTCTGTTAACTACGTGAAAAGGACAATACTGTAGGACCTGCTTTTCAAGGAAGCTGGAAATTTGAGGCTGCAGTCACGCACACACTTACTTGGGAGTAGGGCCCTTTGAACTCAGTGAGGCTTACTTCAAAACAGCCATGCAGAGGACTGCACAGTTGCTCATGCCAGATTATCTCATCCGTTATACGCCCCACCAATCTCTGTGGTCTGCAGGAGAGGACATGCAGCAGATACCATCTTATCGGGAAGCCTACTTAGATTTGGGCATCTACCCTCTGGAGCTCCCTCCCATTACATATCAGGCAGGAACTCTCTTTTTTCAAGGCTTTTTTTTTTTTTTTTTTTTTTTTGGTGTCTTGAACAATTTCCTCTTTCATCAAGCCTCCTTAGCAGATGCTTTGTTCCAATCTGTATCTGAATTTGATCTGAAATTGTTTTTATGGATGTAATTGTTATAACTGTTTTTATACATGTAACGGTTTTTAATTGTTTTACATATACAGTTTTTAAACTGTTTATATATGTGCAATTGCTTTATGTATGTTTTTATTCTGTCTTGAAATTGTGATAGATGATAGATAGATAGATAGATAGATAGATAGATAGATAGATAGAGATAGATGATAGATAGATAGATGATAGATAGATAGATAGATAGATAGATAGTTGCCTCAACCACTCTGGACAGCTTCCAGCAAATTAAAACATCAAACACAGTAAAACATCAAGCATTAAAAACTTCCCTATACACTTCATAGGAAGTGATTTATAAAAGAAACAAACAAACAAATAAATAAATAAGAATATGGGTAAAGAAGTAGCAAGATTCTTTTTTAGGGCTGCCTTCCCCTCCCCCTTACTCTTGTTGTTGTTTTTTTTAAAAAAAGTCATTACAACTCTTTTAATTCCATGTTAAATTCAGCAGCAATCACACTGAACAGAAATAAATAACCAATCATTTCTAAAATTGCCTTAGAAAGGACCCCTCCAGGCATTCTTTTTATTATGCATTCATGGCGATTCATGGTCTTGATACTTTCGGGGAGATCATATGCGATCCTACTCTCAGTACCATTTGCACCTGCAAAAGGTTTGGGGCAGGAGGGATGGTCCCACAGCATCATTTCCAATCAGTGCATTATTTCTATTTTACTGGAGGAGCAATTTGTGTGTTTTGTATTGTTTGTTGTTTTCAGTTGCTTTTACTGGTTGCATTTTACCTTGTCAAATAATTTCAAGAATTTTTAGTACAAATAAATGTAATAAGTAATAATAATAAATGTAATATATTGATCACGCAAAAAGTGCCCAATCACATTCTGTTTGAGAGGCATAAAGGGGAATAAGTTCTCTCTCTCTTTTAGTTGTTATTTCATTGTCTGGAGCAATGTGCAGGCATTTATGTTTCAAGGGACACCGTGTATATTAAGACGAGTGGAAAAGGAAATCAGATTAACCTCTGTGCCAAGAAAGGAAGATTTATTTGTGTTCCTCTGCCTTTTCCCTTCCTTTCTTTTTCCCCCCAAACAAATGCGATTCAAACAGATACAACAGCAAGACTGAAACACAACTATTTATACAATATTTTGATTTATTAATCGTAGCAAAAGCTAACGAACATATAGAAAAAGAAAAAATGCTGATCATACCAGGTCCAAAGTTTAAACAAAGTGTTTCAAAGAACAACAGCGACAAAATTCAGCAAAGAAATCTTGACTTGCTCCAATGAGGTTCCTTTCTTAACAATCCACAGAGAGCTGCAATCAGACGCCATTTTAAACTTGGGAAGATTACATGCTAATACATTGTCTGTGCAATCCTAGCATTAATTAGCTGCATTAGCCACTCCAAGAACTCTGTCTCAGGTGCCAGATGAAAAGGTGGCAGATCTGTACAAACTCTACCAACTCTACAAGCTGCAGCCACACACACACAAACACCACTTAGCATTCTTGGAGCGCAGCAGCTTTGCTTGGTACTGGTATGAAGAGGCGGGCTGTGTTCCTTCATAGCTCTTTGAGAGTGTCTATGTCATAGGGTGGTAGAAAACAGAGGAATGTTGGAAGGAACCACCAAAGGAAGAAGGCTCAGATCCGGCGAGTGGTGGTGGGACAAAGATGAATGGTCAGAGGGAGAAGAGGGAAGAGGTAACAGGGCTTAGTGAGCTGGGAGAATCTGTTGCAGAGAGAAGTCCAGAATCAGAGGCAGAAGCTGAAGCAGGGGAGGTGGGAAGCCAAGAGGCAGAGATGAATAAGGCTGGTGAAGAGTCACACGTGTCTCCCCCTCCTGCCAGAACCAGTAGAGGCATGAGAAAGGTGGAGGAAAGGTTGGCTGCACACAGGCACAGTCTCTGATTGCTGGAGAAGAGGGTACTTAGACAGAGGTCAGTCCACCGGCATGGCACATGGCTGCTTTGCTTCAGGTGGCAGAATGTCTTGCACTTGCACTGGGTCCTGTACTTATATACTGTGAAGTAAACTGCACTGAGTTCGTTAGAACTTACACCCAGGTAGGTATGTATACAATTGCAGCTTAAACTTTGCAAGTGGTCTGCACACAAAAGTGCTATGATGATGATGATGAAGATGATGATGATTGAAAACTATTCTCAAGAGGCTTTAAGTTTGACCACAGGAGCTGTATGCTCAACTCTATTCTGGCTGCTTTCCCCCTCAAAATCTCCCTCCAACTGCTTTCCTCCCACGGGGCTCAAGTTGCGTATAGTTTAACATTTAGCAAGTTCTAAAGTGAAATGGCAGATGCACTGTATTCATCTCAAGATTTATGTTCACCTCCATTGTATTTGGTTCTGTGGAACCAGGAGAAATGACATTAACAGAGTCGAGTGTGCAAAAGGTGAAGTCAATCAGCCTCCTATATTTGTATATATTATTCAAGATCTGCATTAAGACTTTTCCCATGGTAGAAGGCCTTGTTAACTTCTTTTACCCTGGAAGAAAGTTCAGAATGGTTCATTCATGTTATCAGATGCAATGCATGTGGTTGAGAAACAGGAAACATAACCCCGCAGATGTTCTGAACATTTTTCCAAATGAGAAAAGAACTCCTGTTTTGAAACAGCAAGGTCACATTAGTTTGCATAACTTTTCCATCAAGCAAACTTCTGCAGGGAACTATGCATCCAATATTTTTCACATACACAGAAAATGGGGTCCCATTCATCATCCCAGTTATAATTTATGGGGAATATGTATATGGCTGTGTGTTGTTACTCAGTTAGTGAGCTATTGGGTTTCAGGTCTTTCCAATTCTGAGATTGCAAGAAGACCTTGGGAGGTGTATTGAATGAGCTGTAGCTGCCATCTGCTGGCCACATACATTTTAGAACAAATCAATAGTGATGAAATTAGGTAAATTTAGACTGTAGTCACGCTCCCATTTCATAGAATCATAGAATTGTAGAGTTGGAAGGGACCCTGAGGGTTATCTAGTCCAACCTCCTGCAATGCAGGAATCTCAACTATTGCATTCATGACAGGTGGCCATCCAACCTTTGCTTTAAAAACCTCCAATGAAGGAGAGTCTACCACCTTTCCAGGGAGTCCATTCCACAGTCAAACAGCTCTTATCGTCAGAAAGTTCTTCGTGATGTTTAGTCAGAATCTCCTTTCTTGTAACTTGAATCCATTGGTTCGGGTCCTACTCTCCAGTGTGGTGTAGTGGTTAAGAGCGATAGACTCATAATCTGGTGAACCGGGTTCGTGTCTCCGCTCCTCCACATGCAGCTGCTGGGTGACCTTGGCTAGTCACACTTCTCTGAAGTCTCTCAGCCCCACTCACCTCACAGAGTGTTTGTTGTGGGGGAGGAAGGGAAAGGAGAATTTTAGCCACTTTGAGACTCCTTCCAGTAGTGATAAAGCGGGATATCAAATTCAGACTCTTCTTCTTCCAGATCAGGAGAAAACAAGCTTGCTCCATCTTTCCATGTGGCAGACCTTTAGATATTTGAATATTATTCATTGTGTTTCTAGTACAGGGTTTTAAATCTGTGCTCTCACGATGTTATCCAAAATGTATACTTACCCTGTACTCTGTTATAGGATGCTACTGTTTGAAGTGTTGTTTCTCAAACCAGCTTCACAATGGTGGGAGTCCCTTAAGCCATTCCTAATTAGGCTCTAGCCAAGGTATGAACACCTTTGCATGGCAAATATTTCCCCATTGCCTTCAACGCAACCTGATATATACACAAACACAAAATAATTGAAGCTGTGTTTATGTGAACAGATGGGGGGGGGAGCTGTGTCATGCAGTGTAAACACACTCTTTGATTCTGGACCAAATGATTTTACCAGCAAAAAGGGGAGGTAATATCTACTACTTAATTTACTTCAAAATATGGCAAGTCTGCCCTGTTGTAGTTGGAGGGCCTCAGTGGCGCCCTGAACTTCTGACCCAAAGTCTTGCCCTGACACCACCCTATCAACCCAGTTAAACAACCAGCTTATCCAGATCACAATCCCAAGAAAACATGCAAGTAAGTAAACGACCTTTCAAAAGGAATATTTCAGCTTACAATGTGAGAAAATAACAGTCATGTATTTTGAAGCAGCAGAAATAGTGAAAACGAACTAGCACTGAATCACACGTGTATATATATCTGCAGTGCTTATCCAGTCAAGCCATCACAAATTTACCTTTTTGCATGATGGGGAAAAAATAGTGGTTTCATTTATCACCAAAGAGGCTCTCAGAGAGGCTGGTTTTAGCTATTTCAGCCTCATCCCTTATCTCAAGACTGCTACAAAAATGCATTCTGCCCTGGAGGCTTCTGCCGAAAGACAATGACACCCTTGTCAATATTTGGGTACAAAGGGGGAGGCTGAGTTACTTGGTTAAAGACTAGGCGGGTTCTTGAATGCCACGAAGTATTCCCACTCCTCAAATTCTGCAGGAATTAAACAGGCTTTTGAGGAGTTTGTTGGGGTATGTTAGTAAGAGGAAGGCTTTGTGCAGGGCTCCTTTTCAGCCGGAACTCACTGGAACCAAATTCCGGCACCTCTCAGGTGAACACCACTGCAGTGCCAGATTTAATTATAAGCTAAACAAGCTATAGCTTAGGGCCTCACTCTCTTGGGGGGGCCCAAAAAATGAAAGAAAAAACCTACATACAGTAACAGTGTTTGGTGTTGTGTAAGCTCCTGTGATGTAAGTAATGGGCCCCACCTGCTAGCCTGTTCCCTAAAATATTACTGGTTTGCTCATTTCTATATACAGTGAACGCTCTGGTTGTGAACGTGATCCATGTGGGAGGCATGTTCACAACCTGAAGCGTTTGCAACCTGCAGTGCCGTGTCTGTGCACACATGGGTCGCGATTCGGCACTTCTGTGCATGTGCAAAGCATGGTTTAGTGGTTTTACACATGCTCGAGCGCCGAAACCCAGAAGTAACCCGTTCCGGTACTTCCGGGTTCGGCGCAGTGCACAACCCGAAAACGCACAACCTGAAGCATCTGTAACCCGAGGTATGACTGTATAGGGTGCCTATGTTCGTCATGGACTGGTTGCATAGCAACATGTGCAAAGGGCTTTAGATACCTATTAGGTCCATAAATTACCATATAGCATATATTCAACACAAAAACAGCGACAATTCGTTGTTGATAAAGGACATCTGGACATATAAAAGGCCCCATTACCTTCAGTTGCTTAGGGCCCCATCAAACCTAAATCTGTCCCTGTGCCATTGCCAAAGGCTCCGTTGTTGTCAGTGGAGTTAACTGTTCAAGGAATTGGCATACAACTCAGCGACACTTTCAAGCAGGTCTTGCCCCTATGGAGCCATTGCCAGGACTGAAGGCCTTCCACCCTTTCTAGGGCTCCTCCTCTCTCAGATGTTTCCCAAGAAGTCTCAAACTGCATGTGTGCACTGCTGATCTCTCTTCTGCTCTCATTATTTTGCATGTTCTTAGAGACCAGGCGGGAGGAGAGCTTGTCCCAGCAGGAGAGGGAGACTCCCTGGATTCTTCAGCACCCTCTTGGCTCCTGTCCTCTGCTTCAGCAGGGAGCTGAAGCTAACTAAAGTCTTATGTAGGCAGACAAGAACTATAGCGTGGTTGGTTCCACTCATGTATGTATGTATGTATGTATGTATGTATGTTTTGCATCCCTCAAAGCCAGAAAGACTTCCGGAGTGGCTTACATGCATATCATCAATTAAAAAAAGACAGTCCCTGCTCACAGGCTTACAATCTAAACAAACAAACAAACAATCAAACACAACACAACACACAAAGGAAAAGAGACAAAGAGGGAAGATGAAAAATCAAACTCAGGCGCCATTTCTTAAACAGTTTTCCTTATATATACAACTGGCACAATTTAGGGGTTGGAGATGCTTGATGCAGCCAGTCTTTCCAATGAGATCATATAAATTCAGTTTTGCAGAGCTTTATTTTTCATCCCCTCACCCCCACCGTCCAGCACTCCCACATGCCGAAGCTGGGATTCCCTCAACTGAAGCTCAGGTTCATATGCATTGGGTCAGACTGCAACTAATGTTAGATGACAGACTACCTAAAAATTGCCTGATGGAGCAGAGCTGCAAATTACCAGCTAGCATAAACAGTTTGAATCTCTTAATGGCTAATTAGAGATATTGCACATATATGGTGTTGAAGCTACCAAGAAGTCATGTTATATGTAAAATAAATGTTCAAGCAAGGCATATATAACACCCAATTTTCACGGTGGGTAAACATCTATAGCAATTTATTCCCCCCCCCCCCCAATACACATAGAAAGCATGATTGCACTCTGCAAACTTATTTTTAGAACTGGCGTTATACCATCTGGGAATCCATCATGGCACTTCACTTTCAAACAATGACCTCGGCCTATCATGATGACAGATATACTAGAATGTCTGTCAATTTACATAAGTGTGTCTATGCTATGAGGCAGTGAAGGATATCATCCGTTTATGCATTGTACTGTCCATTATATGCCACTTCTAAGAAGAGGTTTATAATAGGCATATTGTAATGTCTGACATTGAAAAAGATTTGCTACCTCCTTTTCACCAAGACAAAAGTGTCTTTTATTTATAAGCATTAGTCACAATAGCGGCCAAGAACGTGTTCAAACCACTGAAGCATCTTTCCAAGGTGATATCAAAATGGCAGCATGATAGTGAGATAATTTGGATGGCTAAAATACATTAATGCCGACTGGAGAGTTAACACTTTTATGTATTAAAAATAAGCCTAAACTCTTGGTAATGATCATCTTTGTATTGTACAGTGCATGTGATCTGGTGAATCCCTTGTGACCTGTATATTATGATCCTACAAGTGGGACCTACAACGCAATATTTATAAACCGCTTAAAATACACTTCACACACCATACATTCAAAGTACATTTAAAGCGTACGCAAACCCAAGAATCCTGGGAACTGTAATTTGTTAAGTGTGCTGGGAGTTACAACTCTGCAAGGGCTAAAATATAGTTCCTAGGATTGGGGGAGGGGGGCAGGTTTCTTTAAGCGTATGTTGTATGTAGCCATTCCATTGCTTTTGTTTGTTACTATGGTGTGTATTTTTGTGTTTATATATTGTAAACCACCCTGTGATCCTCGGATAAAGTGCGGTATAGACATTTAATTTAATAATAAGTAGTAGTAGTATAAATATTTTATTGAGTGCTCCTGTTCAGGGCTCCATCCAACCTGGAACAAGAGCCTTTAGTACTGTTCAGGCCTGTTGGGGGCTCAAGAATGGAGAAAGGGAAGGTCTTCTCCATGAATTCATGTGTGACCTGACCCCTGTACTCAAATACCTGTGAGGAAGCTTGGAGTCAGAAGAATAGCTTACAAGGTAGTTGCCCAGGTCCAGCTCTAGGCTTTGAGGATCCCTTCAGCCATGAACAGCATCAAGGGCTGGCCTCCCTTCATGAGTCCATCCCCTCCCAGCCATTGGTGCCTGCTGCTGCTCTGCCTCATCATCACTGCCCCCCTGGTTGCTTGCTAGACAGAGAAAATGAGCAAGGTGGCTCGGGGCAGCTGCTGCTGCTGCTGCTCTCCACGTCAATTGTTTACTTCTGCATTTCCTCTGAGCCAGAATGAGAGACAGGTGAAAATAGGATGGTCTGAGGCAGACCATCTAGTTCAGTATTGTCCACACTGGCCACATTCATACCATACATTTAAAGCACTAGGATACTATAAACATTCATGGCTTCCTCCAAAGAATACTAGGGCCTGTAGTTTGTTCAGGGTACCCAGAGTTTTTAGGAATCCCCTCACAGAGTTAACCTTGGTTTACCAACCAACTCATCTTCACAGGGAGCTTGGTGAATTGTAGCTGCATGAGAGGAATAGGGGTCTCCTAACAACGCTCAGCACCCAGAATTCACTGACTGGCAATAGTTATCTGGGATCTCAAAAAGAGACACCAAAGATTGAGCCTGGGACCTTCTGCATGCAAAGCAGATGTTCTACCACTGAGCTATAGGTGTTTCCCAAGCAGATTGAAGCCCATGACCCTTCAACAGGCACACTGAAAAGGTGAGGAGAAAGTGCAGGTCCTGGGGACTCTTGTCAACGGGTCCTCCGCTGAGGTGTGACCCACAGCAGGTGCCTGACCACTGGTGGAGGAAGAGGAGTGCAGGGGGAGCGCACCGCCCCCGGGATGTGCGCCAGCCCCACTCCCGCCTGCTCTCCGCCCCCCGGTGATGGAGCATGAAGCTCCGCCTCTGTGCTTGACCAAGTCTTGAAGACTTGCCCCGTGAGGGATTTTAGGATATTGGGAAATAAGGACAAAGAGCTTTGAAAATGTTTGCTACCTTGTTCTTTCAAAAGCTGGTAGTGAAATGCAGGAACTTTCAGTGTGCATTTGGAGTATACATATGGAATCTTCTCATGGAGTATTTCTTCCAGATAAATCGCTCAAAGCAGAAAAGTTATGTGCAGGGAATTAAAATACGATCATGTGGAAAATCAGGAACTGTTGAAACTATGAAGTAGTGTTGAGAACATGTGTCATGATCTCACTGAGGATGGTATTCTTTTGTAGATGTATACTTGTGGAGTGAAGATTTTGTGGATTATAACCATGATGAAGAAATGGGAAAGAAAACTCACAATGAGCCCCCAATGATTTGCTTTCAACGCGTTATTCTAAGACTATCAGTCTGCCTACAATGTGGGATACATGCATGGGGCTATAACACACATTATTTAACAATGCATACTCCCATTATTTGAACTAGCGACAACAGTTAAGCAAAACCAACTCTTTTTATGAATTGGCTAGCTTGACCCTTCTTGTAAGATGAGTACCATTCCCTGCTTCTTGATGTAAAGCAAGACAATGTGCTATGTTCAAAGAGCAACCACTTTCAAATAAAATGAGGCACAATTCACAGCCACACCCATAGAGCCCTCAACAAAGGCTCCATTTCTCACTAATCAACAGTAATCTTGCAACAGCCTTTTCATGGGGTGGCAGCAGAGTGAGAATGGAGAAGCAGGCCACACTCAGCAGGTTCCTCCCTCCATCAACTATCACCTAGCAGCAGCTGTTCCATCAGGCTGAAGAAGAGATTGGAAGATGGGACCATCCATTGGGTCAGCTAAGAGACCAGCACCTTTTGTCTCATCCTCTCCTTGAACTCTTTCTATTCCAGCAGGTCATTAAAATAACTTTGTAACTAAGATCCAGTGCCTATGCTTGCTTTTTTCCACTTCCCCATCTCTTCTGCTTTTGTGTAGTGCAATTTAGATTGTAAGTCTGAGGGCAGGGTCTGCCTTATTTCTGATCACTGGAAACCTTTTCTGCTGAAGAGAGGGATAAAAATGCTTCAGATAGAACAAACATATGTTGCACACAGACAATTCCCCTAGCATTTGTGTGTAGAAAGTGTCAAAAAGCAGGCAATGTTACTTTGGTGGGGTTGGTGGTATATTAAAGTAAAGGTAAAGGGACCCCTGACCATTAGGTCCAGTCGTGGCTGACTCTGGGGTTGTGGCGCTCATCTCGCTTTACTGGCCGAGGGAGCTGGCATACAGCTTCCGGGTCATGTGGCCAGCATGACTAAGCCGCTTCTGGCGAACCAGAGCAGCGCACGGAAACGCCGTTTACTTTCCCGCTGGAGCGGTACCTATTTATCTACTTGCACTTTGACATGCTTTCGAACTGCTAGGTTGGCAGGAGTAGCGACGGAGCAACAGGAGCTCACGGGAGCAAGTCCTAGGCTCTGTGGTTTAACCCACAGCGCCACCTGTGTCCCGGCGGTATATTAACCTGTGTCAAAATACCAGAGAGAATTGTAGATGCATGGTAATAATCATCTTCCCCTTTCTAACTGTCTTAAAGACTAGAAATTCAGAGAGTGCAAAATCAAAAGTGATATAATAGCTCATCTCTTCCCACAGACACACACACACACAGAGAGAGAGAGAGAGAGAGAGAGAGAGAGAGAGAGAGAGATTCAAGTTTCCTACAGCTCTACCATTTCTCCATGGCCCACATTTTCAGTTTAAATCACAACCGTCTATGAAGACATACAGGGCAGAAACATCCATTTAACACTGAAAAGGGTGACCTCAACAGAAAGCAAGAGGTGTGGGTTCAAATCTGTCTCCCAAGCCAATGCAGCCTCAGTGGATGAGCCCAATATAAGCTTTGTTCCACACTTCCAGCTTCTCCAGGAGGTAAGAAAGTTTTAATCTGAAGACAAGAGTTGTAGGTTGGACTAAAGAGCACTGGAGATTTATGATGTTATTTTAAGAGTTGTTTGATTTTCAAAAATACAAGCAGAGCATACTGGAAGCAAATGGGCACTCCTAGAGCAGGCAGAAGGGATGCGGGTGGCGCTGTGGTTTAAACCACAGAGCCTAGGGCTTGCTGATCAGAAGGTTGGCCGTTCGAATCCCCGTGATGGGGTGAGCTCCCGTTGCTCGGTCCCTGCTCCTGCCAACCTAGCAGTTCGAAAGCATGTCAAAGTGCAAGTAGATAAATAGGTACCGTTCCAGCGGGAAGGTAGATGGCGTTTCTGTGCGCTGCTCTGGTTTGCCAGAAAGCAGCTTAGTCATGCTGGCCACATGACCTGGAAGCTGTACACCAGCTCCCTCGGCCAGTAAATAGAGATGAGCACTGCAACCCCAGAGTCGGCCACAACTGGACCCAAAGAGCAATTTGGGAAGGCATATTGTGCTGCCTCCATTGCACCCTCATTGTGCTGTCCAGCACTGGGTAGTGTGGGGCTGTTGACAGTCTGGCCTGAATGAGGTGACAGAATCAATTCCATGTCACTGTGACTTGTTTGAAAAGCATTTTGAGGATAAAACTGCTTGTATCCGCCAGGACCTTGACTCCACTGTTACAGCAGATGAATATTGATAGGTGTCCAAATAACTGCATAATCCTGTTATGCTGGATGAGTTTCAGTTAGCAAGGCTTCAAGATGTAGACAAGGTGCTTGGCTTGGTCAGGGTGACCACTTGCACTTTGGAACCTTGCCCCTCTTGGCTGATAAAAACTAGCAGGGAGGGGACAGCTGGCTGGGCCATGGAGAGGATTAATGCCTCCTTTCCAGAGGGGGTGGAAGGAAGCAGCGGTAAAACTACAGTACTCCTCAAGAAACTCACTGCTGTAATTTAAGGCTCAGGTAGCCTCAGTGGCACAGAGTGCCTTCCATAAGCTTCAGCTGGTGGCCCAGCTGTGCTCCAACCTGGACATGAATAGCCTAAATATTTAGGTCTGACTTACATAAACCCACTTACAGTGGTACCTCGGGTTACAGAAGCTTCAGGTTACAGACTCCGTTGGACCAGAAATAGTACCGCGTGTTAAGAACTTTGCTTCAGGATGAGAACAGAAATCGTGCTCCGGCGGTGCGGCAGCAGCAGGAGGCCCCATTAGCTAAAGTGGTGCTTCAGGATAAGTACAGTTTCAGGTTAAGAACAGACCTCGGAACAAATTAAGTTCTTAACCCGAGGTACCACTGTATTTTGTAGCCCTTGCAATACGCCGCAATACATGAATTGAATTGACTGAAATACTTTATTGTCACTTGTACAACTTGTATACAGTGAGATTACAAGAGCACCCCCCACTCAGCTCTCTTAGTCTTAATTCCCCTCGTTTACTGATGCACAGAGGGGTAATTAAGAGGGGTACCTGTCTGCCTATACTTAAAAATTATTGTAACTAAAAAACAAAAACAAAAAAACCCCATTACAACCAACCTTCTTGCAAAGTAGAGCTCGCAAAAGGCTGGAGCATGCCTGTAATGCAAGCAAGAGATGTTCAGTGGGGCGTATTCTCAGGCGTATGAGATGGCAGCCCTGCAGCCAATCCTAATCCTGGCTACTCAGAAGTAAATCCTATTAAATTCACTGGGTCTTACTTCTGCCTGCATGGCTGCCAGCCATACCCTTTCCCAGGATACTCCATTCCATCTATTATTATTATTATTATTATTATTAATTAAATTGCTTCAAAAAAAGAAGCCTCCACGCTCTCCCCCTCCCCTCGCCTCAAAGCTCTGACGGGGCAGGTCGAGGGCGGCACCGGCGGCTCCTCCCCCTCCCCGCCCCTCCCTCGGCGAGGAAATCACTGCCACGTCGAGATTACTTGCTTACAAGTCCCTCTCACTGCCCAATCCCGCGCCAGGAGTGACGCCCACTTTAGGAACCGCCCACTTGCGCCGACTACGTAACAACAGTAAGGGATGGGCAGATGGGAGAAAGAAGGACCCGTCGCCAGTCGAGTGGGCGGGGCGCCGAGCGCACGTAGACGCTGAGTCGCGAGCGCGCAGGCGCAAGCGGCGCTTCCCAGCCAACGGCTCCTTGAGCTCCACGTGACCCCTTTCCGTCACCGCCGCCCCGTGCGCGCTCGCCCGCCCGAACGCTGCGGCCGCCGACGTTCGGCGGCGGAGGGGTGACGTTGCGCTCTTGGGCCGAATCAAGTCAGTCAGCGGCGCAACCGCCGCCTCTCTCGCTCCTCCGGCTCGGCGACGGGAGACCCGAAGGGCTTTCGGCTTCTCGGAGGGTGAGCGATGCGCTCGGCGTGAGGCGAGTTTCTGCTCTTGTCGCGGTCCCCGCTGCTCCAGCCATGGCTTCGCCGAGCTGGCAAGAGGCTGTGGCCCAGCAGGCCGAGGAGGTGTCGGCCCGGCTTCGGGATGCGCTGTCGGCCGGCGTGGGCCTGCTCCGCACCGAGCTGGGCCTGGAGCTGCCGCCGGGCCTGGAGCCGCAGCGCCTGCCCACCTGGCTGGTGCTGCTCTCCACGTCCGTCCTGGCGCTGCTGCTCCTGCTGGCGCTCCTGTGGGCCGCGGCCTGCGCCCGGGCGGGGGATGCTCGCAGGAAGAACCGCCTCAGGAGAACCGCCGAGGACGACGACGAAGAGGACGAGGAAGAAGTGGCGGCGACGCGGGGCCTGACAGCAGCAGCAGCAGGAGGAGGCCCTCCTCACAAGGGGGTCCCTGGGACGATGCTCCTGCTGAAGGGAGACGAGCAGAAGAAGAGAAATAAAAAGAGGCCGCTGGAGAAAACGGGCAGGGTGAGTGGAAACACGGTGGGAAAAGAGAACATTTGCATGAGTGGCTATTGGTGGAATAGAGGGAGTTTCAATGTCTTGACCCAACACCATAAAAAAACTGTAGCGCTTCTGGTTCTGCTTCACACATTCAGCATATCACAACGGTGTTCGTGTATGTGTTTAATTGAAAGCGCTAGTGGCCAATGCTGCACCTGATGTTGCATTTCTAAATATGTTCTTTTTTCTCCTCATTTCCCCTCCCCCCATTTCTTTTTTCCTGTTTTTCCAAGTACTGTCTGAAGCAGAGAACTGCAGCTGCAGTTTTACATGAATTTTGCGCCTTGAGGTTTTTCTTATCAAGGATGTAACGTCTACAAGCACCTGTGAGCACGAACAGTCAATTTACAGGTTCTAGCTGATGGCAAGACAGTTTGCACCAGCTCTCTTCTTACCAGTGAACATATACGTACTGCAGTATGGGTGATTTTCTCATTTGAGGATCCACGTGACTTCCCCTACACACAGTGTGTTGAATAGTTGACCTTTAGGACTTAAGCATAAAACTTTCTAACTTTATCTCATTTGGTGTAGATAAGTCTGTTAATAATAATATGTTCTAATCCTAGGTATACATTGGACTCAGCCTTGATCAACCTGGTAGAATGGGTTGTATAGTCACTCTTATTCACACAGCTCTCATGGTCAAAGTAGTTAAAAAGTGGCTATTCTCCCTCTTTCTGAGTGGTCTGGGAGTAGACGGACAAGGAAGATTATTCTAGATTTGGAGACTGAATATTAAAAAGCAAATTAACGTGGAAGTGAACTGGCCTGGAAATTTCCTGCCCTTGGTGCTTTCTAGAAAGAAGTGACATCTAAGCATTTTAGGTTGTTTTCAGACATGTGCAAAATGCTTGTCTAAAAGTTTGATACTAGCTCCTATAAATCTGAGGGTTTCTGTTCAACAGCATCCTATATCCTAGATTGTGTCACATCTCATTTTTAGTTGTTGAGAGTGGTACAATTTTAGGCAAGATAAATAGTAATACTGTGTAAACTTGAAATCAACTGAAGCCTCTGTTTGTGATACATTGGCAGTATTTTAAGATGATATTGACAGTTTTCAATGAGCTAAAATGGTGTTCATGTTAAACTTGTTGCTGTTGACAGAGCTAATAAACAGGGCAAGATAAGCAGAGTGTTCAAATATGGCACCCAAATTTCTCCCCGCTTTTAAAGTGTGGTAGTGATGGATTTTTTAAAGCAATGCATTGAATTGCTAATGAGGGGGGAAGCCAGTCCAGCAAAATTTGTGGGGCTGATGGTTTGAGGAGCAATTAGCGTAAAAACAGGTGAATTCCGTGTTCTTGAGAACTGTTTGTTGGAACCGCACTTTAGCATCTTTAGGGTGTTCCTGATTCCATCTTCATCTTGGTGCTCAGGTGAAATCTGACAGGGTCCATCCTTTTCAGCTTTTTCCCCTTCTGGAGACCTAGCTTGTGACTGGTAACTCCACACACTGCAATATGCCTTATGCAGTGCTGTCTTTAAACTGTTTTGTGCCTTCAGAGCCATAAACTGTCCAGAATATATTGGACCATCTTATTATCTTTCCCGTGGGTTTGATCGTAACTAGACCTCTGTGAACAGAAAAGCTCCTTCCACTCATGGAGCAGAAGGAACTGGATTCCAGTTTTTGCCAATCACTCCTTCGCCACTTATACTGCCCCACCCTCGAGCAGGTTTTCAAGGGACTGCAATCTCACGAAGGCTAAAATGTAGTAGGGCCAGTTTTGAAATGATAATTTCGAAAGATGGTTAGAGCTTTGTGGCAAATAGTATTTTATTTTATCAAGTTCTGCCCATAATTCCTATGCAGGTAGATTGGGATAGTTTTTAAACTTTGTCAGATGGGTGTGCTCACCCTCAAGAAACCCAGAACCTGCTCTCGGTTCTGCCCACACATATAATTATCGGTCACTATGACAATGTGATCACTCAGTTCTCTGGAATCCATCATCAGCCTCTGATACTGCTGGTCAGTCTGCATGCACATGTACACAGTCTAATGTTAATTCAGGCAAGTCCTTTGCTCATTTAGGATTTCCCATTGAAAATAATGTGGTGGGGCATCCAGACTAAACAATCTTCCATTCAGACAGCTTTGATTGTAATTTGCAATACTTTACCAATTAGGACTCTTCTGGGCACAGTCATTTGCATGTAAGAGAGCATTCCTCACTGAAGCCCACCACCAGTCATATCTTTGCTGTGAAGTTTCAATTTCCCTCAATGCCTGTGTGGTGCTGGCTCCTGACTGTCACTTATTTCAAGCTAGAGTGTTGTGTGCTGTTGAAAGAGAGCTACTCGAGAATTCAGCAGACCCCAGACTGGAAGGAATGAAGCAGCAGCAGGTATCCAAGCAAGGGAAAAATTCTTTCTTCATTCTTGCTTTTACAGTCCTTCTCGAGGGAAAAGTTATAGGAGAAAAGGCTTCTCCTGCTGTAGCTGTCCCTGCCTTTTATTCTTTTTCAAACTCTAGGAAGGGAAAGTCGTTTTCCTAGTTTTATAAAAACACCCTTTTTCAATGAAGAGTTAAAGAATGGCTGGTTTGCTGCTGTAGCTGTGTACTTTTTACTGAGAGAAGAAAAAAAGCTTTTGCAACTATTTTAGAGGTGTGCTTTCCCTGCTCTCCCTCAGTTATTTCCTTGGACATATTGACAGCAGAAACCTCTAGTTGCTCAGTGCATAGCCCATGAGGTTGAGAAGCATGAGATGGGAATTGAATCCCACCAGCGGGTAGATGATGATAATAATAATAATAATAATAATAATAATAATAAATTTTATTTATATCCCGCCCTCCCCAGCCGAAGCCGGGCTCAGGGCGGCTAACAACATTACCTTTTGCTCTCATTTACCTTTTGAATATCTGGCCAAAAAAAACCAGTGCATCTGTTTTGGTAATTTCATTTAGTAGTTAACCCGTAACCAAGGTTCACAACAAACAAACAAATTAATATTAATAATCCAATAAAACAACCATATAATATCAGAGAGCCACATCATTCTCATGACATGGCCAAAAGAAGGAGCTCCTAGGACTTGCACACACACTGCAAAACGCCACAGCAGCAAAAAGGAATCAGACATACCTTGGAGTATTTGTCTCTCTCTTGCACCAGCCTCAACACCCAGTTATAGATGCCAATAACATAAGAGCTGCTGAAGGAATCCTAGCTGCATGGAACAACAGGAGGCAGGATTCCAGGTTTAGAATCCAGGTTATTATCCCACACTAAAGCAAGGGGAGGAGCTTTAGACATCCAAGCACACCTCAGTCAATCAACACGTGTAATGCAAGAACCAATACTTAGGCTTCTGCATGGGCCAACACCCCTGCTATTTTGCTTGACAGGCTGACCCTTCTTAGTAGCATCCCAACATGCCTTTTTGTCCCTGTCCTGTCCTAACCATAAAGTGTACTTGATTAGTAGACTGTGGAGGAGCCGTTGCCTCAAAGCCTGTCAAGTTCCCTGAGGCCAGCTGAAGCCAGATTATTTTAGGGTTGAGGAGAAGATCCATATCTCCTATTCCCCAACAACTAAAAAGCAATGTGTGTGGCAAAGTCATAGGCTTTTGTTGATTAGCATCCATGGTGGAGAAGATTTTGAAAGGGAAAGTTTGAAGTATTTCTTATAAACCACTCAGGGATATAACAATAAAACATAAAACACCATTAAAATGATACAAGAATCATTAAAGTGACAGGCTAAACAGCTGTCATTGAAACTAGTTTCCAGCTACCAGAGATTCCCCTTGTGCTAAATCCTGTAGCTCTTTAGCCATCAGATCTCAAGTAAGGGATGACTTTGTAACAGTCAGGCCCTCTCCTGCATTCGAGCTCCCCTAACTTCTTTCCCATTCCATGGCCACTTTTGTATCAGCAGCACAGCCTTGTGCCCCCCCGCCCCGTGCATTGCAGGGGGTTGGACTAGATTACCCTTGGGACCCTTTCCAAGTTCCAAGTTCTAACTGTACAATTCTATGATTATGCCTCAGATTTTAGCATCGTTTGCTGCAGGACAGGCATGTGACTATGACAGGAGATGTAATCCCATAGTGTATAATGTGATTGCTTTATGCTGTGGTGTTGGCAAGAATTGGGCTGCCATAGTCAGATCGCTTGATGTTTCTCCTCTCCCTACTGCTGTAGTACTACAGTGGTGCCCCGCAAGACGAATGCCTCGCAAGACGAAAAACTCGCTAGACGAAAGAGTTTTCCGTTTTTTGAGTTGTTCCGCAAGACAGATTTCCCTATGGGCTTGCTTCGCAAGACGAAACGTCTTGCGAGTTTGTTTCCTTTTTCTTAAAGCCGCTAAGCTGCTAATAGCCGTGCTTCGCAAGACGAAAAAACCGCAAGATGAAGAGACTCGCGGAACGGATTAATTTTGTCTTGCGAGGCACCACTGTATGTGCAAGAGAGAAGATCAAGTTTTCAAAGCCTGGTTGTTGAGCCATGTTCTTTTTTGGTATTTTTGACTATCCCAGTTGAGGGATTTCATCACTTTCCATAGGGTTATTTATTTCAGTTGCTATTACCAGCTTCTGGACAGAGAAGCAGAAAATCTGCTAAACTTGAACTAAACTATGTGTTTTGCCTGAGAAATCGTGTCAAGGCTGTTGGGAGTATATCATAATATGTATAAAGGTTAGATTCTTTACCCCATTTCAATCAAGGATTGGATGTAATTGTAGAAGGGAGTATTCTGCAACTGCAGCCTTTTCCAGCCGCTCATGTTGTAAAATGAGAATTTGACACGAACTCAAACTACTGTAGTTATATTTAGAAATTGGTTTCATGACACTACTAACTTCGGGTTCCTATGTTTGAAAATAAAGCATTTATAATAAAGTTTTAGGCATGTCTCAAATATTTTCAAGGTTTTTTGTAGGAAACACTAGAACTTTTTTCCTGTAAAAATGAAAGTCACTTTAGTGCTCTGGATTTTAAATATAACCTTATCCAACTTTTACTCTTAAAGTCGTAATATTTGATGAATAAAAACTATGCCATCCAAGTGGCTCCAGGGCATGTCAAATAATGCACATTAGCTATTAAAGTGTTTATTTGAAAGTTGTTCTTTTTTTTTGTAAATTTGTAAAATGTTGCTCCAAAATACTCTAACTGGAGATATCTTACTAGTGAGCTTCATCTTTGTTTTGTTGTGAATTGTGACTCTGTGTGTGTCAGATACAGAAAGTAGGCATTAATTTGAGGGGATGTGTCTCAAAATATCGGAAGTTTTGCAGTAATCCTGTAGTGATGTCTGCCTGGAAAATACACTAATTCTTCACACAGGGAATTGAAGGCGAAACACATAGGCCTGATTCAAATGTCACATTCTGAACCTCCAAACCATGGTTTGGATAATAGGAAATGAACTTGAGTGCACTCTACCTTTTTGATAACGATTTTCCTTCATCTGAACTAAGCCATTATAATGTCTTCCCTTTCTCTTAATCCTAGGGCTCTCTGCTCTGAGGCAGAAGAGTAGGTGCTATTTCAAATTCTTTCAACTTTCAATTTTTTGAGCAGTTTATTTGGGTTTCTAAAGCAGGATGGGGAACTACTGGTCTGTGGGTCAGAATTGGCCCATGGTACACATACAGTCCCATTTGGCCCACAGCCTCTTTTCTTTGGCCTCCATTTAAGCCAGCTTAATTATGATCCATAAAAGTGGAGTTGCCAAAGAAGCAGGGCACATGAAGCGTTTTGGGGGTTGTCAGTGTGAAGGGAGTGCAGAGGTCAAGTTTCTCAAAAGGCTTCAGTGAAAGGCTTAAGCACCACCTGGATCTTTTTCCATTGAAATCAGTGAGATTCACTGGATCATACCCATTGTTATTGCAGAGACTAATTTTAGTTGTAGATGAGATGATGCCTCAGATTCTTAACTCAACATTCTTATTTCGCTTCTATTCTGCCTTTGGTTCATGTAATTGAAGGCAGTATACCTCTAGGTTTCCAGTGAGTCTTCCCTCCCAACTCCTTGACCAGACAGACCTCCTTAGCTTTGGTACTGTAATATCACTGTTCTTTAACTGCATAATATTTAGGATAGGATTTGCTTTTGTGGCCTTGGACTACATGCAATTGAAAGAAACATCAATATTATTTGAGGCTTGGAAATTAAGCAGTGCCACTCATTTAACTTTTTCCGCTTTTGTGGGTAAGTGAGACTTATTACTAATACTCATTTTATTTTAAAATCAGATATCTGTATTCTTAATAAATAAATCATCTTAAATAGTAATATATACATTTATATGCCCCATTGGTAAGAATACTGAGAAGACAATTTAGCTCTTAATTATAATAAGATTAAGGGGGAAAGGTAGAAATAAGCAAGATTCAAATGAGAGTAGAATTAAAAAAAAACCCCTTCTTTGTTAAATTTGACATCTATCTCAAATTTCATAAAATTGAGAAAGGGTTATAATTAACCCAATAGCTGCTTACTATTCCAAAATTCTATGAATTGTACCTAATCCTATTCATATCTGATTACCTTTTTCCCTTGGTGAACCCAAATAGACAAGTAATTTTACTTGAACAGCTATTCCCCATAATTTGATATACCATTCCTTCAAACTAGGAATTTCTCCTTCCACCATACTCAGCATATAGAATCTGTGCTGCCACTATTGTATGACATGACAAATTCCCCCCCCCTCCGTGCGTACTTTCCAAATATGTAAGCAAAATTATTTGGGGGTCCTTCCAAAGCATATATTTCAAAGTAGAACTTACATCGGGTATTATTTCTTGCCAATATTCTTAGCTTCCAGGTTCTTCCACCAACAGTGTATAAAATTGACTCTAGTTGAACCACAATTCCAACAACTATAATTACTGGTATTAAATGGGTTAAATACCATAATATCCAGAGTTTTTCTGCATTATATATTAAAGTTAACAAAGCAGTATGATTGTATCCCCCCCCCGATATACTTCCAGTTTTCACTTGGAATAAAGATCCCTATCATTATTCCTATCACCTGTATCCATTTTGAAACATAGTCCACCAGGCAGTTTTACCCCATATGTTTAATAATTCAGTAAATTGTTCAGATGTCTCTCATTGTCATAGCCAATTTATTAGAAAATTTCTAATTTGGAAATATTCAATTAGAGCAAGTTCTGTATTTTTTATGCATTCTTGCATCTCATCCTGAGATTTTACTTGATTATGAACAATCCAATCTTTGAATTTCTCAAAGCCTTTTCTCTGCCAATTTGTAAATTGGCTTATGCTTTCATTTTTATTAAGCTGTGGGTGGAATAGCACTGAAGTGTTTGGAGATACCAATGAACACAGTTTGTTTGTAAATTGAGCCCATATTTTCAGTAATACTGGGGAAATACTACTAGCTCCCTTTTCTGTCTTTGCTTTCCATTCATAACAGTGCATTTGGTGGAATTTTAACAAAACCTTGGGCAGTATTCAACAAACTCATCTCATCAGGACAAGGATTTACACTTGCACAATGGATTTTCCCTCTCTTCTCCTCCATTCATGCCCAGTGCCCTCCCCAGATCTGTGCTGGGGAGCCCCTAGAACAGATTGCAGGGGCAGGAGAGGGGGATTCCTGTTTCAAAAGCAGAAATCGTTGCATTAACCAGTTGCGTTACTCAGCACTACTTCAGATACAACCCTTTGTTGTGACTCTATTATGTAACCGTGACCCAGTCAGCAATTCCTATTAAACCACTTTCTTGGTCATATTAAATTGTAGTGAATAGTTGTTAAGTGAAAGTTTTAAGATTCTGTTCTAAACTAGAAGTGAGCAAACAAGTAGTGGGTAGGTAAGTATGTCACATTGGCAGACTTCGGTAGAATTAAACATTTAGACTGAAAAACAGTGAAATACAATGTGTAGGTATGTGAACTCTGTCTAAAATTAATGTGACAATTTTCTGATTTCTAGCTTAATGGTCAACCTGCTCATGAAGTGTCTGAAGAGGAAGTAATACAGACAGTTCGAAGAGACAACCTTAAACAGCAGTCAGAGGCAGAAAAGAAAGCTGAAAAGGTTGGTTATTTGTAAGTGATGGAAAACTGTAGATAATATATATAAGTTGATAGTGTCTAAAGCAAATTTCAGGCAAAGGCTCTACTATTTTGACTTGTCTTGGTAACCAGCCAAAAATCTGTATTTGCCACCAGCAAATAGTCTTGTTGCACCATCCAATCTTTACAATCACTTCGAGCTTTGTGCCTCTGAGATCTAGTCTGACTAGAAGCAAGTCCTGACTTCCATGCTTGGAGAAGGGTGCATACTTCCTTGACCTCATACCAATTTCAGGAAAGCTTATAAAGCAACTCAGTGTAGCATCAGAAGAAATACCTGCCCTCCCAACTCTACCAAAGTATAGGAATTATTACTAGATTAAAAAGAGAAGCAGCCCATTTCTCAACCTCTGGTTCATATCTTAATTTCTTGTGTTTGACATAAAGTCTACATTGTGACTACATTGTTTTTATACGGGCATGCATTTTTTAAAAAATAGCTCCCATGTGCAACCTCAGTATTTGACAATACTGTCAACCATAATCATTGGCATGCTTATTGTTAACAATAGACTCTTTCAGCACAACCATAAATTTGTCTAATTAGAATAGAGATGCACCAAGTTCAATGGGGCTACTAGAAAAGTGGGACAATCCAGGTAAATGGGTTTAGGATAGTAGCCATAATTTGTACGATGTTTTATAAAATACATCTCTGTTTAAGTAATACATTTTAATCAATATTGGCTTTTGTGAAGCTCAAGTTTTTAAAACCTATACTTTTGCTTTGGGGCATTTTTAGATTCCTTATGAAATGCCTGTACTGCAGTGTGAAGCAGTGCGTTTTAAAAAGATTACTACTAAATGTAACATGACTGTGCAACTTCAGGAATTTTGATAGCTTAAATTAATATTGATAGAAAATACTTACTTTTTATTTTAGTCAAAGAAGAATAAGAAGAAACCAAAGGGAGATGCTAAAACAGTTCAGGACCAGTCACGTGTTGATGGAAAGGAAGTTGATGAAGGTACTGAAAAGCATGTATGTTGTTTTTTTTAAAAAAGTGTGTGTGCTCCTTTGGGAGGAAGGGCAAGTTAAAAATTTAATAATAGTGCTATTAATAAAAACATTTTAAGAAATTTGTGGTTCATTCTATTACGGACTTTAAAATGAAACCTGTTTTTAATCTGTTAATAGGTTTGCCTTTGTGGGTCAATTTATCCATATGGAGCAGCAAGCTGCCAGTTCATGTGATTGTAGAATATAATTGTGTTATGATTGCTGCCTAAATTACAGGTTTTATCAAATAATCTGAGGTATCAGACTTGAACTGGCATTGTATTTTCAGTGTTGGGAAGGAGCAAACATTTCAGAATGTGTTTTGGGGTTTGGGTGTGATCACTGCACTTGAGTTGGAGGAAATTCAATAAAAGCAACTTGGGTGTAACTATTAGAATGATTTTCCTCCATAGCTATTAAAAAAAAATGCCCACAAGATTTCAGGACAGCTAGAGTTTGCACCTGCAATGATGACTTTTGAAAGTGGGAAAAGAACAGTTTGAGAGAGCATCAAGCTATATAACTGTATATGGAAGTGAAGCTGGATATTGAGGGAATCTCTCAATATGTATTTAGCAAACAGGGACCTGTGGTAGGCAATAGAAATTATGGTTAAGTGGTCTTTCAAATCAGTTTGTCCGCCATTTGGTGTCTCCCTCACTGAGCAACATCTGACAAGCTTTTGAGGAACACCCAACATTCACTGAAATACAGTTTGAAAACCACTGAGATAGGTTACTTCCTCTGTTTTAACTAATGGCTTTTTATACCTCTTTCAGGCGCTTGGGAAACAAAAATCAGTAACAGAGAGAAACGGCAGCAGCGTAAACGTGACAAGGTACTGACCGATTCTGGGCCAGAATCAAATCTACCAGCTATGGAAAATTCAGTTACAATCTCCACTGAACAGCTAACATCTGCAACATCCCTTTCAGTTGGTACCAGAAAAAGCAAAGGTAGATATGTGACTCTTGCTCTAGTTTTGTTTTTCATTTCTCGTCTTAGGGGGCAGGGCAGCAACACTTAAAGAACAAGAGAAGAATACAGATTACACACTAATAATTGAAACTCTGCTCTGTTGATTTAATTAACGCTTTTAAAAGGTGTTAACTAAAAAACATGGAGCCTAGGATTGCCTATCCATCGGCATAAATAAAAGGATTATAGTAGGATATTTAGTCACTAATGTAGCTTTTCTTAATCAGGTGATCCTGTTCTGAATGCTCAAGTTAGTAATCCTAAATCTGGAAAAGGAGAAATTACACTCCAGCAAGGTAAGGACTGTTTACTGCATATAATAACCTAATTGGAGTTGTGGTACTGCCTAGAATTTTGTGCACTGGTTCACATGGAGCTTTTGCATAGTTATGTGGGGTGTAATGTATTGCATAATTACTAATTTTTTTCCTAACTTAAATTGCATAGTTTCAGCTTCTTCCTTTTTTATAATTCTGCTGTCAGTTACTTTTTACTAACCTGCATTATTAGTAAAAGCCATTAATTTCTCTTAACATAGATGAGGAGAATTCACATCTGGTAATAATAGGAATATGTTGGTGTTGTTGTGATTGTGTTAATTGTGAGGCTTTCAGCCTGATCTTACATCCATTTGCTCAGAATTAAATACAACTGAGTTTTGTGAGACACATTGTCAAGTGTTCACAATTAGTACAGATAGGGAGAAGTGGTTTTTTTGTAGATCTAGTGAAGGCTAAATTTCACCCATTTTTATATAGTTACTGCCCTCTGGATAGTTATGGCAAAAAACTGATAGTGACTGCAACTATGAACAGAGAAACACATGAGTGGTATTCAGTTAAATTAGCCAGCTTTTCCTGAGCAAGAAGTGAAGAAAAAGAAAAGGGCTGGATTAGAAATAAGAGCAGAGTAACAACAGCAAAAAGTTCAATGGAAATGTTAATGTAATCTTGGTATTTTTATGAGCTTCCCTTGGCAGAATATGACTTTTACTTTTTTTTAATCAGGTACATTCATGGTATCAACTAAAACACATGTTACAATTAAGTATATGTTTGTGTTAAAAAGCTCCTTCAGGACTGAGTGAAGGCCCCACAGTAAATGGAGGCAACTGGAACGAAAAGCCTGTAAAGCTTTCTCCTCAGATTGGTGCAAGTGAGGAAAAGTGGAGTTCAGTATCATCTTCTGGTAGCAAAAGGAAGAATGAGACATCAGCGTGGGGAAAAGATGCTGGAGATCATGGAAATGGGAAGGACTGGGGAGTTTCCCTGGTGGGCAGAACCTGGGGTGAGCGCACTTTGTTCCCTGGTATTGGTAAGTGCTTGTTTCTCTAAGAACAAAAACTGTCTTTAAGAAATGGCATTATGTATCTTTAACGTGCTGCCCAACATTCTTCTTTCAGCTCTCATTGTAGCAAAATTCTTTGAGTAATTGATTAGGAAGCTTTAGCCTTTCCTTTTATATGCTGTGGTTAAGGTACAGAGAGCTACTTGTGGTCCATGTGGAGATTAGTGCCACATGGATAGCATTTTAACTTCTTAGCAGCAGATATCCATGCAGGGTATCATTGGAACCCTACTCATCCATCTCTCAGTCAGCTTGGACTTTTAAGAAACAATCTGTATAAATAATCAGTTGTATAAATAATCAGCTTCATTCAGCTTCTGGGGAAAGGGCAGAAGTGTAAAAATATGTAGACAGGGTTGAAAATACTTTTTAATTTAAAGTTTGAAGGATTTCTGTTTCCAGTTCCAGAGTGTATTTCTCTATTCCCAAACTTTAATCTGAAAACTCAAAAGCAAGAGTTAAAATTCAATCCAAATTGTTACTAATAAAATTAAGAGCATATCTGAAAGAATCATCATGTTTTGCTATTACCTGTTGAAGATAAAATTTTAAGATGTAATTATCCACAGCTTACAGTAATACTTGTTTGAAGTACAGCACCAGGTAGCTGATTGATCTAGTAGATCCCTAATTCATTGTTTTGGGGGTTATAAAGGCATAAGGCTTAGGAGAAGAATGATCTTGCAGTCTTTGAATAAGGTGAATTACCGGTATAACTATGACACTTGTGAAATTCCAGGCCATTAGCTTATTTTACTTGTTACAATGAAATGAAACATGGTGGAGTCATGTAACATTGGCTACAATGTTACAAGCTGTTGTATTTGTACAATGAATCTGGAATATTTTGTTCCCTAAAATCATTGGAAAAAGCTAGCCTTGTAAGAGGCTTGTCTTAAGAATGTGTGCCTAATTTTCAGTAGCAAAAATAGGTTATTTTGTATTTTTTCAACAGCCTGGTCTGGAGTGGATGGAAGGATTAATCCTCCTGAACAGAGTTCTACTTCATTCACTTCATTGGGGCTAAATCCTCCAGTTTCTGGTAATATTTTAAAATTGCTCTATAGATTAACTACATGCTTAAGTTATACTCTTCTGAAAACCTCTGGTCATCTATGTTAATTGAAAGAGTTGTTGCATATAAGTTTGGAAAAACATATGTATAAAATGTATATGGTAGTTAATAGGCTGGTTTTCAGAAATGTCAACAATCATTATTGGCTTAGCAGACGCTACTAAAATACTTCATTCTCTGTATTTTCAGAATAGGGTAGGATGTTTGATCGTATGTTTCTCTTTGGGTTTAATCGGTAATATCAGGGACAGCAAAGAAGCAAGCTATTCCATTGCATGTAGAATTCTCAAAATACTAGGCCCTTTTCCATTTGAAATATCTTAGTATGTAGTAACATGCCTATCAGTTCACAAAGCTTATTCTATGTTTGTGTGTTGTCTTCTTTTCAGGAGCCAGCAGTGAATCTGTTCCTCAACCTCCTACTACAGACTTCCAATGGGATTTAAATCGTAATCAGGCGCATATTGATGATGAATGGTCTGGGTTAAGTAAGTTCTTCTTTAAAAACCTTGTACGACTTACACTAGAAAGATTTACATTCATATTCCTAATCATCCATTTGTCTTCTACAAATGGGACCAGGTGTTTATCCACATGCTTTTAACAATGAAGTGTGGTTTTGCTATACCAAAACCTAAGAAATCTATTGTGACATGTATTTTGGGGAGCAGAGTCCGATTTTATTCAATGCATGGAGGTGCCTACTTAGTGGGTAAGTTGAAGTACACCCAAGAGGGGGGGAAATGCTTTTTAAAAATAAAACAAGGGCCAAAAGGCTAAACTGCAAGAGGCTCTCACTCATGAAAGCTTCCACTACAATAAATTAGTCCTGCAAACTATTCATTATCTCTGCTAACATCTGCATGGCTCCTTCCATGGGGTTCGTTTAACTATGTTATCTCAGTGGTAGAGATCTTTTGAGACATTTGTGCAAGCAAACTGACTTCTACTTTAAATAGAGCATCTTTCAGATCAGATTGCAATTTTGCTTCTAAATAGTGTAGATTTTTGTGCCCTGACAAAGCATGATTGATAGACAAAGCTAGTTTCCATTGGTGTTCCCTTGCTTAGAAATGGCCATCTTCCTCCATGTGTCTTCATTTTATTGGTAGAGGTGTATATAGAAAGAAGTACCTTGGCCTATTGGACGAGACAACTGATTCTTCAGACAATTGTCTGGCGTCCATTCCAGCGAACGTCCACAGCAAAACCGGAAGTACCAGAACGGGTTACTTCCAGGTTTGCCGCATGCGCAGAAGCACAAACCGCTCTGTGTGCGTGCTCAGACACGGCGCTTTGCCCTGTATCCGTTTTGGCTAGCTGCCAGGGCTCTGGAATTGATCCCGGTTGCAAAACAAGGTATGACTGTATCTGGAGGGAGGGCTGATAGTCCCTAGCTCTGTAGGGGTCAGAGGCTATCTTAGTGGAGCGAAACTCCTACTGGCTACTTGCTGTACAGTGGTACCTTGGGTTACAGACGCTTCGGGTTACAGACGCTTCAGGTTACATACTCCAATAACCCAGAAATAGTACCTTGGGTTAAGAACTTTGCTTCAGGGTGAGAACAGAAATCATGCGGTGGCCGCAGGAGGAGGCTCCATTAGCTAAAGTGGTACCTCAGGTTAAGAACAGTTTCAGGTTAAGAACGGACCTCCGGAACGAATTAAGTTCTTAACCCAAGGTACCACTGTAACTGCAAATGTCTCCCACTGGGAACAGAAACACAGTCAGTTGACCAGTGACAAGGTCACTGTCTGGAATTACCCATCTTGCATTCTACAGGAACCAGGCAGATGATGCTATTGGTGCTGGAAGAATAGTCCTGGTTAGCAAAACTGCCTTTAAAAAACTGGCTTTTGCTTTTTAATAATTGCTGCTACTTTGATTTATGTGTGTTTAAAAATGGTAATTGTAGTAATTTTAAAGGTAACTTCATTGTTTCACAGCAACTAACTGATATTTTTCAAAGTATCAAATTTAATAGTTATGCTAAAGTATGTTTTCTTTAAAAGGGACGCGGGTGGCGCTGTGGGTAAAACCTCAGTGCCTAGGACTTGCTGATCGTAAGGTTGGCGGTTCAAATCCCCGCGGCGGGGTGAGCTCCCGTCGTTCGGTCCCAGCTCCTGCCCACCTAGCAGTTCGAAAGCACCCCTAAGTGCAAGTAGATAAATAGGTACCGCTTTATAGTGGGAAGGTAAACGGCGTTTCCGTGTGCGGCACTGGTGCTGGCTCACCAGTTGCAGCTTTGTCATGCTGGCCACGTGACCCGGAAGTGTCTTCGGACGGCACCGGCTCCCGGCCTCTTGAGCGAGATGAGCACGCAACCCTAGAGTTGGTCACGACTGGCCCGTACGGGCAGGGGTACCTTTACCTTTACCTTTATGTTTTCTGTAGTAATATAGCAAATATTTTTTAAGAAAATACTTGACTGATATTTGACCAATAATACTTGATGAATAAAGCAAAGTTATGCACTCTAAAAATTGACATACCATATTTTTTGTTCTATAAGACTCACTTTTTCCCTCCTAAAAAGTAAGGGGAAATGTGTGTGCATCTTATGGAGCGAATGCAGGCTGTGCCGCTATCCCAGAAGCCAGAACAGCAAGAGGGTTTGCTGCTTTCGCTGGACAGTGATCCCTCTTGCTGTTCTGGCTTCTGGGATTCAGAATATATTTTTTTATTCTTTTCCTCCTCCAAAAACTAGGTGCATCTTATGGTCTGCGTCTTATAGAGTGAAAAATACGGTAATTAGTGTGTGATTTGAGTCACATGACTTTTACTATACTACTTGAAACTTGTTCCTTCATTATTCACAGATGGCCTATCTTCTGCTGATCCCAGTTCTGACTGGAATGCCCCTGCAGAGGAATGGGGAAACTGGGTAGAAGAAGAAAAGACTCATTGCATTCCACAGCTTGAGGAAGCGCTATCTGAGGCACAAAAGGTATTGGTATGAGATCTGTTGGAAAGCACATGGAATTAGTCTGATCCTAAAAATGCTTCTTAATTTTTAGAAATTTTTTAGAAAAGGTGGACTAATACCATAGACAACTGCTGCTTTCTTGCCATTTTTCTGTGCATTTAATATGCATCCTGATTCTCTGTGTTAAAAACATAACTGAAATGGGTTGGAAAACAGACATAGTTTAATTTCATTTATTGTAAAGAGGCAGCTTATTCTAATGAAACATTTTCTGTTCTTTTTTGTTTTTATATTAGGCTTCAGATGATGAGAAAGAAAAGGCAGAACCAACTCTGCAAAGTACTGCAAGTGGTAAATCAAAGAAGAAGAAAAAGAAAAAGAAGAAGCAGGGAGAAGAGGCTAGCTCTCCTGTACAAGTGAGGCAGAATATTATTATTGCTATTATTATAGATATATTTATACTCTGGTGGTGGTTTTTTACCTGGTGGTGGTTCTGACCAATAGAAAAGAACTGCTAGAATGTAATGAAATTGAAATATTTTCCTATTCTATCATGAAACGCTTTATCAATCTTTTAAGCAGAGAGGAGAAAGTTTAATTGCAACTGATTTTAGATTACAAAATTAGGTATTTAAATTCTTGTTCATTACACTGATTTGATCTTGCAGCAGAATTGATTTTACACAATTAGAAAGAGTGGTTCAAGTTCCTCAGTATCCTTTGTGTTTCTTTTTTCTGGGTAGGATGCTGATGACCTGGAAAGACATGCTGGAGAAGAATTTCCAGAAGATACCTCAAAAGTTCAACAAGAGGAGATAGCTTTCTCTTTAAAGACCATCAGCACCAGTGAACAAGCTGAGGTATAGATAAATAGATCTAGGTGCTCATCAGGCATACTTTCTATACTTAGAATCAACAAAAAAGCACCCATATTTTTGAGGGTCTAAAGGCTGAGGTATAATTTAACTTTATAAACAAAAAAGTATTGTTCCATTTCTCAGGGCCCTTCTACACATGAGCTCCTTATAGATCAGTCTAGACCACAGCATGCCATGAACACAGATCATACCCCTTCCAATCTGTACCCCATCCCGAGAGACGAGGGTACGGTGAGCAAGGATTACTCACCTCCGTCACTGGTGTTGTGCAATGCCAGGTCTATAGGCAACAAAACCGCCACCCTGCGAGATTTCACCTTGAAGGGGGGCGATCTGGCTTGTGTGATGGAGACCTGGGTGCGCAAAGGGGAAACTGTTACCTTACGAGAGATGGCGCCCCCGGGTTTCTCTGTCCTCCACCAGTCGCAGACTGTGGGCCGGGGGGGGGGGAGGCATTATTAATCCGGGAAGATTGTTCTTTGCGGGCTCTACCATCGCCATCGATCCCCGGCATTGAATGTGTTGGCCTAGTGTGGGGCTCCGAGGTGAGCTTGGCTGTCTGGCTGTTGTACCGGCCACCTAGCACACCAGCAGCCACCCTGTCAGGCCTGCTGGAGGCGGTGGCCGGCTGGGCCTTAGAGTTCCCTAACCTATTGGTATTGGGGGACTTCAACATCCATGCTGATGCCACTCCCTCCTCACAAGCTCTGGACCTGGTGTCTTCCATGGCGACACTAGGGCTCTCCCAGTTTGTTTCGGGCCCCACACATCAAGCAGGCCACACGCTGGATTTGATCTTTGGTGTCGGTATAGGTGTGATCATGTTTCCTTCGATGAAGGTGCCATGGTCTGATCACTACACTCTGAAAGCCAGGATTGACATTCCACCCCCACCCTGCTTAGGTGGCGAGCCGATTTGGGCTCGCCCGCAGAGGCTAATGGACCCTGATAGATTCCGTCAAGCCTTGCGGGACCTTTCTCCCCCTGGCGACTCATTGACTGAGCTTGTTGAGGGCTGGAATGCCCAGCTCCTGGCAGCCATCAATGAGATCGCACCTAAGCGCCCTCTGCGACCCCGCAGAAACCGGGCTCCCTGGTTTACCGAGGAGCTCCGGAAAATGAAGCGGGACCTCAGACGGCTAGAGCGAGTATGGCGGGGTGCCCGTGACGGAGCTTCAAGAACATCTTATAGGGTTTTTATGAAAACCTACGAGATGGCAGTGAAGGCCGCTAAGAAGTCCTACTTCTCAGCCTCCATTGCATCCGGTAGCTCTCGCCCGGCGCAATTATTTAGTATAATTCGGTCTTTAACGTCCCTCGAAGGACAGCCAAATTTAAATAACAATTTGACACACAGCTGTGAGGCATTTGCAAGCTTTTTTGCGGAGAAGGTCCTGTTGCTCCGCCATGACCTCCCTGCCAATTTGGATACAATAAAGGAACTGGAGACCCCTCGACTGTCCTCGGGTCCAGTATTGGACCACTTTGACCGGATATCCCCAGCCGATGTGGACAGACTCCTCCGAGCTGGAAAGCCCACCACTTGTCCTCTCAACCCATGCCCGTCTTGGCTGATTAGAGCGTGTCCAGACGAGGTGTGGGGCCCCCTGGGGGATATCATCAATTTGTCCCTTGGCACCGGGACATTCCCAGGGGAACTGAAGGAGGCAGTGGTGCGCCCGCTCTTAAAGAAAACATCATTAGATCCCTTAGATCTATCCAATTACCCCCCGGTTTTGAATCTTCCATTCCTGGGTAAGGTGATAGAGCGGTTGCTGAACAGCTTGGTAGGTTTCTGGATGAAACATCAGCTCTGGATCCATTCCAGTCCGGCTTCCGCGCTGGTCATGGGACCGAGACGGCTCTGGTCGCCCTAACAGATGATCTCCGCAGGCAGCTGGATCGAGGCAGGTCGGGGCTGCTGATTCTTTTAGACCTGTCAGCAGCCTTCGACATGGTCGATCACGAACTCCTGGACCACCGCCTTGCCGACGTGGGGATCCAGGGCACAGTCCTTCAATGGCTGCGCTCGTTTCTCTCTGGTCGGGGACAGAGGGTGGCGCTTGGGGGGGAATTGTCATCGCGCCACTCCTTGGTGTGTGGAGTGCCCCAGGGTGTGATACTCTCCCCGATGCTTTTTAACATCTTTATGCGCCCCCTCGCCCAGCTTGTCCGGAGTTTTGGTCTGGGCTGCCATCAGTATGCTGATGACACCCAACTCTATCTGTTGATGGATGGCCATCCTGACTCGGCCCCAGACACACTGACCAGATGTTTGGAAGCTGTGGCTGGATGGTTACGTGGGAGCCGGTTGAAGTTAAATCCTTCGAAGACAGAGGTCCTCTGGCTGGGACGGGACGATGTGGGATTGAGGGGGCAACTCCCATCTCTTGCGGGGGTGCAATTAGTGCCAGCACCGTCCGTTAAGAGTTTGGGTGTAATCTTCGATACCTCCCTCTCCATGGAGGCGCAGATTGCAGCTATAACAAAGGCGGCATTTTTTCATCTCCGCCAAGCTAAGCAGTTGGTTCCTTACCTCTCTCGCCCTGACCTAGCCACTGTGATCCACGCGACGGTCACCTCCAGACTGGATTATTGTAACTCGCTCTACGTGGGGCTGCCCTTGAGACTGACCCAGAAACTCCAGTGGGTGCAGAATACCGCGGCGAGACTCCTTACGGGGTCTTCGCTGCAAGATCACATTCATCCGGTGCTATACCAGCTGCACTGGCTCCCGGTGGAGTACAGGATCAGGTTTAAGGTGCTGGTTTTAACCTTCAAAGCCCTATACGGCCTAGGACCCTCGTACCTATGGGACCGCCTCTCCTGGTATGCCCCACAGAGGAACTTACGGTCTTCAAATAAAAACATCTTGAAGGTCCCAGGCCACAGAGAGGTTAGGCTGGCCTCAACTAGAGCCAGGGCTTTTTCGGCTGCGGCTCCAATCTGGTGGAACGCTCTGTCACAAGAGACAAGGGCCCTGCAGGACTTGACATATTTCTGCAGGGCCTGCAAGACAGAGCTGTTCCACCAGGCCTTTGGTCAGGGCGCAGCCTGACTCCCTCCTTTGGCAATATTTACGGAACTTTAGTTTATGGTTGCCATCAATTTTGATTTTAATTAATTTTTATAATGTTTTTATAATGTTGCACTATTTTAGTGTTGTTAGCCGCCCTGAGCCCGGCTTCGGCTGGGGAGGGCGGGATATAAATAAAATTTATTATTATTATTTATTATTATCATGTATACAGCAGGAAGAAGTATACATATGCAGAGACATCTGTTTGGCCTCTGTGGGAAAGGGGTTTGGGATTCACCTAACAAGCCCTGTCAGTGGAAACCCTGAACAAGGACTTTTGCTTGTGCAGTGGGGCTTTCCTTCCTCCCCCCCCCCCCCAGCCACCAAAATAGACTCCCAAGAGGGTAAGGAGAATCCCCAAAAGACTTTGTGGGGAAAGGAGACTGGGAATCAGACCATCTGGCAAGTTGCAATGTTTGCGCAGATGGATTGTACGTCACAGTGCAGCATAAAATTCCGCCCATAATCTTTGGACTAGATGGGCCTTTGGTCCAACCCAGAGGGCTGGTCTTATGTTCTTACATTTCTTACTTTGCCATTCTTCCCGAAAGAATATCCTTGCTTATGTTACTAGTTCTGCAGAAATCCCAGAGCTGAATCTCAGTGTCAGGCATCTTCAGTGACAATTTTTTTATTATTTAACAAGACCCAGCTATTTAAATAGTTTTCTAGCCATTATCCAAGGAAATTTACACTAGTTATAGGTCAGTTGTAATTTGTTAGTTTTACACTATTGTGTCTGGAAATGATAGCTTCTCATTCTCCTGTTTTGTCACTTAGCCCAAATGAAACGTTAAAAATGCACTCAAATGTCTCGACATCCTCTGTTATAAACAGTCATAATTAAATGTTGCCAAAAAGTCTGTATTCTAATCTGCAGTTTTTATTTTAGCCTGAGGAGATGCCCTCATTTGCTGTTTCTACTGAGCCATCTGTAACTGTATCAGAGAGTGAATCTGACAAGATAACTTCCCAAGTGCCACAGATGCTACCGGAGACAGAAGTTCCTATTTCTAATGTTAAGCAAAACAGTGTGCCTCCGCCACAGAGTAAGTAATTTCTTCCTCCAGGTGCCTGCTAGACTCAGTGGGAAGTACTCTATTTTCATTCAACCAAATGGTGGTTGTATCAAAACAACCAAGCAGATCTTTTTGCAGATTATGCTTATCCCTCATAGGCATGATTCTGAACATTCAGCATCCATCAGTCCCGTTTTTGAAACCAATGGGATTTGTATGCACTATGAAAACGTGTTATTTACAGATTTATGTGTTTGAGCTGTCAGGAGGCTGGGAAATTGAGGGTCTTCGTTTCTTGATTATTTTCCTGCACCAGTATGTCACAAAATGAAATTGGCATGTGACACTTTGCCTATAACGAACCACATTTGTGAATGGAAATTGACTTCCCATCTGAAACCCTACAGTCAGCGTAGACAGAACTGGGCTAAATGAACTAATGGCTTGACCCAGCATAAGATAATTTCCTGTGTTTATGTAGGAAAATCATACCATACTGAATGTCACCACATCAAAAGCCATACCAAGACAGTTCTCAAGCCGTGACATTACCTAGATCAGGCATAGGCAAACTCAGCCCTCCAGATGTTTTAGGACTACAACTCCCATCATCCTTAGCTAACAGGACCAGTGGTCAGGGGTGATGGGAGTCATAGTTCCAAAACATCCGGAGGGCCGAGTTTGCCTATGCCTGACCTAGATGTAGAGATAGAGATGTTGCCTTAGTGGAATTTCTAATTTTTGCATTTCCTTACCTGAGTAACTCAGTAGAATGAAATGTATGATGTAGAATGAAATGTATGATGAAGAGGTTAAAACAGTTATGATTAAAGCAAGATTTTTGTTATAATATACAATTAGAGGCATGGGAACGTAATAAATATTATTCAAAAAAATGTATGAATGAACTGTACATAAATATAATTGACAGTAAATATTCTTTATTCTTAAACTTGTAGCCAAGTCTGAAGAGAGCTGGGAGTCTCCCAAACAAATTAAAAAGAAGAAAAAGGCCAGAAGGGAAACGTGAATTTTCTGAGATGGACGTGTGTTGCAGAAACACTTGTCGTGAAGATTATGCTGTTTATGCAATAATTTGTGAACCTGTACAGAATTTTATATAAATTTCAACAGATTTTTTTAAAAACAAACTGCTTTGAACACAACCATCTTTAAGAACAGGAACAGAAGGAAAATAAGTTGGTGGCATAATTTAACAGGAAATATGACAATACTGGAAGACACATTGAAGAGTCTATTTCAACATATGGGGAAAGTAATTATAAAAAAAACAACTTGTCTTTACAACAGTGCCCTGTTTACAACAGATTATCTCTATTTTACGTCCATTGGAGAAAAAGGATTGGTCTTAAAATTTCCTAAATCATCTGTAAAACAGTGTCACTCTGAGTAGTGTCCATTCTGAATTTCTTAATGCCTAAATCAAAGAACTGGTTAAATCTGCCATATCTTTCTAATACTTAATGGAATGTGCTAATTATAAAGTTAATTATAAGTACAGAGAGCCTGGAGTCATAAATGCTTGCTCTTGAATAGTCCCCCTGACTTAAAGGAAATATTTCAAAATAAGTGGGAAAATTATGACTAGAACCATTCAGTAAAGTCATTTCTGTAGCATAAGAAATGTGGTTAAGAATGCAAAACTTGCAGAAACTGTTATGAATTAAGAAACTGAGAAAATTGGTCAAAACTTGAGCATGGTTCATGAAGTTGCTTCTGATTAGTCTTCTACTTGAATTACTCAAATAATATATTTTTAAGAAGGGGCTGTATGCTCCAAATCAGTCGTGTTTTATTCCTTTTTAAGGTAATAGGTTAGTTGTTGCCCTTAAAATTTTATTCACATTAATTTTGAAGTTGTATTTCATGTCTCTTCCATGTCCCATTTTTATTTTTATTAAATGTAATTTTAAAGAAAACTTCCATAAACTATTCAGAGATGTGGTTGAGAATGAAAGAGGGAAATAATGACTTCAGACAGCTTTAATTGATCTTGAGACCACCTGTATCAGGAAGTGCTTTTTTACTGCCTTAACCTATGTAGAATCTGCATCTAGAGTTCTTAAATGGGATTAGTGTGTTTTGTATTTTTTAAAAAATCATGCAAATATAGCAATTGTAAAACCAACTTTCCTCTTGGAATTATTGATTAAAACGGGAGTTGAGCTGCATCATTTCAGGCACTGTGTAATTACATCACATCCAGCAGGCAGGTATCTATCTATGAATAGTGCATGCTCAGCCATGTACACTGTATATAGCCTTTACAAAATGTTTGTGTGTGTTTTAAAGGACCATAATTAACATAACTTGGTGAGCATCTATTAAAGAAAAGCAATGATTATTTGATGTGATTGGCTTAGGTTTTTCATGTGGCAGAGAAATTGTAACAGCTGTAACCGATGGTACTTACTGACTCCCCCATAATGTTTCATTGTCTAAATCAGAAAATTTGGTAAAAATTTAACTTGCAATGCAAGAACAATTAAAGCAACAAACTGGATTTAGTTGTATTGAAGACAAGCCTTATTAATTGATAGTGTTCCTAATAAACGAATACTAATGTCCACAGGTATTAACTCCTGTTACAGGAACATGTCAGATGTTTACATGTTCAGATGTTTTGTTTAATTCAGTGACATTTCTAAATCAATTTTGTTAAAATAAATTGAGCAAATTGATAAGATTGTGTTATTTAGTAGTATATAGTACGTAGACTGTCTTATTGAGAAGACACAAGTGTCCATGAAATTACCGAATGTTGAAATTTGATTTTCAACAATGATTTTTAAAAGAATGTTGAACATGTGAAATCATGTATGTTGTAAATTCCATTCTTCATCAACACCTACAGAGTTCAACCAATTTCATCCACTGACAGTATTAAAAAAAAGTTACAGCCCCTCTCCACACATGATCAAATGTCAGTTTATGTGAAAGGTAGAGAAATGGTAACCGCTATTCATGAAATGTGGTGGGCAATGCCTTTGCTTATGTGATTGGCCTAAGTAAGTGTTCATATATTATGTAGAGTCATTAAATCATGTTTGCTAATTCACAAGAGTTCACCACCATCCCTCCTATTTAAGGAGAATTGTTGAATGGGAAGGATTTATATACATATCTGCTTGCAGGTCAAATGCAAAGTCAGAGGCATTTTAATGGGTTTTGACAGTAAAGCTGCTTGTGTGAGCTTCTCACAAATCAGTGTGACCCAGCTACTAAATGATAGTGTAACAGTACTCTCTAGCATCACAACTTCGGTCACAACCAGTCACTTGCAATTCTAAACCTGCTGTTGAGCAATTTCACGGCATCCTTGCAAAGAACCCTTGTGCTCAGTCAGCTGTGGACAGTTTCCCTACGAACTGGAGATTCTTAAGAATTAATTGGGTTGTCTCTTTGGTGTTACTTTGAACACCAACTGCTGCTTTCAGACTCTGCCCCAAAGTACAGTATTTGTGTTTTTGGAAATCGGATTGAAACTTGTAAAAATTGAAAGTTCTCAATACCTGCTTTTCTCAGTTGTCAGTACTGGAACACTTACCTCTGCAGAGGACTGTAACCTAAAATGTCCTGTTTACATCCACTGCAGTCCTAAAATTGTTTCTCAACTGACATGGGTTTCTAACAGCAGCCTTCAGCTTTACTGAAGGGTGATGTCTCTGTGGATTTCCTCCTATCCTCCACCTTTAGAATCCTAAACTATGGAACTATAGGCTTTCCCTCAAATTTTGGTATTGTGCTCCAACTACGGCTGAAATCACTTAACTATGGAGATTGTAAATATTTCCCAGTCTCTGCAGCTTCTGGAGCAATGCATTTTTGAAGTTCTTGAAAAGCACAACGTTTGAGTCCATAAAACCTAAATGTTCCTGCCTAAGTAGAGGAATGTCAGCAAGGCACCAAAATTTAGCAACCAGAAAATGTAAAGACGGGAATTTTCTACTTTGCGCAATTGGCAATGACCTTTTTTCCCTCAAAACAAAGTTGTATTAATATGGAATGTACACTTTACTTATATTGACTAACTGTAGCCTTCATAGCCAACTGCGTCCAGATAACCTTTTATGGGGCAAACACAAGCAAAGCAGCTAACATATTCTCATTAGTAAATGCATGGAATGTTTTTCAAAGATTAATGTGGGTTTTGTAACTTTTGAAATTGTTTGTATGCACAACTTTACAAAAGAAAATGTGATATGTGATTGGGTAGTCATTGCATGCTTTACTCTTGACTTTTCGTTTGGTTGTCTTGGGGAAAGTGTATAGAATTCATACATGTTTGTTACAAAGTTGGCTCAAGGTGGATGAAAACTTTGTTTTTTAAAAAAACAAAAAAATTACAGTAGACAGACATTATTTAACTATTTGCTAAAGAATGTTATACATTAAAATTAATTTTCAAAACTGTTCACAGAAATACCTTTTTAGTGTTGCTGTTTGCCGTTTTGGTAACACTATATTCCTCTGCCTTTTCTATTGAATTTAATGGGGCTTACTCCCAGGTAAGTGGGGTTAGGATTGCAGCCTTAATTTTGAAGTCTTCATATCTTTCAGACCCATTGTTTAACACCAACCTGCATTATAGGACCTGTGTTTTAATTCATCATCATTATTTTTTTCCCTTTGTTTTCCTTCGTTTAAAATAAAACCTTAAACAAGAATTGGGGGTTGGTGGCCATTGTGACTATTGATCCAGCCCATTTGACGTAGGGACTCAATCCACTTCTGTGGAATAATTTGAAAATATATTTTAAAGCACTTTTGAGTGTGGAATCAGAAGACTGCTGTCAGTGTGACTCCCTACTTTAATTGCTATAGATATGTATATCCTATAATGTGGCAAAAAAAACCCCACAAGAAATTGCAGGCAGGAACAGGAAATAGGTGCCAATCACAAACTTTTAGAAGTCAGTATCACATCTTCAGTGATACTTTGCAAGGCTGTGAAGAAGGCATTTCAAGTCCCTAGATAGCAGCACAGAGTTCGTCTAGGACCTTGGTTGGAAAGATGTTATTTGCATGTTGCAGAAATCTCTGAATATGGAGCCAGTTATGTAAATAAGTATAGCTGTGGTTGCATGTTGGAAACACGTCATTTAAAAAGCTGTGTGTTTTCTTTAACTTGGAACAAACACAGCTGACATGACTGCAGTGCATTTGTTTGATTCTCCATCAGGGGAGGGACTTCATCCTCTGGTAACAAATCTGTTACAGTAAGAGAGAAGACTTTAAGATGGGTGCACACAGCTGCCCAAGGTTGCAGAGAGGTAACTGAGTGGAAGAAGACTGGCAAAACGCTGGAAGATATGGAGGAGCAGATCTCCCCTCCCAGTTCAAACTCACTAAAACCATATTGTTGCTAAATAGCTCGAATGCTTGTGAAGTCATTGAAATATGTTATGTCTACTATTAAGTACACAACAATATTTAAGCATCTAAATGAGAGTGCAATACCCTCAAAACCAAAGCACAACATTGAAGAAAGTGACTTGTGGATACAGCTAGCTTTCCTTGGCTGCATATGCAAACTGCAAAAACAACAATCTCTAAATACAAGCCCAATAATATTGTCAATGTTAAGAGAGTTCCTAGGGGGTATGCGAATCCCACATATTTGACCTAGAACTAGGCTGTTTACTTACGTATCTACATCCTTCCACCCATCAGTCCCAGGTACAATTATCCTTAGAGTAGCCTTTGCCCACCTGATGCCCTCTGAATGCTGGATGACTCCCATTGCATTCTGACAACATCCTGAGCACCCTGGGTTGGGGAAGTCTGCTTTAATGTTAAGATGTACCATTAAAGTCCAGCATTTGCGATAAGAATGGTAGCCTACAAGTGAGAAGGGAATTTGTTTCTGTTTCAGCTGTGTTGGTTTTTTCCACTGGTGGCTCTGCAAACTCCCATCTTCTGATACTATATAGTTTTCTCTTGTTCCCTGAATTCCACATGTTCTTTTTCTGCACTTAGCTTTGTGCCACCATTGGAAAACTGATTAACAGCCCATATGCAGGAGCTTATTGGAAGTCAGTGAAATTTTTAGCAACCTTTGTGCAGGATTGCAGACCTCGGCTGCATCCCAGCATATAAATTAGTGGGTAATGATTTGCAATCCCTTTTCAGGTTTGATGCTTCCATGAGCCCTTATTATGACTCTGATCTTGGTTTGTGGTGGCTTGGATGCTTCATTCCTATTCATGTATACACTCAGCAGTCAGCTAGGACTTGCTTAACCTCCATGGGACTTAAGCAGGAGTTAAACAAGTATAAGATGTGGTCATTACTGCTGTCAAAAAAAATGCATCTTTTCTTTTGCCCTCACATCACAACTCCAATCCCTGAAGCACTAAATAATCAGTATTCCAGGGACATATTTATGATTTTTGACAAGCTGTGATGCCTGCTTATGAGTAATCTAAGGCTGCAACCCTACAGTATACACTTAATTGGGAGAAAGTGCCATTTAACTTAATGGGCCTTCCATTTGAGAAGTGTGCAGATCTCTGCTGTAATCCTCTTTAGAAAGAGCACATTAAAGCAATGCCCACGTTTCAAATGGACTTTGAAAAGTGGCCAAATTGTATTCTGTTTCAGTGGAATTAAAACAGGATTTATAGAGTGGCGTGCAATAGATCTTAAAATGTCTAATTTTTCATCTCTCTTTATTTCTGCTATCAATCTTCCACCATTGAAAGGGTCCTTGAATAGCTCCTAGGAGGTGAATTGGCAAACAGTGGAGAGAAGCCAAGAACTCCCTCTGTTTCTATAATCAGCTGAACCAATCCAATCAATCTCTTAAGGGGGGGGGGGGAAGAATCTATGAAGCTCCAAAATAATTAAAAGACTTCAATCTTCTCCTGCTTTAGAACAGGAAGCTCTGCTGTCTGTGTTTGACCTTGTGTGCTTGTCTGAACTTCCTGGTGGAGCAGATAAGATATGAAAGGTTAAAAATCTTTCAGCACTGCTTAGAAATTTTAATATAAAGGCAGCTTTGGAACTGAATGCCTTTTTATGCTTCGAAAAGCGAAATGAGATAAGGGAATAAAATATCCGATTACCTGGGATTCAAAAGCTCAGTCAGTAGAGCACGAGACTCTTAATCTCATGTTTGTGAGTTCAAACCCCACATTGGGCAAAAGATTCCTGTATTGCAAGGGGTTGGACTAGATTACCCTCCTGGTCCCTTCCATGCCTTCCAGGTGATCTTCACTGTTACTCTTTGCTGTAATTCTTTGCTTCCTTACTTTGGCAGTAAGTCCCATGAGCAGCAATAAGTCCCACGATCAGTATACATGCATAGGAGTGAGCTGGGTTTCCATGCAATGGTGGTATAGAGTGGGAATCATAGGAACCTTTGAGCCGAAGACAATGCTAGTCATAGGCGGATTTAGGGGAGGCGCAGAGCCTCAGGGGTGCTGCAGGAGGCACCACAGCTACGATGTAGCTGGCAGGGGCCTGCCCCTCTGAGATTTGAGGCCCCAAGGTCTGTGCAGGTGCACACTTTCACTGGGGTGCATAATTTGGGTCTAGAACTTTGGGGTGCAAAACAACAGCTCTCTGTTCATGCAGGTATTTTGTATGGGAAAGGAAAGACTGCAGCAGGTCTAGGGAGCAGCACCCTTGAGAGAGAAAGAGAAAATCACAACATCAAAAGGTGATTTCTTTGATGACTTATATTCCAAATCTCTCCCCCTCAGTAAGCCTTCAACCAACAACCCCCCCCCCCACGCACAGAGCGCAGCCTTTATTCCTAGTCCCTTCACCCCGCATTTAATTTTTAACAGTTAAAAGGACAAAGCTGCTTCCACGGGGACCCCCTTGCAGTGACTCTATGCTCTCGATGCTTTTAAATTTTGACCAGTTTCACAGCCAGTCGCCCGGCCATCCCAGCGGAAGCGCCTCCGGCCTAGAGGCGTCCCTGCTGTTTTCCGTTCTTTCCGATGGCGACGCAAAGACGCCGCAGTTTCCTAGGGGAGCCCCTTTAATTTTAGAGGCGGCGTGGAATGGACTTCCCTCTGCAGCGCAAACGTGCGCGCCCACCTCTCTTTTTGTCAATGGGCCGCGGTTCGAATCTTCCCACTCCGGCATTCTCATTCATTCCTCCGCCCGGCCTCCCTCGGGCGCGCGCTCGGAGGCTCCGCCCCTCCCCGCTGGCGTGCGGGAGGCCCGATGACGTCATGGAACGGAGGTTCCCCCTCCCTCCCTCCTCCCTCCTCCTCCTCCTCCTCCTGGCGTTATCCGGGCGCTGCTGCAGCGCTGGGGGAATTCGCCGCTGAGCTGCCGCCGGGACCGGAGCTGCACGTCTCCTCTCTCTTTCTGTTGCGCTCCGCACCATGAAGATGATGAGCTCCCCCTGGGCCCGCTTCTACTCCAACAGCTGCTGCATGTGCTGCCATGTCCGCACCGGGACCATCATCCTCGGCATCTGGTACCTGGTAAGGAAGGGAGAGGCGAGCGGGGCGCAGGCACCCAAGGGCTCCGCGGTTAGGCTCCGGGTTTAGGGCCGCAGCGGCGTCCAGGCTGCGGGAGGGGCCCGACCCTGCGCAACTCGCACACCCGGGTAGCAGGTGGGTGGAGAAGCGCTTGCTTCCCGCTGAGAACCGGGCCCTGCGGAGTTTGCTGGCTTGCCCGCCCTCAGGTTCTCCCAGCAGCAGCGAGGAAGACTGGGCTGTCCGCTTCTGGTACCCAACTTGCTCGCCCACCTGCGCCTTCTGCCTCTGGGCACCGCGCGGGGGGAGGTGGGGTCGAGGCAGCCTGGTCTTCCCGCCGGGGGGGGGGGAGGCTGTGTGCTTTACAGGCACGCGCGCACACACACACACACACACACACACACTGGCAGAGTAGCCCAGAACCCAAATCTCTCTGCTGCAGCGCCGGGAGAAAGGGGGAAGCAACTGGGATCTGGAAAGAGCCTTGCAGGATTAGGCCCGTCTTGTCCGCCATCCTATTCTCACCACGGTCATCAACCCAGATGCGCACAAGCAGATGGCAACGTCTCTCTCCCCGATCGAGAATACTGCCTCCGACCCTGTGTAGCCAGCGTGGCTTCTCCAGGAGTATACGAAACCCTCCATTTTAATATAGAAAACCTCGCTTGCTGGCAGTGCCCACTATACCTGCCACCCTGCCAGAGAAAGGACAGGGAGTAGGCAGAAGGATCTGCCTGCCTTCTTCACCTCTGCCCTTGGGGGGGGGGAGGGCACGGCAAAGATGGAGAACCTGTGGCCCTCTAAATGTTGTTGGAGTCAGATTCCCATCAGCCCCAGATGGCTAGTGCTCAGGCACGATGGGAGCTGGAGTCCAGGTTCCCTGTCCCTGCCCTGCCAAGAGTGGACAGGTGAGCCAGTGGAGGGAGAAGTGACTTTTTCTGGCAGCAATCGCTTTCCTCTTTGCTATGTGCCGTCCACAGGGAGAGGGGGAGGTGGGAGTGCAAAAAGGCAGTGACTGCTCCTCCCACACCTTTGCACGCCCCGTCACAGCCACTACCTTATGTGCCAGACTGACACCTCCTTCTCTACCTGCTTGCCCTCAGTCTCTTTGTAAGCCCAGCCTGAACTTCTGCTTTACTGGGAGAGCAGGCTGGTGGAACCTTCCAGAGAGAACATGCATACAAGAAGCAGCCAAGCTCTTTACTTTTTTCTTGCACACAATCCTTGAGCAACCTAGCTGGGCTCTGTCCTCCTCACTGTGCCACTGAAGAAGGAAGAGGAGGCAGGCAGGCAGCAGCTGTTGCCGCCACTTGCTCACCTGTGCTCTCCCAGTGGCCAGCATGGCAGGCTCAGTCATACCACTGTACCTCCCAGATGGAGCATGCGGTTGAGAGGTAGTAGCGGCCATTTTCCGGGAGTCGACACACATTTGCCTGCTTGCCCCAGAGAATTATGGGAGCTCCTTATAGAGCTACAATTCCCAGGACCCTTAAGAAACTACTGTTCCCAGAATTCTTTGGGGGAAGTCATATGCCTTAAATGTGTGGTGTGGATGTAACCAAAGTTAAAGGAATCCTCTTCCTTTTTCCCCCATTCTGTGGTAGCTTTTCATGGGGTGGGTGGAACTGGATGGCCTTGTTACTGAACACTGGTGTCAGAGTGTTTCATCTCTAAATAAATTTACAGAAAAACGGTATCTTTAAAAAATATCCCAACATGGTGGAACGTTTTGCTGTCCAATAGGGGCCCAACACATTCCAGCCAGCCCAGCACTCGTAATCTCAACAGGAGCATTAAGTTGATGAGAGAGAACAAATTTTGCACTTCGGAAATAGTAATATTGAACATAATTTATTAACCTTTGAGGTACTGCATTTAGTTTAACAGCAAGGACTACGGTGGAGAAGTTGAACCTACCTTTTGTAGCACCTAGTTCCAAGTTTAAGCTGTGACGTAGTTGGTCAAGTCTCTTCCTATCCCCATTTTCTATCGGCCAAAAGGCAATTTTAATGACACACATTCCTTGTTTGCTTTGAAAATTGTTGGGATAAAGATTGTAAAACACTTTGTACAGTGAAGTTCTACATAAATAATAAATTGTAGTAATTGACACTTGCAACTGATGGGCGGTGTAGTCCAGCAGTATTTGGAGGTGATACAGGTTTCCCACACCTGCTATATTCATGATGTTATTTCTGTGACTGCAGATTGTTTTAACATTGTGTTTTAATGTTGTAACCCACACTGGGACCTTAGGGTGAAGCATGGGTACACAATAATAAAAATAATAACTGTCCGTTTGGAAGCATGTATATTGACGTCAATGGGCCTGGCTGCTGGCTGTTGATGTCAATGGGCCTCACTCCTTGGTAAATGTGTATTGGATTTAGACTGCTTTTTGGTTTTGTTGCCTGGTGCTTTCTTTTAAAGCTCCTGCAAACCACTTTGGATATTTTAATGGAAAAGTGGCGCTTAAATATTTTCAGTGCATAAAAGAATAACACAGTTACCCTTTGAATGAGCGTCTGGGTGTACATCAAAACCCTAAAATGTATTTTATATAATTAACTTTTTATTTCTATTCTTTGTATATCGTATTGTTGTTTTATTGCTATGGCCGATGGCTGACACAAATAAAGATTCATTCATTCATTCATTCTGAGTGTACATTTGAGAACTTAGTTGTAGTTGTGTGCCTGGGTCAGGAGTGGGGATCCTGTGGTCCCACAGATGATGTTGGACCACAACTTACCTCAACCCCAGCCAATGTGGCCAATGGGAAGGAGTGATAGGAGCTGTATGCCAGCAGCATCTTGGAGTCACAGGTTCCCCACCTCTGGTCATCATGGTACTATATGCTGTATAAAAGTCCAAGGGGAAATGAGTGGAATTTTTTCAGTTTTTCAGCTCTTATCTTTCCATCATTTTTTAAATAGTATTCCTATATACCAGGCAGGTCAAACTGCTCAACAACTCTGGTGAAGGCTCCCCCCCAAAAGCTCAATCCAATGAGTAGATCACTGCCAGTTCTTTGTAGTGGAAGTAGTTCACAGTCTCTTGGGAGTTGGACATGCCTGCTGTATACCAAGATGTTCTTGACTGGGGAGGGGCGGGGAATTGGTGCATAATAAGCAGTTACACTTGCTTTCCATTTCTCAGCTCTTAGCGCACAAAAATGGTGGCATGTACTTCATTATAATTCCCTCCCCCAACCAAACTTCCTTCCCTACACCACTATATTATTATTATTATTATTATTATTACCACCACATTTATATCTTACCTTTCCTCCAAAGATCTCAAGTAGTATTCATGCTTTTCCTTCTCCCCATATAAGCCTCACAACAACCCTATGAGGTTGGGCTAAGCTGAGAGACATTGACTGGCCCAAAGTCACCCAGTGAGCTTCATGGCTGGGCGGGGATTCGACCCCTGCTTTCCCAGGTCCTAATCTGACACTCTAAATACTACAGCATGCTGGCCGTGTGGTTTGGAAAGTGCCAAACAACAAGCCATATGGGTGGCAGATTCCATCACCCTGCCTTTGGTAACTGCACAGTAGCTTCTACTGCAAAATACTCAGAAGTTAGCCCCATTGGCTTCAGGATCCTGAGGCTGCAATGCTATGCACACTTACTTGGAGCAAAGAAGCAGAGGTCTGCCCTGTCTGTTGCCATCTTCTCTCTGTCTCTCCACACTCATGCTCCCTTCCATTATCCTGGCTCTTTGCCTCCTGTGTTGGCTCTCTGCCCTTTCTCCCTGTAGTTCATGCTACTTTTGTGGAGGGATGCTGACTTCAGCAGCTAATGCTGCTTTTCAGAAGAGGAGTTTATTTCTGGAGAGCTAACACCCTAAAGCGATGTATTATTAGCAACGTAATTCTTTATAAGATACAGTAATTCTCTGCGGCTGCCACTGTTTGTAAAGCCCACAGGCAGTTTCCTTGACAGACGGGCCACAAAGTATTTCGAAGTGCAGTACAAAATGGAGTATATGAACTGTAAAGAAAATGCAGAATTGAATCAGAGGTGCTTTAAAAAAATAAAAAAATAAATAAAGGAACTTCTTATTTTTTTTAATGTTTGAAATTTTGTGTTTTGAACACCACAGCGTGTTTGCATTTGTCTTTAGCAGGCTGCTGTGAAGATGGATTAACCGCATGGCAATATAAATTAAGATGAAGGTTGTTTCCCCAAAACTATTTGAAAGGGAAGGATCTAGCCTGGATAGCTCAGTTGGTTAGAACGTGGTGTTGATAACGCCAAGGTTGCAGGTTTGATCCCATATGGGACAGCTGCATATTCCTGCCTTGCAGGGGGTTGGACTAGACTTCAGGGGTCAGTAAACTTTTTCAGCAGGGGGCCGGTCCACTGTCCCTCATACCTTGCAGGGGGCAGGACTATATTTTGGGGGGAAATAATAATGAATGAATTCCCATGCCCCACAACCCAGAGATGCATTTTAAATAAAAGCACACATTCTGCTCATGTAAAAACACACTGATTCCCGGGCTGGATTTAGAAGGCAATTGGGCTGGATCCGGCCCCCGGGCCTTAGTTTGCCTACCCATGGACTAGAGGATCTTCAAGGTCCCTTCCAACTCTACGATTGTCCACCCCTAATCCGTCCCAGACCAGTTGAGAAGCAGTCGTAGCTCATTAGCAGAGCAAATGCTTTGCATACAGACTGTCCCAGGTACAAAGCCTGGTATTCTCATTTTTTAAAAAGGAATAGTAAAAAGCAGTAGAAATACTGCCTCTCTAATCCTGCCTTTTGTTTGAGTAGCACCCCAAAGCCAACTTTCCAAAATGCTGGGGAGGGAGAAGGAGGAGGAGTAAGGGACGTTTGCCTGTTAATAATATAACGAGCATAGCTTAGTGCCACTTGTTCTGCATCTTAATGACATTTCCTCAGATGATCATTGCAAGGCAGATGCCTAATCTTCTTTCAGAGCCATCTAAGCCAGCAGCCATGCAATTAACGGAGGAGGGAAGGTCTGTGTGTGGGTATGACTTAGCTATGACCACACAATGGAACCTCCCATGTTCGGAGCCAGTACATCTGAAAATACCAGGCGGTGGGGGCACACAAAAGCAACACTGGTTGATTTGTGTTGGGTTAGGCATTTGGCAATGGGCGAGAGCAGCCTGGGAGGGACCCTTCACATTGTGTTGCTGGGTAGGGAGGGAATAATCCCCATTGGATTCAATGGGACATTATGGGCAGTAGAAATATATAGGATTGGAGATGATGATGATGATGATGATGATGATATATTATTATTATTTATACCCTGCCCATCTGGCTGGGTTTCCCCAGCCACTCTGGGAAGCTTCCAACAGAATATTAAAATACAATAATCTATTAAACATTAAAAGCTTCCCTAAACAGGGCTGCCTTCAGGTGTCTTCTAAAAGTCTGGTAGTTGTTGTTCTCTTTGACATCTGGTGGGAGGGTGTTCCACAGGGCGGGCGCCACTACCGAGAAGGCCCTTTGCCTGGTTCCCTGTGACTTGGCTTCTCGCAGTGAGGGAACCGCCAGAAGGCCCTCGGTGCTGGACCTCAGATTCCAGGCAGAACGATGAGGATGGAGACGCTCCTTCAGGTATACTGGACCAAGGCCATTTAGGGCTTTAAAGGTTAGCACCAACAGTTTGAATTGTGCTCGGAAATGTACTGGGAGATATGCAGGGCAGAAGGGAAATCACTTTGGATATGCTCAGCAGCACTCCTCTTAACTTCTCATAATGAAAGGACCAAGTCAATAGTCCTGGGGTGCAATATGAAATATACATAGCACCTCATTAGGTCTAGAGAAGTCTGCTACATCCTGCTACGCTCCATTTGTTTATAAAATGTCTTACCCACTTTTCATTATAAATAGCAGGGAGCAATACCAGTAAAATCATTCAGTAAATAGCCAGTAAACCAGGCAAAAGCGTGTACACAGTGAACTAGCTTTTTTTAAAAAAAGTACAGCAGGGACACATCCTGGGTTAATAAAAGCATGTGTGAATTGCACCAAAAGCTTATTCAGAGTGGATTCTTCAGTACAGTAGTGGCATCTGTATCCACCATAAGACTTTGGATGAAGACAGACCTACTGCATTAACATTAAACCAGGTTTAATTTCTCTCTCCTGTAGTTTTAGCTTCTGCTTAAATCCTGAAAAATGTCTACCAAAAAATACACTTTTTTAAAAAGAAAAAAAGCCTGAGGTTCATTTGAGAGCAATATGCCACATGGGAATTGGAAATTCAGCAACAACTTACTTAGTTCTGGAAGTCAACGGGGAGGAAAAAATAGTTGGAACAGACCCAGTTTCTGTTAGGGTTTGGCATACCTTGTTGGCATTTAGAATAATCTACTTCCCAGAAGCCAGTGACGACATTTTTCTGGGATTCGCAGTTAAAACCGACTATTGTCTTTGCTGCCTTGTGTAGAAGAAGATCAAGCAGGCGTTGGAGCCAGGACTGCTCAGGACTTTGCATTTCAGCAGTGACATCATTGAAGATTGCAGTTGGATTTACTCAATGAACTTTTTCCTTTTTTTTTTTAAGCCTTAGGAAGCAACTGTAGATTTTGAAGATGAAATTGACTTTAAGACATTCCAACTAAATAATAGGAAATTATATATACGCAAGACTAAATTAACAATAACATTTTCGAAATCCTATAGAACCGTTGGAGTCCCATTCACTTTAAAGTGAATGGGAAATTGATTTAGCATTTTCAATTAATATACGAAAGCTAAACAAAATCGTTGGCAGGCACATGTGATAGTGTATAGAATATTTATAGGGTTGGGAGAGAGCCCTCCTTCCTCCTCCTGTCTGTCTCATTTTGTTAATGCATCTCTGTTGTAGTTGTAAAGACTTAACTTTATGTTGTAAAAGGTTTTCTGAAGCTTTTTCTAGAATGGCACAAGTTTACAACCTTACAAATGTAGATGGAATGTCTGGCTTGAGAGTAACTGGCCTCAAGACCCCTTTCTAAAAAGCTTTTACAAATATTTATGAATGAACATTAGAGATGTAAAATAGGGAGGTGATGGTCACATTTGTATGAAATAGGGAGATTAGGGTTAGAGTTATACTGCACTTTTAGCATGATTCATGTCAAGAATATCTTTTAGTCTGGAATGAATCTCTTGTGAATAGAACTATTTTGAAAGCAAACGTGTCTTAGTAACAAATAGTTTGACTTACAAGTGTGTTATATGTAAAAGCATAGACAAACACACAGAACTTCCATGTATAAACATCCTAAAACTAATTAAAGGAGACTAGTCTTTACTCTTGGAAGGGTTATAAAAAAATTTTACATGAAAATGGCCTTTCAATTAATCATTTTTATGAGAGCAGCCTAACTAAAGCCGATCAGGGTTGTTCAAGATATAGGTAACAGAATAGAGATATCGGAATCCCATTTATTAGACTGGTGTTTCGATTGTGTATGTGCAGTGGGAATATGTTTGCAGAATCTCAGATGGCAGCACAGAAAATTTTGAGCACTGTTTCTGTAGCAGTACACAGCAGTTGTTGAGAAATGTTTGTTTTAGCAGTTAGAATCTGCAAAAGTGGGAGTGGTGGCAGGGAAGGAATAAATTGGAGGGCTAAGGATGGATCACCATGGGTACTGAATACCAAGCCACATTGTTCAAGTATTTCAGAGTTGTCTGATGAGACTCTTGTCACTAAAGAAAGACACCCCAGTAGATCTTTTAACATTTCTATTTAGTTCTAAGCCAAATTAGGCCAGGAGGCTGCCTTATATCAAATCAGACCATTGGTTCATTCAGGTCAGTGTTGTCCATTGTTTGATGGACGTCTTCCAAGTCCAGCCTGCAGGTGCCAGGATTGAACCTTGATCCTTCTATACCTAAGGCATGTGTTTATCACTGAGTAATGGCCCATCCCTTCTGCTACAAAGTTACGCTCAAAATATGGATAGCTGTGAAATTGAGAATGGTGTCCTATATAGATTCTCCTGGATAGGAGAAGACTGCTAATGCAATGAATTTAAAAGAATGCTGTGGAGTAAGCAGATGGGATAGTCAGTCTGTCTGGCTATGACCACTCAACTAGAAAAGCTTGTGCCTTCTCTTTATTTTATGAATCACATTTAGGTCCCACCATTGTTCTGCAGAGTTCATAGTGGTGTAAGTTTCCTAGGCAGTCTCCCATCCAGACGCTGTACAACCCTAGGCCTGCTTAGCTTAAATGAGGTTGCTGCATCACATGCCTTTAGGCTAGGTTTGCCAGTATCCTCCCTGGGCTTCAAGTGGATGCCATAGTTCACCCTCACTCTGGAATTCTTGTGCCCTTCTCGGTCCTGCCTTTCTGTCTTTGTCACCAACGAGCATTGATTACTATCGCTGCCTGGCCAGTAACAGTACCTGCAGTTTGTGTCCTGGCAATTATATAGCAACAAATGCTATTGTCTTTCCGAGAGAAATCGGATAGTGTCTGCTTTGTCTTCTGTCTGCATGTACAGCATGCAGAACAACTGTTGCAGGCAAATTTTTCCATTAAGTGAATTTTTAGAGGTGGTTTTATTCCACAAAAGAACCTAGCCCCGCCCACCTTTTAAAGATCGTGGGTACAGGGTTCAGTGCTTCTCTGACTGGAGTGAATGTTGCGCCATGAAGGCACATTCTGAAATGTTAGTGCACAGGCATTTTTTTTAATGGATTGCTTCCTCTGAGCCTCACGGTTCTCCAGCTTTGGCCAACATCCAAATGTTGTATTGCTACTCTCAGACCATTTGGAAACATCGCAAACTGTGTCAGACCGTTGGTCCAGCTAACTCAGTAATCTCTACAGTGGCTCCTCAGGGTTTCAGATGGGGGTGGGCCTCTCTCAGCCCCACCTGGAGATGCCAGAGATTGAAGCAGATGCTTTGGCACTGGGCTATAGCCCTTCCCTATACTGGCTGGGGCTGGTGAGGGGTGTAGTCCGAAACTTCTGCAGGACACTAGGGCAAAGGCTGTCCTGGAGCCAAATGGGCAGCCAGCAGCCCACCAGCCACATGGAGCCCTTGGCTCAATCTCACAAGAGTGGGAGTCTCTGTTAAGGAGAGCCAGTGTGGTGTAGTGGTTGGACTGGGACCTGGGAGACGTTCCCATTCAGCCATGAAACTCACTGGGTGACCTTGGGCCAGTCCCTGCCTCTCTCAGCCTAACTAACTTTGTTGTGGGGATGAAAAGTGGAAGGAGACAGCCGTGCATGCCATCTTGAGCTCCTTGAAATAAAAGGGATAGAAATACAAAAAATAGATAAAACAATAGAAGGATGCTTGGGCTTAGGGATGAGGGAAGATGGAGCCATGGGAGGGGAAAGGAGGCTTTCTACATACAACCAGACTTCTAGTAAAAAGCAGTCTGCCCTTTTCCTTGCCATCCACTGGGTTCCCCCAGTAGTGCGTTGGCAGGAAATTTCGTTTAGGTCCCTGCCTCTATCCCAGCTGTGCCTTTCCCCCTTTTCCCCACATCCCTTTCCCCCATGTGACTACATTGGTACCTCGGGTTAAGTACTTAATTCGTTCCAGAGGTCCATTCTTATCCTGAAGCACCACTTTAGCTAATGGGGCTTCCTGCTACCGCCACACCGCCAGAGCACGATTTCTGTTCTCATCCTGAAGCAAAGTTCTTAACCCGAGGTAATATTTCTGGGTTAGCGGAGTCTGTAACCTGAAGCGTATGTAACCTGAAGCGTATGTAACCCAAGGTACCACTGTACTGTGCTCCAACAGAGCACTGAAGATTGTACTTTTAAATCTCTGTCGTGCCTGTAAGCACACATGATTCTCATATCCCTTTTTCTGTTCACTGTCTTGGACTTTCTGACAGCTGAGGGTCCCGTACTCCCTTCCCACTGCTTGCTTCTTAAACTTCCTTTTTTTAAAGTTTCATGCATGGCATAAGCTTATCTATATCTAACTGGTCACAATTCCTGGAATGCCCATGGGAAAGACACTGCACATTCCAGTGTGACTCTGGTTGGGATGCTGCAGAATAGCTGCTGCAAGTTGTTGCTTTCTTTTGTTTTTTGTTCTTTCCAAAGCAAGGAACAAAATACTCCATGGCCACCTTTTAAAATTAAGCAAGCTGCTACCTCCCAACAACGTCGGGGAATTTCCCCCTGCTCCTGATCTTCAAGGGTATCTTCGTCCTCCCATGAATGCTCCAAAAAAGCTGGTCTGCAAGGTTTTGCTCCGCTCTCCTGGAGATGCTTCAGCAGCTCTTTGAGGGCCCCACACCTAGCGCAGAAGCAACCTGTGCCAAAAGGAGCTGTCCAGCAATTCAGCTTGAGCTCGTTCTTCTCTTGCAACCATGGAGGGTGCTCCTGCTCATGTTTAATTTGAAAGGGAGCACAATAAGGTCCATGTGACTGGGGTGGTGGAAGAAATCAATCACTTAGTCAGATGTCTTATGGGTGTAAGAACAAGAGCAGAACAAGTTGCAAAGTTTTGCATTTCACTTCCCCTTGACTCCTTTTGTTTTGGTACATGGGGACGGGGGCAGTTCATAGCGATTCAAGGTTGAAAGCAAGACTAAACATGAAGTTCTTGATAGTGTGTGTTTCTACTTGTTTGAGACTTAGCTTGTGCCAGATCAGACTGGTATCCTTCCCCTGTCTGCTTTTAAAAACAACTCTGTGCTACTGATTTTTCCCTCCCGATCAGGCCACTCTTCCAAGGTTTTGTGAAGCACCCCTTCTCTCCTCCCTGCTTTTCTTAAACAAATTGGCGCCAAGTCTTCCACCAAAGGCTTCATTTCCAATAGGAAGTTGCAGCTAGTATTATAAATTGCTCCTCCTATCCTCTTTCTATATTGAACACTGTTAAATTTGGGAGATTCTACTCTTTGTATTTCAGGCATGATGTGAAGGCAGGAAGGAACAAGTCGTTCCAGTGCCTGGTGCTTCCTGTTCTTTTGCATTCTTCTTGTGTCCAAGATACGGTTTTCTCACCTTCCTCTCCCAAAATGATGCACAAGCTATCTCTAAATTGGGGCAGCTGAACCTACTGGGCCAGGAGATAGAATACTGGTTTATTTCAGATGTGAAGAAAAAAAGGAATAGGCAAATGTTTGTTATTCCTCTGCATCTGAAATAGAAAATTACATTTCCAGATCCCTCTCTAGGTTTGTATAATGCCTGAGGTTGCATTTGGAAAGGCTTAATGTTGATGCACTGATCAATGATGCATTGATGAATTGAAATGGCAAAATACACTTATAGCAATGTGAGTTGTGAATGGTGCACATACCTGACATATGGAGATGGTGGTCCAATGCTTTCCCCATCATCATATATTGATATATATTGCAGGGACTCCTGACAGTTTCTAAATATGTGTAGACCATTTTCAAATGATAGCACCACAGTTGTATTTTGTTTTACAATTTGAGTAATTTTGTGCCTGAATTCGCAAATTAATGTGTCAACCATCCTTTCTCAATCCTGGAATGTAGTGCTGTTTATAACCGGTTGTTTTTGTTTTGCATATCAGGGGACTCTTTGTGATTATGTTAAAAATAATTAAATATTTACTTTGGCAATTGTGTTGAATAACAGCCCACCCTGCCAAGAAAGGTTTGCAGTCCAGAAGGATAAGATGCGAAATGTTTGCATTGGCTCCATAATGAACCTGAAGGTACAACCATAGCTGGGGTTTTTATTTTAACCTGGAAGTAAGTTCCATGGGAAGCAACAAGGCTGGTATCCATGTAAATGTGTGTAGGTGGGGATGCTTGCAAAAGCACAACAATGTGATTTATCCAACAGCAGTCCTGTCCTGCCACTCATGTCAATCAATGTGGAGGTACTTGGAATACAATATACATTTCAGAAGGAAGGAAAAGCCATATCCTCCAGAAATTGTCTAACTGTCTTTTAAAGTGAGCCAAGTGTCATGGTTCATCTACGTAATGCATGAAGCAATAAAAAGAAAATAATGTTATTTGATCATGTGCAGTCTTTCCTGCACCACTGAACACAACTAGCTGCAACATTCACAGAAGGACAGAGGGCATTACAGCGAGACACCTTCTACTTTGGAAACTGACAGCTGGGAATTTCATCATCAGTAATTGTTAAAACGGTTGTAGTGAACTGAAGGACAATTAATAATTATTATATAGTGGTACCTTGGGTTAAGAACTTAATTCGTTCTGGAGGTCTGTTCTTAACCTGAAGGTACCACTTTAGCTAATGGGGCCTCCCGCTGCCGCCACGCCGCCACTGCACAATTTCTGTTCTCATCCTGAAGCAAAGTTCTTAATCCGAGGTACCACTGTATAAAGATGTCTGGGCTTTGTTATAGGAGCTGGAATGCAAGTTTTGTCAGGGTTGGGATCACAGTTGGCAGAGGAATGTGGTGTGCATGATATTTTTATGAGCTTAGTAGGAATATGTATTTGACTAAAAATGATACGTGTAGTGGATTTCTTCCATAACCGCATTGTTGTGATGTTCAAGGCCACTTTACTTGCTCATAGCAGCAGCTGCTGGGGAACCCATAAAAGTAATGTCCACAGGCCCATAAATTACACAGGCATTCCCTCGCCTTAGCTTTACACATGCGTAGAAAGTAAGTCACGTTCCCATAGGAAACATTATCGGAGCTGGGTGCCTGATTCGCAACAAGAACAAGTCACCTACTTTCAGGCTAGCTCAAGTTCGGGTTTTTCCTGTACAAACGTTCTTGACACATTCTTAATACAGTCTGAGGTAAGCATCTACATCTTCACATGTAGGCTATCAATCAAAGCACATACTGTAATTTCTACTTTACCTGTCCCTTCTCAGATTTAAGGTATTTGTGGACAAATGGGTATATAGCTACAGCATGCAATTCCAGTGCATTATTACAGCAATCCCTTTTTAAAACTAGAATCATAAAGTGCATCTCTGAGAGACATGAAGTTTCAAATACAGTCTTAGACTAACAGCATTGAAGCGAATGCTGGAATTTTGTCTTTGCCTTGGGGTGGTAGAGCTCTTGCTAATGATCAGCTGGAATTTAAATCTTTCTTTTTAAGGATTAAATGGCTCAAACCGCAGCTGTTTCTCACATAATTCTTTCCCAGTGTTATAGAAGACAGAATTTCTGCTGAGTGACGAAGTAAGCTGAACAATTTTTTACAACTGTAGCATCTTTTTCTTCCTGTCTTTAACCAGTTAGTAAAGCAGAACTCTGTTGTCTTTGTCCATGGAGTTTTCTTGGCAGGGATACTGGAGTGGCTTGCCGGTTCCTGCTCCAGGTGGATCACGTTTGGTCAAAACTCTCCACTATAACCTGTCCATCTTGCGTGGTCCTGCATGGCATAGCTCATAACTTCTCTGAGTTATTCAAGCCCCTTCGCCACGGCAAGACAGCGATCCATGGGAGGCAGTGGAAGACAGGAGTGCCTGGCGTGCTCTGGTCCATGGGGTCACGAAGAGTCGGACACGACTAAACGACTAAACAACAACAACAAAAGCAGAACTCTGGCTCGGGCTTATTTCCTGCCCGCAGTAGAATCTGGCTTGGCATGGGTCTCTCCATTTTAAAAATATGGTACAAATTCACCTTTAAAAAAAGAAAAGGGGATTTTAAAAGAAGGATACACAGGGTAAAGACTAGGAGGTGGATCAGTGGGTGTCGCTTGTCCAGAAAAAATTCAGAATTTACAACAAAAAACCTTAGGAAGCAAAGTACAAGCAGTGCTTGGTAAAGGATGTAGGTTTCATTGTCACCTCTGTGCACAATTATCAGTAATGGATTGTGAGAAAAAGCTGCTGATATGATGCAGCCTTCACCCATTTTGCATCAAGTCAAAATTGCTGCTGCCATTTCTCCTGATGAAGAATTAAGATGTCTGCTTGACTCTAGTGATTTGTGGCTAGAGGTCCTGGCTAAAGGTCACTGCTGATCTTCTTTTGATAGCCAGCCTGGGATTAGCATGTTAAAGCTTTGTAAACTTGTTGAAGAGATAGACGTCAGAGGAAAAGCAGTTAACTGTCTTCGGGAATACTGGGCATGCAGCGTTGATGGGAAATGGTGACCAAGGATTATAACTACCTTAGCAGCTGTCTCTCATCTTCAAACTTTGATTCACCTTTTTATGTATAAACACATGGGACATTTAAACCAGAGTCTCTTCTTATCTTTATAAAAGTCCAATTAATTTATTCCAGGTCCCAACTTATTGTAGGGCAACAGTCTGGCCTTCAACTTTCTACTCTTACATTTTTACTCTCGGTTAGCCATTTAAACGTTAGAACTGAATGTTTATTGCTTGTCAGCTAAAGGACCATTTAAAGGCTCCATGATGGTGATGATGATGATGATAATGACAAAGGCTGGGATGTTTGGAAGGCTTCAGCCCCTCCGAAGAAGAAGAAGAAGAAGAAGAAGAGTTTGGATTTGATATCCCGCTTTATCACTATCCTAAGGCGTTTCAAAGTGGCTAACAATCTCCTTTTCCCTTCCTCCCCCACAACAAACACTCTGTGAGGTGAGGAGGCTGAGAGACTTCAGGGAAGTGTGACTAGCCAAGGTCACCCAGCAGCTGCATGTGGAGGAGCAGGGAAGCGAACCCGGTTCACCAGATTACGAGTCCACCGCTCTTAACCACCACACCACACTGGCTCCTAATGCTACATTGCCTCCAGGGGAACAGCCTCCCCCACTTTGTGTCCCATGAATAGGAAGGTGGTGGCAGGGGCAGAGCAAGGTGGGGGTGGACCGCCTTGGGTGTCATCTCTGAGGGGGGTGACATTTGGCACGCCGCCCACCCACGACTCCCGCCTACCCCGAGCCATCGGGGGAAGGGGGAGCTGCACCGCTTTGGCGGTGGCGTTCCTCCCTTCCCCCTCGTTTTGATAGCCCTGTGGTCCCAGGCTGCTGGAGGAGGCATGTAGGCAGGCATGGAGAGGATGGGAAGGAGGCAGGCAAGCAAACGGAGGAGAGAAGCAGAAGCTCCCTCAACTCAGGACCCAAACCCTGTAACCCCTCAAAAAGCTCAACAACTATGGCCAACCCTCCCCCCCCCCAAAAAAAGCTCAATACCTTCTGCCATAGACAATGGATAGTTCACAGCCAGTGTTTTTATACCATGAGTAGATCACAGTCTCTTGGGAGTCCAACTAGATTTCAGTGTAGGCAGGAGTGACAAGAAATTTTCTGCCCCGGGTACCACCTGACCTTGCTATGCCACTGGGTGGTGGTACTGGATTCTGCTATGAATTTCATCAGGTCTGTTGCAAAGGACGACTTGTTGAGTGAATGCAAATTTTTATCTCACAACTGATCCTGCCTTGTGTGTTAAAAGCAGCTTAATTCACGTGCAAGCGCTCCGTCCTGTGCCCTTCATGCTTCCCTACAGATATTATGGGCAGTTTCTGTTTACAACTGAAACATTCATAAACCACCATTTGCAGTGCCTGGCACAGGGCACAGCCTTTGAGATGTGCGTCTATTTTTATTTCTGGCTCCTATTGAATGGGTTTCTTAAGCGTCTTTAAAGCACCCGGGATAAGGACTTTTCATTGTAATTACAAAGGACGCTGTGGTTTTGAAAAGTCACATGCACCAGCTCTGCAGACTGTTTTGAAGCCAGATGAGAACCTGTCAGTTTTCGCTTTAGGGATTAGCAACCTTGGGGCAACTGTGTGCCGTCTGCCATATATGCTGGCTGCTTCCTTTTGTATAATTAATGGATGCGAAGATAGGCTTCACTGTTACATGAGAAGTATCTCATCAATGTACTGCTGGCAGAATTTTTTTTCCAGGGGATTACATAAGCACTGAATATCATTAACTAAATCCTACTTTGTTTAATTAAGCTCCCAGCCAGGATGGTGAACTTAAATTTTAGCAGTGTAAATCTCAGATTCCTGCTGCTGCTCATCTCAAACTAGCTTCCATGTTCACAACCTATTCAATGTGACACGGAGGCATTCTAACAAAAAGTTTACCAAATCCATAGTTATTGAACATTAAGCCACATTGTTCTGGCCTTTCAGAGCTCTCTGATGAGACTCCTGTCACTCGAGTGAGAGATGCCAATAGGAACTGTATTTTTGGCACGCATATGTGCTTCTAATCTGCGGTCACATCTAGAAAATCTCCCTAGCTCTTTGTGTTCCACATAGGAAGCTGCCTTATACCAGGTCAGGCCATTGGTGCAGTGTCTCTCTCTCTCTCTCTCTCTCTCTCTCTCTCTCTCTCTCTCTCTCATTTTAAGGATTTTTTGCTTACATTTTTACACTCGTATCAACACAACAAAACATTTATCTTTTGGGGGTTCCAAACCCCTGGACTTCCCCTCACCTCCTCCCCGGTTTCCCATCATTGCTTACTATCTTTTCTGCCTCTTTATATCATTATCTAATTTTTTCATCTCCCTTGTTTCAAAATTTACCCTAATTATATCACTGGTGCTATTCTAAGCCTGCTAATGTTTTTAAGTGTTTACAGTGCTCCTTGAGGTATTCTACAAAATTAATCCATTATTTTTGAAATCTTTTGTCTTCTTGGTGTCTGATCTTCCCTGTCATTTTTGCCATTTCGGCATAGTCCATCAATTTCACTATCCATTCTTCTTTTGATGGGGTTCTTTCTTCCTTCTATCCCTGGGCACATAACATTCTCACTACTGTCGCCGCATACACGAATAGGACCTTTTTCTCTTTTCGGATTTCTTCTCCTATTATACCTAATAGAAAAGCCTCCGGGGTTTTTTTGTTTTTTTACTAAAAGTCACTTTAAACATTTTCTTTAATTCATTATATATCATTTCCCAATATGCTTTTGCTGATTTACAGATCCACCTCCTGATAGCAGTCTCTTCCAGCTGTACCTAGAGATGCCAGCAATTGAACCTGGGACCTTTTGCAATGCAAGGCAAATGCTCTACCATTGCACTACGGCCTTTTTCCATTCCAAAATAATGCTTACCTGTGGGATCCTAGTGAGTTCATGTGCCTGGCTGGTATATCCATCTCCTAATCCCTTCTATAGGAAGCTACATTTCACTTCTCCCCCCCCCCCCCATTATTATAAATTTTATTAGTATTTTCCACACAACAACAACAACAACAACAACACAAAAAATATAGAAAAATAACAATACACAAAACACAAAAACCAACATTCAAAAAAAACCCCCAAAAACCCAAATCCATATCTTACAAGTTAATAATATAAACACTAAAAAGAAAAACAAACATTGACTTCCACCAATCCCACAGCACCTCCTTTACCTCTCATTGTGTCTTCCTGTTTTCCTGTTTTTCTTATCATCTCTATCCTAGCATCTAGATATAAATCCCTCTTTCTTATCCTTTCACTTCACAAGGTTATTCCAGACTCAGCTCATTTCACTTGTTCTTTAGGCTGTAAGAATTGGGAATTGTGTGTCCAAATAAGCAATGTTTTCATCTCTCTGACTATGTATAAAGAGTCGTTTTTCTGAACTGGGACAGCATACTATCACATCTTCAGTGCTTCCCCCCACCCCCAAGAGATGAGGTTTTTTAAAGCACTTACTGATTTATTTATTTTAATGCATTAAAAACCCCAGATCCTGTAGAATTTAGAATTCTGTACTGAGCAGGTTGCTTAGCAGAGATATTTGTTGTGGCTGGTGTGTGCAGCTACAAAATCCCTGTCTTGTCTTGTCGTGCTCATAATGGAATCTTGTTCTGTGGCAAAATACACTTCCAGCCTTTGGGGCACAGTCTTGAAACCAAAGCTACCCTCAAGAACAGAGAAACTGGCCATCCTCTTTACAGAAATACTCCTGTTCATAATGCCAGCCAGTCAGCCCCACCCTCTTCCTTGATACTTCATTACATCCCCACCCCCCAAGTTTTCTGATTCAGTTTTCTGATATTCAGAACATTCGGTGGCTTCTGAGCATGCTCATTCTGCATTGGGCAGGTTTCAGTGTTGATTTTTGCTCTGCAGTTTTTTTAAGCAAACTTTCTCAAGCCTCAGGGTTTGTCTCTCAGTGGTCCTGTTGGTACTCGCCACCCGAGTTCCCTGTTAGAAGCGATGTGTGTGACTTTGCATACATGTCCGTAGCTGGATGCAGTTGGAGGGACATAGTTTGGAGTTGACAGAGCAGGTCAAGACACCTGACCAAGCTGGGTTCTGCTTGTTACCATTTATGTATTTGTAAAAATGTATATATCCAGCCCCTCATATGCAAGGGTGGGTCAAGCAGTGCTGCTTTTGCTGTGTGATTGATCACCCGAACTAGACACAGCACATCTGAAATAACAGATCTTGTATATTTCATGCTTTGGTGAGTCTTCTGAGACGGTTATTAGTTACAGATTTGTAACTTAAGCATTTTGCAGCAGGCAAATGGAATTGCTAAACTACATGCTCAGTGATTTGCTCAAGCTTTATCCTTTATGTAACCACAGTATAAGTCACCTTATTTTGCCTAGCAGGCAGGCAAAACACTCAGCCTCCTTTGGGTCAGTCAGCCTCCTTTAATCCATTATGTGCTAATACCGTCTGCCTGCTTGTTTGCCTGTGTGCTTGTCTCGGCTATTTCTGCCCTTCTGTGATTTATCTTTTCTTTACTGATTTCTTAAATCCTTTGGGACTGTGAATATTGCTTTTCCTGTTGGCACTTCCTGTTTATAATCACTAGTGCTGATTTAGGCTATGATGTTCCACTATGGATGTTGGCCAGAGACTGCCATTTTGAGTCTTAGCACCATCCAGAAACCTACATATTCTTCTAGATGAATTGCTGAAAGAATCCCATGCAGCATTTAGGCTGAGTACCGATACTCCATTGCATATTTTCTTTTCGCAACATGAAGAGGTAAAGTAGCCTTCCTTGTTCCAGGGTTGTTGTTTTTTCATGTGTAGGAGTCAGATGTCCAAAGAACCACACTGCAAACTATTTTCAAGAAAGCTGCATCATGTGATAGAAAAAGAAACTTGCTTGCATTTCCATTTGCTTTCAAGTAAGCATTCCTGCTTCCCTTTCCAACTGCTTTCCTTGCAAGTACCAGCCGGCCATTTCAAGGATAAGCTTCTTGAGTACAATGCTCTCTATTTGTAGGGAAGTTAAATACTTACCACTGTAATAAGTAGTCTACCTGTACTTGACAGCATTCTTCAGGATGTGGTACAGATGATGCTAGTAATCTGTATGGTCCATGTATGGCTACCATTGCTTTGGGTTCCAGTGACACTAGCCAGTTGTAGAGAGGGTGTCTTTTTGTCCCCCCTATCCATGAGTTCACTGGAGTATGTGCACACAAATTCCTCAACATGCCACATGCCACAAAACTCAATATAGCACCTATTTAACCTGTTCTGTTGGATTCGTTAGTTCTAGCTCAGTTGGTAAAGCATGAAACTCTTAATCTCAGGGTCATGAGTTTGAGCCCTACGTTGAGGAAAAAATTCCTGAATTGCGGGGCGGTTGGACTAGATGACCCTCGTGGTCCCTTCATGTACGATTCTATGGGGATGTATCTATAAAGAAGAGGTAGTATCCGATGAAATTGTCATGCTGGCGCAGTGAAAATTCCCCACCCTCTCCTCTCCCTCTCTGCCTGCCAGATCTACTCAGGAAGCTTTGATTTGAACAGATTTGAAGGATACATGATGGGGAGGGGGCAGTTCTGATACATAAGGAGAAGCCCTCGTGCAAATATATGGCGACCTTTTAGGATATGCCCCAACGCTTTGTTCTGTGCAGTAGCTTAATGATGATCCCTTTTTGTGTGTGAAACAGTTTGAATGGTGTGACTTCTTTATAATAAGGGCTGAGCATTCTGCCACCCCCCTGGTCATGACACCAGTCTTTTCCACAGAGCAGTTAGTAATGGGACCTGAACTCAAATCACAGTATGGTGCACCAGGGTTTACACTGGTGATTCAGACTCTGGTTAACCTCTTTCTTCATTGTTCCTGTGAGGTGCTTCTTGACACAAAACACCTCAAGGTGAGCCCTTTCAGAATAAGAATCATTCATGTGGATCTCTTCCATTGTTTTCCTACAAAAATCAGTTTATTATCTAGGCTTGTGATGCATAGGATGCCACTCAGAGGCCGGTGGATAAATCAGCAGTAAGTATGGTAATCACAAATCCAAGCTTATCTCTTGCAAATAGCAGAAACATGGCATTGAATAGTCTGTCATGTGGAGGGAAATGATAATAGCGTCTGCTTCTTGTTCTCCACATTTCTCTGTAGTGTCTGAAACAGAACTTTTTTATTGTTCCTTTTCCTCCATTGTTGCATGTCTTGTAAAGGTGTGTGAAACAGTGTGGAACTGCTTGTCCATCCCCGTCTTTCCTAAATTATGTGATGTCCTGAAGTCGCTTTTAGGTTCAAATGGCATGTTAATGTCAGTAAAAGCTGAATCCACTGAATGGGGCATGAGAAGCTGAAACTCATAAATATTTCTGCCCAGTGAGGTACTTTGTGGTTCTTCGTGCTTAAAGCAGAACTGAGGAGCTCGAACTTTCAAACTAGGTGTAACAATAGGCCCATTTGCTTAAATGTCTATCTGCCACAAAACTATATTACATGGGGATGGCATAGATAGATCTTTGGCATAGTGGAGGGTATACAGGTGAGAGGGGTAATGAACTCTTCCCCACCTGCAAAACTTACCTCCCTTCCCCATCCCTGCATTTTTCTGCAAAGTAGAGTACCAGTACTAGAAATTAACTCAGCTGAGCAAGAAAAGCAGTTATGAGAAGGGTCTAGGTCACCTCACTGTAAACAGATTAAGGTCCGATGCTGGGGTGACATTGAGCCAATAAGCACAGCAGAGCGGAGAAAAGTATATTTTATTCAGACTGCAGTAAGATGGTACAGGATTCAAAAGCCTGTACACCTCCTGGGTGCCCATGAAATGTTTTTATAGACGTTGCTTACATCGAGCCATCAGGAGGGTAAATTGTGTTACATGCTGATTGGTTACGAAGCGTTGACGTATGCATTGGCATAGATTCACAATATTTGCACATGATTCGGCTTTTTGCGCATGTTCTTCAGTTCTGTAGTGTGTTACTTCTTTATTTGCACTATTATTACAGGGAAATGTTCTCCTCGCTGTTCCTCAACAGTACATTCCAAAGGGAGAGGTAGCGATTGCAAAAGCACAGCAAGCAATGTGTGGCTCTATTGCCACAGGGACAGTGGCTGCTGGCTTAAAATGGCGTTTGTCTGGTTCCGATCCTCTTCACGCCCCGTGGCCTGTTTTACTCTAAAACTCAGATATTGCCTCCTCGCTGTACAGCATTTGGGTCAGGCTCAGGCAAACGGCTCTGCCGGTGTCATGTGTAGATTTGAGTTTGTCATATGCCACAGTGACCAGTCCTTGGCTGGCAGCCATGAATTTAGGAGCTTGGGTGACTTGGCTGCGATTGGTCTCGCTAGGCCTCGTCCCACAGGCAGCCACGTATGGTATCCTAGCAACAGCTTAGGGCAAGCTCTCATTGACTCCAGCTCATCAACATTATTCAGATTAGGAATCTGTGAATTGGAACATTCACAAGAATCCCAGTTAGGATTATTATTTCCTCCCGGCCATTTAGATTCCTAGAACCAAATAAAACTATAAATAGGGATTTTATAATCCACATGGACAGGATTACCGAGGCAGCATGAATAACCCATTGTTAGAGGTGACTTTTATTTCTGACTAGCAATATGCCAAGAGTAATGGCTGGCCAGGGTATGTATTTGGGGGGGGACAGGGGACATAATAAGAATTTTGCCATGCAGGGTGATGGCAGAAAACAGTCCTTAAGATGTGTCTCCTTCTGCTTGTGCACCTTGTGTTAAGCTGTGGTTTAGTGCAGGGGGTGGGGAACTTCTTTCAGTCTGAGGGCCATTTGGCTAACCTACTGCAGTGCAGGAATCCTGCCCAGGGTGGGCTTGATCCAGGAGCAACCTGGTTAACAGACAGATGCACCACAACAAATGTCCATTTCCTTTTCACATTCCTCTCTGACCAGGAAAGCAAGAAGCATCATGATAAGAGTTAGAGGGTACATTCTCACCAGGCGAAAACACACAATGCAGGTGTGAAAGCGAACTTGGTGAGGGGCGTGGCCTTGGGAAGGGGTGTGTCCTAGAGAGAGTCCCAACGACCCCAAATAGGCTTGGCGTGCCCTGAGATTCCCATCGCTGGTTTAGCAAGACAGTCAGATGCAGCCCTTGTTGGGAGCAGGCTGTTTTTAAAATACATATACAGGTCAGAGAGAGAGCACACATTAGGAAAAGAAGCCGACGGATGCTTTTGTATGGCTGTGCTGAAATGTTCCCCAGTGTTCAGTATCAAAAAAAAAAAACTATCACACCAAGAGAGGTTGTCGATAGGATGTCCCTAGATTTGCCAAATGAAAATTTCTATTGAAATGCTTCCCATCTTTACATCCCTGACTAACATATTGCTGATTCTGCACCTCTATTGTTGTTTTTAATATGTGATATTTATTGATTTTAATATGGAATATTTCTACCTCACCTGCCTTCATAAAGTCAAAGCGGCTTCCAAGCATTAAAGCAGTGTCTGCCCCTGGCTAGCACGTCTTCCCTCATGGTGTGCAGGTCACCTGTGTGTGGCCCTCTAGCCTTCTCTATCTGGTCCTTGAGACACACAGGTCACCTAAACACAGAGTGTCAAGCCAGGAGTTTATATGCAGATACTGCTTTTAATTATTGGTAGCTGTTTAGATTTTATGAAGTCTTGTGAGATATAAATATTCTATATTAAAATCAATAAATATTCTATATTAAGAACCAGATGTTTTCCATACCTAGTGTATAGGAAGAAGACTGAGGGAGAAGTGTCATCCTATCAACATCATTCTCATGGTATAACAATAGAAAATACAGTGGTACCTCGGGTTAAGTACTTAATTCATTCCGGAGGTCTGTACGTAACCTGAAACTGTTCTTAACCTGAAGCACCACTTTAGCTAATGGGGCCACCTGCTGCTGCCGTGCCGCCAGAGCACAATTTCTGTTCTCATTCTGAAGCAAAGTTTTTAACCTGAAGCAATATTTCTGGGTTAGCAGAGTCTGTAACCTAAAGCGTATGTAACCTGAGGTACCACTGTATTGTTTGAGTCCTGCTTGTGTGCTTCACATAAGCAGCACTTTGTTGGCCACTGTGAGAATAGGATGCTGTTGGGCCATCGGCCTGATCCTGCAGGCTCTTCTCATGAGATATTGTTTCTTCTATTCACTTCCATGAAATGCTGACGACGCTTAACATCAGAATTGGTTCATTTTTGACCTTCTACTTTCCCAACTTCCTTTCCCTACCCAGATCATCAACTCAGTGGTTCTGCTGATTATACTGAGCGCCTTGACAGACCCCGGCCAGTACCACTTAACAACTGCTGAATTGGGGGGTGACTTTGAATTTATGGACGATGCCAGTAAGTATACGTCATTTCATTAGTAATTTACAAGCAGATCCCCATTAAATTGAACTGGTATTGTGCCAAGACAGCACTTTGAGAACCAGGTTTAGAATTTGCACAAAAAAGAAAGCCTTCCTCTTTTAAAAAAATAAAAAATCTTTTGACAAATACGCAGACATTAAAGATGAGTTTTGCGGAGAGGACTGCAACTGAAGCTGATTTATTGAAACCGGCTACCTTGTCTTTATTCTTGGAGATAACCTTGACAATGAAAGTCAGTGTAGGTTAATATAGCAGTTGAGGGAGGAGTTCTCCAGGTGCACACATTTTTTAAATGCTCTATTAGGCTCGACACATTTTGGAACAAATCCTTTTTTGGAGATGGTCTTCAGATAACAATTTTCAATCTGTTTTGTGAACTACGGTTGCTGCTTGCAAGTGGTCACATGGAAAAAGCCATTCTAGCAGGCTGCCGTTGAGGGAAAGGAAGGAAGCAGGGTCATTCCATGGGCCTTGTTCTGCCCTCCCTCCTTAGTCCTTTTTCCTTTTGCATCCTCTCTTTTAGCTTGTAAGCCCAGGGACCAATTTGCATCTTCAATTTATTTATTTTATAAAGTGTATACATTACTTGATTGTAAAAAAAAAACCACAACAACAACCTTCAAAGCAGTTTGCAAAAAGAATAAAACAATAAAAAATTGGTTAAAAGGAGAGTTAAAAACTACTATATAAAACATTCAGAAGAATTACCGGTAATCAGTGATAAACAGATGAAAACCTACTTTCTGAAACCTACCCATTTTTTAACTCAAATTTAATTTTAACCCCACTCCCCCCCCCATCACACTTTATGTCAGCACAACTTAATAGGTTTGAGGTATGGTTCCCCTTGATCACATACATAGTCCAACAAGACAACAACAAGAATCCACCAACAGCATACGAATCAATCTGGCTAACCTGATTAGAAACTACACACACACACACACACACACACACACACACACCCTCTCAAACACAAAATCAATTCTCACTACAGCCAACCAAAAACAACCAACCACCCCCTCAGCCACCCCCAACCTTTCTCACCACCAAGGAAATACAACAAGCAAATAGTAAGAGAACTAATACAAGTAACGCTGACACAAAACCCCACACATACACTAAGTAGAAGAGCAGAAGTATAACCACCAGCCCCCATCCCACTTACCATTCCCCCCTCACCCTCTTTCCCCCTCTTTTCTTCCTAATCGTTTAAACCAATTCATGCACCAAGAACTCATACATTGGCCGCTAATAATGAACCATATGTTTTAGATATTACTCCACATTTATTATGCTCTTTTTGTGATATACAAATGACATGAAAAAACTTGGTATACTTATTTGTATAACATTATTCCTGTTTATAAAACCCAATTACAAAAAGAAGACGAAACAGATGAAAACACATATCAACATTCTACATATTTGGGTAGACTTCTCTAAATAAAACTGTTTTAAGCACCCACCAAATAGAGCACAGTGAAGGAGCCTTCCTGATGTCAGTAGGCCAATAAGGAGATAGTTTCTTATAGTGCAATCCCATTTGTGTCTACTTGGAAGTAGATATCAATCGGACTTACTCCTAGGTAAGTTGTTATAAGATTCCAACATTAGTGTTATCACAATAGATGGTGCTTTTCCTGTTGAGTTAATCAGAGCTTTTATTACTCAAGTATATTTTATTAATTGAATAGTTTCATTTATCAACTTTCCCTCATTCCCCTGAGTGCCCATGTTTTGGAAAGATTGATCAGCAATACATAATATTAATGACTTAAAACTGTTTTTTTGTTTTGTTTTTATTTACACTAGTAGGGAGGTGAAAATGGAGACACCCTAAAACTGGCTTATAAAATGTCCCGTCAAAAAGAAAACTTTGAAGTACTCCTATCGAAACAGTAAAAAATAAATTAATTAAATGGTCAGGGCTCTAGTACTTACTGTACTTTTGTTTTGTCATTGTTAGTAGCCAAGAACATTATTCATATTTGTGTTCCCTTGGAAAGTATTGTGGTGATATCATTTTTGCTTCTGGGTGATTGGTACCCAGTACTAGCCCAGTGTCAATTTATTTAATGCAGTTTGAGACATAAGGTCCCCCCCCCCAAATGTATGTCTGCGTGTACATCCAAAGCTCAGAAAATAATACTGCTAAAATGCTGCTTTGGGGCTGGGGTGCCTTGCTTCATTCAAGTCTTAGGCCAAACTAGAGGCCATCATCACAGCTGCCTCCGATCATAAACTTTAAAAGAAAAGAGTAGCATTCATGTTCCCCCGCAGCTCATTCCAGAGCTCACTTGCAGCTAAGTATGTGGCAAAAGACGGCTTGAGACAAAACAAATGAGGAATGCCAAATGTTTAGGGCAAATCATATAAGCTTACATTAAGAACATCACTATTGAAAGAAAAGGCAAGGACATCAGCATTCATGGCACATTATCAAAAAAAGAAAATACACCACTACCCGCCCCCCCCCCAAAGCAAACAAGGACACAGATATCTGGAAATAGCTGCACACACCATCACAAAGCTAGACACATCCTAGACTTTTAAGTCCTCCAGCAGAGGACGCTCATGTATCAGAGGAATGCTGACACTATCAGAACTGAGGGAGAAGTGATTAGGCATGATACAACTTACTCTGAGACCAAAGGCAATCCAGTTTTGTCTTGTGCCAGTTCTTTCATACTTTTTGAACGGCGATGAGTCTTCCTTAAAAGAGGAGGAAAGGAATCTGATTCCTGCACCCTCTGATAGTGCACACATTCTTCAGATGTGTATATTTTGCTTCCTTCTGCTAATTACAAATCAAGTGTTGCATATTTTGTCAGCGTTTCCTTGCCACCTCTCGAAAGACCTTGGGATTAGAATTAGCTGAACCATTTCACCATGTACCAAAGATTGACTGGTTGTTTCTTTCAGATATGTGCATCGCTACTGCAATTTCTCTTCTTATGATCCTCATCTGTGCAATGGCCACATACGGCGCATATAAGGTAACACATGGCTTATGGCCCCTTATTCATTCAGTCGAAACCATCCCTGCATAAAAATTGAATACATAAAGCTGGTAGGCAAAACAGCTGATAAGTTTGTGGGGAAATAACAAGCTGTCATATTTACAGTGCCTTAACTGGGCATGTGGCCAACATCATGTGAAAAAACACCTATCCCTCCAAACTCCCATGGCAGGGCCAGAAGGGTCTTCATGTTTGCAGCCATCTGCCTGTTAAGGCATTCCAGATGCTAGAAAATATGTGGAAATGTCAACACAGGGGTGCCATTTGGGGAGAAGGGGTCATGATATGACTGACTTTTAATCTAAGTCTAATGAAATATTTATCTTTGTGATATCTCTTTTTCCTTATAGTTTGGTTCTTTTGTGAACTGCTTTGAACTCTCTGGGAAAGTAAAATTAAAGTGTGTTAGAATTTTCTAGATAACCATTAAGTTTCCTCTTTCTCTCTCTCTCTTTAACATACAGCAACATGCAGCCTGGATCATCCCTTTCTTCTGTTACCAAATATTTGATTTTGCACTCAACACCTTGGTCGCTATTAGCATACTTGTGTACCCAAGCACAATTCAGGATTACCTGCAGCAACTGGTAAGTCCCTTTCCCCCATTATTCATTGCTGTCCTTGAGAAACTAAGGGCAAAGCTTTGCAGCACAGTTTGTTCCTTTGTTCTAAACAAAACCCAAGGGAGGTTTGGATGAGTCATGGTTCTTATCTGCCATAGTTTTGGCTTTTGCAAAAACTCTAATATTCACATGTGAAAATGCCCCAAAGCTTTTATGTCTGTATCTAACTAACTCAGTAGCCGATTAAGTGCTTCTGCTAGTGCAAGGACTTCTTCTTGTGTGGAGAACTCCCAGAACAAATCTAGGGCATGCAGAAGTACCTGGTGACAGAAGAGGGAGGAAAAGTTCTGTTGCACAGCCAGAATCCTTGGGCTAGCAGAAGCGCTTCATTGAATACCACCCCAAATCTTAAAGAACCTTACGAGGTATCATTAGAAAAGTCAGTCTGACTTTGTTACATTTTACCTGCTTGAGCATAGCCCTGGGTTTTAGAGCATGTGCAGAGTTCCTTGCAGAAGAGAAGTCCTGGGAGAGAACATCTTTGCCTCCCTGGAAACATCTGATCAGGAGTCCAAAATGGAGGCTAAAGCCTCAAATATTTGTGGGACTCTTGAGATCAGTAAAAACTGGTATCTGTTCTTATTGTTATTTTGCCATTGACCCAAGCAAGTGCCATTTTTGGTGTCAGTGGACCTTTGGCTGACCATGAGGTTGTTCTGTCTCCTTAAAGACTCTAAACTTGGCATTACAAAAAAATATCACAGGTTCAGACCTATCAAGCCATCGTTAAACAAGAACTTGATGATGCCTAGGTGTTTGCTCAAAGACACTTTTCATACTTCACAGTGGGGGTGAATCCCCAAATGCTCTAGGTGGAGCTATATAAGAATACAAGAAAATGTCAAAGCAGACCAGATTAGACCACTGCTGTCTACGTGACTAGCAATGGCTTTCCAGGGTCTCAGCAAATGTCTTTTCCATCTTTGGCTCCTGCGTTAAGCAGGGGCTTGAACTCGATAGCCTGCAAAGCCATCTTCCAGCTCTAAGATGGGAGATGCCAGGGACAGAAACTGAAATCTTATTGATTGCAAAGCACCTGCTCTACCTTTATGGTTCTTCTCCATTTGACAGCAGGGAGAAATGTATTATCACATTGTTATATTACACATTTTAAAAAATCGCATCATGGTATTATGCATTCAAATGTATTATGCCTATAGATATGTCCATGGATCTTTACAAAATACTAATTTTATAGCAACGTTGCTTTAAAATATTTATTTATTTCGTAAAATCTATATGCTGCTTTATTGAATACAAAAATCTTCAAAGCCATTTAAAAAATACATTTTAATGCATTTGGATACATTTTGTGAGAACTGCATTAAAAAAACCTGGAAGTGCAAAAGTCCTAATAAAAGAATGTGAAATGTAAGGCTATTGTGCTATGGACTGCTTCTCCCCCTCTTTAAATCATTGAGCGCTGGAAGTAGACTGACACACAGTGCAATCATGCTTCATGATGCATTATAAGGCCAATGTGATTATGAAGAGGAAGAAGGATTAAAAGAGACAGAACGCACACTGCTCCTTGTCCCTTATATTTAGTTTTGCTCTGATCCTTAATTGCCAACCTGGTTACCATATGTGGACTTGTTTGTTTTAAACCCACAAGAATGCTGAATTAGCTCATAGCAGTCCAGAGAACAATGGAATAGACGGAAGAAGGAAAATAATGCAGTGCAGAATTTCTCTTTCTGTCCCCTCCAGAGAAATGTCTCTTGCTTCTTAATTCCCACCCCGTTCTCCATTGGCATGGGGTGCTAAATTCTAAATTATTTTATTTATTTTCTTCTGTTTATGAATTTCTTTCCATAAAATATCTAGAATGGATTTCACAGTAAAAAAATACCAACTTTAAAAATAATTTCATATGTAAAAACAATTTCAAATCAAATAGAGATATGGACTGTGATAAAGATTAATGGCTGCATGAACTGCAATAGCTTCATCAAGCATCAAATTTGAGAAACCAGAGGTCTTATTTACAGGATCTATTGGGATTCATCGTATTAAGCACCCCATTCATAGTGGCAGTGAGCTTAATGATGTGATGCTGGAATGCAAGCACTTACAAAACACTTCACTCAAGATTTTATTTTTCCCTGTGGCAAGCGTTCTTAAAAAGCGGAAATGGCTCCGACTCCCTCAGGGATTGGAAGAGATTTGGGTTTTTGCTGAGCTTGGATCCTGGCCATTCTCCTCTTTTGTTCATTTGTTTTTGTTTATAGTAAGTGCATGAGCTGGGTTACTTCAAAGAGAACTTTTACTAATGACAGGGTGACAATGGCAAGTCAAAGTCCTGCTTGTGCCAAGTTCTTCTTTCTTATTCTTTCCCTACAAGGCTGATGTTGATACATGTTCATTACCTAGAACATACAGGAGGTATTCTGCCATGCCCTAAGACAGGGGTCAGCAACCTTTTTCAGCCGTGGGCCGGTCCACCGTCTCTCAGACCATGTGGTGGACTGGACTATATTTTTTTGGGGGGGGGGATGAATGAATTCCTATGCCCCACAAATAACCCAGAGATGCATTTTAAATTAAAGCACACATTTTACTCATGTAAAAACACCAGGCAGGCCCCACAAATAACCCAGAGATGCATTTTAAATAAAAGGGCGCATCCCTGACTTTTTTCTGGCCCACGTAGGACCAGTCTGGATAGTTGGCCTTGGTGAAGATTTGACGTTTTCATCCCCCAAAAGTTTTTGATTTGGGTTTCTCCTGAAATGAGGCTGCATTTTAATGTTGTATTTTAATATTGTTTTTTAAGTTGTAGTTTAATCAGTTGTTTTTATACCTGGTGTTAGCCGCCCTGAGCCCAGTCTTGGCTGGGGAGGGTGGGGTATATTAAAACAAAAATTTAGTTTTATTTTTATTATTACTCATGTAAAAACACACTGATTCCTGAACTGTCCGTGCGCCAGATTGAGAAGACAATTGGGCCACATCCAGCTCACGGGCCTTAGGTTGCCTACCCCTGCCCTAAGATTATTGGGACAGGAATCTTGTTGTTGCAATTTTACACTCTGAAGTACCACATACATTAGAGGAAGGGAGGTCAGGAGATGTCGTGATGGCACGTGGGCTGCCTGGCAAGCAAGCAAGCAAGTGGAAGCCAGGAGGAGGGCGTGGAGCTGCAAGCTGGCGAGGAGCAAAACTCTCTGCAGGAAGAGAGCTATAGAGGGCAACTTGCTCAAAGTCCTCACTGGCCAACCCTGGCACCTGTCCATAAAAAAGCAGAACTTATCTCCCTCAGCTATCACCTGGCAGCAGCCATTCCATCGGGATACCTCAGTTGTATCATTAGTGATTGGATGGCCACCTGTCGTGGATGCTTAGTTGATATCCCTGCATTTCAGGGGGTTGGACTAGATGACCCTCAGATCCCTTCCACCTCTATGATTCTATGGTTCTGTAAGTTTTGCCAAAAGGACAGCTCCCTCGAATGCTTCCTGCCTCTGAACTGTTTCTGTGCCAGGGGCTCAATATGCACCACACTACTTAAGAACTGGCGCCTGAGTTTGTTTTCTTCCTCTTCCTTCCCTGGCCCTTTCACGTATGTGTTGTGTTTTTTAGATTATAAACCTGTGGGCAGGGAATATCTTGTTTTAATTGGCTCTGATAGCTTTTTTTGGTGGAAAAGCGGGACACAAATACTCTAATTGTGGGGTCCTTACAGTTCTGTCAGTGGTGGTTAAGAGCAGTGGACTCGTAATCTGGTGAACCGGGTTCACTTCCCCGCTCCTCCACACGCAGCTGCTGGGTGACCTTGGGCTGGTCACACTTCTCTGAAGTCTCTCAGCCCCATTCACCTCACAGAGTGTTTGTTGTGGGGGAGGAAAGGAAAGGAGATTGTTAGCTACTTTGAGACTCCTTAGGGTAGTGATAAAGCGGGATATCAGATCCAAACTCCTCCTCTTCTTCTTCCTCTTCTTCTTCTTCTTCTTCTTCCTCCTTCTGGGTACCACCATGGGGTCTTGGACATGAGTCCCATCTGCACAGTGGTTTTCCAAGTGGATCTCCCTGTTCATCACTACAGCTACGGTAGTGATCACTCATCAGTTTGCCCAGTGGCTGTCATCTGAAGCCACGTACTTCTCCCTGCAGCCGGGTGTAAACAAAACTCCACACATGGTCCAACTTTCAGTTGGGTTTGTTTTCCCAGCTTCAAAACAAGGCGGTGCTTTTATGTAACCTAGCTGAAGAAATTCCACATTTAGTTATACAGCACTGCCAGTAAATGGTTGCATCAGTAAATATTTCTTCATGTGTTTAACATGTGGACCTGCCACACTTCTGGACTACCCAAATATTCAGCAGCAAATCATTTGTCCGTTCATCTGCAGTATAGATTAAGACTTTACTGCTTTTCTTGTCCCAGTCATATATTTTAGCACAATCTTGGTGTTCAATTGTTTCATCTTTTTGAATTCTGAATTTGGGGCAAGTGCCGCTTTGTATATGGACAGCATAAACACACACAAATTCCTACATAAATGTTGCCAAATCTTGGCAGTAACTTCCTAGTGAACTACGTGGATAATAGAAGCCCTGCTGACCCACTAAGGATACCCAAAAAAAAAGATTTACCATTGACGCAACTACATTTTGTAAGAATCATTCTGCGTTCCTTTGTGCTGTGCAGTCAAAGGTTAATCCACTTTTTACCAGTATCACTCCACATGGTTTTACTATTTTCGCGATTCAAATAACACTCTTCAACATTTGTGTGTGAAATACAGTATCCTTTACCTGCTTCTAAGCTGGCAAAGTGATGGTGCCAGTTAAACAGGAACTTAGTTGCAACTTGTTTTGCTTTCCCCAATGGCCTTAGGTGGTCCTTGTCCACTTAGTCCCTTCTTTTTAACCCACATTCTGGAAACAAGGTGTAGATGTGAGTAAGTTGGGAGGGGAATAATCTTTTTCCATAGGTCTGGATGTTTATGGGGAGCCCTTGGACTCAGCTACATTGGCAAAGAAAAGGTGTTTTATATGCGTTCTTTATGCATTCTGACACTGTGACACCAGATGACGCTGTGGAGTTCCATTTTTTGCCAGCCCGATTTCTCATACAATGTTTGCAACACGTTAAACTGAAACGCTTCTTTGATATGTGTAGATCCAGCCCTTGCTAACAGACCTGTGCGGCACCTTTGAAGATCAAACAATTCAGGCTGCAATCTTGAACACACTTATTAGGGAGCAGTCCCCGTGGAATTCAGTGGTCTTATTTCTGACTAATGTATGGTTATTGTGGCTTTAGCCCTCATTAGAAATTGGGATGGTGGGGAGCCCTTCTGATACTGTGCTTGTGCATCTTTCAACCTTAGCATGGGAGGTTGCAGACTTCATCTTTGCACATCCTTAACTCAGGCTGCCCCAGTATAGTCACATCCATTGTCTTAGTAAAAATAGAGTATGTTAAACAGATGAAAAGGTTGCTTAGGGTGTGACAGGCAAGTGACTTTATGTTTTGGTGTGTAAGGCTTTCGGGTAATTTTCCTTCTGCAGAGGCAAAGCCAGAAGCGATCAAAATACTAGATCGGAACAAGAATAAGATGTATTTGTTTTTTTAAAGAAAGAAGCCGAGAGCAGAGTTGTGTAACATTTATCTCCAGTCTGTTACACGCCATCTGGTGAGATGAAACCATTGGAACACTTCAATGAAATTCAAGAAAAAGAAAACTTCTTGCCAGCAGCTGGCAAAAAAAGAAAGAAATTAATGCAAACAGGAGTATATATTTGTCTTGATTCAGTCTGAATATATTTGGCAATAATACCAAAGAATTAACAATAGCTTCAGAAACTCTGGGGAGAAGTTCTTCCATGTCCCCAACCCCTAGCCCCAGACATTAAGGCACAGGGAAAACATTAGGCCTCACAGGTAGGCCCCACTGGTGCCCTGGCAGCTGCCCAAGAATGCCATGTGTTGACCAACAGGCTACCATTAATAAATAAATAACGGCCTTATATTGTCATGTAAAGTATTCTATAACGAGAGAGGCGCACGATCATTATTACTAATTTTTCTTCTCCTTTTTTTGCAGCCTGGTAATTTTCCCTACAAGGAAGATATTATGTCTGTCAATCCCACATGTCTCATTGTGATTATTCTGCTTTTTATAAGTATCACCTTGGCTTTTAAGGTAAGCATGTATCTACAGAAACAAAGTTGTTGGAATGCATGATCATTCATCCCCCTGTGCACCAGTAGTTGCGAACCCAGGAAGACTGAAAAAAGCAGGGGTCACAGAGACAGTGACTTAGAAAACACCATGGTTACCAGAATGGCTGGCTCAAGAAGGAGAGAACCTCACATTTCCTGAGAACTGAAGTTGGCAGTGGGTCTTCCTTTTGGGTCTTTTCTCCCTGCACTTTCATGGAAAAATCTTTTGAAGCATCCCTGAGCTTCAGGGGTAGCTATGCAGATGATTACACAGTTGAGATGTTCTATAGCAGTGGCAGGGGAGCTTTTAGACTCCCAACTCTCATCAGCCCCAGGCTGCTCAGGGATGATGGGAGTCCAGCAACATCTGGAGGACCACAGTTTCCCTATCCCTGTTCTAAAATTCCATACCCATGCAGAAGTTCCCATGCTGCTTTTTGGATTGGATCCATGAAATAGCCGTTCCAAGCAAAGCATTGTAGAGGAATCTTCAGGAAGCAGAAGAGCATGTTCTCATTTTGAAATATGACCCATGACTACCTGCAGTGAGCATGCGACAGAGGCAAATGATTGCCTTTTGTCTGAATCTTGCTTGACTGCTCTAGCAAGAGTCTGATAAACAGCAATCAAGAGTGTGAGAAGCTGCTGTTCCTTAGCCCCACATTCCCAATGGTTGTTGTAGAAATATAATGGTTAAATGTGTAGTTGCCCTGTGGATTTGCTAGAATGAGCCACCAGCTGTGATGCACAAGTTAGCTAAGCTTGTACTGTATGGTTGGATTTTCGGTCCCATTTACTTCAAGAACATTAACTGGCTTAAATAAAAGTTTTCTGTCATAACAGGTTTTGCTGTTCAGGCTGAAAGTAGGTCAAGATTATCTCATTTTTTGGACAACCTTTTTGTTATTTGGAAATGGAAAACCCTTCAACGGGCAAAAATGGAGAAAGCAAGGCCAAGGCTGTTATTTTTTTAATTGGGAAGGTGGACATTAGCCTATATGTCCATTATAATGGCTGTGTCATTTTTTTGTTCCTTTGACTTGCTAAGTAAGAGGTACAAACTTGATGCATAAATTCAATCAGCTTCTGGTATTCTCATTTGCATTCCTTGTGTTTTGCATAAACCATGAATGTGCTCTGCAGATTTATGGATTCTGTATAATGAAATGAAATCCATAATCAAGTGCAGCATGTCCTCCACCATTGATAGATATAGCAGATAGCAGCATTTCCAGGAAATGAAATGAAACGGTACTGCATTTCAGTATTTCTGAGTTCATTCCCTTTTCCTAATAACAGCACCTGTCAAGTAGCAGAGGCAGACTGACATAATCACTGGGGATAGAACCAAAGGAAAGGTATCTTGAAAATAGACAGAATGGCAGAAGTATAGGCCCCAATTTATTTCTGCTGGAAAGTTATTCACCTTTTTTTAATTTCAAAGAGAGTTGAAGGCGATTTGAAAGCAGCTTCCCTTCTCATTGTGAAAACCGCATCGTTTCCCCAACAGGTTTTGCAGGGTTGGATTTTTAAAAATACCTTCCAACTATGTTAACCAGAGGCAAAAGTGGTATGATTGTTTACACCACAAGCAATGACCCGCTCTTTCAAATCACCCAGCGTTCTGCAAAATATTATCTGTAGCTAGACATAATTGGAGCAGCTAAATGTTGCCTGTAGTTCTTCAAACACATCTTCTACCACAATCCCCAAAAGCATCCTAAAATAAAACCTTTTAGGTTTTTTTCCTAGAACATATGTTCTTAATCTTTTTTTATACCTTTTTCTTGTACTGTCAGACTGGAATGGATCATCTGGAGCCAGAACACTCAACTTTATAAATGGAGCAAGATAATATTTTCAAACAAAATGGAATGGAATTTTACTTCTATCCTGAAACACTGCAAAGACAATGCAGAGTAAAGAATTTTGCCATGGCCTTGATCAGCCCCGTTCTGCTTTGCATCTAGACCATTCTCTTGCCTTCCATTTTGTTTGAATTTTTGGTGGTTATCTCCCATTTCTTATTATGACTTTGCATTCCGTGTATATCTGAATTATCACTGAGTTTGCCTTTAGCTTACGTCAGCTGTCACCAATGGTATGTAGGCCTGTGGGCAGATTTGAATGCTTTAGCAAATGCCATGGCTTTAATCTTTCCCGCACCCAATAGATCAGCACGCTTCCCTGAGACACAGAAAGAGAGAAAACATGCATGCACACACTTCGCTTTTACAAGCAATCTGGATAAAAGTCTGTTCAAATAAGAATTAGTCTGAGCCTTGAAAAGCACGTAGAGCTGAAAGAGGAAGTCACTCTTCCAACTTCCTCCTTCATCTCTATGTACTTTTCCAGTGCTGTTTTTCCAGAAAGAGAGGTGTTGGAACTCACCAAGAACATCTCCCTTGTTTCTCTTATAATGCCAATGGTGCCCACCCAAGAGGTGCCGGAACTGAGTTCCAGTGAGTTCCAGCTGGGGGGAAAAGCCCTGTACTTTTCAAAGGAGAAAAACGTAACCTCCCACACAATCTCATTAGGTCACAGGTTGAGACCTCAAGGGTACCACCAGGTGATGGTGATTCCTGACCTAAGTCCGGGGATGACATTTTAGTTTCCAATAACAGAACGACTGAATCTTCCCTTTATTTTAAATCCTGGTGCAGCTCTCATTACCGCACGGTGAAAATGCTACATTTTCAAGGCATTAATGATGAGATAGTATATGGATGCATTTAATGTCTTTTTGATATGGTAGTGTTGGAAAGTGTTGATCAGTAGCTAGAGGACTGTGTTCAGCTTGGTCAGTCAAAAATTAAACAAGCTTTGGAAACCCTTGCCAGAATGCATGACTCCTCAGACCTAGAAGATTACAAGTGCTCTGGCTAGCTTCTTTTTAATACTCTCTGCCAACAAATATTTCCAACTTTGGTAGACCAACAAGTTCCATGACTGAGATGTTCTTTGTAGGAAGTTCTAAGTATTTTTTATTCAGTATATTTTTTCCCCTTGCCCCATCCTTTTCTTTTAGGGTCGACAACAAGCATTTTCCTTTCTGTTTATACACAATATTTCAGATCTTGGAAGACTTGTTAGCTTTTTCCTCCGTCCTGCCACTGTTATCTTCTCTCCAGTATAAACGATTGATTTTATTTACTTACACAATTTAAATCCCAAACTCAAAAGTTATGATTGCTCTTCTACAATATACTTTTGTACCCGAAAATTTGTCCAGCTAGAGGAAAATAATATTATTTCCGAGTTTTGGCTATGCTTCTGCTAAATGCACTCTGGAATAGGATTATGTTTCTTTGTAACCATATTGCATTGCTGACCCAGTACCATTTGCAGGGAAAGTATAAGCCTCAACTCATTTTCTCAGCAATGCTATTTTTAAGCCACTTACCCCATCCCCTCTTATACTTGCTTGTATGAATTTTCGTTCCTCCCAATCCCACCCAATATTTCTCCGCTGTCAGCAAATTTCACAAGGTCTGCATATTGAAAATTTGTTTTGAATTAGTAAAAGTTCTGCCAGGCAGGGGGAAGATTCACACATGCCCTTCAGGGGGGAAAAAAGGCAAGGAGCAGCTATTCTGTTTGAAGTATATGTCTGTCTTACTTTTATTAAAGATTCATTTTAAATTTGCCATTGTTTATGAGCCAACAAATGAAGCCCACTCTGTGTTAGTAGCCCTTTAAAGCCTTGTAAAAACCAAACCACTGGATCCTATTAATCTTTGGCAGGCAGCAGAGCACTGCTTTGTGGTTTCCTGTACATAGAGAGTGTTTTATGTTTGGCCATCTCTACTTTCTTCTGCTGTATTCTTTTTTTGGAAAGGGGAAAAAAAAGACTTTTACCACATTGCATTTGCTTAAACCAAGATGAAATTGCCCCCCGCCCCCGCCCACTCTGCATTTACTCTCAAAAACACAGAAGCATTTGGAACAAAGAATGACCAATTAATTTTTTTATACTCATCATGGTATATAAGGTTACGGTCATTTTACAACTGGGAAAAGGAGGGTGCTACTAAAATTGAACTAAATAATAGGGAGTTGAATTATGCAGCTCTTTAACTGTATTCCAGGGTTTTTGCCTTACTTTCTTAGAAGAGAGTGTACAAGTTTTGTTTAAAATGCAATGTATAGACAGTGAAGGCATGCTCTATTTATTTATTTAAAATATTAAAAGGGCCCAAGGACCTTATGATGTTGAAATTTCATGGTCTTAATTTATGTAGCACTAATAGGCTCATTTGCGCTTTGAGATCCCCAAGCACCCCCAAGAAATGAGACACAGTGACACAGGATTTTAGTTTAAGTTATTGGGCAAAATTTAGGCCACAACTTTATTGAATACAGAATGTGAGTGGTATTGGCTTAGGCATTGGAATCACCAGACTATATTGGATTCCCAACTGCTTTCATGGTGAATCCGATAACAAGGGTGAAACACGGCCAGCAGGATGGGCTTGAGCTCCCCTCGGTGCCCCCGTGGGGTCCTGGTATGGCCCTAGGCCCAGCACTAGGACAAGACCCAGGCCAACACCGATTCCTTTAATGCAGCAGTTCTCAACCTGTGGGTCCCCAGATGTTGTTGGACTACAACTCCCATCTTCCCTGGCCACTGGTTATGCTGGCTAGGAATGATGGGAGTTGTAGTCCAACAGCATCTGGGGACCCACAGGTTGAGAAACACTGCGTTTAATGGAATACCCTTGAGCTTGGAGGGGTAGGTGATGGCCGCCACTTCCTCTCCCCACCATTGCTTATCCAATGCCTAACCGCCAAACCTTACAAAGTTGTGACGATTGCTACGGTGGTAGGCGAAAACCAAATGGTCCTGCCAATTCGCTAGATGGAAAAATTCCTACCAGGCCCCCATTACAAAACAGGCAACCAATGAAGACCATAGCAAGGCCAGACAAACCTAAATACAGTGGTACCTCGGGTTAAGTACTTAATTCGTTCTGGAGGTCCATACTTAACCTGAAACTGTTCTTAACCTGAGGTACCACTTTAGCTAATGGGACCTCCCACTGCCGCCGTGCCACCAGAGCACGATTTCTGTTCTCATCCTGAAGCAAAGTTCTTAAACTGAAGCACTATATCTGGGTTAGCAGAGTCTGTAACCTGAAGCGTATGTAACCTGAAGCGTATGTAACCCAAAGTACCACTGTAAAGGGAGGGCGGGCAGGGGATCTGCTGCGTGAAGGCAGAGAGGACTGGCAAATGACGCACAGGGTTATATATTGTTCCCCGGCCGCCCCCCAAGCCAAGAAATGGGCTTTAGGACCCAAGCAACCAGGGAACAACCAACCGGAGTGGAGCAGGGCATGGCCCTCCCACCCCAGCAGGTGGGGGGTGCTCTAAGGGCCCGAGTGCAACGCGATCCCTTTTTGTTGAGGAATCGATTTCACACATTATACAGATGGCCGGTTCAGAGGTAGCACTAAATGATATCTTCGTATTACATGAATAAACTGCAGTAAGCCTCATATTTGTACACCTCCCACTCCTTCTCAGGCTCGCAGAAGAGAAAGCGATCGAAATCTGTTGCTTTCTGTTTTAAACTAACCAGAGTTCCCCATTATAGCCAATCATTACATCCACAGAGGACTTTGGTAAATTTAAACCAAGGCTATTTCATTTAAACCAAGCCAGAATCAAACCATGATTTATAAACCTGGCTTGATCACTAACCATGGTTCGTAAACTAACTGGAGTTTCCCAACTTCCCACATAATCTAGCTGGCTTGAAATCAGAAGCAGATGTTTTTCCTATTTTTGACTGGCTCATGCCAGAGGTAACTGGAAACCCAAGGGTTGCCATGGTTTGTGCCCATAATGCTAAACCATAGTTTAGCATCACATCTGAACTGGCTCCGAATATATTATCTGAGTTTGCCACAAGGAGTACATTCAACAGGGAGATGTAAGATACACATGCTTTCAAACAGATTCATACTTTAGATATACGCTTCAGTGGGTATATATGCATGGCTGCTTCTCGTTTCCCATGAATAAATGAAAGTAATTCCAAAAGATAGCAGGTTCTGACTCCAAATAATAGTACCGGTATTTCAGGCTGTTAAGAGGACAATGGTTCCTCCTCACGCTTTGCACCTTCTTATGTTGAAAATGCTTCTATGTAGGAAAAGAGAAAAGACCCTGTGTCTAGATCTACATCTTTTTACTTTACGTTTCCGGGCACAATTCAAAGTGTTGGTGCTGACCTTTAAAGCCCTAAACACCCTTGGCCCATTTCCGAGGGCCTTCTGGTGGTTCCCTCCCTACAAGAAGCAAAGTCACAGGGAACCAGACAGAGGGCCTTCTCGGTAGTGGCGCCTGCCCTGTGGAACACCCTCCCACCAGATGTCAAAGAATCCTGTTTAGGGAAGTTTTTAATGTTTGATCTTTTACTGTGTTTTTAATATCTTGTTGGAAGCCGCCCAGAGTGGCTGGGGAAACCCAGCCAGATGGGCGGCGTATAAATAATAAGTTAGTAGTAGTAGGATTTTATTATATTCCATGCTGTTTGGTCTGTGGCTGTTTGTTTCTTTATACTGATTTTATTGTTTATGGCTTTTAACTTTGCAAGTTGCTCTAAGTACCGTCATAGGGATTGAAGTGCAGAGTATTAAATATTAAAATAAAATGAATGAAAATATAAAGTAGATAATTGCTGCATGCTTGTATGCATTGCTGCATGTGGAATAAGCATACATAGCAATTAATCGCAATTGAGTTCTTCTAAGGCTTCCTTCCCTTAAGCAACATCTGTCGTTCTGAGCACGAGTGGCAAACATTTGGCATCAACCTCTGTGGTTTTTATCCCTGCTCATCCATGAATAAACTCACTTTGTGACCCTCAGGCAAATTGCTGACTCTCAGCTTTAATTCGTGGCGTGCAAAAATAATTGGCTGCTTTTATATTTCACAGTGTTCTAAGGAGGCTGAGTGATCTAGATTGTAGAACACTTTGTACTTTAGAAGGCTGATATTCAGTCTTTAATAATGCTTTTCTATAGTGCTTTCATAAGAACATAACCCCACAATGTTGTAAACGATCCATATGGGGGCGTTTGACGCTTTACTCCATCTCATCAATCATTCTGGTTGCCCTTCTCTGAACCTTTTTCTGCTCTACAGTATCCTTTTTTTGAAGTGAGTTAACCAGAACTGTACACAGGATTCTAACTGTGTTCTTACCATAGATCTGTATAACTGCAAGTGAAAATTCACTCCCTTATTTTTGGATAGGAAAGGTATGCGCTGCAAAATAGGTCAGTGACTCAGCCTAATGGTTTTTCAGTAGAATAAAAGGCTTTTCGGGACAAATCAGCAGGAAATTTGCTGGGGCAAAATGAGTTTCCATTGCAAGGGCTCGGCATCTGCCTGTGTGTGTCCAATACATTTGGCTAGCATGCTGGTTTTAGCTGCTCATCTTCCCAAGCACGCGTAGGTGGTGTCTCTGGCTTCCATTTGCCTGTTGTGGGCGAGCTGGTGACCTCCTTGGTTAGGAAAACTTTGTTTGCTTGGTTTATACGGAACTACTACGAAGTAACAACATGCTTTGGGGGCTTAGCTGCAAGCACTGGTAGGTGGAACAATAGTGACTCCAGCAGCAAAGGTTTAAAAATGTTTGCAGAACAGTGAGAAGCCTAGGTTGCTGTGATTTTAATATAACAGTTGTAATTTTGTTCTAATACATTGGCTCAGGAGCAACTTAAGCTTCGCATTCCTGCATTTTTTGATTATGGCCTACATCTGGACTTCCTTGGGGAAAAGGTAAAGGGATATGCATTTGGACTCTCTGAACTCTGCATTTTCTGGTTTTGTAACATTTATAAGTTCCATCCATCTTTAGCCTTTGCCTTTGAGAGCTTGGTTTAAACAGAGCAATCCTATGTGTGTCTTTGTCTACTCAAAAGTAAGCCTCACTTAGTTCAATGGGACTCTCTTAGTTCAAGTGTGTATAGGATTAGAGCCAAAACCTAGGGTTCTGCAAGATTGGTTTGGACTCTGATTGGGTGCTTCAGAAAACAGATTGCCTCAGTCGGACTCCGTTCAAGCCTGCTTCATGTTGAACCCTCAACCTCATTCACTGCAGGGAAATTTTAAAAATCCACAGCTCTAACTTTTTCTTTTCATGGAAGTGGGTAAAATTTGCAGGCAAATTTTCTAGGGTGGATGAAGCCTGCCAAAGTGTAGGCAAAATAAGTCCAGGGGATTTTGCGCTGGGCACCTTGTTTGGGGAGGAATAGCTAAAAGGGATTTGCTTTCCAGGTAAAATCTTCCGCCCTGTTATAATGGAGCTCTGTCCGGTCTTGTGCTTGTTGTTCCTCCCCCCATCACCCATTCCCTAGTATGTTTAGAGACGTGACTTTTGCTTTAATGAAATACTTGTCTGTAGCATTTTTTGACATCAGGATAGCTGAGGTACAGCAAAGTATTTCAGGAGTCCCTGCTTTGAGTTGCACTGCTTCATAGAGATTCCCCTTCATCTCTCAGAGGCCAAAAATCCCTCTGAGGCATCGTACTTCACTTGGGAGTTCTCCAGATATCACATCCATACAACATCTGTTAAGTCTTTTAAAGCAGCCGTGCAAATAAGTCTATACAGGTGGAATAAATCCACATAAATTTTTAGAAGCCTCCCCTTTGACATCTTCAAAAAAGGACTTACTACAGCATTTTTCTCCTGTTGAGGAAGCCTTGCCTTCACAATGCATTTGCCAAACATGCCTGTCAAGGATTTGAACACCAGTGCATTGTACCTCTAAGGTAGGGGCACATCGAAAGAGTCATGCTCCATGACATCCATGGAAAAAAAATAATAATCCACTAATAGAAACTCGAGAACTCTTCCAGCCTGCAGTCAATTCGGACTCTCCATAGGTGACTCAGCTTTATGGTATCAAAATGCTCACCTGTTTTGGTTTTTTGCTACAACCAGTTAGTGTAATTGTTGTTGTTGTTGTTGTTGTTGTTGTTGTTGTTTATACCCTGCCCATCTGGCTGGGTTTCTCCAGTCACTCTGGGTGGCTCCCAACAAAAGATTAAAAATACATTAAAACATCAATCATTAAAAACTTCCCTAAACAGGGCTGCCTTCAGATTTCTTCTAAACGTCAGATAGTTATTTATTTCTTTGACATCTGATGGGAGGGCGTTCCACAGGGCGGGCGCCACTACCAAGAAGGCCCTCTGCCTGTTTCTCTGTAACTTCGCTTCTCGCAGTGAGGGAACTGCCGGAAGGAGACACTTCTTCAGGTATACTGGGCCGAGGCCATTTAGGGCTTTAAAGGCAACACTTTGAATTGTGCTCAGAAACGTTTGGACAGACTACCAAAAAACCCAACTTCTTAATCATCACGTAGCATGTTGCAATAAAGAATGTGTGGTAAAGAAAATCTGTTACAAATTCAACACATCTTCTTTCTCTGCCTCTTCTTCCTCACGCAGGCTTACCTGATCAGCTGCGTATGGAACTGTTATCGATACATTAACAACAGAAACAACTCGGATGTCCTGGTCTACATTACTACTAATGACACAGCGGTAAGGAAGTCAAAATTAAATGGGGCTCTGATGGCCTTTGGGTGTAGAATGTAGCCATGAAACCACTTTCTTGCCTAGCCTGTTGTTGTTGCTGTTGACTTCTGTTTCCAGTTACTTTGGGGGAGCTCCCATTTCTGATGCACTCAGGATGATGGTCGCACCTAGTACAGGTACTGTAATATCCTCTGGACCAAACGCCCCATCAGTGCATTGGTGTGGAGAAAGCAATGTCTTGCTTAGCTACATTGTAAACTGCTGCTTTCTAGAGCTGATTCACACAAACAGGATAGGCAAGCGTGGTTCCCTCTCATGCAAATTGCAGCTGAGTAATGAAGGGCTGTCAGCCAAATCAGTCTTTCTGCAAAAGAGATTAGAGTAATTCATCAGCTGTGGTTAAATGGAGGCTCCTCTCATGGCTCAGAGGCAATATGCTTGCTTGGGAACACCATTTGCTGGGGCGTGTGAGGGTTCAGCAGGTTCAGTCACAATAGGAAGCAATGGTTAATTTAACCCTGGAGGTGTTGAATTGCAGTGTGATAAAAAGGGAGAGGGCAGCATGAGAACCAAGTGCGCAGGCACAAAACTGATGCATAACTCCACTTAGTAAAGCCATAGTACACCCAAGGGATGTTCACTTTGCAGTCTTTTACAACCACCAGGCACAGACCTGTGTCTGTGCTATCCATGTTGTTTTGTGGAAAACAAGACAACTTTCAAACAGTTCTTGACTCTCTGCCTGCTCCTCCTGCTCCATGTCCTCTTCCTTCCTTAAACATTCTGTGGTCCCTGGAATCTAGGAAGCCCTGGGGGAAGAGAATGTGTCACAGTGACAAGTCCCTACCCCAAACATTGATGCATCCTATTCCGGAACATTTTAATGTCATTTCAGCAATAGAGCTGCTTTGTTATGACTAGGACCTCTGATGGTCCACACCAATGTGTTGGAAGAATCTAAGGTTCTTCCCCACAACCTCTGCTGCAGATGAGAAGCTACCAGCCATTTTCTTGGATATATTATCTTAATGAGTCCCAGATGATCTCACTGCAGCACAGTATATATTTTATGCAACTGTATCTGCTAAACGTATGCTGCTTGCCTAAAGAGGGAGCCCTTTTATTTTCCTAAAAATAATAGAGGACTTCTGTAATTGGGCAGCCATATACCCGTGCACATGGAAAATGTACAAATGTGCGCTTAAGAATGTTTTGGCAGCGCAGCGAATTTGAGGTTATAAATTATCTCAGGGCGGTCCAGCTTCCATCTGTAATCACTCCAGGGTGGTTTCTAATGGAAATGCTCATAGATAAACATTTAGGTTGCTTCCTGCCCAGGCGAAGAGGGAGGCACTCTGGAGTCTACTTCTTGACAGATGATAATGCATTAAGGAAAGCTTAAACAAGCGGCACATGGCCTGTGTGCTTCAGACAGAATCTCCAAACCATGTTCTGGTTTGTAAAAACCAGAGCAGCGTGCTTGTACAGTATTCTAAGAACAACAATGTTAATGCAAGACATGGTTCTCCCCAAGTGGTAGAGCGAATAATACAAGGTATGGAGTCCTTCTCAGAGTAGTGGCATGTTCACGGGTCCACTGTGGGGGCTAGTGCCTGCCATTGCCAATGATCACAAGCAGTTCTGGGGGCAGAACTTGACATGGGACCCTGCTCTTGCTTCTGAAGTTTTTGTTATTTTTCTACTGGGATGATTTTATTCGCACTTATTAATCACTTTTATTTGCAAGACATAACCCAAAGTATTATGTACAAAATAGTACAAAGTTTGAAGCTGGTAAAAAACCGAAATAGAATAAAAACCTAAAAACACATTTGTACATCTAAAAGACAGGTTTTACACATTCTACCCACTGAAAGAGGCCACAGATATATAGAACCCTCCAAAGCAGCCTTTCTCAACCTGTGGGTCCCCAGATGTTGTTGAACTACAACTCCCATCACCCCTAGCTAGCAAGGCCAGAGCTCAGGGATGATGGGAGTTGTAGTCCAACAACATCTGGGGACCCACAGGTTGAGAACCGCTGCTCCAAAGTAAGGGCCAGAGCCCTAGGTAAAGAAAGAAAGAAATGTTTGCCTGGTGCCTAAAAGTAGACAGTGATGTTGCCAGCCATACCTCCCTGAGGAGAGCATTCCTTAAGCATGGCGCCACCACTGAAAAGACCGGTTCTCATGTCGCCATTCACCACACCTCCCTTGGAAGGGGCACATGAAGAAGGGCTTTGGATACTGGATGCAGGATCTAGATTGGTTCACATGGAGAGAGGTGGTCTCATTGGGGTCCTGAGCCACACAAGGCTTTATAGGTCAAAACCAGCACTTTAAAATGGGTTTGTGGTTAATGGAATGGTTTCATTGAAATGTATTTTTAGTGTTTTGCCTTTTTGGCTTTTAACCTTTTTTTGTAAGCTACTAAGAGGCTGTTTTGTAATAACTCACTAATATGTCAAATAATAAAAAGGACAAATGGAATGGGCATGCTTGCCTTTTCCCATACTTGTTTCCCCCCCCCCCCCATTCCACTTGCATTTAATTTGACTGCACAGGCAGAGCATCATAGCTCCCTGTGCATGATGCAGCAGCCCCATCAATCTGCCCTAATCTGTTGGTGTCCCTGGGTGGTCTTTTAATATGTTTGTGTAGCCGCAGATACATCACCACAATAGGGCTTGGGGGGGAGGGAACCTAAAGTGAAGCAGGTGGTCAGTTTAACGACCTGGCCTCTCATGTTTCTCCTAAGCTCTTGACTATTTGCTCCATTACAATGCTTGGCTGAAGGAAACAAAGGTTTGCTGCTGCTGCTGCTAGCTCTTCACAGCTGTGCTGGTGTGGAAGGAATGTCTCCTGAGACAAAACAACAAGAGGACTGAGAAGCAAATGTCTGATATATTTTTTTTTTTAATGCAGTTTTGTTTAAACCCAATATGTCTGCAACATGTTTCGTGTGTGCTGCTCTCTCCTTGTGGAATTTAAAGTTTGAAGTTGCTAATCTTTAGAGGTGTTGAGCACAAGTCCAGCCTTAGTAGTACTGATTCTGGAATTACTCCATCAGCCACCTTGAACGAAGGTGTGGCAGAAGGAAAAACACTTAACACTTGGGGATGTTCCAGCCTGATGCTGTAGATCAGCTTTTGGTTCTGTGTCAGAAATGTTTACAGTGCATCAGCTCAAATCCACAACTGCACTTGGCCTCTGACGCCTCTTCCTTATACTTCTGTTTTCATTATCTTGCTCTTTTCCTTGCCTCCTCGCCTCCCTAGCTATGAAGAGCAAGGATTCAGCAGCAGACTCTGGTCCATACTGGGTGCCATTTCCAGATCATTTGTGTACTGCCTGGGTTCTAGCCAACAACAGATGGCAGCTTACACAACCAATATTTCCATTTCCCTGCCCCCTGCAGCCCTCAGAAAGCTTGGAGCAATCTACTGAACGTAGTTGGATATGTTTTACAGGACTGCTGAGTGGGAGGGTTAGAAACTGCCTGACGTTGACAACCTTGTGTGAGTAGTGTAAGATTGGTTACCCGACTCACTGTCAAGCCAAATTATAGGAATTGCTAGGAAGAAAAACTGGGGCAGTACCATGTACCAGTCCCTCAGCCCCTTGAAGAAACAAAAATGGGATACAAATGTATTTATTTATATTACTTTTATATACCACCTTTTTTCTTCTGAGGAGCTCAAGGTGGTATACATGGTTCTCCTCCTCCCCATTTCAAACTCACAACAACCCCGTGATGTAGGTGATATAAGAACTTCAAACATTAAAAACTTCCCTAAACAGGGCTGCCTTCAGATGTCTTCTAAACGTTAGATATTTGTTTATCTCTTTGACATCTGATGGGAGGGCGTTCCACAGGACGGGCGCCACTGCCGAGAAGGCCCTCTGCCTGGCTCCCTGTAAGCTCACTTCTCGCAGTGAGGGAACCGCCAGAAGGCCCTCGGCGCTGGACCTCAGTGTCCGGGCTGAATGATGGGGGTGGAGATGCTCCTTCAGGTGTACAGGACAGAGACCGTTGAGGGATTTAAAGATCAGCACCAGCACTTTGAATTGTGCTCGGAAACCTACTGAGGCTGAGAGGCATAAAACTTGGTAATAGATTCGCATGAGTCTTTGTGGATTTTTACATTTTCAAAACTGATTCTTTCCTTTTTGCTTCTCCCCAGGTGTTGCTGCCACCCTATGATGATCCTGCAAATGGCGCTGCCAAAGACCCCCCACCACCTTATGTGTCTGCATGAGGAGCCGTGTGTGCGAGCGAGTGTGTGTGCGTGAAATGTACCTAAAGAACAAATAGCTTTACTTTTCACGACACCTGAGCAATAGATTCTTTCATTTTTCAGGACAGGTGTATTATCTCCCAGGTTGTCTTTATTGCTATTTTGCTGTAGATTATTCAAAAGAAAAACCTATTTGCCTAAAGCAGCATTGAACTGGCTTGAGAACCATTTTGATTAGCTAAAGTGATAATCGTTGCAATGTAGGTTTGGTTTTTTTTGGGGGGGGGGTTCACATCTTCTCCTGCAAATCTAGAAAATATCTAGGGGTGTAAACTGTAGTGTGGAGTTTTGTTTCTCTTGTCTTCTTAATTTCTGGATCATGCCTCAGGCTGTGACATTGTCCTTTAATCCACAATCATAAAACAAAACAGAAGGTACCCTGAACAGTTGAGCTTATATTTATTTCATCAGGAATATTTGGGACCTTTTTAAACACATTTCTCAGCTGTGGTAGCAAAAGCTTGTGTCCTCAAAGCTCAAAATTTAACAAAGTGGATAGCTACCCTGAGGTTTGAAGAAACAAATTTTCATCGTTCTACAGCAGAGCTGTGGTTGAGAACACAATTTTTTTTATAAAGGTCTAGCTCAGCTATTAGTAAAAAGAAAAAGATTGCTTTAAATTGTGCTCTGAGCGCAAAGGTGCTTTCTGACTGGCTAATCGCTCAGAAATGCAGAGGGGAAGTATGTGTATTGGAAGAGCTCTGGGCATCAAGATTAGATTGAACTTTTTGCTACAGAAATTTTGGCTCTTGCAAGCACTTTGACCTACTACCCTCCTGCCCTAGAATTGGCCAGTTCAAGTGAGGCCACTGGCCCCTTTTTTTTGCCCTTTCTCTTGCCAGCAGTCTTAATGTGGTTCTCCAGACCAAAGCTCCCTTTTTTCAAGTCAACTCCAAATCTGGATCCCTAAGTGGCCTGGTCTGGGGACCTTGAAGTTGCACAGATGTGGCTTTTTGAAGGCATTGCAAATACTGCCCGCATCCCTGTTGATGCTGCAACTATTTTCTGTAGTGGGAAGTCTAATGTTAACATCAGTTCCCTACCCACTCTAGGCCTGTTCACTCAGGATGCTTGTAAGAAGTACCTCTCTCTCTCTCTCTATAGATACACATTAAAATAGGGGTCTGTATGTATGTGTAAAAGAGAGAGGTGAAAAACACACGTTTCTGACACTTGACATGGATTGGCAAATACATTTCCTACTGCTTTAATCTGTGACCCTAAGATTAATCATAGGAAGGAGAGCTGGAAAACATGATAGAGTTGCAGGGTACCACATCATGCATTGTATCAAGATGGTGAACCCAGTCACATCTATGGCAAATCAATGTGCGAGTGAAAAAAAGGGGGCATAGTCTCTAATCCAGATTAGATTTATTATGGAAATTCTGTGTTTCAGCCTTTGGCTAAGTGATTCCTTCTCTTCTTATGATAGTTCTGATAATTTATTTTGCCTGTTGATGTCATCCCATCCGACAATTGCAAACAATGGGAAGAAAACACTTTGAAATTTCTTTCATTTCTGTGGAAGACAAGCAAGTGCATAAACCTCCCATTGAAAGCAGTGGTGATTTTGAAATGCTAAACTTTGTATGGATTGTGTGCAGTTTGATTTAAGGTTATGCCATACGTTCTTTGGAGTCATTGGGTCTGGTAAACAATTAATACCTCTTTGAGTATCCAAAATGTGAATCTTTTTCCCATGGGAGTCCGCTTGTAAATATAGCACTCTGGGGACCATATGCTAAGGAACACACCAGTTGGGATAAATTATTTCTCCCAGTTGTATCTTTGGGAACAACACTCTGTGCCCATCAAATATATGTATATCTAGCTATCTGCTTAAGTGTGAGAATATTTGGTCCTCTTGTTTGCATTTATAAACATTCTAGTGAGATTCATTTGTTAGTGCCCTGTTAAGTATTACTGTGAATTATTAGCATTTCTATAAGTGCTTTAGGTTCAAAGCACTGCGCACTCGTTATCTTCTAACCTTACAACAGCCCTGTAAGGTAGATCAGTATTATTACCTTCATGCTGCAGATGTGGGGCTGAGGCTAAGAGTGGCTTGCCTAATGGCCAGCTTGTTTGTTCATAGCAGAGTCAAAGCTCACATCAGGGACCTCCTGGTTTGTATCCTAAGTCACTGGGAACCAAACTACAAAATAATGCTAGCTGCATTTTTTAAACAAGCATGCTTATCCTGGCCAATCTTACCTTTAAGAGAAGCCTCAAAGAGTGCAACTTAGCATGTTCCCAGCCCAGTCCAGAACTGTGCCACTTTTTTTGCTGAAAACTGTTTCTCTCCTGGTGACGTTTTGCCCTCCAAAGTTCTGTAGTGCTTATTCCAAACAGCACCTTTGGAAAGCAAATAATGTGTGTGACCTGGGTGGGGAGCAGTTTCCAACAGGAAGCCTGCACTGGGTCCAGGTCAGGGCCTTCAGCTGCTTTTTGTCCAAAAAGAAAGCAGTCGTGTTGAGCAAGCATCACTAGTGTCATGTGTAGTTCAACCGGAACCACTGCACTGTTGGGCTGTGTGCAGAGTGCAGTCAGCTCAACAGCAGATTGTGTCATCGAACCCAGTGGTTGTAGAAGGAAATAGGCCAGGAAGTTCAGTAAGGTCAGCAACAGTATGTTTTACTAGCAGGTAGTAGAAGAACAGTTCTTTAGCATTCTTTTCTAGGGTGTGTGTGTGTGCGTGCTAGATTCTACATAGCTTGTTGCTGAACAGATGTTCCAACCCACATTAGAGGTGCCTGGCTCGTGTGTGTGACGTCATGTACGTCACACACATGACATCGCACAGCACGACACAGTGAACACATGACATCACATGGTGCAATGGGGCCCGTCACAGCCTCTGAAAGGCCCTGCAAATTGGCAGTGATCAAATGGAGAATAAAGTAAAGACACTGAAAGTTATGTGACATCTCTCTTCCGCCCCAGATGGCTGAAAGGAAATCCTGTGGCCAGGGCACCACTGTGAGTGCCTAAACACCCTGTGCAAACCATTGATGACTTTATGCTCACCTACCAACTGGGCAATAATATGTTCCAATTTAGTTTATAAACTTATCAGTGCATTGATATGTAACCCTCCTCAATGAGTTAAGTAGGTAGGCATGGAGTTTTTGTTTGCTTTGCAAGGCAACATGGAATCTTTGTAGACAGGTTAAATTGTAGGATTTTATTTAGCTTTGGCTTACCTGGACCAGATACCATACTAGGCATTTGTTTGGTTGAACTATTTAATTTTTTTTTGGGAATATTAAGGAACATATGAAAATAAGTGCTTGTGCATATTTCTCATTCAAATCTTCTGTGTAAACAAATCAGTCTCTAATAAAAAGGGATGTTTCCTCATGTCTGTGTATGCCCTTTCTTTGTACAACTAACAAGAGACCCCCCCCAAAAAAAGCCCTGATTCTAATTTTATATTTATTATTTGCATGCAAATCGTAGCCTCGTCTGCTGTTTTGTACTCTGGGCGCTTCCCATCTGTTGCAAAAGAGAAGACGAAAACCAACTCAGCTCATACATCAGCATGGAAGTTAGAGTTGAGGGTACTTCCAAGTTGTCTTTTATCATCACCTGCCTTGCTCTAACAGTGAAGAGAGAGAAGAGCCTTGGCTGATGATATGAGTTTCTTAACACAAGTTCAGGGATTGTGACAGATTAATTTGCAGGACACAATAGTCTGCATTGTTGTAGGAGTTAAAAAGGACACTCGCCATGGATCAGCCTACTGACCTCAAAGTTCTGATGCGCAGATTTCTGCATATTCTTTGCTACACACAGCAATAAAAGCTAAGACCTTGCTGCTGCTGCTGCTGCTGCTGCTGCTGCTGCTGCTGTTTGTTTTTAAAAGCACCAACAAAGGTAAGGCATGCAAATTCTTAACTCCACCTGCTGTGCTGTGTGTGGTTTGTGGCTATTTATCACATTTGTATATTGCCCTTCATCTGAAGATCACAAAGTGCTTCACAACATAAAAATAGAAAATGAGAATACAAAATAAAACACAAAACCAATAATCCTCTATCCCACATAGCAAATGTTTTACTTTGCACTCAGATTTAAGCATTCCAAAGTGAACAGACATTTCCCATCTGCTTTATCGTAACCCTTGATTCTTCTGTTGCTTATATGACCCAGAATTGCACTGTACTTTTCCACTCTTGTGTTATACAAGTGTCCATACCTACTTCAGTGCAGGTTGTTTTTGGCACTGCTTTTTCCCCAAGCATTTCATTTCAGCATTGCTTCACTTGGGTGGGTGTGTTTTTAATCAGAATATCGGCAGTTGTAGAGCTCTTGCATTATCACTGATAAGTCTCACTGGATCACACTTCCTTTGAGAAGGTGAAGGCGAAATACGTGGAGTCACTGTCCAATATATATGTGTGATACATTGGCCTGAGGGGACAGTAGCTAAATGTTGACCAATGTCTGCATGGTTCAGCAGTTTTAATTCCACATCTCAATTTAAGATTGCCACTCTGTTCACTACACCACATGGGCAGATTTAACATAGAAACCTAGGAAGTACTAAAAAAAAAATACATAGTTGAGTGTTAGGTGTGCAGATGTACAAAGCAGCCAAGAACCATGCCTGTAAAAGTAGCCCTATACACCGGCTCACATTTGATGGGTCTTTTTTTAAAAAATTGCTCTATTGCACTTCTGACTTGAATGGCAAATCTGCTCCTCCTATTGTTTCATAGGAAATGCAGGCAATATGAATGCTATTGCTTGACACCAGCAGAAAATATTTTATGGCGGCCCAATTAATCAACAAGACTTTCTTACACCCTGGTACAGAATAAAGCTGGTTTTATATTTTATGTTTCTCGTATTAGGTTTCAATTTTTGTTAACTTGCAAACTGCCTAGACAACTTCGGTTCTTGGATAGTAGATAGATATTGAAAATAAATAACATTAATACCTTAAAATTATTATGGAAGTGTAAAGCTACAAAAGCCAAGCTGCATACATGCACGTACACATCAAGAATCCTGGGCACCATAGTTTATTCCTTACAGAACTACACTACCCAGCACCTTTAAACTACAGTTCCCAGGCTTCTCGTGGGGGTGGAGGAGAATGTGCTTTGAATATATGGTGCGTAATCAGCCTAGGTAGCTATAGACATGGATTCAAAAGTGCATTTTATGGGTTTCTATACTGTGTTCCTCCAGTTTCCACCAATTTGCCTCCTTTCAGTTGTCCAAGCCACATCCATGCTCTTTCAAAAGGTCCCCTGGCCCCTAGGAGTGTTTCTTCAGGAGTAGAGTGACGGTGAAGAAAGCACCATTGCATGAGAGGAGTTATGCTCATGCCGTAAGTAGGAACATCGTGCTTTGGGAAGACCCCTGCTGGACCCAAATGCACAGACAGTGGCTCTACTTTGACAAAAATATAATCTTTCTTGGATGAACTTTCTAGGAAAAGGTCCAGCTACTTTGAGAAAGGATCCAAAAACTGTTGAAATAGTGGCGTGACAAGTGGAAAGATCTGGTGCCGATCAAAATATCAGTTGCTCAGAATTTCATATTTGATGAGGCTGTTAATTGGTCGTGTGTTACCAAGATTTAGCAAGATGGGCATCTTGGCTGCGACCTCTGAGATGGTTCTAGCAAAGTAACCAGTTTAGCAACAGGTGTCAGGAAAGAGTTGGGAATTGTGTTCTAACAATGCCTTGCCCTGAATGAAGTGTCCAGTGACTGGTTTGTATGTTCCTAGATCATGCAAATAGACCGCACAATTGCTTCTAGTAAATTCAATCTCCTGTCTCGTTTTTAAAGTGAGTTTCTCAGCTAGGAGCAATCAAAATTAAAACACTAACAGCATCTTAACTCATAATCTTAAAAGCTGTAAAATAGCGTCTGACACCATTCAAAGGGCATTTTGGCTCCAATACAGCTGTCTGGACATCCTTGGATTTCAACCAAAATGCTTCTGCAAAACCGGCCAGCTTTTCGTTTTATTAATTCAGCTGGATTTGGAGATGCCAGATCTGTGACCTTTTGCATCCATGTACTGTCATATGGATAAGATCCTGGATCACTGGGATGACAGCACCGTTGCTCAGCCAAAAAATATAAAGCTACTTGGAAGTACAAGCAAACACTATAAACACACATTTTATCTTGACACTTACCTGAAACAGCTGTTTGTTTTGTATAAGTTATTAAGGCACAATTAAATGCAACGGGTTCTATGTATATGAATTTGTGTGTGCATTACAGTAGCATTTTAACAAAAATAACACTTTCATATAATTCCTATATGGCCATTGAAGGCAGAAGTTTAAGCCAATGGCCCTGATATTTACATGAAGGAGTAAATGTAGCTACTGGAAAAGGTGTTATTTAGCCTGATCCAGCAGGTTCGTCTTATATTCTTAAGGTTGAGCGTTTGCCAGGACCTCAGGTTCAGCAGAGGGCCAGCCATCTTCCATTCTATCATTCCTACTTTGCAGAGTATCCAAAAGAATCACATGCAGATTAATAACATTTTTGTTCCGAATCTTTCAGGTTCAAGGAACTCACCAAGAGTGCCACGGCTAAGGGCCTCCAAAATCCTGGAGCTAGTATTTGGAGGCCAAACAGGGCTTTCTTTACATGCCACTAACAAGGAGTGGGGGAATTTGAGATTTTCCGAGAGCCATATCCCAATGGTCACTCATCTGCTTTTGCATGTCTTGGGGTCAGTCCTCAACATCTATGAAGTGTAGGTGGGTTCCCATGAGGCAAGACACAGTGATAACAGCAAGAACCTTTATTGAACTACATAACTGGGAAACAGAGGCAAAGCAACTCCTTATATACATTTCTGAAAGCCTGAGCCACTCCCACTCCCAACGTGATTGGCTGTCTACACTACCAAACAGCGAATCACGACTCAGAGTTCAAGGGCCAATGGCAGAGGCCCAAATCTTGAAATGTTCTGTGATTGGACAACATGTATCAAATCAGAACACAGAAGCTCAGAATCCTTAGTCCAGACTCAAGCTCAGGCAAACTTAGACCACTGAATATATAACAATCTACAAATAGAGCTGGAAAAACTGTCTGAAATAATGGAAAGACACTGCCAGTCAGTGTAGACTGAGCTAGATAAACAAAGTTAAACTCAGAAGGCAGCTTCTTAGGTTTCAGTTTGGTTGGTGCTCCCACTTTTCTGCATACCTCACAACCTGAATTCAGGCAACTAGTCCCTTGTCTTTCGCCTTCTATTAATGCTGGGCAATCTGGTTCATGAGCGATAGCTCAGTTGGTAGAGCATGAGACTCTTAATCTTAGGGTTGTGGGTTTGAGCCCCATGTTGGGCAAAAGATTCCTGCATTGCAGGGGGTTGAACTAAATGACCCTTGTGGTCCCTTCCAACTCTACAATTCTATGACTCTATGGTGTATTTCCTGGCTTTTTCTTCCCCATCCTCCTTTTTTTCCTCAACTGCTCCTGAGCATCAGAAATATAGGCTCTCAAAGGTTGCTGCAAAGGGGACTTTCCTACTGTCTGCAGCTGCAGCAAAAATGTTTTCTTTCTTCACTTCCCAATGTGTGCACCATCCTGCCATAAAAAGCAGTGCCCTTACAAACAGAAAGAAGAAATAAGAAATAAGAGACCTACAAATATGTTTTCTTCAGTATTTGTGCTACTGACATTCTGATCCTGCCCCCTTGAAGTGAGATTTATTGCAGCCAGTTCGAAAAAACTAAACAATTAACATTGGTAAGGTGTTCTCCATCTGCCTCTTTATTCGTCCTAAGAGACAGCAAGCAGTTTATGATTGGAATCAGATTGGCAAAGGGAGTGACATCTTTATGAATCAGATTGGCAAAGGGAGTGACATCTTTATGATATTTACTGGAGAACCAAGCTGAAGAGATTACATCAATTGGTGTAGGATGCCAAGAGAGTTAATTATTTCAATAACTTGAATATCTGGAATCCTGGAGATTCTACATTGTTTTTCTTTGAAGAGTTGCATTTGTTTTGGTGAAATAGAACCATGTCAAATTCAGATTGCCCATGCTATGCTTTAAATGTCTGAGTAATGTTTGGATGGTCCAGTGATTATTCTTCTGTTTAATTTAAGATTGCTATTTTAAATTTTATTCAATAAGAAAAAGACCAAAGACTCAGGTGTTTGCTTAGAACTATGAGAATCAATTTCTTCTTGGTGCTGATATATGATTGATATAAACGTTTTTATATATTTTACTTTACCTTTATGTTTACAGAATCAATGTTATACCAACTTATTCCTACTACAATATTTTTCACATTTTCTCATTTCTAGGCTGCTTTTGTAGTGGTTGTAAGCTAGTAATAGTAATGATAATAATTTAAATATTTATATGCCAGCCATCTGACTGCTTCCAACAAAAGTATTCCAACAAAAGTCCACCTTACTCAAAATAAGTTTATGCATCTCCATCCACTGCAATAAGCTTTGATTACAATTGCAGCTGGCCACACAATGTAAGAGAAAAAGTGATACCATTTATTGTATTGACTTTTATTGGAATGGAACATGTTGTATTTTGGAAAAATTCAGTTTCAGATAAAATGAAAAGCAGATTATATATATATATATATATATATATATATATATATATAACCTTACATACAAACCAAGTTGGCTTTTTCTGTCACTTAAGATAAAAACTAGGCAGCTGTTTTCTCCCCCACAAGCGACCCTCAGGATGATTCATCACTCTTCTTTCCCGATGCTCTTCTGCAACATATATCCGAAGATATATGCACACAATACAATAGCAGAGTCCAAGCAGAAGCTAGGCATTTGAGGTGTGGAATCTAAGTTACTTTATTATATACAAGTGTTACAGAACAAAGGAACATACAGTGGTACCTCGCAAGACGAATGCCTCGCAAGACAAAAAAACTCGCTAGACGAAAGGGTTTTTTGTTTTTTGAGCTGCTTCGCAAGACAATTTTCGCTATGGGCTTGCTTCACAAGACGGAAACGTCTTGCAAGTTTGTTTCCTTTTTCTTAACACTGTTAATACAGTTGCGACTTGACTTCGAGGAGCAACTCATAGAACGCGGTGTAGTAGCCTTTTTTGAGGTTTTTAAAGACTTTGGTGATTTTTGAAGCTTTTCCAAAACTTTCCCGACACCGTGCTTCGCAAGACGAAAAAAATCGCAAGATGACAAAACTCGCGGAACGAATTAATTTCGTCTTGCGAGGCACCACTGTAGCTCCTCTCTCCTCCTTCTTCTCTGAGAGAGAGCAGACTAAAAGCAATAGGACAACATAACGGAACAGTGTAAATGAACTTCCATTCTCATGACTCCAACAGTATGGAATGTCAACACAGACATGTGATGAAAACAATCACACATCCTGCAATGAAGGAATGAAATCCCAACAATATCTAGGAGCAGCCTGGTGTTAAATCTCCAACCTCATCTCAGCCCAAGATACCCCAGTGTAACTTGTTCTTTCATCTAGGGCTCAGTTGAAGCTGGCTGAGCTGAGACTGGTGTAAAGTCTCCAAAAAGGGGCATTCAGGGATGGAGCAGGGGCGGGACCGCATTGGATCCTAAACCCATTCAGCTTGGTTACTTGACCTGGCAGTACAGCATAGGACACCATTTTAAACACTTATTATCCCTTTGCCAAGCTTAGGCAGAGCAGCAGTGCTGCTGAACAGGATTTGGATCTGGTGTAAATTTACTCTGGCATAACTTCAGCTTTTATGCCAGTTTCATGTGCATATGAGTGCTCCCTAAACCGTTTAGTGAGAGATCTTTCACACATGCAGATTGTCTGAATATCCCCAAACCCAATGATCCATTATTTGTGGAAACCAACTTTTCACTCCCTGATGGTATGCTCCTGAGGGTTGAGGACCCTTGGAAATGATGTGGGGTTTGGTGAAGGGGACTACTAGGGGGCATTTATGGAAATGGTGCCCCTCCTTAGGTAAACAGAGCAGCAACTTATCATCCAAGCCGTTTTAGATTTGTCATCTGAATTAACGACGCACGAAAAGCAAACACTGATTTGTGGAAACAACGTTCAGTGTCTCTTGGGAAAAGGTCCTAAGACTTAGGGCTGATGAAGATATCAGGTGAACTGAAAAGCTTGCATGCTATTTGGCGATATTTTGATTTGCCTAATAAAGGTACCAAGCCCAATTCAAGGTGTTGGTACTGGTGTACAAAGCCCTACATGCCTTCCAATGTGTATTCCAAGGTGAGAAGGGGATGCCCAGCTCTTCATCCCATCAACAGGCAACTCAAGACGGGGCCTTCTCGGTGGTGGCCCCTCAATTGTGGCACACACACACACACACACACACACACCCGCCGGGAAGCGCAGTTATCCTCCACACTTCCCATTTTTAGTTGTCACTTCCGTACATTTCTGTTTTCCCAGGCATTTCAGATATATATTTACTCTGGGATCTAGGACTCCCCTGGTTGAGCCCGTTATCCTATGCCATTGTGTTGAGTTTTGTAACATTGCTTCAATTACTGTATATAAACGGTTGCATGTTCAAGATGTTGTGCGCCACATTGGGCTTCTTTGGCCAGAAAGATGCTATACAAATATAAAAATAATAATATTGCCTTATAATATGTGGATTTTGGCTTTTTTAATGGGCCAGCACAGCAATGTTTACTTCTTTCTGTTCACAACCAAAACTACTGATTTCAAAGGTCCTGCTCCTTTTCAGTTGCATAATCGAGAAAATTAGAATTATGAGTCTCTGAGGAGGAGTCCAAAGGGGTAATCCGGCGCCACAGAAAGAGAGGGGAGACTACGACCTCCGCTTTCCGGACCACCAGTCGCCAGAGCGGGAGCATCCAGCGCTCGCCCACCGCCTTCCCTTCCCCACCGCCCGGCAGCGCGGCCGGGCTGGACTCTCCCGCCGTCTCCTCCCCTTCCCCGCTCAGCGCCCTCTCCCGGATGGGACGGGGAGGCGACTGCACCGCCGGCTTCCCCCTTCCGTCCTCCTTGGCTGCCGAGCCGGAGCCGCGCTGCCAGGAGGCCCCCTCTCCTCCTCCGGACGCGCGCCGCCTGCTGCCTCCTTGCCCGCTTGTCTGCTGCTCTCCGGGCTTTCGGGGCTGGAGCCGCCGCCGCCGCCGCCGCCGCGCCTGGGAAGGGAGTCAGGTAAGAGGCGTCGCCTGAGGAGGGCTGCCTTTACTTTTGGCGCCGGACCTCAGGCGTCAATGGCGGGGGGTGTGGGGTGTGGAACTGCTTTAGGAGAATGCAATAGAATAAGCATTAGTAGGGGAGCAAGGCTTTCACAGAATCCTAATACTTATCTGTGTCTGAAAGCAAAGGGACCATGGGGAGGGGAGCGGGAAGTATTTTAAGGGAGCGCCCACTTATTTATGTATTTATTTTATTTATATATCACTTTTCTCTCAAGGTGGTGCGCATGGTTCTCTTCCTGCCCTTTTCAGCCTCACAACAACCTTGTGAGGTAGGTTGGGCTTAAGAGATGGTAAGGGCCGAGTGGGGATTCGAACCCTCCTCTCCCAGGTCCTTGTCCAACACTCTAACCACATGGTAGACCTTTGAGGGAAGTTTTTAATATTTAATGCTGTATTGTTTTTAACACTTGATTGGGAGCCGCCCAGAGTGGCTGGGGAAGGCATGGGTGGGGTATAAATAATAAATTATGGGTGGGGTATAAATAAATTATTATTATTATTTCAGCAAATTGCATTTTTCCTTTTCAATTTTGCATTTTTCCTTTTGCAATTATATACATCTTGCCCCCCCCCCCTTTCTCAACAACAGGCAGTCAACCTTTTCCCACAATATCTAGTGGCTAAATAATGGCTTAATTAGTGCAAGGGCTCCATTGGCATGAATGGAGGAAGGACAAATGAAAGTGACCCAGAGCAAAGAAAGCTAAATTTCTTGTATGTACTGTATATGATTTGCCATTTCCAAAGTCACTGCTGGACCTCTTAATGTGGAAATGTTGCATTGGGAACTAGGTATCCACGCAGCTATTTCAAATCTTTAAACACGAGCAGTACGTAACAAAAATCAAAGAAGATGTGCATACATATGTCTTCTGGTAGAATACATGCTCTGTGTACATTTTCACATGGAAGCACTTTGAAAAATTTATCTATATGAGTTTCAGTGCTGATGACTTGTGGTCAATACAACACTGGAATCTCAGTCCCATAAGTTCTGAATCTTAAGAAATCAAATCTGTTCCACCACATAAAACACATAACCTAACTCTGCCAACTCCATGGTACTATTAATCTTAAGTATTTTGTGGAAAATATGACAGATTCAATTCAAAGAGATCAAATGAGCTGTCCCCAAAGAATCAATTTGATGAAAAGATACTTTGTCTGTAGAGCAGTTGAACATAACTTGCCAACTAGGAGACCAACGTCATTACAAAAATCTTCCTCAGTAAATCTTGCTTCCCCACATCCAGTGGAAATTATGCAAAGCTGACCAAACCATGGGATTACTGTTTCAAATATCACTATATGCTTCTTCATAGTTGCCTTTATTAAACTAGAAAATGTTAGCTGCAGAGATCCCAGTGGCTCCGTATGCAATTTAAGATAATAGAGCATAACTTCTAGCTTTCTCAGTATGGATTGACTACTGACAAGAAATGTTGCAGCAGTGAATGAGAACTTTTCCAGGTATTTTAAGGAAGAAAAAGAGATCCCATCACTTGATTGCTGTAGGGGAGCCAAACATCTTTCTTCAAATAAATGTTGCTATTATTCTTAATGTTACTACAGTAAAAAAAAAAAAAAAGGTCCACAAAGTGTCATCCTAAGACGGCGGCATTACATTACTGCTTGCTTATTTACATACATTACAAATATCAAACCACTGTGATCCAAAAACATTCCTCTTTTTTTTGATGACTGAGCCAATTTTATGTTATTTGTCAATGTTTCAATCACAATTGTATCCCAGCCCTTTTTGTACCAATATTCCAAATGTTTCTCTAAGGAACTGAAATTCCCATTACAGTAGCATAACTGTAAGTGCTTTGTGGACTACGTCTGCATGTGTTCTCATGAGCACCTATTGGACAGTATCCAAAAGATCCCAAGTAAACAGTAACACAACTCCCTTTTTTCTTATTTTGTTCCTTGACACTGGAGCATAGTATGAAGACATGTGATGCAGCAAAATTACTGCAGCTAAGCAGGTCTGCGCCTAGTTATTGCCTAGACTGGAGCCTCCTTGGAAACCCTAGGTATGCCACCTTGAGTTCCATAATAAATAAAGCTAGGATATAAATATAATAAGCAAATAAGACAGAGATCCAAACCCCCAACTGTTGCACTGAAGGTGGGTGGGTCTTGGATGGGTTGGAGATCTTCCTTGGCCCAGTCCAAAACAGCTTCATTGGCCTCCCTCTCGCATGGAGATCTCCATTCCGCCTGGCAAAAGTGCAGGTGGTTGGAAACACAGCCAGTGGGATTCCCAGTAGCAGTAGCCCACAGAAAGACTCAAAACAGTAACAGGGAGGGGTGAGCCAGTCCGGGATCTACTGGCTCCAGAGCTGGCCCACTGCCATCACTTGATGGCTTTGGACCTGATTCACTGCCAGCTCCAGGCTGCTGTATCAGAGAACAGGTCTTTGCCTGCCCCTTCATCTTCCACCCAAGCTGGAATTAGGATTGCTCTATGTCCTTAGAGACTGACACTGTGTACACACCATACAACTGAAACACATTTGAAGCATGTTACTTCCGTCAAAGGGTATTGGGAACTGCAGTTTGCCCCTACATCTCCCAACAAACTACAGTTCCCAGGATTCTTTGGGAGGAGTTGAGTATGCTTTAAATCCACAGCAGTCATCAGAGGAGAAACAAGTGCTGATAGAAGAAACGCCACGGTGCATCTGTAACAGCGAAACGGATGCCTTCGTCTGGCCCAACTGCAATAGAAGATGTCTCTCCTATTTGATCTCTTCAGCCACAGCTGGCGCTGAAATTCTCCAATGGTTTGACTTTAGCCCCAATAGCGCACTCTTCCATTGGCTCACGCTTCCATTGTTGAGACAGGCAGATGCCAACAATGACAATGACAGAGTTTTCTTGCATCCATTTGTCTTTTAATGGAACACAGTAATGAAGTAATAATTTTTTTTCCTCAGTAGAATGTGCCCAAGGTTTTTAAGTACTGTTGAGCTTTAGCTGATTTAATGCTATTTTAATTTGGATACTTTATGTGTATTTTTAAATGGGTGTTGCCTGGTTTAATTGGGTGTCGTCTATTTGGACTGTACCCTCTGTGGAGCAAATGATACTGCGTCCACGTGTAAGAGAGCCCAGATGGCATCTTCTTTGAAAAAGAAAGGGGTGCTTTGAAGGAGGGAAGGAGCAGAGGGGAAGGGAGTGCTTAACCCAAACTAAATCTGAGTAAATAAATAAGCGCTACGGGTGGCGCTGTGGGTTAAACCACAGAGCCTAGGACTTGCCGATCATAAGGTCGGCAGTTCAAATCTGGCTCCCTCAGCCAATAAGGTGAGATGAGCGCCGCAACCCCAGAGTCGGTCACGACTGGACCTAATGGTCAGGGGTCCCTTTACCTTTACTGTATCCTAACCCACTGGGCGACATAATATTGTGAGTGTTTGTAAATATGTGGCCTTTTCTTTGTTTTACATTTGCATTTATATGTTGAAAAACTTAACATCTTGCCTTTCTCCAATGCTAAAGCCCTAGGAATGTTTACTCAGAACTAAACCCCATTGAATTCAATGGATTACTCATTTATTTATTATTAAATTGTTAACCCACCCTTCCTCTATGAGCTCAAGATGGCAGACACAGTTTCCCCCCCTTTCCCATTTTATCCCCGCTGCAAGTAAGTGTTGCGCAGAATTGCAGCCTTCAACTGCCCATATCACAGTGCAAAAAGAAGTGAAAATATATGCACGAAATTCATAATCTCAAATCACAGCAAGTAAGCGAGTTAGTGTGGCACAGAAACACCTGTTGTGGTGTGAAGTGTTAGGCTTCACCATAGGAGATCCAGGTGCAAAATCTTTGCTCTATGTATGCTTCCTGTTGCAATATGCGAATCAACCTGTTCTGTGTAACCTGCCCCACACATGATTGTTTTGAGGAGTGGACATCCTTGGAAGAAGGGCAGAATACAAATGAATCAAATCACTGGAAGATGTTTTACAGCACATTCTAAAGTCTTTTATAAATGTTGTTAGTCTTTTTATATAAGATTGTTAATGATGGCATTGTCTTATGTTTTTAGCTTTTTCTATTTTATCTATATAGGGGGACGTGGGTGGCGCTGTGGTCTAAACCACTGAGCCTAGGACTTGCCGATCAGAAGGACGGCGGTTCGAATCCCCGTGACGGGGTGAGCTCCTGTTGCTCGGTCCCTGCTCCTGCCAACCTAGCAGTTTGAAAGCACATCAAGTGCAAGTAGATAAATAGGTACCGCTCCGGCGGGAAGGTAAACAGCGTTTCCGTGCGCTGCTCTGGTTTGCCAGAAGCGGCTTAGTCATGCTGGCCACATGACCCAGAAGCTGTCTATGGACAAACACTGGCTCCCTTGGCCTATAGAGCAAGATGAGCATGCAACCCCCGAGTCGTCCGCAACTGGACCTAGCGGTCAGGGGTACCTTTACCTTTACCTTTTTATTTTATCTGTATAAGCTGCCTTGAGTCCTGGATTGGGGAAAGGGTGGGATATAAGTAAATATAATAATAATAATAATAATAATAATAATAATAATAATAATAATAAATTGTTGTGTGTACATTCAGAAAGAAGCAGCATTAAAAGAAAGGTGCATGACATATTTCTGGCAGTGATTGCCTGACAATAAAACTTAATCTCATTTCCGCTTGTCACAGTGAAGTGCCCTGATTATCCATCTTGCTCCATTCTTTGTTCTTTCAGAAAAATGAAGAAAATGATCTCATGCTTCCTTTTGCTGGTTGGACTTTTCCCTGCCTTGGCCAGAGAGAAACGCTTTCCAGGGACACTTTTAAGTCAAAGAAATGATGTTTCTTTACTTGGTGAGTTGCAAGTTGGCAATATCAAACAATGCCTGCATACAGTTTAGGACTTCCTAATGCTTGTAGATTGTAAGCAATGGGGACTGCGCTGCTCTGCTCTTTTGGAGGGGATGATTATTGTGGAAGCCACAACACCAGAGATAGGATAGGGAAGCAGAGAAGTAGAACAGTTTGGGAAGATGCATATACTATTATGATGAGTGGTCTTTTTAAACAGGCAACACTACTTCTGGATGGACCAAAGAACCTGGTGAAGTGGCAGAGAGAGGCTTGCATAACCTTTTCCTTGCCTGCTGTTTCCTTTATCAGATTACAAAACAGCCATGATTTTAGGGGGAGGGGGGAGGGCAGAGAGATAGTTGCTTTGGAGTGATTTGGAGCAAGAAACAGTGAGCAAGAAAATAGTCAAGCACTCCCTTCTCTTCACTGCCTCTCTAGTGCCTGTTCCTTTCTGGAAGTAGCTTTTACTGCTTAAAAAGGCATGGTGGGTTGATGATTACATTCATAAATGTCTAGTTTGACACTTAAAATGGCACGTACATGTTGGGGAAATTGTTGGTATTAATAGCATCAATTATATGAATTATACCCTATTGCTTGAAGTGCCTGGAATAAACTAGTACAGTAAATCTATTTTCCTAGAAGCTCAACTAGATGACCTAATGCACATTTTATATTTCCATTGCTTATGAATGTGCCATAAACACTGGATTCCAAATAAGAGGTTTGGGATCAAAATCACAAAAATTAAAGTTTTATGTTCACAGTTGTTGTTTTAATCCTTGCTGGTTAGTATTGTTATCTTTGTTAGAATTGCGTCAGAAAGTTCCATGAGGGGTATATATCCTATCCTGTCCTTTCTTTTCCTTTTTGGACTACATTAGTTGTAAATCAGAGCCAGAATTGTGGACATGGTTAAACAAAGCCAGAAGTTTTCATTTCCGTGTGATGTTTGCAAAGACTTCAAAATTTGCCTTGGCTAGAGTACTGCATTTGACCCAATTTATTCTTATTTCTGATTAGTTAATTATGGAACATATGCAAAATCCACAGCTTTAGTTACTAACACTTGCCCTCTGACTATTAGTATTCCAAAGCTGCATCACTACTTCTAAAACTGGTGCCAAAACAATGTCCTGGGAAGGAGGAACCTACACCTGGCATTCAAGTAAGAGCCCTGTGACAACTGACAGGGCCCATGGAGAAGACTGTGTTGGCTTTTTGGCTCCATTCCTTCATGTACTTGAGTCTGAAAAGTTACACTGAAAATAGCTCACCTAATTTTTTTACTTGAAATGATAAGCATCTTTTGAGGGTTAATCCCCCACCCCGACTTTTTTCAACTACATTTGAATCAACACAGAGAATTCCAGCTTACGGCATAATTGGAAGAGAAACAATGAACTGGATCCAACTCCTCAGATTGAGGTCCAGACTTCCTAGTTTGGTCTCCAGTGGTGACCAAACTTAAGTTCAGCCCTTCCAACTCTATTTTAATTTCTTTCTTTCTGACTTCATTCCTGCAAATATCCCTCGCGTGTTATCCATGTACAATTATTATACCATAATTATTGGTGTTTTATTCTACGCTAGAAAAAAGAGAGAGAAATAACTGCATACAGGAGTGAGGTAATAATGTGGAAAACTAATAAATATGCCAGCATTTCTGCATCTCATTAGAATTGGAATGCCATTTTTGCTCATTTTGGAGGATGTTCAGCAACCTCTGGTTCTGAAAGCGTTGTCAACCTTTCTGTGACTCTCTGAAGAAACCTTGACTGTAGCCCCCAAATGAATAAAACATAGTTACTTCATAGACCGCAAATAACATTGTTGTTCTGTGCCCACAAATGTTTCTGGTTGCTGACAAAAGACCAAATGAACCAGAGGGAAATATGGCCATTTCCCTCAATAAATTGCACAAACATGTTTTCAGTATTTATCCTTGAACCATTTGCTTAAGTACGCAACAATAGACAACAGTACAAAAAAACCAAAAAAATATAATTTTGACTTTGTATTTCCCCAAGATGGAATGTTGCTTCAGTGACTACAGAATATGCAGACTCAGAATAGGAGCCCATAATGTTAGGTTCTTACCACTAGCTAAATTTGGTTGTTGCCTACATCTTTTATGCTAATTCACAATTCTTCTTTTAGTATTATTAGTACAGTCAAACCTCGGATCCGAACGCCTCCGTTTTGGAACATTTCGGCTCCCAGACGCTGAAAACCCGGAAGTAAATGCTCCGGTTTTTGAATGTTTTTCGGAAGCCAAACATCCAATGCAGCTTCCACTTGGGTGCAGGAAGCTCCTGCAACCAATCGGAAGCTGCGCCTCGGTTGTTGAACATTTCGGAAGCCGATTGGGCTTCCGGAATGGATTACATTCGACTACCGAGGTTTGACTGTAGCATGTTTATACTCCACCTTTCCTCCAAAGAGGTGAGACTGGTATATATGTTACTCGCCCCTCCCATTTCAGCCTTACAACAACCCTGTGAGGTAGGCAAGGCTGAAAGATGGAGACCGTAGCAAGGTCATCATGGCCGAGTGGGGATTTGCACCTCGGTCTCCCAGTTCCTAGTCCAGCACTCTAACCAGAACAATAAAAATATTGGTAGATTGAGTATCTGTGGGTTGTAAATTAAATTTCATTTGCTTCCTAGTTCTCAATTCAAATTATAAGCACTCTACCTGACCCATCATACTCACTTTGGGGAATTGTTTGTTTTATATATCTGCTTTCCCCTCTCCTTTTTCAGAAAATTTTTGCAATAACAAACGGCTGGACCTTGTGTTTATCATCGACAGTTCTCGCAGTGTTCGCCCTTATGACTTTGAGAAAGTGAAAGAATTCATCTTAACCATCTTGCAGTTTTTGGACATTGGCCCGGATGCTACTAGAGTGGGACTCATTCAATATGCCAGCACAGTCAAACAGGAATTTTCCCTGAAGACCTTTAGGAGGAAACAGGATGTGGAGAGAGCAGTGAAAAGAATGTTGTACCTGGCCACAGGTACCATGACGGGATTAGCCATTCAGTATGCAGTGAACATCGCATTTTCAGAATCCGAAGGGGCTCGGCCACTCCGACAGAACGTGCCTAGAGTGATCATGATAGTGACAGATGGGAGGCCTCAAGATCCTGTTGCAGATGTTGCCGCAAAAGCCAGGAATTCGGGAATTCTGATTTTTGCTATTGGCGTGGGAAAAGTAGATATGAATACCCTCAAGTCCATTGGGAGTGAACCTTATGAAGACCATGTGTTTTTGGTTGCAAATTTTAGCCAGATTGAAACGCTGACTTCTGTGTTCCAGACTAAACTTTGTGGTAAGTCTCTTAAACGTAGATGTTGAAAGTTTTGTTGAAAAGTCTTTTAAAGGTGCCTCCCTACCTCCCTCTTGTTTTTAAAAGAAACAGGTGCATGCCAGAACCATGGGCTCCTTATCGTGAAAGACAAATTGCAGTGTGTTTGATGAATAGGCAGGTTTTTTGAGAAGCACCACAAATAATTATTTAAGGCTGCGTTCAGATGCAACAACAAAAAATAGTTTTCCATTATGTGCATGAGCCGCAGTGAACCTTGAACTCACACACTTTCCCTTTCCCTTTCTTTCTTTGCATGCGAAGGGAGGAAATGTAAAACTTCTGATTGCAGTCAGTAATGAACTGCATCTTCCTGTTTTCTCTGAATATGGTAAGCTGCCATAGGTCGTTCACCTGTACATGCCAGAATCAAACAATAGTTTAATATCCTGGTTTGTTAATTAACTATGATTTGTACAAAGAGTTTCCCATGTTCAAACAGAATGGGAAACTGTGGATGGTTACAAACCATTTTGAGCAGGAAAGACTATTTTGGTGCTCGTTTCATTCCTTTAATATGCATGTTCTCTTTGCCCATTGAAAGAAAAACCTCTTATCTAGGTTTTTACACCTCTTACCTAGTCTTTTCGTATATTACCGGTAAGTCTTTAGCAGAAGTAGTTTTGTTTAATTACCTTTCTATTTTTCAGTCCAACACATGTGCAGTGTGACTGAACATGGCTGTGATCATTTCTGCATCAACACTCCTGGATCTTATGTATGTAAATGCAAACAAGGGTATATTCTGAACTCAGACCAGAGGACCTGCAATAGTGAGTTTTCTATTGTATCTCTCTTATATCTTACCAACTCATAAATACAGTCTTTGGTGTAAAATTGCAAAGCTGTTGTGGTCTCAACAGCCTGAAAACATTTGACATTACTTCCTTGGAAAATCAATATATCCACTCCTGATAACTTTGTTTTATAAGGTAAAATGGTGGAATGGTTTTTTGGTGTGTGTGTATCAACATATTCTAAGAAAGCTACACGTTAAGTTTTCTCTACTACAACATAGTGCAGTTTCTGATGTAAATGTAATGCTGTACTTTCCTTTTCTGCATATCATTGGCTGCTTCTGGTGGGAGCTGGACAACTCTCAGCATAACAGCACCCAGGATATTATGCACTATGCATGATGGGGAAACATCTTTGAGGGGGGAAATGCTAACATTTTCAGCAACAGATCCATGGTTTTTTTGTGGTTTGCCCACAGGAACACCAATATTGCTATATAGTTGGTAGTACCTGTACCTCTTGCCTATGTCTTTCCCCTTTCAATTCTCCCATCATTTTAATAGTAGGAAAACTTTTTAAAAACACTTTGCATTTCCATTTTGTCTCACATTTTCTTTTTCCTCTGTACCAAAGATTTCTTCACTTTCCTTGCCAAAACAGTGTGTGATATCTAGTCTCAGATCTTATCATGGTTATTGCTTGCTATAGTGTAGAATACATTTAAAATATAAAATGTTTCATCTAAGATCTGGAGTCTTAGACTAGGACTTCTCTCCTGTTTATGTCACCCTGTAACATGTTGAAAAAATAATTAGCTGCAATAGTCTTGTCCAGAAGATCAACGTGGCATTGTGGCACCAAATGCTTTATGCACTTCTTCACAGTGTTTATAGTGAAGATTTCCCTCAGAGGCAAATCATTATGTTTTTCCTCCACTTGTGTCTCAAAATAAACATTATATAGTAGCACATGGCTTTTTTTGGATTCTAAGTGGCCTTCCTTCCTATGATAACTTAGTTCAAGTTATGTACAGCAAAGTGATAAAAATTATAAATAGCATGGGCATAATTAAATAGAAGGTGCCCCTACACCACCACTTTATGACATACAGCTTATTGCCTTCTCTTATAAAGTACTGATTTAGGACAAACAAAATAAAATAATTCCTTCCAGTAGCACCTTAAAGACCAATTAAGTTTGTTATTGGTATGAGCTTTTGTGTGCATGCACACTTCTTCAAATAGCTTCACACTTCTTCATATATCTTCTTCAGGTGTATCTGAAGAAGTGTGCATGCACACGAAAGCTCATGCCAATAACAAACTTAGTTGGTCTCTAAGGTGCTACTGGAAGGAATTATTTTATTTTGTTTCGACTATGGCAGACCAACACAGCTACCTACCTTTAACTGATTTAGGACAGTAGTGCAGAAAATTGGCTGCAAGGAACATTATGATGAGTGGTGCCCAATGGGTGACCATGAAAATTGCCAGAAATTGGTGCAGTAGGAATGCGCATTAATTCACCAGTAGAATCGCCGTTCCTGACACAGCACATAAGTGTCTTCACTGCAATTAAGTGCAGAGAGAAAGAGAGCCATGGAGGGAGCAAGAGTGATGATGGTCCATTTATATACCATTCTAAAGGATTTTCTCGCTTTTAAAAAAATGGCATAGTTATATTGTGGCCTAAGCTAAGTATAGAATCCCCAAGATATTTTTTCCCTGGTAACTATGGCCAAGGAAGCATGTGTGGCAGCTGTGGATGTATGCGCTGCTGATGGCCCTGTCACACCTATTGTAGAATATTAAGAAAGGTGGATGCTAGAACAGTTTTGTTGGCAAGGGTTAAATTCAAGCTGATGCAGCCCTAGTGTGATTTATTTATTGCCTTATTTTAATGATTTGTTTTACATATTAATATGCCACCTTTCAGAATGACAGTTTGCATCAAATAAAAGCAATTTTAAAAAACCCACTTCTACAGTGTGATCCAAAAATATTGAGTGGATTCATCTAACCAGCCCCATCAGCAGAAGCTTTCTGGCCAGGGTTTTCCTCCTCTTTCTCCCACTGCACCACATAAAATTGGCTCTGAACCACCCCAGAACAGTGTGCAGGAGGAAGAAAGGAGTATCATTCTGTTTGGCAAGCTGGAATGATCACATAGATTGAATGTTGGGAAGAGTGTGATGTTGATTTCCACTCATTGTATTTTTTATTTTTTTTTATTTGCATGTGTTATAGAATGTCCAGAAGCATATAAGGCCAAAAGCACATTCCTCACATGGTCTCTAATCTCTGCAGATATAAATAAGCCTTGTTTACATTTTCAGACAATACATGGTCAACATTAACCAGATGTATTTCACTAAATGCTAGCATCGGCTTTCAGTTAACTTCCACACTAAATTTAACATCCTCAAAATCACTTACCCTTTCTAATCTCTCAAAGTCACTGGCTATAATTCACATCTCATTAAAGTAAATGGCAAGGCTCTCACTAGTAGTTCAGGTTTGTGAATTTCACTCGCTGGCTGCAGTTCCACAACCAGTTTATACATATATGTGACCCATTAATTTAATCAGCATTGACTTAGGCGTATAGGAAATGTGCCACTGTGTTAAATGGCTTCCCTACACCCAATATCCAGATGTTGAGTGTGGTTGCCTGTAGCAGGAAAAGCCCAAAGTGTACATGTATCAAAGAAGGGTACTTTAAAGTATTGATATTACAAGTCTGGAATTCCCCGCACAGAGCAGCCTGCAACAATTTATCCCTTCCTATTTTTAAAGAGAGTTTGAAAGGGGGGGAGGAGGAGGAGGAGTTTGGAAGGCTTCTTAAAATCGATTAAAACCATTCTGCTCACTAAACAGAATTGGTTCATCAAACAGATGAGAGTTCATTTTATTTTTAGTGTCAAGATCAGGAGCAGTCAGTGGGGTCACTGCCATGGAAACCAGCCTTTTGGCATTGGGGTTATTTGCTGCTTACAAGGACAGCGGCTGAAAAAGGATGGCAGTGAAGTTGGACTGGCTCAGGCACACCAGAGAAAGCATCAGGTTGGCTCTGCTGGTGTGTTTGTGTCCTGGTAAGCAGCAATGATGCAGCCCCAACAGCCCCATTGTTTTTTTTCTGCAACAGACTTACATGGCTATCCTTAGCTTTACTGTTATTTTGTTTGTGTTGTTGGTTTCTAAATAGTTGCACCATTTAAATAATGTTTTGTTTATTCTCACATTTGGGCAATTAAGATTTCCTTTTTGAAAGGAAACAAAATGTGTCAGGCATAGAGGGAACTTTGAAGAAACTAGATATAGCGTATCCAGTTTGTTCGTGCAGAAAACAAACCTATAGTAAGTCTTGGCTGGGGAAAAAGTAAGCATGCCATTCTCTGGGAAAGCATGCGTATATTTGTCACAGTGAGCACAGATTGTATAAGTAAACGGTTGCTTCTTTTACCAAATATTTAATCTATATTTTCAGAATTATGTCTAGGTTTTTAAAGTATCAGTATCACATATCAGTTTTGACACTTTGTTTTAGAATGTTTTATTTTTTTATAAAGTTGTTTATATATCATGGGCTTGTGTTAAACATGACTTGCTTATTTTAATCTCTTTCTCACATTTATCTTTAAATACGTCCAAATCTCCCTGGTCATAAATTCTTGAGGTAGGAAAAACAATCTGAATAAGCAAGGGTGACTTTAAATCACTTAAGTAGTACCGATTGTGGATATTTAGTTTGTAGGCTGTAGGGGCAATTAGTGACCTGATACTGGTTTTTTAAAAGCAATACTGCAAAGTATTCTCTTTTTTAATTGTTTGAATCCTATTTCTTGAGGGAGATCGTTCTAGCTTAAAAGATCTTTCAGAATTTTAAACTAAAAGCATATTTATACTGCTACCAAATCTGCCAGTTGGCTATATATTGGCTTTGGGATGGGACCCCTCTGCATTGCAGAAGATACTGAGACATGTTTTAAGGCACCCACTGAACTCACACAGAGCATAGTTCATGTAGGAGATAACCAGCCAAACCTAACAAATGCATATTCTTGTTAGTTAGCATGAGAAGGGGCTAAATCCACAGAGCTGTATTGCTGATAGGCAGATACTCAGACTGTTATGTACTGAAGTTCTCACCCTGGGCCAGCAGGGGGATACTGTAGATAGTTATGCAAATGAAGGATTGAAAGTGATGTTCAGTGATTGGATAGTTTTAGAAAGTTGCTACAGTAACGTTGTACTGGAGCTCTATATAAGCAGGCTGACTGAGCCCTTCAGTTCAGTTCTGTTCTGGCCTCTGAATAAACAAGAGCTGTTTGAAGAATCGCTGTGTCGTCTGATATGTTCACCCACAACTTAACACAGACCATACAATTGGTAGAGAGGGCTCTGTGTGATGTCGTTTCCCCTCCTCTCCTATAGAGGAAGGAGCATATAGTACTTCCTGTTCCTCTCTATGTTCCTTTGACTAGTGTTGGATTCAGATATGCCTCTGCTTGCTGCAGCTTTTAGGCACATGGCTGAAGCTGGTTATATTGTAAATATAAGTATTTTGCCTGCATAGTTTTTCCTGCTGCCACTTCTGTGAACCAGTACAATATTATAAGTAAGTAAATTATATATATTTTTACTTACTTTACAAGCTGTTGCCTGATTCTTTGTTAAGTGGGGTAAGAAGGGGGAAGCCAACTTACTTTGCTAGCTGGATTTGCTCGAAAGGAGGCTTTGCAGCCTAATTCCTATGCTTCTGATTTTGCTGCCAAGGTTGGGATTTTGAAACTCTGTTCAACCCACACATGTGGGAGCCTAGATAAATGAATTGCAATTAGTATATCTTCTCTTACCTATTAAAACCCATCCCACAGGTCACACTTTGTTGACCCCAGTTTCACTCTGCACAGACTGAGAGAGGTAGCTGTGGTAGTCTTCTTCAACATGAGCAACAGCAGAGTCTTGCAACACAGCATTTATTATGGCATAGACTGGTGGTAGCCAGTGTGGAGCCCTCCATATGTTGTGGACTAATTATCAGGAAATCTGCATAGGTTTGCAATTCAGTGCTATTCAATCTCATTTCAAGTAAATCTTCCAGAAGTTCTCCCATTTCTGTCCATGCGGTAATGGAAGGTTCTGATACAATTTTAACCAAAGTGCTTGGTTTTAAGCCAGTTGATGATCTGATTGTAACATTTGCTGTTCCTGCAGATTAGTTCTGCATCCAACAGATAATTTTGGGTAAGGTAACAAAGCATATCTATATGTTCACAAACATCTCCAATATTACTGGCCTCTCTGCATGCAGATACGATATATGAAAGATTACAGGACATGAGACAAAAAGAAAAGGTAGAACTGATTATGGCATAGGGTGCAATCCGAGTTCTTTTTAAGATTGTGGTGTAATTTTTATATTTTGCAGCCCAGGACCTATGCGAAGTCGAAAAGCATGATTGCGAACAGATATGCGTGAATACACCCGGATCCTATGTTTGCCAGTGTTATGATGGTTATGAACTTGAGGAAGATGGAAAGAAATGCTTCAGTATGTATCTGCTTCCTATTGTTCTTATACTTAAAAAAAGAAAGCAAGGAAAAAGAGGCTGCTTTTAGTGTGAAAACTGCCTTGGATATCTCTTAGCCCTCCAAGGCCTGGAGAAGTGTACCCAGCTGCCCCCTCACCAGCTTGGGCCTGCCACAGGGTCCCATTGGTAACTCTCATTCCCATGAAGATGGTTACTTATGACTGCAGGCAGATCAACCTCTCTAGTTTCTAGTCTCCTATATTCAGTTTGGAGTATCAGGGATGACAGGGTGGCTGAGACCCATAAGCTGTCAGCTCACACATTCCATTGCTTATGGGGAATGGAAGGTTCTGCTGGCTGCAAAGCCGTAAGATAAAATCTTACAGAACTAATGTGGGACTAGGATGAAGGGAAGGAAGAATTCATGTGGTGCCACTGTAGAAATTTCTCTAAGCAGAACTCCAGCAATGGCAGGAAAATTATCAGACAACAACAACAAATAATAAGTTTAAGGGCACAAGCTCTTTGTGGTAGCTATGTGAGTTGTTCCTAATGTTATGATTGATCTGCTGTTTCCCACATTGTGGACTTCCCTTTTCTGGAGCTGAAAGGGAACACCTCCACATTTCATTAAAGAGTGTTCCTTGATGCTAAACAACTGTCTTTCTCAGGCTCCAGTTTTTAAAAGCTTGCTAAAAAAATATGTGAAAGCATACTGATTCCATCATACGTTCAAGTTTTCTTAGGCCCATAAACACAGTCACACCCCAATACTTTGTAAGCAAAACAGCTTCCCACAGCTGTACATTCTCTCTAGCAAACTTCACTCGGAAACCCATAAAACTTACTGCTTTTCAAATAACAGCTGTTTTATGTTACTACTTTGCATGAGGAATGGGTTGTTCTTTGTTCTAATGAATACTTTACTTTCTGATTGCTGAATACTTAAACTTATTATATATAAATCGGATGCATTTCCATTTACATGCGCTATGTTCTCTTTTTGTTTATTTAAGTATTTTCATTTGTTTGAATACCTCCTGTCCTATGCCCTACTGAGATCCCTAAAAATCAAAGCCATCTTCTTTTGTATAGTATTTGTTAATTTCTCCAGGGGCACATAGACACACTAGCTCTTCTGTAACTGTGCAACTCCTTTCCCCTAGAGAGTTCTCATAGCCCAAATATCTAGCTTAAGTGCCATGATACTTTTCTTTTTCTTTAAGCTAGGGCTGAGCTATAGGTAGCTCTCAGATCAGCCAGAAGCTGAAACAGACTAAAGAGACTGATGGGAAGTCTTTTACAGCTTTTTCTATCCAGGAGGCCCCAATGGCCAACTTGGGGAGAGGGGAGGGACTAATCCAGAGCCTGAGAACATTTCACTAGGAGGAACTTGTTCCAAGGAACTTGTTCCTACACAGAGAATGGAACCCAGTTCTAGCCCTGGCAGCTTCTGGCACTTCAGGGACACAAGGGTTTAAAAAAAGCATTTCCATGCAATTTCAATCATGGTATAAGCTTCTCTACTGAGACTTAAATATATTCTAGGCTCATTGGATAATTTAGCAGGAGCTTATTAGTGGCTTATGGAATGATGAGTCCTCTTCTCACTGCTCAAAACATGTCTATTCTCATATTCATATTATGTATTTTCCCTTCCTCTTGACCTAATTCTACAGAGGTGTGGCTTCTCTACATTTAGCTTGGAGGAACTCCATAATACAGTATGTGCAGCTTATAGGCAGCTCAGGCTGAAGTCCTATGTACCTTCCAAATGAGTAAATCTAAATGAACACAGTGGGACTTACTTCCAATTCTGTGCTGAAAAAATCATATATTTTTTTTTAATGAATGCCCTTACCTAGCCATATTTACTTCGATTTAATTATCATTGATTTCAGTGGACCTTTATCCATCTAACAGTGCTGAAGGTTGTGGTCCTGTTGTACACTCCATTTTAGTTTTTTCTACACCTTGAACTTTTAAGATGCAATTTGCAGTGGCTCATGGGAATACTGTTCCCTTACATTTCCAGTGGTCAGGCATGAGTGTTTTTGCTTAAGTAGCTAAAACTTTACCACCTGAGCACAAGGGAGAGGTGTCAGCAGGTTCAGGGGCAGCCCAAGTTTTGCAGAAGACAAAAGTGCTTTCTTTCTCAAGAGGTTATATGTGCCAAATGAAATACTACTACTTTTCTCAAGAGTAGGTGATATGTGCCAGATACTATTAGTTTCAAAAACCTAGAGTAGTCATGTTGTCTGAACATCTCAACTTTACCCCAGGAATAAAGAGTAAATTACAGTCAAATCAGAGCCCAGCCATTCTGAATTCTGTGTGATGCTTAATAATTGAATCTATGGGACAGAAAAAAACTAAACAGTTTAAACATCAAGAACCGATGTTTTGACAGAACTGAAGTAATACTGCAACACAGCACACATGTGTATGTGAAAACACACAAAAGATGTTGCATATGTGGTGTTTTGTGTGTGTACATTATCCCTCACCAGATAAAATTGTGTTCCTTTCACTGTTAATATTAGAGATGACTGACCCTCATCAGGATACTACAATTTCTTTCTTGCAACTCTTTGTTGGAATCCATTGCAATGTATATATGATTGGGACCAGACCATAGAAGGCAATATGTTCAGTACCCTCCACACCCTTCTGGCTTTCAAACAATGTGAAATATTTAACAAAAGTAGTAATCAGAAGCAGATAAACATCTTTTCAGGGGAAAGGAACAACAACAAAAAACAGATGGGAGAATTGTAGTCAGTTTTTTTCCACGCCAGTGGCCAATATCCCTAGTAACAACAACAATCTATGCATATATTCTCTTTCCTTCAATACAGCAGACTAGCTGAAGTGACTTTAAGATATACGTCTGTCAACTACCTTGCTGGGAATTAGCTATAAAGCAAATTCACATGTAAAGTATAAGAAGAACCAAACTACCATTTATTTATTTATTTTAAAAGGTCTAATGGAAAGTTTTGCCTACTTTACACTGATAGAAGTTGGTCTAATAAAATATCATTTTACATGCTCTTCTTTGCTAGATATTCCTATAAATGCTATTCAGATAAATGTTATAAACAGTTGGTCTATATGCTGTCCTATAAGTTCAGTATGTTTACAATTCTTATTGCCCCATTTCAAAGTGGATATTGTAGAGCTGTAAAAGATTTATTATGTTTTTGTATATGCTGGAAGCTGCCCAGAGTGGCTGGGGCAACCTAATCAGATGGGCAGGGTACAAATAATAATAATAATAATAATAATAATAAGATGATGATGATGATGATGTGTGTAGTAATTGGGACTTTTTAGTTTAGAAAAAGGGCAAGCAAGAGGGGACATGATAGAGATTTATAACATCATGCATGATGTCGAGAAAGTGGATAGAAAGAAACTGTTCTCAGGAAGCTGAGTGCTGGTTGTAGCTAATGCTAGTCCTGCTCAGAGCAGACCCACTGAAATTAATGGACACAACTAATATCCATGAATTTCAATGGGTCTACTCTGAGTAAGGGATCCAACCCTATTACTCATCTATTTGACAAAGGCGCTAGTCGCTGACTACTTTTGTGGTTTCAAAATAACTTTGTAATATATGTTTTCCCATTGATTGGGACTTCATTAGTATAAATAAGTAAATTATATCCTGAAATGTACTGTGGTTAGAGTAGATTGCTGTTACTATAATTTTGTCTCACGAGGCTGCTGAAAAATTGCGCTTGAGATTTTTAAGGGAAAGCTGATTATTGCTTTAATTTTCAAGAAATGTTCCATATGACTGTCTTCGGCCTGGAACAAGGAAGGTGTTTGCCAGGAAAGTGGTTACACATCCTACATGACGGAAAGTCTAAATTGTTTGGACTCTGCCCAATTTCTTTAAGTCAGCAAAGCAGAAACTCCCATAATGTGAAAGAATATTATCAGCTGCTTTTTGTTCTGTTTTCCCAAGGTTGCCTAAATTATGGCAGAGTTATAGTTGTGGGATTTGGGGAGAATGCATTAATCCAAACAAATGGACATTGAAAATTTTTTTTTAAAAGTAATATGATTTTGGAACGTAAAAAAGAAATATAACAGGATCTAGCAGCTAGTTCATAATGGCTTAGTTGGCACTGTTGGGAATGCCGTACTTGGTAAAATTTATATGAAACATGACATTATTTCAAGGGCAAAAGATGGAAACTTTGTTCTTTTTATTAGTCCAAATGATCTAAGAAACCACTTTGTGATTTGATTATGTTTATCCTTTGTTTAGAATAATTCTTTAAAAACTGACACAAGCTCCACAGAGATAAATACAGTTCAGCTTCATCTATCCAAAATCTGCAGAGCATTCCAAACAATTTAGGATGTTCTGAAAGAGGGTTTGATTAACAGGTTTACATTTAGGCAAACGAGAAGGGCACAAATATATTCTAATAAGCAGAAATTTTGGGTAATGGGAGTTTGCACAATGACAAATATACAATGTTTAATATTTTCAGGGTATAGCTTACACCATTTCACAACCACTTTCGCAAATTAGTTTAGTTTTGGCATCTTGCCTAGTGCTTTGTCGATAAATATTACGTCCTGTTTATATTTAGTGAATATAAATTACCAAAATGACTACAACAATGCTTCTTGCTGTCAAAGAGCAATACAAGCCCAGTATGGTGTAATGGCTAGAGGGCTGGCTGGGAAGGCCCAAGTTCAAATAGCTGTGAAGCTCAATGGGAGGCCCTGAGGCTAAGTTGCCTAATTTATAAGGTTGTTGTAAGGGGGGATACGGGATGGAGAATAGCATGCATGCATCTTTCAGCTTCTTGGAGGAAGAATGGGATAATAATGTAAGTAAACAAGTCATGGTGAACTATGAGGCCAGGGTTTACATCATAAGCTTAGTAACACAGTAAAACTAGTTTGCAGAACATTAAGTGGCTTCATTGGACAGTTGCCAGATCCACAAATTGCTCATTCCTTTAAATGCTTTTTTAAGGGAGAGAGAAGGAAGCTGCTGTGTTCAACCATGCCCACTTATGGCCTCCACCATTTGCCATGGTGGTGCTCAAATAAGGTCCTCTTGATGGGGAGAACAGGTGAGGGGAATCAGGGTTGAAACAAGGGGTGAAGCATAGAGGCTACGCCATTTCTCAGAGGGTTTAAAGGGGTGACATCATACTTCTTTACCATTTATCCACATAATTAGCTGCCCCCGGTGGGAATTGGAAAATTCACAATGAATTGATATCACAATACAGGAGAGAAGAAGAGTCAGTATGGTACAGTGTATAGTATAGACTAGAACATGGGAAACCTGGGTTCAAATCCCTGCTCAGCTATGAAACTCAGTGGGGGACCCTGGGCCAGTCACAGTCTCTCATGCCTTTCGCTCCTTGGAGGAAAGGGAGTACAGTGGTACCTCGGGTTACAGACGCTTCTGGTTACAGTTGCTTCAGGTCACAAACTCCGCTGACCCAGAAATAGTACCTCGGGTTAAGAACTTTGCTTCAGGATGAGAACAGATATCGTGCAGCAGCGGCGCGGCGGCAGCGGGAGGCCCCATTAGCTAAAGTGGTGCTTCAGGTTAAGAACAGTTTCAGGTTAAGAACAGACCTCCAGAACGAATTAAGTTCTTAACCTGAGTTACCGCTGTATATCAATGAAACAAACAAATTGACCCAAGGATGCCATTTTTGGTAGACGCTTCGTGTTGGGTGCAACACGGAGCGTCTACCAAAAATGGCATCCCTGGGTCAATTTGTTTGTTTCATTGATAACCTGCCAATGTGGAATTCTTTCTTCAACGTTGTGTGGCGAGAGCAGGGCTTTTTTTCAGCCTGAACTCACTGGAACTCAGTTCTAGCACCTCTCAGGTGGGCTTCATTGTCATTCTAAAAGAACGAGCGAGGTGTTCATGGTGAGTTCCAGCACCTTTTTCTTCTTCTGGAAAAATAGCACTGGAAGAGAGAGACCAGTTCTAACCAAATCACTGCTTCCCAAAGGATCCAGTTCCTGAATATTGTTCCGTACTCGCCACATTTTAAGTAACACCCTAGGTTTCTTCCAAACTGTAAATTTTTCTAGGCGATGACAAAGGAAACTTTCGTGTTTAACCTCGAGCAGTCAGAGTCAAGTTTATTTTGGCTGCACTGTGATAGTCAAGAAAGAGAACAGATTGTTGTTGAGCATCGGTGCTCAAATGTCTATTAGAACAGCTAGCACAGAGTTTGGTATGTGTCAGACTGAGTACAGCACCATTTCTACACCCACGTGCTTTGTCTCACCTGAGGGTCCATGAAGGCAACTTTAATTTCAAGGATTGTGAACGTTACTTCCATTCCTCCAGACTCTGCAGTCCAGATGTACGGCGTGCTTAAACCAAATAGGGAATCTCAGATCAGAGGGGGCCAAATGCCACCTTCCAGGTCTCCCCCATCTGGCCCACAGAACTCTCTGCAGGCCATCTACCCTCTCCCTAAACCATACCCCTCACTGGCTCTGCTAATCCGCCTGAATGTCTTTGCCTGGCTGCAATGTGTCCTTGGACTCTGATAATGCCTCTGGCTTGTCTGCTTCTGTTCATCAGACAGTGGCTTTTTCCACCTGCCTTGCCCCAACCTTAGGAGCCTTCCTCAGACCATGTATCTGAGAACTGCAGAAGCAGCTGGGAAGAGAGAAGAGGAGCTTGGGAATATTTTTTAAAAAAACAACAACCACACAATTTTATAAATTGTGTGTCCTTGTTTCTCAATTTGATCCTTTTACATGGTTTTGTGGTATTTAATGCATTATGACTTGCTGTTATTTTTACTGATTATAGTTTAGTAAAAAAAATTGTATTGTAATTGATAAGTGTGAACCGTATAATTAAATAATAATAATAATCATAATAATAATAATAATAATAATAATAATTTTATTATTTATACCCCGCCCATCTGGCTGAGTTCCCCAGCCACCCTGGGCGGCTTCCAATCGAATGTTAAAAACAACACAGCATTAAATATTAAAAACTTCCCTAAACAGGGCTGCCTTCAGATGTCTTTTAAAGATACGATAGCTACTTATTTCTTTCACATCTGAAGGGAGGGCGTTCCACTTGGTGGGCGCCACTACCGAGAAGGTCCTCTGTCTGGTTCCCTGTAACTTCACTTCTCGTAATGAGGGAACTGTCAGAAGGCCCTCAGTGCTGGACCTCAGTGTCTGGGCTGAACGATGGGGGTGGAGACTCTCCTTCAGGTATACAGGACCGAGGCCATTTAGGACTTTAAAGGTCAGCACCAACACTTTGAATTGTGCTCGGAAACATACTGGGAGCCAATGCAGATCTCTCAGGAGCGGTATTATGTGGTCCCAGCGGCCACTCCCAGTCACTCCCAGTCCCGGCAGCCACTCCCAGTCACTAGCTGCCGTATTCTGGATTAATTGCAGTTTCCGGGTCACCTTCAAAGGTAGCCCCACGTAGAACGTATTGCAGTAGTCCAAGCGGGAGATAACTACCGGTAATTTAATTTTACTGTTTACTATTATGTTGAATATTGCTTTATTTGATATAAGTTGTTTATTTTAAAGTTATTGTGACTTTTTCTGGTATTGGATCAGATTGTTATGAGGTGTGTGATCTTTGCTGTCTGTTTTGCTGTTTCTTCAGCTTGTAAACCACCTTGTGTATAGTAATATAGAAAGGCGAAATGAAATGAAAAAAATGAAAAGGGATGGAGGGTAGGGAAGGTGTGTGTGTGTGTGTGTGTGTGTGTGTGTAGAAAGTAGCCTACTGTAGAAAGGTGAAATTCACATTTGTTGTTTCCACACACCCCCTTTGCCTCTGACCCTGCCCTCCACAGACATGTGGCCCCCTGAAGGTTACCCAGATTGGAATGTGGCCCTCAGGCTAAACATGTTCCTTAAAAAGGTAAAGGACCCCTGACAGTTAAGTCCAGTCACAGACAACTCTGAGGTTGCGGTACTCATCTCGCTTTACTGCTGAGGGGGCTGACGTTTGTCAGCAGACAGTTTTTCCGGGTCATGTGGCCAGCATGACTAAGCTACTTCTGGCGAATCCGAGCAGTGCACAGAAACGCCATTTACCTTCCCGCCGGAGTGGTACCTATAAATCTACTTGCACTTTGACGTGCTTTCGAACTGCTAGGTTGGCAAGAGCTGGGACTGAACAATGGGAGCTCACCCCGTCATGGGGATTCGAACCGCCGACCTTCCGATCGGCAAGCCCTAGGCTCAGTGGTTTAGACTACAGCGCCAACTGTGTTCCTCCAACATGTTCCTTACCTGTGGTTTAAGTTATCACTAGCCCCTTACCAACCCACAGCTGACTTGCACAGGAAAAGTGCCCACTGTGTAGTTCACACAGTTGGCTTCCAACACCTTCAGGGGATGATGGAATTCTTCCCTTTCCCCAGGACACCTCCCTTTCCCATGAACACAAGGTATGGAAGATCATGCCTCAGAATGACGTTCATGTCAGCTGCTCCAACAGGATTATAGCAACAATGTGATGGGAAGGTCAGTTTAAACATGTGCTGTGCTCTTCATGTCACTGCAGTCCAAATTGAATCTAGATGGAAAACCACATACACATTGTCCACTTCTCTCACCAGCACCTGACTAAGGGCCTTAGTTGATAAGTTGTTGTTATGTTGGCATCCATCTGTCTTGAGAGACAATGGAGTGAGCCGCCAGGGATGAAGTCAAGCTGCTGTGTTAGCAACACCAAAGTGACTTCCTCAAGGCGCAAGCCTGGGCAGTGTGTATGGAGGTCCTGGGCTGCCCAGATGACAACTCTTTGGCCTTGCTGATGTGGTCCAAAGCAAAGCAGAGTTATATCTTTGTTAGCAGCTTAGCTTAGTTGCCGGCAGGAAGTGTACAAGGCACCATCCAGTCATCTTAGGAACTCCACTCCAGATTTGTGTAGGGTTTTCTTCTCCAGAAGATATCCCGCAAGGCTCCGGAGGTTTAGGATCAGAGTTTTCCATCTCCTAGATGGGCTACCTGCCCACCACCAACGTTGCAAACGTTAATTTGTCAAGTTCTGTCCCTGAGTGAGCTTGTGGTTCTTGTTTGTTTTTCAGTTGTAAATTACTGTGCTTTGAATAACCAAGGCTGTCAACATGAATGCATTAATACTGAAGACTCCTACTACTGTCAATGCCGCAAAGGGTTCATTCTCAATCCGGATAAAAAAACCTGCAGGCGTAAGTTTTCCACATCTATGCTCAGTTCTTTCAGATAGTAGCACACAGGTGCATATAGTCTGTTGTAAGGGGAAGTGCCACAGTTCCACCATCTGTTTTGCATGCAGGAGGTCCTGGCTACAGTCCATGGCATCTCCAATGAAAAGGATCTCAGGTTGCAGATATTCTAGAAGGGCCATTCCTAGTAGGTGAACTGGCCTAGATGAAGTACTGCCGTAATGTGCAATTAACAACACACTTTAGTACATGTGCCTATATGATACAGGTGGCAGAAAGCATGGTTTCATGTTGGGGGAAATAGGAGGAAGAGAGTGTTGCTCAACTGAGCCTCCTCCTTTGCCACCGCTCCTGGCAGTCAAAAGAAAGCAGGGTGGAAGGAAGGGAGAAGAGTCTTGTGCTGGGTCCAAGGAAAGAAGCCAGGCTGACCAGTTGGACGGCCGGTGGAGTAGCAGCAGCATCAGGAAGAGGAGGAAGGGGGAAGGAGGCAACAGGGCCACTGCCATCCTTGCCATGGGAGGTTGCGACTCTCCAGGCTGGCAGACCCCTAGCCACCCATCCAGCTGGCCATGTCAAATAAAAACAAGGAGAAAGTGAGCTAGGTCAGGCCTGAAGAGAAGACAGCGGCTGGAGGAGACCCTGGGCAGGAGCAGGCCCTGAAGGTCGTGGGAAAGGGTGTAGCTCAGCAGTTCTGAAACCTGTGGGTCCCCAGATGTTGTTGGACTACAACTCCCATCATCCCTGACCACTGATCATACTGGCTAGGAATGATGGGAGTTGTAGTCCAAAAACATCTGGGGACCAGCTGGTGGGGTGCAGGCCGGCCTCTGGGGGGCTGGAGTTTAAGAGGTAGCAGGGGCAAGGAGATTATGGGGGTCATAGGTGGGCATTGGAGCTAGCTGGGCTTCAGGGAGGGGTTGTCTGTATCATGGAAAACGTTAATAAAAATATTAATGTGCAAAAAAACAAAAAAAAGCCCCTCCTGGCAGTGATACTGATGTAGACTAGAAGGTCGCTATTTTCATCTGCAGAATGTTGGGGTTATGGGTCCAACAAGACCAATTAGATGTATTCTGTTCCCATTAGTGGCTGGCAGGGTTGCATGGCTGGGGCTGTATCATTTTCTGGACCTCCTAACCCCTCAGGTTTCTGCCAGTTATTGAGAGGGCAGGACAAAGCAAAGCAGCACTGACCTCAACATGGTGTAGATGCAGCTTTGGGAGTGTCCGACTGGCCTGCGGTTTGCTTCTGTCCCCAGATTTATAAAGATTTTCTTCAATTTTCTGTGAAAAACTAATGCTCTTCTTATAGTCACATCTCTGGCTGAAGCCTTTATTTTTTATTACAGTCTGCTCACTTTGTGTACTACTTCTGTTACTTTAATAATTCCCCCCTCCCTCCCAATCTTCAGGACCAGACTACTGTGCAATGCAAAATCATGGCTGCCAGCAGGAGTGTGTCAATACAGATGAATCCTATTACTGCCGATGCCAGCAAGGGTTTACTCTCAATCCAGATAAGAGAACGTGCAAAAGTATGTTGTCCTAAAGTGTATAGTAAGTTCATCTGTTTTTACTTCTCAACATCACCGCCACAGCTTTCTTTTAGTTCCTTTTTGCCGTTTTGAGGTGTAACTTTTGAACATGCCTTTGAAAACCACCTCCTCCTTATGTCTTCATTATAATTCCTAAAATCAACCAACCAATCCCCCACGCACATAGAAATATCTCTGTGCCAACTTAAAGCAGCACATGTGCATTAAGAAGCGGTTCCATGGCGTTCTGCCAAAACACCATCCCTAAGCCTCTTTAAAAACCAGTATGAAACTTAGAAGTTGCACTGACTTTTGGTGGCTGGTTTGCATGGAGAATTTTGCATGTTACCTTTTTAACTTTATGTTTATATATGACAATAGTGCAAAATTTATTTGACTATATTCCCAGAAACAACCAGAGCCATGCATTTTGGAGAACAACACTTACACAAAGAAACTGATGAAACCACCCTAAGAGGCAGAATTGCATCTAAGGTTGAATGGTAGGCTCTGTCAGGGGCTTGTCCTACACTCAAGTAGGACCCTGGTAGAGACACATGCCCGACTGGCATGTTCTCTCCCTCCTGGTCGATTGTTCGGGAGCTTCAAAAGCTTTCTTCAGCCCGAACATCACAGCGACTGATGCCAACAGACATCGGCACACTTAGGGATTCGTAGAGTGTTCGCAGCTTGCATAACTGAACTCAGCAACTCAGCACGTTGGCTAATCTACTTTATTTACATATAAACACACACGGAGAACTGCAACATGGCTCCCTCTCTTTCTAGCATCAGACAACAAAGAGAATGAACAAAGGACAATAGTCCCACTTCACGGAACACAGTAACACAAACATCCTTCTCCGTCACTTCCCACTCTGTGGAGTCACATATACCGTCATGTGATAGACAACAATCCCATGAATGCCGTCATGGAGCAGGAATTCTAACAGGCTCTTGGTAGGGGGCAGCCAGATGGAACCCCAAGAGCCAGCAGCATACATCATGGAGAGAAGGCAGCACTCACCTGACCTCCAGTCAGCAACATTGCTACTGCTGCTTACTGAGAGGTAGAGGAGGAAGGGAGAGGTTGGTGTGGTGGAGCCTATCTGGCACTCCCATTTGTGTGTTTGTACCATGCCTTCCTAGAGGGACACAGGTGGCGCTGTGGGTTAAACCACAGAGTCTAGGATTTGCCGATCAGAAGGTCGGCGGTTCGAATCCCCGCTATGGGGTGAGCTCCCGTTGCTCAGTCCCTGCTCCTGCCAACCTAGCAGTTCGAAAGCACATCAAAGTGCAAGTAGATAAATAGGTACCGCTCCGGCGGGAAGGTAAACGGCGTTTCCATGCACTGCTCTGGTTCACCAGAAGCGACTTAGTTATGCTATGCTGGCCACATGACCCGGAAGCTGTACGCCGGCTCCCTTGGCCAATAAAGCGAGATGAGCGCCGCAACCCCAGAGTCGGCCACGACTGGATCTAATGGTCAGGGGTCCCTTTACCTTTACCTTTACCTTTACCATGCCTTCCTTACTGCCACCTTGCCTGTAAGCAGCAGCAGCACGACAGGTGGGAGGTCAGATGAGCACCGTAGCCCCATCACACCATCCACTACTGCCAACAGTTAAAGTTGCAGACCCTGTTTTAGTTTTCCCAAAATGAAATGCAATTCAAATTATTCCTGCACAAGTAGAACAAACGAGCATGGCAGTCCCCATGTTTGTTTGTTTTTGGCAAACCATGGTTTGTCACCTTCCCCCCACAATGCACCACGTCAAAAATGAAATTTTGTGGAGCATTGCATTTTAGGAAAAATAAGATGGCAGGTGCAGTGGAGGCCCCAGTAGGCAATGTCATCACATCATTGGGTTTCAGCAGGTGTTCTGCTGGGTATGCTAAGTAGTGATGCTGGACCTGCTAAAATCAGCCAAGAACTCTACATAAACAAACCATATCAAGTGCAATACACAGAGATATTCTCTGCAATAGCCAAATATTTTGAACGGTCTTGTCCTCCTGATACTGTCTCTTGCATATACAAACAGTCCTAGTGAATTCTTAATTTTGCTTTTGGTGTCTAGCACCAAACTGGAAGGTGAGTGTTTTTAATGGTTTTACATGATGGTTCTTAGGTATTATTTTTAAACGATTGTGTTCCAGCATTGTTACATTACATGTTTTCCTTTCCCTCCCACAGGAATAAATGTCTGTGCTTTGGGAAAGCATGGCTGTGAACATGAATGTGTTAACACAGAAGACGGGTATACTTGCAGATGTCGAGCCGGATACACTCTGAACCGTGACCGCAAAACATGCAGAAGTGAGTATGTCAGACATTCTGGTGGAGTTAATCTGTATACTGGACAGAGTTCTGAAGCAAACTTATGCTACAGATCTCCTCAGGCTTTTATAAATATGGGCTTTTGCAAAGCTAGCAAGATTCAACATAAGCTGAGATAATGCCAGCATGTGATTTAAATATATTTCTTTAACAAACAAACTTGCTGCAAAGTTCTAGAAAGAGGAATAGCTTACTGCTGGATGTATTTTAGGTCCTTATCTTAGAAAGTGTAGATAATAACTAAAACAATGATAGCACACAGTGTGTGTGTTTTATTACTGGTTCTGGGCCTCTCTGTTTCCTTGCTTTAGGCATCTCTTACGCAAAAAAATGAGTTATTGATTTATTTTTGCAACTCCACATATTAAGTAGTTGTCCACATGGCCCTTAAACTATGGAATTCACTCCCACTAGAAGTAGCTTGGATAGCTTTAAAAGGGAAGTAGACAAATTCATGGAGAATAAGATTATCAGTTGCTGTTCGCCATGAAGGCTGTATTCTGTCTCTGCTGTAAGGGGCAATATGATTTGGACTGCCAAGCTGCTAAGAATCCCAAGTGGGGAGTGCTCTGTTGCAACCAGCTTCTGCTTTTGAGCTTCCACTGGGCATCTGATTGGCCAGTGTAAGAACAGGATGTTGAACTAGATGGGCCTTGGCCTGATCCAGCAGTGTGATGTCGTACGTCAGTGTCGCATGTGTGATGTCACACGCATGCGACGAGCCACTCCCCCACCCCATGTCACGCGAAACATGGCGCCTCTGAAGTCAGGATATCTATCATCTGTCCAAAAGTCTCTTTTAAAAAAAAGGTAAATGCAGCTGCAGGAGGGGTAGAATTAGGATCAGGACTATGGCACTAAGGATGAGATTTTTAATCCTTTCTCCCTGTAACATTTTCCTGATGCAAAATCTGCCCCCAGACTGCTATTTGCTCTGCAGGAGAAAACCTATAGGTTCCTCCATGGTACCACGAGTTTCCACCCTGAACCAACAGAAGCTTCAGGGAGGCAATTCATATTGAGAAAATGGTACACAGAAGCAGGGTTTGTTTTTTTTAAAAAAACACACCCAAAAAACCTCTCCTCAACACTAGGTACATGTCAAACCACAATCTCCTTCTTGTGGCTTTATTTACCACTAAAAATGCAGGAAATCTGATCACAGATGCCCTGGTGTCCTTTCCGGTTTGGCCCTGAAAAGTCAGGTCATGCAAGTGAATAGCCTCTACTATAGTCATAGAAATCAAAGAGGGTGTTCCCTTGCATGTAGCGTGAGCTCATATAATGCACTTTTCCATCCCATTCCTGTACTTGGGCACAGTCTGGCGGGATTGTGCAGACTGTTTGCCTATTTGAAATGGTTCTAAGAGTGAGCTATAAAAATAGCAAAGAATGTCTGCTAGCAGAAAGTTAATAGAGGAGTTTGTTTGAAAAGGGGATTTCTTCCCTTCTCTCTCTCTCTCTCCCTCTCTCTCTTGGATCTATTTTCCCCCCAGGAAAAAAAAAGTGTTTTTCTCTGTACTGCCAGAGCCAGCATAGAGAGAAATGTACATTCATAAAAGCACGTATCAGCTGCACCTCCCAGTTGTTCCTTCGCGTGAGAAACAAACAGTCCAGGCTTTAGACCTTAACAAATCCTCTGTTGCATGTATATCTGGCATTCTCTCTCCTCTGTTAGGAAGTTCCCCTGCAACAGCTGAGCAGTCACGCTAATTTGCAAAATGGTGATGTTAGGTTTCCTCATTTCATATGATTAAATTATAATTCTGCTACACAGTTAATCCTGAAGATTTCACTGTGAATGTCACATTGTGGTGACTTTACCAAGTATGACTTCTACTCAAAAAATGTAAACAGTAGTCCAGTCCACCATCCACCTCAGTGTAAGGGAGGCTTGGATTGCTTTGTTAATATAACAGAGTACACTTGATCAGATGTTCTTTCAGTTTTCAGGTATACAGTTGCTGAACGTTTAGGCTCCTGAGCGATCAAAAACGTGAAGTGAGTGTTCTAGTTTTCAAACGTTTCTTTGGATGCCGAACGTCCGCTGTGGCTTCCGATTGGCTGCAGGAGCTGCAGCCAATCAGAAGCCCGCACTTTGGTTTCCAAACATTTTGAAGTCAAATAGACTTCTGGAATGGATTCCGTTCGACTTCCAAGGTACAACTGTGGGGGGGGGGGGGGTAAAAAAATGGAGTCATGTGACATTGAAATGCAGAAAGTACAGTCTGTGTCCATTCTGTGCAAAGTTTTAACAAAGTCACAGTTTACAATGGTGGGCTTTGCTGATGGTTGTAACTTGCATATTTTTCACTTCTGGACTTTAAAAATGCTTTAACATTCCAATGCATTCTTTGCCATTGCTGATACGTAACAATCCAGGAAAAGACCACTGTGCAGAGTCCAACCATGGCTGTGAGCATCTGTGCCTGAACACCAAAGACTCTTACATTTGCCAGTGTTCCGAAGGTTTCATCATTAATGAGGATCTAAAGACCTGTTCACGTAAGTCTCTTGATTTGGTTATTGCATATAATTAGAGAAAAACAAGGTGGGTTAAAGTGCTGAATTTTCTTATTTTGTTCTGAAAGGCAATTTTGAGGAAAACTCGAGATTATAGCATGCACTCAGGTTTTTTGGGAATGCATAATTAAAGCAGACAGATTGGAATCTTGAGCCAATAAACAAAAACAAAGCTTTATAGTCCCATATTCCAAGCTAGCCCTTTAAAATTGATAGTGACATTCCCTGTTATTTTCATGTGTTCCATATCACACCACCCTTTACTTCTGTTAGTTAGGCAATTCTCAGTAGGCTGCTAGTGGGGCCAGCCATAATACACCTTTTTGTTTTTGTTTTAACCCACTGTTTTATCCGAGTCTGATGTATTGGAAGACTTGTATCTTTAAAAAAACCAAATGCATGCATGCAAAGGTAAACAACACCTGTCTATATGCCCACAATGGATCCCAGGTATGTGGAACTCAGGGTGGGTGGGTTAATACTAATTGAGGGGAAGGGGAAACAGCACACAGTGTGAATACACCCCATCAAGCAAACCCTACCTGTGTGGATAGGGGAAAATGAGACAGAATTCAGTTGAAAATCCTCATGTGTAGATGAACTTGCACAAGGAAAAAACAAATATGCACAACTTATATGTGCATTAACACTTTGGTGTGTACACAGCCTAAATTTTAAAAGGGGGGAGGGCCCTTTGGACCATCCCTTAACAATTCCCCATGTCACGAGTAATGAGTGATAATAACTTCCCTTTCCCCGCTCAGTTAATTTTGAGAATCTTTGGGTGGTATTCAACTATGTTTTACTTAGAGTAGACCCATTGAAAGTAATGGACCTAACTAAGGGCTTGCCCACGCTTCCGCTTGAGCTGTGCCTAGAAAGCACAGGGCTGAGTGGTTTTCCCCTTGACCCTCTCCTTTCCCAGGGAAACCTGCTCTTTAGCTCTAAATCAGAACAAACAGCAAGACTGGAAAACCTGACTGCTATTTGCTCTGATTGAGCACCAAAGAGCAGTTTTCCCCAGGTGGGAAAGCAGCAAGACAACAGGAAATGTGGCTAAATCCTTAGTTATGTTCATTAGCTTTGATGGGTCTACTCTCTCTGAGTAAAACAGTTTAATATCAGCCAGTCTTTTTCCTACATAAAAGTAAAATCAAGGAATGTGACCATCGGCATGACAACACTGTTAAGCAGCCATTCATGATTATGGTACTACTGGTACTTGATGAAGGTTAGCAGAAATATGTAGTTTTAAGATAACTACCTGGTATGTTTGTAATCATATGGCAACACCCTGTGGTTGAGCAGTTAAAACAGAAACTTGGATGCTGTGGCTTGAAAGGAAAAACTGAAAATTAAGGGGAATAACACTTTAGTACTAGCTATTCTAACCCAGCCCTAGGTGTCTGTTTGAATCCAGAGTAGCCAAAAAAGCAACAGGCTTTCTGAAATAGTTTTATCAACCTACCAATGGAAAGAGTTCTTTCCTGGGTAACAGGAGAAATGTTTATCCTTTATGGAGTTTTATTTTCCTCCGGGCAGCACTTGGGATTTCCATCAAAAGCTCTAAAATTTTATATTTGCTACTCAACTCCTGTGTGTAAAGTTCTCATTTTATGGCTTTTCCTTCTGGAGATTCTTACTTCCCAATTTGCCTTGCTTATTATTTAGAAACAGGCAATACATCTTTTGTGCTGCTAGGAAATCTCATGGGTTATATTACTCAATTGACCTGAAGTTTAACAGTTGCTTAAATCAACAGCAGAAGAAAGAGCCCAAGACACTACACTCATTCTAGTTCTAATACAAAGCACTTGAGAAATAAGTGGCTATAGCCCCTTGTACAAGCAAAGAATTATTCAGTATTGGGGGCTAATTAGCCTTTTTGTGACCCACCGTTGTCTCCCAAGAGAGACGGATGCCAACAAATTTCTGTTATGTTTTTATTTATGTATATTTTTTCAATAGGTTGTAAGCCACCTTCAGCGTGGCTTTAAATTTGGAAAAGTGCCATACAAATAAAATGATTGATTGGTCTAATTACCAAGCGGTGCTTTCAGTCACAGGGAGCCAATGTAGTGCCCACCAGATATTGTTGGACTGCAACTTCCTGAACAATGGCCATGCTGGCTCAAGGGAGCTGTGGTCGAGTATCCTCTAGAGCAGTGTTCCCCAACCTTGGGCCTCCAGCTGTTTTTGGACTACAATTCCCATCATCCTTGACCACTGGTCTTGCTAGCGAGGGATGATGGGAGTTGTAGTCCAAAAACAGCTGGAGGCCCAAGGTTGGGGAACACTGCTCTAGAGGTCTCCACATTGTCAATTCTCCCGTTCCTTTAAATGCACAGGAACTCCAGATACACATTGGAGTACACAAGCTAGAGTCATAGGGTCCATTGGTCTGCTCTTGGTGGTGTGGCACTAAGTGAAAGTGCATACGTCCTTGGGCAAGGGGTGTTTACTTTCATTCTGTGCACAGGAGACTAAATCTGTCAACTCTTTAGAAACTTCCTCGGTTATTATCCTGTTTGCCCTGCCTTCATTTCCCTCCACTTCCTCTGTTGTTTCCTTTGCCTGTTTTCAAGTTCCCTGGGTGTCAGGACTCTTCTTTACAAATACATAATAATAATTGCAACTTTTTTATTCCCAGGAGTGGACTATTGTTTGCTGAATGACCACAACTGTGAACATTTGTGTGTAAATAGTGAAAAATCTTATGCCTGTCAGTGCTTTGAAGGATATGTGCTGCGTGGGGATGGGAAAACTTGCAAACGTAAGTTTGTTTTCCCCAACCTAGTTCACTTATTTTCTCATATATATATATATAGAGAGAGAGAGAGAGTGATGTATGGAAGTGAGAGCTGGACCATAAAGAAGGCTGATCGCCAAAGAATTGATGCTTTTGAATTATGGTGCTGGAGGAGACTCTTGAGAGTCCCATGGACTGCAAGAAGATCAAACCTCTCCATTCTTAAGGAAATCAGCCCTGAGTGCTCACTGGAAGGACAGATCGTGAAGCTGAGACGCCAATACTTTGGCCACCTCATGAGAAGAGAAGACTCCCTGGAAAAGACCCTGATGTTGGGAAAGATGGAGGGCACTAGGAGAAGGGGATGACAGAGGACGAGATGGTTGGATAGTGTTCTCAAAGCTACCAGCATGAGTTTGACCAAACTGCGGGAGGTAGTGGAAGACAGGAGTGCCTGGCGTGCTCTGGTCCATGGGGTCACGAAGAGTCGGACACGACTAAACAGCAACAACTATATATATATATATATATATATATATATATATATATATATAGGTTAACAGATAAATAAAAATTGCCAATTGTTATTACTGTGAATAACATAGTTACAGAATTACCCATGGGGGGGGGGTGTTTTCAGACTTCACTAGTAGATTTAAGCAGTATTGTGTAGTATGATGATTGTTGAGCTTGAACCAAAGTTCAAATGAGTTATTATGAGAGGTTGCTTGGGGAAGCAGAGCCAAAGGTTTTATAGTCTTCATGTTGACTCATAGGGCGATCATGTGGCGTTACAAAAGAAACGAATTGTCTGTTTCCAGGTAGAGATGTCTGTAGATCTGTCAACCATGGATGTGAGCACCTTTGTGTCAGTGATGGCATTTCCTATGCCTGCAAGTGCCACGAGGAATTCATACTGAGCGAAGATGGGAAGACCTGCAGAAGTAAGCAAGCACTCCTTAATGGGCTATTCATTCTAAAGGCTCTGGTTTCAGAGGCTGGGAGTGCTGTTTCAGCGCTTCCCTCCCTGCAGCTCAGGTGTGTGCTATGCTATAGCTCATCTTTGTCTACTGAACTAACTGGGTGTGGCAGGTGGAGGACCAGTGAGGGCTGTAGAGATATTTCCTGCTGCTATCTCATGTTGAATCCATGGGCATCCAAGGGCATATAGCCCTGATCTCTAGGTCTCCTTAGGCATGATGAGAGTGGTCTCATGCTTCTGCTGTCTTGCTGGAGCTTGCACATCTTTCCACCGGGGGAAATGCATGGGTTTCCTTTTTGTATTTTATAAGAAGCTGCAGAAAGTGGAAATGTGAGTACACTTGCACATATTATTTCCCCAAATTTCTCGTGACGTGCAATGAAGTCCTCAGCAAATTTGAGATTGTGTCTCATAGAGCATCTCTGACTAGCACATGGCTTGTTGCATGCTACTTCTGAAGCAGGCTTGCAGCCCCCTAATAGAGCTGGGGAGGTCGTGGAGAGCTCACTTGGAAGCTTGTAGGCAGGATTCTGCTAGATGATGGTCTACCAGTTCACTGTTTCTAATCTAAAGTCTCCATTGAGAAATATGTCCTCAAATCAGTTGGCTATGGCTGTGTTTGTGCTAATAAATACAGCATCACTTATATCTGCAATATTAGGAAGCATGCATACTAAAAGAGGATGTGAAAACCTGAACCAATTACACAGTGAAAAGTGGGCTCATAATTGTCATGTGAATTCATTTTGGCAATTGTGCGAAAGCAGGACGTGATCTGAGTTTCATTTCATCTTTGCAATATTGCTCATTCTACCTTTGCATTTATTTCATCTGGAAAACTTATTAATTATGAAAATTATCATTAGGTAAAGACCTCTGTAAATCGGTTGATCATGGCTGTGAGCACCTATGTGTCAACAGTGGATACTCCTATGTCTGCAAGTGCCACGATGGATTTGTGTTAAGAGATGATGGGAAGACATGCAGAAGTAAGCAGCTCAGTCTTGATCAAATGATGGTTATTGTAAATCTGTTCCATCTGTTTTAATCAGCAAACTCTTAACTATACTCAGATCAAGATGTCTGCAAATCTGTTGACCACGGATGCGAACATGTCTGTGTTAGTAATGGGGATTCATATACCTGCAAGTGCCATGAGGGATTTCTATTAAAGCAAGATGGGAAAATGTGTGGAAGTAAGTAATTTGATTATTCCTCCTATCAAATGAATTGTTGTTGTTTTTTGAAGCTGTTGTTTCACTTGTAGAAACACGGGCCCAGTTCACATGCAACCGTGCTGCTGCTACTCCAGCACACTCAAAAAGAGATTAGAGGCATTTGCTTCTGGGCTATGCTAACCATAGTTTGACATTTTTATTTATTATTTTTTCTTTATTTCTGTCTCCCCTTCTTCCCAAATGAGCCCAGAGTGCAAACAATCAAGCAGTTAAAACAATACATTTAAATAAAATAAACATTTAAAAGCATTAAGAACACCTAAAAATTTTTAAAAACATGCCTTCACAACCAATAATTTCAAGATTGCCAGGATTTCAGTTTCAAATGGCTAGGTGAACAGAAACGTTTTTAATTTCCCCTTGAATGTTAATAATGAGGGAGGGCATTCCACAAAAGGGATACCACCACAGAGAAGACCCTGTGATGTCTGACAAGGTCAATCTGTCTTTAGTTTAAGCTATGGTGTATTAAAACAAGCCAATATTAAAGTATGGTTTCTGATTCTGGCTTGTTCCAGTAAAGCATAGTTTAAATGATGCAATCGTGGTTCAGACATTAACAATGCAGTTTAAACCAGGAAGAATGTTTTCAGTCTGCCTCTTTAGTACATGCTGGTTGGGAGGTCAAATAGAGTTAGGAAGATGAGTGAAGCATCAGGTTAGGAAGATGAGGCCAGCCAGCCAGGCTCAGCTCCCTGTTTCTTTGAGGCCCTAGGCTGCGAAGATTAAAATATGTGAAGCACCTGACCTGACTATTCTACAATCTTTGTACTTACCAATAAAATTTTGATAAACAACCAAGTATTCTAATTTGTTTTCAGCCAAAGACTTTTGCAAGAACATCGACCATGGCTGTGAACATGTTTGCATGAATAATAACAATTCATACTCCTGCAAATGCCATGAGGGATTCATACTGGAAGAGAATGGGAAGACATGCAGAAGTAAGTCACCAGATCTTTAGTCTTTGTTTCGTTCTTCAGATGTCCTTTGATTCTTAATGGAAAGAATCCAGCACTGTAAAAGTGCTATAAAATCTGAGGTCATGAAAGCTGGAAAATGTGTTTAAGAAAATACAGAGTATTCTAGGAACCAACAGTAGGAGCCAACAAGAGGAAACAATAAGTGGCCTTCCTTTGGAATCAATAAACATCTACAATTCTTTTGCAGCACTGGGAATGGGACTGTTCCAACTCAGATGTTTTGCAGTATGAAAAGTGACAGTCCTCTTAATGCTGCACACAGGTGACCCGCCCCCCCCCCCGGCCTCCTGCGTATTCAGGGTTGTGCCTTGTTAGGCTGGTAGGGTTGCAAAGTGGATAGGCTATTGGGTTAGGACTAAAGACACCCTGGTTCAAATCTCAACTCAGCTTGAACCTCACTAGATGATTATGGACCATTCTGCCTAACCCACTTGTGGGACAAGATACTTTTTCTTCTGCTTTTGGAACAGAAATCTTCTCATACTACAGGAGCTGAGGGATCCAGTCTGGTTTACCTTGCCTGGCGAATCCAGCTAATCTCTTAGTCAAGGCCTTTCCAAGTCCTGTCTGACTTTTAAAACTGACAGGTTCTATCTTGACTGGCTGACACTTCGCCCAGCCCTGTTCGGCTGAAGGATCTCCAGAGATATGACTCAAGTCCATCAGTCACAATTACAAATTGAAGGTTCCCTAACATTAAAGATGGCAGGATAGTCTGTGCTCATATGGAACACAATGTGTGTCGTGTAAACGGGAGCATATATGTGCACATTTCAGGCATCAGATTTGGATAGTTGCTTTTACCATCCACTTCTTTATTCTGGACAGAACGTATGTATGTCAGTTTCTGAAAGAGATGGCAACCGACTTTATTGGTTACAAGAAATAAATCCTAGTTGTGTGCCCACATGAACACTGTGCTGCCTGTATTTTAATCTGTCTGTGTTCAATTGCAAATAACCTTTCTTCTTACAACATTCTCAGTTATGTCTGAAATATGACAGAAAGCTGGGCTGATTTCTCCTTTTTAATTTATTTGCTGTCAGTATGGGATTTTCAGAATGGAATAAAAGATCTTTATTCACCCTTAGGTGATACACTGAGTTTATTTCACTGTGCTACTGTTTTTATGTTGCTGTTTTATGTTCGTTCATTGTGTTTCCAAAACACACACCCCCCCCCCCCGGTTTTTCTTTTGTTTATTCATTCTTCCTTTCCCATTTTATTTCCAAAGGATGCACTGAAGGCCCAGTTGATCTCGTGTTTGTGATAGATGGATCAAAAAGTCTGGGAGAGAACAATTTTGAAATTGTCAAAGAGTTTGTTTTGGGAATCTTGGACACTCTCACTATATCTCCCAAAGCTTCACAAGTTGGTTTGATACAATATTCTACTCAGGTTCGCACCGAATTCACACTGAAACAATTCAGCACCGCCAAAGACATGAAGAAAGCAGTGTCTCAAATTAAATATATGGGGAAAGGTTCCATGACTGGACTTGCCCTGAAGCAGATGGTTGAGAGAAGCTTCACAGAAGCAGAGGGCGCCAGACGCTTGTCAGCAAAAGTTCCCCGAGTGTCTATTGTGTTTACAGATGGACGGGCCCAAGATGAAGTTTCTGAATGGGCTGCTAAAGCAAAGCAAAAGGGTATGATGGGAGTATACTTACAATTATAAACAGAAATTCTGCGAAAGTGCTAGTTACCCGTGTGTATTTGCACCGTAACTATACAGGCAATGACCACTTTGCCCGGGAGTTGCATTCTTGACACCTGTGCAGAGCATTTGTGAGCCCTAAATGCACCTAAAATGGTTAAAATGGTTGTTGCCTGTATATACAGTTTATTGTGTGCTTGCACCAAAGAGGTGATCCTGCAGAGTGTCTGAGGTAGGGGCTGGGGAGAAGTTCAATTCAGTTCACATTTTAAAGGCCAATCTACCAAATTCAGATTTTCCAAAACAATATGAGAACTGAAACACAGGTATCATTCAAAATTTGCACTTATCTGAATTTTGTGATGCAGGGTTTCAACCAAATAGAAGTTTACAAAGTTGCATGTGTGCATTAAAATGTTATTGGTAAAAATAACTTTAAAAATGCACACCTGTAAAAAAAATTATTAGGAGAAATGTGCACCAGTATGCGGGAGAACTTTCATAACAATTTATAATTAGGAAAAATGAAAGAGAGAGAACTGAAATGGATGAATCCTTCCACCCCAAGTCTTAGGGTCATCTCTGACCACTGGTCCTGCTAACTAGGGATGATGGGAGTTGTAGTCCAACAACATCTAGGGACCCAAGGTTGAGAAAAGCTTCTTTAAGCAATGAAAATGTGGAAGCATCCATGGATATATTTTTTTGTACACCAGAGTTCTTGAGACAAGAGCAGGCATCCCCAACCTGCGGCCCTCCAAATGTTTTGGCCTACAACTCCCACAATCCCTAGCTAACAGGACCAGTGGTCAGGGATGAAGGGAATTATAGTCCAAAACATCTGGAGGGCCTAAGGTTGGGGATGTCTGGACTAAAGTTTCCAGATTGAAAGCCAGCATATATGCATATGCCTTTCAATTTTTCAGTGGTACATAGCACTAAATCACAATTCCTCATTGCAGGCAAACTTGGAGTAATCTGGTTCATTCAAACAATGGTTTGTCCATAGCTTAAACCAGGCATAGGCAAACTCACCCCTCCAGATGTTTTGGGACTACAACTCCCATCATCCCTAACCACTGGTCCTGTTAGCTAGGGATCATGGGAGTTGTAGTCCCAAAACATCTGGAGGGCTGAGTTTGCCTATGCCTGGCTTAAATTAACCAAAGCTCCTAGTTGTCAGTTGTAAAGGGGAACTTGAATTGATTTAAAGGCAGTTGAAAAAACCTGATCTCCTCTTGGCTGTGTGAGAGAAGGGAAGGGACATGAGGCCAAAGCTCATCATTCCTTGCTTCTGTAGTACTAAGCTATAGTTTAGCATTACAACATGACAGGAGACAAGCCACAGGTTCTGCTCCCCACCCCTTCCTCAGCCCTGCTATACATCCTATTCCTGGCATGCCTGGAGTTCTGATAACTTACAGCAAGTTGGAGAAGAGAGATGAGCTGAGGCGGCTGGGAAGAAGCCACATCTGGACTTGTCCCCTGCTTCATTAGCAGATTTAAAGGTATATGCCTGTTGTTCTGGCTTTCAGCCCAGGAACCTAACCTGAGATTGATGGGCTGCACAAGTTGTGGGACTAGAAACATTTGATACATTGCTAGGAATTGGCCTGTGGTGAGTTATCTTCTGAGGCAGAGGAGACATTTATGATCCAGGCCTAGATTTACTTCCAAAGACATACAGTGAAGTCATTCATCAAAAATGGCACATGCTGCTGCTTTCCCCATTGACAAACATGCCAAGATTCTGCCAGAAATGAGCCCTATGAGTCAGTGCAACCCCACAGCAGCCAATAAGAGTTGTGCTCAGCATGAAGTTTGGTCTGGAATGTTTCATTGTTGATATCCCACCTTTTAAAGAACAGAGTCCAGCATGGATAGTTCATTCATGAAAATAAAGCAAGAATTTGGAATGATATTTTTTCTCCTGGCTGATGAAAGGCTATTTAAGGGGATATTGGTGCAGGAATTCAAAATGGAGAGGACTTACATTGGGTTTTCCCCCCCTGGAACAGAAGCAATGACAAACTGTAGTAGACATGCAAGTTGTTGCTGGATGTGCTCACTGTTCCCAGGGGCTTCCACAGAAATGTAAGAACTGACAAGTGCAGCAATCTTTTCTGATATCTGAAGACTTCTTCAGTAACAAGGATATCCTTTAAAGTGAGGTAGCTAATGGATGGTCCTCCAGATGTTGGATTCCAGCTCCCACTAGCCCCAGCCAGCATGGCCAGTAGAATTGTAGAGCTGCAATGGACCCCAATGGTAATCTAGTCCAACCCCCTGCCTTGCAGGAAATTCAGGGATGATGGGAGTTAAAGTCCAGCAAACTCTTGGAGGGCCACAGGTTAGCCATCCCTGATTTAAAGAATTACCATAGATCTACTTCTGTTCAAGAATATGCTATGCAATCCACAATTAAATTAATTAAATAAATACTGTGTGTGTGTGTGTACATTATTGATAAGTCAGATGTGCCTGAGAGAATTTTTCAAACGCAGAGCAATCTGGACACGTAATAATTGTTCCTTTTTTTAAAAAAAATGTATGCTATCAATGATGTTTCTGAGTTATTCAAGCCCCAGATTGATGCCATAGGAACGGACAAAATTTTAGCCTTCTACAAATGGAAGAGCTTCTCTCTGGTTGGTGTTGACCTGCAACAGTGGAATACCCTCACTGGTGGGTTGCGGCAATGTCCCTCATTATTAATATTCACAGGGAATTTAAAAACATGCCTGTTTACCCAGACGTTTGGTGTCTGAAAGATATTGTTCATGGCAACCTTGAAATTATTAGCTGTGAGGTTATATAAACTGTTTTAAGATGTTTAAAATATTTTATTTTTAGTTCAGTTATACTAAAATCCTTTGGTTGAGATTCTGGAATCTGAATGAAGTGATAATGGGTAATAAATAAAGAGAGATTTTAAACAAGACTGGCCAGATATAGCCAACTGAGCCATCACCTGGAATAAGGAACATGGCAGCCACTACAATTGGGCATCAGTCAAAGACAAATCATGTTTCAACTGAATCTGCTTCAGTTTGATGGGACTAACTTGCCCCATTGATTTCAATGGCTCTTAAGCTAGTGCATGTATCATTGCTGGTGAGTTTTTAAAAAAATAAAAGTTTCTGAATGCAAGTCCTGTCCCCATGGACACCCTCCCTAAATATCAGCACTGATCTCCATTCCTGCAGAATTATCATGCGTTGGTGTAAGGGGTCATGTGATAACACTGAAGCATTTTCCTTTCCATTGACCATGCTGTGCCTTAACATAGTATCTTTTGACCATAAACAATTTATTTTTTTAGGAATCACAATGTATGCCATCGGAATAGGGAAAGCAATTGAGGAAGAATTACGAGAAATCGCTTCTGACCCTCCAGACAAGCATCTTTTCTATGCAGAGGATTTCAGTGCCATGGAAGAGATTAGTGAAAAGCTGCAAAACAGAATCTGTGAAGGTAATAATTGTCCCAGATTCAGTTTTCTTGTATGAACAATTAATGCAGACAGAAGTTTGTGGCCTGGCAGAAGGGATCTAACCATTTGTCTTGAACATCTGCAGAAATCACAGGGATACATGTAAAACACAATGACCAATGAGCCACTGGGAAGAGTAATGTTTCAGCTGTTTATCACTCAGGGAATATTTGACTTTATTCTAACGCCAGGGACATATACAATCATTTCTACTACTTCTGCCAGCTTAACAAGTCATGTATGAAATGTACAACTCAAGAAACCCAGGAGAACTGGCGACGCCCTCCCCTTCCTATATACTGCAGAAAGATCATCAGTACTGCTAAAAAACAACTACACCATGCACGATCCATTCCTTTGGGGATATTTGGTAATTTATAGTTTTCTGTTAAGATGGCCTGTTGGTCAGTATTAGTCACATCTGAGGGAATATGATGGAATACAGGGGAAGGACACAGGCAGCACTGAGTGGCAACAAGGAGGAAGTCACAGTAAAAACATATTCTTTGGCAGTGATTTTTAGAATAAAAATGAGTAGACAAATTCAGAAATGAACGACTCCAGGCTTGAAGTATTTTATTTCAGGAGGAGATGCTAGGAGATGCATTCAATTTATCTTCCATATTCACTCCCACGTTCATTACTTGCATTCATACATGACACAAATGCTCAAAAGAATCTCACTTGCGCTTTTAATACAATGTATGAAAATGTTCCAATAAGAGCTGAAGATAGCTAGTACTGGATCTATTTTGAAAACCCAAGTGCTTATCATGCTGCCTGGCATACACAATTCTACTTCTCAGTAGGATTGTAACTGATTAAACCATTTTTTTAAACTAAAGCTGTCCCCAGTTAATTAGGCAGCAGATTGAGGGTTTTAAAAATATTTTAATGCAATACTTTAAAAAAACTATAGACTGCAAGCACAGTCTTTAAAAGTGGTATTGCCCCCTCTCTTCTCTCACCAAGTAAGAATCCTTCTTCTAAGACGACACATTCATGCATAATCTAAAAACAAAGTACAGTGGTACCTTGGTTCTCAAACTTAATCTGTTCCGGGAGTCTGTTCGACTCCTGAAACTGTTCAAAAACCAAGACGCAGCTTCCGATTGGCTGCAGGAGCTTCCTGCACTCAATTGGAAGCCGTGTCGGACGTTCGGTTTCCAAAAAGTGTTCTCAAACCAGAACACTTAGTTCTGGGTTTTTGGTGTTCGGGAGCCAATTTGTTCGACAACTAAGCCGTTTGAGAACCAAGGTACCACTATATGCCCCTCACTTCAGAAAGTTTGGATTGGATCCAATGAAAGGAGTCCTTCTGCCAGCTAAAGGAGTACTTCTATTAGAGAAAGCCTCCTTACTTAGGAAGCTCCTTCTGTCAGAGGCAGAGAACTTTTAGGTCCAAACCTCTATGGGAGGCGGGTGGCGCTGTGGTCTAAACCACTGAGCCTAGGACTTGCCAATCAGAAGGTTGGCAGTTCGAATCCCCGAGATGGGGTGAGCTCCCGTTGCTCGGTCCCTTCTCCTGCCCACCTAGCAGTTCAAAAGCATGTCAAAGTGCAAGTAGATAAATAGGTACCGCTCTGGCGGGAAGGTAAGCGGCGTTTCCGTGCGCTGCTCTGATTTTGCCAGAAGCGGCTTAATCATGCTGGCCACATGACCCGGAAAAACTGTCTGCGGACAAACGCCGGCTCCCTCAGCCTGTAAAGCGAGATGAGCGCTGCAAGCCCAGAGTCGTCCGCGACTGGACCTAACAGTCAGGGTCCCTTTACCTTTAATAGAGTATAAGAAAGATGCTTCCCTATGCACCTCCAGATAATTGACAAATAACCCACTTTGCATCATACCACCTTCAGGTATCCTATATATTTTGTGTGCGTGTTTTATCCCTACACTCACAATTGTTTCACCTTTTATCTGTGGCAACCTCTGCAACAGGAGGAACATTTTTCATACTCTCTTAAGTAATACATGCTTCTGCAAGACCATGACCTCCCAAGCACATATATATTCAATGATGACTTAGCAAAGAACAAGCAGTAACAACTGAAATGATCCTGCTGAATGATTTTCTGTTGTCCAGAAACAATTCTAGCCATCTAAATCTCACTGAAATCTCATTCGTCCTCCTGGTTTATTCTAGATCATTAGTATGTTACAGATTTCTGCAATAAATGCTGTTTCATTTCATGTTGACAATATTTCTTCCAGGTCTGAAAGGCCACCAGGATTTGCCAGCAAATGTCCTGTATTCAGAAGATTCACATTCTCAAGGTTTGAGAGTCTAAGTCTGTGTATCTTCCATTTCCAGCTCACCTAGTTCTCCACTAAGCATTTGTCATTCTCAATCATTTCTTGAAAAAGTAATATTAGGCCACTTTCATTGTAATGCTGTTGCTGAGCTCATGTTTAAATATTTGTATCAATATAAAATGAGTGCAAATCCATGTGCAACACATGTTCCTGGTACAGTTTTCATAACCTTATGTAGAAGTTCAGGCACACAGGAAAGTATTTTTAAAATTAGAACATTTCAACTAAATCCATTCTTTAATTTTTAAAACATACCATGCATGTTATATATTATCTCTGTAGATCTGGGTTAATCTAAAAGCTTCACATAAAAAGCAAACTGAGGAATTATCTTTTTTAGCACAGTGTACTCAGTCTTCTTTCACTAAAATAAATACACAAATACACAAAACTTGTAAAAAGCTGGATGCCAATAAGGAACAAGAAAATATGTAAGATACGTGGCTTACTATATTAAATTCAGTTCTGTTCTTTATGGCTCCTTACAGAACCGGAAGCAGCTACCCTAGCAATCAAAGACGTTCTCACCTGTACCAATTTTGCAGTGCATCACAAGTATCTCTTTGAAGAAAAACAGCTGCGATCAAAAGTAGCTTCAGGTAAATCTACTTCGGTTCTGCACTTTAGCATGGATATTTATCCTCCGACACAGGAGGACCCCTCCTCAGTTGCAATCCCCACCTACAACTGAAGTAGTCCATTCCAGACACACACGTACCACTTCTGTTTACCCTATTTATTGGCTATTTACTGTAATTCATCACAGCCAAGTCTGACTCTGAATGGAGAGGAGGGCTCTGCTGGGTCAGCTTGGATTTGTGCTGAATTGGGAAAGCATTAAGTATTCAATTTTATCAATGCTGTCAGTGCAAAAATGATGTCTACTTCAAATAATCCCAATCCTGATATTATTTTTTTCCAGCAGGCTATGCACTTCTTGTCCTGCAAGACTGCCAACCCTCAGAAGGGTTACACGGATTATACAAAAATTTGTTTTGATCCTGGGTTTTGCATGTTGCACTGCTATGAAAGTGACTATAATCTCAATTGTAGAGCACATGATTTGGCATAGAAACCTCCCTCTGGAGAGCCAGTGTGGTGTAGTGGTTGAGAGTGGTAGTCTTGTAATCTGGGGAACCGGGTTCACGTCTCCGCTCCTCCATAAGCAGCTGCTGGGTGACCTTGGGCCAGACACACTTCTTTGAAGTTTCTCAGCCCCACTCACCTCACAGAGTGTTTGTTGTGGAGGAGGAAGGGAAAGGAGAATGTTAGCCGCTTTGAGACTCCTTAAAGGGAGTGAAAGGCGGGATATCAAATCCAAACTCCTCTTCTTCTTGTGGGCACTTCGTCCTTGGAGGTTTTTAAGCATAGGTTACAGATGCTTTAGCTGAGACACAGATGTTTTAGTTGCACTTTAGTTGAGATTCCTGCATTGCGAGGGGTTGGACTAGATGACTCTACAATTCCGATTCATGTTTAAATCTTGTCATCTCCGTTAAAGAGCATTAGATAGCAGATACTTGCAACCATGGAGAACTGCCAATAGTCAGTGTACTTGAGTAACACTGAATGCAGAGTAGAAATTATGTAAATAGGTGAATAAATCCATCCTACTATGGGGCAGCTTCTCAAGCTTCCTTGCTGAACAAATTGGTGCTTGTATCCCTGTCAGTGATCACCTCTTGGAAGAGATTAAGGGTTCCTTGGATTCAAGTCCTCAAACTCATTGGAGGTGGAAGTATTTCCTCTGCTCCAGCTGGAGCGACTCTTATGTCAGATCTAAGATTTATCTGTCATGGATTGCCCTTTTAGTACCAACACATTACTTTCAGTCATAGAGCAAACATGAATAAATCTAATAAAAAATGGACAAGCAAAAAGTTTTTCTCAACCAGCTTCATAAGTTTCCTATGTACTTCATAGTTTCTTGTTGGTGACCTTCATTATGTTAAATAGGACAGATGCAAGTGAGTGATCTGTATTTATTTGGATCTGTATTTATTTAGTTAATGTGTTACAGTACGGTTTTCTAAACCTCTCCCATCTGTTTTTCAGGAAATCCTTCAGAAGACAAAGACCCATGTAAATGTGAAAACTTTATGACGTTCCAGAATTTTGCAAATGCTGAAGTTAAAAAACTAACACGACAACATATCCTTTTTTATATACCTATTTCATAAATTCTCAGCTTCTGAGAAACTAATACAGCAAATCCTCAATTGACACGCAGATTTATAGTTAAATCACATTTAGTCTTTAATAGGATGCAAATCCTGTTGGTTGCAATCCCATCTACTCTAAATAGCCAGCATCCACAGTATTTTGTGGAATGGGGTGGGAGAGAAAGGGCATCCATACCTTTTCCTATTCCACTAGAACCTCTGCTTTTCATTAATGATGTAAGGACTTTTCCTCTGAACCCCCTTAGCCTGTTGAACTGTGTCAGGGAGGCTGAGATCAGAGGCACAAGCAGTAGCAGCTGGGCAATTTTAGCTTACCTGGTGGCTTTCTGAAAGAATGTTAGTGGCGATAAATGTGGAACACAGGCTCCCTCTAGCGGCCACACCAAAATTCAGAACTGTGGCCAATATATAATGCAGTTTCAATTCAGAAAAATAAAGAATATAGCGAGCTTTACAACATCAAATAGGTAGTTAGGCCTGTGCCTCATAGGCTACTTCAATCCACAAAGGTTCATCACCTGCGTAGGGCTTACATGTGCAACTTTACAAATGGGTGATGTGGTCATTTCATGTAGTGATAAATTCTTGGATGATCTTTTGAGGAGTACAAATGCAGCCCAATCCCGCCAAGAACACGCAGGTAAGAAGTGTGCGGAACAGGCCAACTCATCTCCTCTCACCGATATACCTAGAAGTGTATTTGCAACAGCATAGCAGTACACTCTATTACAGCAGGAGCAGGCCTATTGCTCTTACCCTTGCCAAAGGCCTACCTAAGCCAATATACTGTTATACACTGTGCTGATCTTCATGCCTCTGGGAAGACCAGAATCAGGACAAGTTACTTCTACTGAACAGCCTTATGTGGGATCCTCATTATGTACAAGTTGGTTGAAAATTTCTAACCATTAATACAGTGCTGCTGTAGTCTATACTTTATAATATTATAAAATAAGAGTGAAGAGGTGTTTCCTTAATTTAAGATTACTAGAAGAAATGTCAAAAAGAATGGAAGCCCTGGAAAATCGATTAAGATACTGATGGCGTTCTCAAAAGTATGTGCTGAGTTGGATATTTATACATATGAAGAGAGCAAATCTAAGCTATGTAAAAGAGCCAGTCTCCTGCTGGAAGAAAGAATTAATGGTTCCAGTACTTCAAGACTGCATTTTTGTATTGACTGCAGAAAAAAATGGCAAGATTTAATTTTTTATACAATTGTAATATTTTTATCAATTGAGATAAGCTATGAAATATTAAAATGGTGCTTTTAAAAGAACAGTTTTAATTGTTTAGAAACATACAAGGCCCTATTATATAGTCTTTGCTCTAATTGAGACAGTGGAAACATGTACATGTTACCAAGCAGCTTCCCAAGCTTGTCCTGTAATACCAATATGGGGAAAGATGCTTTAACCCTCAAGGGAAAAATAGTCTGAGGCACTGGTAGGAGCAACTTGGCTAGCAAGTTTAAGCACACACATGCACCTTCCCCTGACAAAAACCCCACTCATGTTAACCAGTAAACACAAGTTTGGGATACTTGTGGTATTGTAACATGCACTACTACCCCAAAGCTGAATCTCAGCTTTGATATCCTAAAGAACATGGCGCTAGATGCAACTACACTCTAAAAATATCAGCCAATAGGGCAAAAGAGGGGATGACCGCTTAGTACATTGAGAAAATGGCTTTTATGCCAGAATGCACATTTGGGTTATTGTTACAACTGTACAATTCAGCATTAATAGTCTAAGAAATACAGGCAGCTCCAACTCTGAATTACGTGAAAAGTGAAGCCCAAGTCCCAACAGTCTTGTTTCCTTCCCAGTATCTAGATTTTTTAGTGGCTTTATCTCAAGCTACTATCCCAGACGCCTTTCTGCTGCCAAGAAAGAACGTTACTGATTCCAAGACCTTTTGGCTTCTGGAGCTTAAAAAGTCGTAAGACATTTTTATTCCAGCATTGTAAGAAACAGAGGTGCCCCTGAAATCAAAGTTCTGATCATTTGAGAATTTATATAAATACTTTTGGTTGAGCCGCGACGATAAAATAAAGCTTCTTCTAGAGCCCTTGGAAGCCACCTCTGAATATTTCTGAAAACATTTGATTTTCACTTATGATTATCAGACCAAAGGCTGATAATTATTATTATCTCCATTATTTTTGAATTTTAGAGCAACCACCAGACCACTTACCTATTTGAATACAGAACCCAGAAGCCCCATTTTAAATTTTATTTAATTTTTGAAACTTCACCTTAGGGTGAAGGGAAGGTAGCAAATAGTAACAATCTTATATCATTTTCAATTGATAGCACCATTGTTTGCAAATTCATACCTTATTTGCCACAGGTTTGCGTGGCAAAGCCAGTAATGTTACCAGATGAAATGGGCAGGGTATTATGGTAGACAACCCAAATTCACAAAACTCCCATTAATATAAATTCTGTTAAGCAATTGCCTCCCTTTCTGAGTGACTATTGACATTTTTGTTGCCTGAACTAGTTTTGAGCCAAGTATGATAAAACATTCTGCTTTCACAGCTGCAAGGCACTACATTCTAGAGGGTGGAGAATAAGGTAGTACAACTTCTACTAAAGATGCAGTCAAAAGCACATCAGCGCTCCAAAGTTTGTGGACCTGGCTTCCCCAATCTTGTGGTCTTCATGTTTTGCGACTATGAATATATGCAACTCAAGAAAGCTCCTGCCAATGGTAGATTTGTAACCAGTTTTATTACACAAAATGTAAAGTTCAGCAATATCTACTTCTCACTGGTTTGCTCTGGCATGCTTCTAATGATGTCAGAATCACCTGTTGGGAGGGAGAAAAGACATATTTTAACAAACACTATAAGCAAATAGTGCTGCACAATTAATTCTTCGTATCAAGATGCCAACAACCCATTTTTCCTTTTAGATGAACATTTTCCATCATAAATTCAAAACTTTTAATTATATGGGGAAGTACACTCTAAAGATGTTACTTGCAGTTAAAAACCAGAACTAGGGAGGCAAATCTAGTTCTGGGGACACACTACATAGTTATAATATAGCGAATGTCTAGCCTGCCCTGATCACTGAAATATCAGGACAGCGAGAATATTCGCAGTGCTTTAAAAGTTCAAAATGCAATACCTTAAGGAGTAGATTGAGAGTAATGGCTTTTATACAGTAAGATACTACTTAAACTGACTAGATATTTTGAAGACGAGACGTTGGAGTGGGTTGGATTCTACGTATCTGCAGAATTAACTGATTCAGACTACAATATAATGCAAGCTTGGTGAAGTTCACTATGATTTAGCTCTAAAGGGACTGTGCTCTCTAATAAATATATGAAGAGCAGGGGGTTTAGAATCAGGACAATTTCCAAAGAGTGTAATGAATGGACTTCGATAGAAGTAAATCACCTTAAGACTCTTCAGCATATCCAAGGGTATTGTGGTACCAAATAAACACATACCTGGGTCAATGATGGCAAGTGTACACACTCTGTAGTACTTTCCACAAGCTGTACCCAATTCAATATTGTTACCGCTGTAGTGGTGCACACCAGTTTTGGCCAACATAGCATAGTATTCAGTTTCTGATTTCCTGAGAATTAAACACACACGGAAGCAAAACCAGTTTAAATTTATGGGTTTTAATCTACAATACAGGCTGGAAATTTCACATGAGCACTAAACATTATTCCTCATGAAAGGCTTCATGATTTATCCCTGCAACCTTCTACTATCTAGATAGGGAGTCTAGCAGCTATAAAGATATCTTTGTTTTATAAGGGATTATGGAACATTACTATGCCATAGCAAAAATAGTCATGTTTAAGTGCTAAATCAATATTTCCAGTACATTTTGGGTCATGGCGTCAAGGTTTATTTATCTCCCATTTACCAAGAGCAAAAATATGATGGTGAAAATGTGGCCAAGTCTACATACCTACCTTCATCATTACTTGGAGCAACTTATTTTATAAAATTATTTTAGTGAGAGATTACACCTAACATTAACAGCACAATACTATGCATGCTTGTTGAAAAGTAATTCTAACTTAGTTCAATGGGGCTTGCCCCCAGGCAAGTGTGCACAGGAGTCCCACTTAAAACAATTTTTGGTTGTTATTATTATTTTTAAACCCTGGCCATCTAAACAACATGCTCAATTTGTTTACAAAATCTCAAGTTTTCAGTACTATAGATCACTGTTACCCAACTAGGGGACATCACTGTTTCCCAACCAGGGATCAGGATATTCCAAGGAGGCCACAGGTGAAAATCACATAAATGGGGGGCCACAGCACAAGACTAGGGGGCTAAAATAGAAGTCAGTAAAAGGTTGAGAAACTGCTGTAGATACACACTTACCTTAGAGCTGGGCAGTTGTTGGCTAGTATGACCAACTTGGCTTTGCCCTGTCGGATCATTTTCAGAGTCTGCTTGTATCCCAGTACATATTTACCACTTTTCATAACCAGCTGAAGTCTAGAGTTTATGGACTCGAGGGACTTTTTCTGAAAGAAAATGTTGAGGTATGGCAACTTCAAAATGATTCCAGCATTTATGAATAATGAATTTCTATATTCCACATGTCTGGGCTTACTGCACTCATCTAAGAATATGTATCACACAAAACACATCAAATAATGCATAATGATGAACTTAAATGTTAAAACTTATTAGATTTTTTTGTTTTTTTAATTTTTCCTCTTAAAAAAAAATCAAGACAGGAGTTATTTGTACATAGCTACGTGTTTTAGCTCTTAAACCAGGGTCTTAGGAAGAAAATGGAAAAACATCCCCAATGAAAAATAGTATTTAATAGTTACAGCTTGTTTCTTATAACATACAACTTACATAGCCATGCTGACAGGATATATTGCTTAAACTGTAAGAGTTATTGACAATTTTGAACACATTCCTGCCCTCACACTATTGTCTCTGCTTTCTAAAACTAAAACCCCTGAATTATAGCTCTTTTATACCCAAGTCTTCAAAAATTACTTTAAAAACCTGGTAATCTCAGCGAGCCTGGGTTCTTACAAAGTACAGGAAATCTGCAGCCTTATGCTGACAGAAAATGCATGCCTCACCCAAAATTTATACACCTGTCATTCTTGAAAACAACCCAACTTCACTGCCATTTGATTAAGCAGAAAAGCTGAGGCCACATGCAACATCACTCTCCTGCAACCTTATATTCAACTCATCATACGGAGAGATAAATTCATATAAAGCCACCATTGTGCAAATAGGCCACAGGCAGCTCCTTATGTAGAGAAGAAAAACACAGCAGTACTCCTTGCACACACGTCTACTAGCAAAAGTCTAGGAAACTAACAGTGAAGTACTGGATTGGCAAAGGCCTATGAGCTGCAAGGAACCAAGAACATACAATTTATGAAATGCATACCGCTCCACCAAATAAACCACATTAGGCTGTGCTTTAATGCAAGACAATATTTTAAAAAAACGCGATCTATAAATTAAAATCCGACAAAGATTAAATAAAAATTAATGACTCTACAACCAGGTTTGCCCCAAGTTTCACAGGCTCCTCGCCCCCAAGATCACCCTCCTCTCCTCCCGTTTCTGCCTTTCCCCACATGAGGCCCCTTCCGCTCTCCTGCTGCCCCCCATGCCCGGCTCTTCCTCTCACCGTCTTCTTGGCGGCCACCATCCTGTCGGCTCACGTCGGCTCTGCCGTCACCTGCGCCGAAGAAAACGGGGAGGGGGGGAGAGAGAGAATTAACGTCCCACCGTATCCAGTCCCACCTGCTGCGCCCCCCGCCCCGCGTGAACTCGGCTTTCCCCCCTCACCCGGCTCCCCTCACCCAACCCCGGGGAGACCCGCTTACCAGAGAGGCACCTCCAAGATGGCCGGGCCGCGAGGAAAGGAAGGAGCTCCCGCAATGCAACGCGCAAAACCACGCGGCGCCCTGCCGCCGCGAATGGCTACGCTCGCGAGAGGAGGAAATTTCCGCCCACTCCCCGTGGCCAATTTCCCAAACGGGAAGTGCGTTGCGTGGAGCATGCGCACAAGCCTCAAGATGGTACCATAGAGATAGAAAAAAGTCTATACAGGCTTTCTCAACCTTGGTGCCTCAAACGGTGTTGGGACTACGCTCCCCATCATACTTGAACGTCTGTTGTAGTCCAGCAGCGTCTGGAGAACCAAGGTTGGTCTGGAGAAAGCTGACCGAGAATAACTTTAACGGCCATTCTGAAAGGAGTTTGAGGCGGGTTCCTCCAGGCTCTGGAAGACGAGCGGCGACGTCTTTACGTTTTCTTATCTCTATGCCGCACTTGGCCTGAGCAGCCCCCTCTCTTTGCTTCTCTCCGCAGAGAGCAAGCTCTGTAAATGAGAGCGAATCGAGCCATCCTCGGGGCATGGCCTGTTAATTTAGGCCGCAGTTGTACTTGAAAGGATATGCTCAAATAAAAAGGCATATAATTCAGGTGTTGGGGGGGGGAAGGCTTAATATGATCTATGGTCAAAGAATGTATTGTGAAGAAAGACATGGCTGCTTAAATTTAAAAAAAAATGTAAAACATTTTACTCTGGAGTAAACAAACGACTTAATTCAAAGCAAAGCAGGGCTCACTAGCACTTAATCTTGAAATTCTATTTTCAGTGTAGATGGGGCAACAAGTACACCAGGCCACTGAACTTTGCCGCTTTGTACTTAACCTAGAATGATTTCAGCTTTGGTGAGAACACGTACAGTAGAACCTTGGTTCTCGAACGGCTTAGTTGACGAACAAATCGGAACCTGAATGCTGCAAACCCGGAAATAAGTGTTCCAGTTTGTGAATTTTTTTCGGAAGCTGAATGCTTCCATTCTGAGTGCTTCCGCTGAGGACCCGTGCAACACGCTGGTGATATTTGGAGCTTATATTTGGCAATTTTGTTTTTGCAGCTTATTTGGCGATTTTGTTTTAGCGACTTACTTGGCGATTTTGTTTCTGCAACTTATTTGGCGATTTTGTTTCTGCGAGTATTTTGGTTAATTTGTTTTTGTGACTCTGTGGAACCCAGTTCAGCTACTGTATTTTCAGGAGCCCTCTTGCAATTTGATTGTGTGACTGTGTGAAAATGGATAAAAGTTGCAAAGGCAAGAGAACCATTAACAGAGCAACAATAGAGGTGAAGAAGCAAATTATTTCCAAGCATGAAAGTGGTGTCCGTGTAAGTGATCTGGCAACGCAGTTTGGTATGGCCAAATCTACAATTTGTACCATCTTAAAAAACAAGGAAGCCATTAAAGGAGCCAATGTTGCAAAAGGTGTTAAAACACTCACAAGGCAACGAACACAGACAATTGAAGAAGTGGAAAAACTGCTTTTAATATGGATAAAAGAAAAACAGTTGGCCGGTGACAGCATTTCTGAGAGCATGATTTGTGAAAAAGCTTTATATTTGCATGCTGAACTCATCAGAAACACCCCTGGAGCAAGTACTGAGGGTGAGATTTTCAAGGCAAGTAGAGGTTGGTTTGATAATTTTAAGAGGAGAAGTGGCATACACAGTGTGGTGAGACATGGTGAAGCTGCCAGTGCCAACAGATTGGATGCTGACCGATTTGTTTTGGATTTTAAAGATTATGTTGAGTCACAGGGTTTCATTCCCCAACAAGTTTTCAACTGTGATGAGACAGGCCTCTTTCGGAAGAAAATGCCAAAGAGGACCTACATAACAAAGGAGGAGAAATCATTGCAAGTGAAAAGTGATGATGTGGAGGAGTTAGTGGAGGACCACAAGACTGAGCTCGCCACAGAAGACACAGAAGAACAAAACATTCTGACGGAGCAGCAACAGGCGGCAACTGAGGAAATACCTTCAGGGGAGGAGAGCAGAGAAATTGTATCTACTGCACTGATCAAAGAAATGTGTGCAAAATGGGCTGAAGTGCAAAGTTTTGTTGAAAAATACCACCCTGATAAAGCTGTTGTAAGTCATGCCACCAACACTTTCAATGATAATGCTATGTCTCACTTTAGACAAATTTTAAAACATCAGCAAAAGCAAATCTCAACTGAAAAAAAATTAGTGAAGAAAAGAATCAGCAAGTCTGAACCAGGTGTCAGTGGTGTAAAAAAAACAAGGGAAGGAATGGCAGGAGAGGAGTCACCAATTGCGATTCTGGGAGAGGACCCTGACCCCCCATCCAAACAATGACTATCATCCATGAAGGTAAGGAAAAAAATTACATTTTCATTTTTATCTACAATACTGTTTTATTTATTTTACAGTACAGCACATTGTTTATTGCTTTCATTTCATGAATCAATGGTCTCGTTAGATAATAAAATTCATGTTAAATTTCTGTTTTAGGGGTGGTTTTTAAAAGTCTGGAACAGATTAATCCTTTTTGCATTATTTTCTATGGGAAAGAGTGCCTTGGTTTTCGAATGTTTTGGAAGTCGAATTAAGTTTGAGAACCAAGGTAACACTGTATATTCAGATCAATGGCCCTGTCATGGGCTCCCACATGACTCCACAGTATGCCAACATTTTCATGACTGGTTAGAACAACACTTAGCTGCTGTCTCCAAAAAGTCTCACTTCTACCCAAGATACAGTGGTGCCTCGCAAGACGAAATTAATTCGTTCCGCGAGTATCTTCGTTTAGCGGTTTTTTCGTCTTGCGAAGCAACCCTATTAGCGGCTTAGCGGATTAGCGCTATTAGCGGTTTAGCGGCTATTAAAGGCTTAGCGGCTTAGAAAAGGGGGGGGGGGCGAAAAAAAATCTCAAGACTCGCAAGACATTTTCGTCTTGCGAAGCAAGCCCATAGGGAAATTCGTCCTGCGAAGCACATTGAAAAACGGAAAACCCTTTCGTCTAGCGGGTTTTCCGTCTTGCGAGGCATTCGTCTTTCGGGGCACCACTGTACATGGGTTCCATCTTTATCACCTGAACAGGAGGTACTTAATGCAGTTTCTATAAGGCTTCAGTTAATTCCACTGTGCCAACAACCTAAGACTAAGCCAGTCTTTGCAAGCAATTCAGTTTCTGGACACGGCAAAATAGCGCAACTTTCTGCATTTCCTTTCCTTCTGACCTCACTGTTTACAATTCCCTACTCCCTTCACTATGTGTATATATAGCTGCCACTCAGAAAAACACTTCATACGTTTGATGGCGTGGACTGTAACCCATAAAATCTTAATGCATTTGTTAGGCTTTAAGGTGCCACAAGACTCACTCTTGTTTTCTTTATAATCTATTGCTATCAAAGATGGCAAACCTGGAGATAATTTGTGCTTAAATTTATGCCACACAGAATGCATATTTCTCTCACATGGATTTGATTTGGCTTCTTTTAGACTTATAGTCCAGCTGTGTTTTATCAGTGTGGACATCCTAATCTTTGTCATACTCTAAAAGCTGCCAGAGCTGTTTTGACATGCCCTATAAACAGGCAGATATTAAACTTATTGCTTTTGTACATTTGCACCCTCAGACAAATGAGAAAGCTTTATTAGAATTCCATTCTGGCACCCACACTAATTACTTTTCTTTCTATGGGTATTAAAAGTGGCAGACTGAGCTTTATGATAATGATCATATTTAAAGCAAGTGTAAACATGGTCATTCAATTTTCCCTGGTTCACACACTGTCCTATTCATTTATTGTCAGGAAAACAACTATGCCTCATTGTTCCAAAGCGAGCAAATCTGGAATTTGGGATACTAACAAGGTTGGCATTTGCTGAATCAGCATCGACATTTCTTGTCACACAGCCATCCAATCAAAAAACAGTTCCAGAACAAAAATGGATAAAGGAATGAAGTCTGCTGGAGGGCAGAGAAAAGCCTGATGCTTATTGTCAATTTGAGCATATCCAAAAACATTCAATTCCTGGTTTAAACATGAGTAATACTGTTATAAGAGTCACTCTACTGTTAGAAGAGTCACTCGAATAACACAAATGGAGTCCAGAGAGAAAAGAAATTGGTAATACTTTACTAGGGGAAACTGAACTATACAGAAATATACAGAGAAGTTTCTTAATTCAATTCTAGTACATAGGGAGGCATACAATTACACACAGGAGGAAACACCTTTGGACCTAACCAGCCAATCAGAGCTTGAGTTACCACAGCAAGGATTGTGCCAATCTCACTGGTTGCTAGGCAACACCACCACCCGCTCTAGGTTGGCTAACTAAACAATTAACCCTTCGGTTGCTAACTGAATGATCCCTGCTGTTGCACTTCTAAGAAATGCAGTCTTGTAAAAAGCCATGAAATTCTGGGCATTGTAGTTTGTTAAGGTTGCTGGTGATGTTAGCTGTGTGAGAGGTAAACTACAGTGCCCAGAATTTTTTGAGAGAAAGAATGTGTTTCAGATGTGCTTTAAAGTTCTAGTGCGTGCACAGCTTAGATTATTGTGAACATATCCTCTTATTCCATCATACAATTCAAGGCCAGTTGTAGGAGATCCCTTTATAATAGGGGTGGGGAACCTATGGTCCTTCAACTCCCATCAGTCTAAGCCAGCATGGCCAATGTTTAGGAATGATAAGAGCTTGTTCACAGAGCAGACCAGGGGAGGTGTGCAGAGGTCAGCAAGTTCTCCATTCCTGCCTTGTAGGCGGTGTTTTGCCCCAGGCCTGAGATTCCCCACCCAGCTTTTAGATTGTACACCTGCCCTGGTCTGCTCTATGAACAAGCTGCAATCAGTACAGGAATCAGATGTGTTTCACATGTGCCTGACATTTAAAAAAAAAAAACATTCTAGAAGTCTCTTTATTGCAAATATTGTAATAATTAGAACAATTAGATACACAGCCTCTCATTTGCAGAAGTTAATGGGTGTCTATGGCACAGATTATTGAAGTCTGTTTGGCAACAGAAATGTGATCATGATTAGGTCTGTGGTTTCAATAAGATTACTCTGACATAATGCGTTTTGATAACCTTTGATGGTGGTTGGATTTTAAGAGGGCTTGCACTGTTTTCACTAATGTAAGTAAGGTTTTAAATTTCTACAGTAAACGTGAAAGAGTTGTGCAGTTTGTGTTCACTTATGTTTGCATTGCATGTAAAGGTTTCTGGCAGAACATAAATGGCTGTTGTGTCTTACAGCTTTACACAAACTAGTGCCTAGCCCTGAACTGGTACTAAGTAATTGAAAGGGGAGAAACCAACACCCCAAAGGTGGAGGACTTTGAGGTCCATGCTGGATCGCCTGGAATGAGTGCTGAGGATCCCCTTGACAGGCTGTCTGGTGAGAAACTGTCTGAAGAACCCTTTGAGCTGCCAGAGGAAGAGACTGAGCCAGCCCTCAGTCCTGAATAACTCTGGCACCAATTGGCCTGGGCACAGACTGAAGAGCAATGACATAGCATGGGTCTACAGACCCAGATGTACATGGTAAGCAATTTTTGGAACTCCTTTACTACCAGCAGCTGGGGTGAGGGTGTTATGCATGAGTCTCACTCATTAGCCTTCTAGTTGTAGGAAACAACACAGATATCTCTTCTTGTTTGTGGGATCCTTAGTCCTTCTTCCAATTCCCTCACCTTGCTGAATTCACTGTGATGTTGAACATGGGTTTTGATCACATTTTGGACCTAGCCTGATTCTCTGTGCTAGACTTTGGCTCAAGACCATAGCCCCCCAAGGGCATGCCCTGCAGCGTGACAGTTGTTTCATTTAACCAGTGTCCTTAGTAATTCATATCTATCCACTGGTATGTTGCAAATGCCACCACTATTGCATCATTTGGTGTTAAACAGTGACCAGCATCACGTGCTCTTTGACCTGATATAACAATTCCTTGAGATAGTCACAGAAGGAAACGTTTGCAGTGCAATCCTGTACAATTCAATTCAGAAATATGCCTCACTGCGTTCAGTGGGGCTTACAGGTAAAGGTCTATAGGAGAGCAACCTCATTTAACTAAACTTTAATTCATAAAGTAACACCCCTCCCCAAAAAGCCCCCCAGGTTTCAAAACTTATTTGTTCATTGTTAGTTCTTTTTCACATTGTTTTGTGCGGCAACTTCTTATTTAATTCTACAGAAGTGCAATCAAGGTTATGGTTTGAAGGCATGTAGGGCCATCATCTTGCTGAAACTAAACTGGTGGGGGTCCAGCCAGCACCTACATGAGAGATTTCATGAAGCTTATGACTCTATTGTGGGCAGCTTAAGACTCTGATTCAAAGAACATCATCCTCAGAAAATACATTTATCTATTGTAAATGTATTTTATCAAACTAATAAGACAATTGATAACATTCCCCCCTCAAAACACTTTGCTTTTACACTGAAAACACCCCCACTTGATTTGTTGAGCCACAGTTTATGTTGTTTGTCATATGAAAACATCCACCATAGTTTCATAATTACAGTCGCTATGAAGAGGCTGCCAAGAAATGCTTTCTTGGTTGCAGGGGCTCATGAGAGCAGCATACCTTGTGGACTGGCATGGAAAATATGCCAATCTCAAGGAAGCCACCAGGAATGCACAGGAAGCAGCAGCAACCTCACAGCAACCAAGTATGAGTACTGGTTATATAATGCATAAAAAGGCCATAATTACTTGTTTTTAAAGTCTGTTATTTTATTGGTATTCTCCTATGAATGTTTTACATAACTTTATGTAAACTGCTTAGAGTTGTTTTGGTTAGGTGGCATACAATCTTGTTAAATAAATACATGAATTTAAGCAAGGCCTATTAGGATTTGTATACTGAAGCCATTTAAAACAATGGAAACATGCAATGTATTTTGCTGTGTGGCTGTTCGTATTTGTTCCTTTGTCAATTTTTAGTGTATTTCGTGTTTCTCATATTAGTCACATTGGATTGTACAAGGAAAAGTAGGGTATTAATATTTGAAATACTGTACATACATGCAGTGACTATAACCACCAGGTCGAATCCTGGCTAAGAAACAGGTCTTTCCCCACTGTCTGGTGTTTAGGTGGGGACAGAATTTGGATAACATATAGCTATTTCTCTGCCAGTACTGTTGTGGAGGCCCTATCTTCATTCACACAGAAAGCATCCAAAAGGGACAGGGCACCAGCGAATTTGAATCTGCTGGATCTGAAGCCTCACCGATCTCCTGAGGAGCCTGATCTGGTGTAGCAAAATTAGACAAAACCACTGACCCGTTCCCATTTTGGGATGTCCCAATTTGTCTGCCACCCCGTTCTCCTTGACCCCACTTAGGTTTCTCACTGGGTGACTTTGGTGTAGTCAATTATCTCTTCCTCACAGGGTTAAAATGTAAGGGTTGTGGTACGGATGAAATTGGGTGGGGGGGATTGAGACTGAAGGGACCACCTACCATTAAGAGTTGCCAACCTCTTTGGGCCAGATGGCACATTTGGAATTTTTAGAAAGATCCCTTGGCAACAATCACAAAATGGTAGCATAACACCAAATGCCCCATAAAAAAGAGGCAGGACCACAAAGTGGTACAACATACACTACCTCTGCATTGACTGCTCCATAAGTGGGAAAAGGTACCGGTACATACAGAAAGCAGTTCTTTGTACCTCTTCTCTGTTCAGAAGGGATGGGAGAATGGGTATTGAATTCTGGCATCCAATGAAATATGGAAATGTTTAAAGTGGGGAGGTTCAATCATGGGCATAGCCAGGATTTATGTCGCGGGGCAGGGTTTATGTTGGGGGGGGGAGCATAACCAAGCTATCTGTGATTGGTCAGTTACTTACCTTTTTTTAAAATTATTTATTTGATTTAGGGGAGCAGGTGCCCCTTCAGCTATGCCCATGGGTTCATTGCAAAAGAGGATGAGTCATGCAAACAGGAACTAAGTACAAACCATCTCTGGTGCACTGGGCATTTTCAATAGACTATTTGTGGACCTTATAGGAGGTACTGGCAGGTACACTCCTGCCTGGGAACACCACCCTTGATGTACATCATCCAGATTTCCTTGGCAAAAGGGTGGGACAAACATGTCACTCATAACGACTATTTTCCAGCACTGCAGAATATAATCCACAACAAAACCCACCATGGGAGCCTTATAGCTGCTTCACACACATTTTGAGAGGCAGGGGTGCAATTGTTAATTTGAAACTCAGGATTTACAGGCCATGGGGGAATGTCTTTGTATAGCTCAGCTGTGGGGAGCCTTTGGCTCTACTGCTGTCCTTGAACTACAACTCCTACCAGCCCCAGCAAACCAGGCTTGCCTGGGAGTCTTAGTTCAGCAACACCCAGGACCTTGCGGAGCCAGGGAGAGGCCCGGGCCAGGTAGATAATGTGTCCCCCCTTTTTTTTACCCTGGGGATAACTGAAGTCTTATAAGTATATAAATAATTTTCACAAAAGTTATGCTGACAAATAATTTTATTTCAAGGCTTGAACCATATCTGCATATAAAGACAAAATGGAAAATATAGATAAATATGCTGACCGAGGCCCCCTTTGGAATCGGAGGCCCGGCCCAAGTGGCCCATATGCCCCCCCCCCCCCCCGTCTGGGCCTGGCAACACCCGAAGGGTCAAAGGCTGCCCACCACGTCTTCTTCAGGGGATCATTTTCATTGGATCGCTTATTTCAAATTTGTGGGGAGCCAGCCCTGTTGGAAGGGGCTCCGGACATCAGCCCCCAGCACCAATTTATCTCCCTGCTCTTGTTTAATATCTATCTTGGTCGCAGGGGAGGCAGGCCCAAAGCAAACAGAGGGGGCAGCCGCCCACTAGGCCCTATTGCCGCGTTAAATTGCGATTTAAAAAAGCGACACCAGCGGCGTGCCCCGTCCCCGTTATGTCACCCATCACCTCACTGCACCTCCCGGGCTCTGCCCCGCCGAGCCTCCACGAGGCGCCCGTCCGGCTCCCGCCGCGCCTGCGCCGTGCGAAGAAGAATGCCCAAAGTTTGGAGCGCCCCGTGTTCGGCTACCCCTGGCCGCGCGCCGTTCTCATGGCAACCGAGCTCGAGCGATAAACACTCCGGCGGGAGCCTATGAGAGAGAAGTTCCTCGGCACGCGCAGCTCAGCAGGGGGGGGGGCGGCCGCCGCTTTCCCCCCTTTTTAGCGCCTGGGAGAGGAGACACCTGCGCGCATTCCCTTCGGCGGCAGCGGAGCGGCAGGTTCGCTTCCCGCGGAGGAGCCGCCCCGGGAGACCCGCTTCTTTGCCTCGGCCCGGTGTGGGGAGTGGGGTCCCGCCGCGCAAATGGGGTGCTCCAGCAGCGCTCAGACCCAGGTCAAGGACTGCAGCCGGCCGGCTCCCAAGTCTCCGGACGCCAACGGGCTGCAGAAATGCGGTGAGCGCCCCTTAGGCACCCTGCTGCTGCTACCAATTCTCCTTTAAAAAAAAGTTTCTATCCTGCCCTTACAAGATTGCTGCTGCTGCTCTGGCAAGCGGAGCAGGCAGGGGACGCGGGCTCAGCACACTTGGGGGGGGGGGAGCGTTTAAAACACCTGTAGTAATTAATGGTAAAAGCAGCACCTAATTTAATTCCCGCTTGATATTCGCTCCCTTTGTAATATTGGGAGTTATGTGGCAGTGAAACTTCTATTATATGTTCCGCTCAGTCGAGGGTTTGCGCGTCGTGCATCAAAGGAAGCCTCTCGAGCCGTAATACGTTTGTAAGGAAGGGGCAGAAATGTGGTTTTCCCCTCACGGAGCTACATTTCCCAGCACCCGTAGCAAACCGCAGTTCCCGGGATCCTGTGTGTTTGAAATATACGGTGTGTTAAGGTTTTTTTGTGTTTTTTTAAGGTGTCGCAATATTCTTTTCGTAGCAAGAGGCGCTCAGTTTATAATAGAGTTGAATCTGGTGCGGGGAGGGAAGAAGGATTCAAAACCGTTTGGAGCGGTATTATTGTTAGGGTCGCCACACCTGTTCTTTTCCTGTTGTTTTGGGGTGGGAATTCTGCTTTTCTCGAGCCTATATAACAAGGTGCATTGCTCAAGTTCTGTTTCCTTCTGTACATCCATTAAAGAGGCAGGTACAGTCTTCCTTTGATTATCCTTTCTGCATTCCTTGCTATCTTCAGATGGGAAGATACTTTTAACTTCTAGTCCATAATCTGTAAGGTAGTATTCCCTACTAGTCCTACCTAGAGAAGACTCATGGAAAATAATGAACATGGCTAATTAATTTCAGGTCCATTAATTTCAGTGGGTTTATTCTGAGGAAACAATTAGTTGAATAGAACCCTAAATTTGCTCCCTCTTTTCTTGCCTACCCCCATGCCTCCATTTTACTTTCTCTGTGGTTAATGGAGGTAAGTAAAATAATCAAAAGTTGCGGTGGGGGGAGCCCACTTCCCACCTTAGTTTATCTTGGCTTGTTCTAGTACTAAAATTGCCATTCTGGCAATATTCATCCTGATCCACAGGAGCTAGTGCATTTAATTTTACTTCTAAATAAGCAATTATAGGGCTGTGGGCCTATTTTGTAACTACCAATAAACTGCATATGGCTGTGTCATTGTTATGTAAGTTTGGCAGATATTTTGTTTTAATAACATAGTCTACCGGCCTGTGTTAAACTGGACTGCTAAGAGTTAAGAGGTATTAACTCTCCAGTATAAATTATAACCAGGCTTCAAAAAAAAGCTGTGCTGAAACTCCGCATAACTTGCCTGAGAATAAGTTGTGTATAGATTTGCATATAAACAAATAGTGTTTACACCTAAGGCACACTGAGGTATATTGTTTGGGTTATTATTCTGTGTATACTTCCCTGTGAGCAAACCTCAGTTAACATGTTAGGACCTACTTTTAAGTAAACATACCTACGGTACTTGGTTACACTTGCAAAAAGGTTCTCAGGCTTTCATAGTTTGTAGATAGTGCGCTACAGTCATTTTTCTTCTCTCAATAAAGCTTTTTAAAAGTATATATTTCTTAATCAGACTTTAAACTTATCTGGTACTCCTTGATAAAATGCCACATGAAAAGGTTATGTCTAAATTTTTGTTTTAGTGTCCAGTAACACAATACAGTACAGCCTTGGCATTGTGAAAACTGACCTAGGAATAAATAGCTTTTCATATTTCTGTTTGAGTCCACATTTTGTGTGTAGTATAAACGTTTATGATAAAAGTATTTGCTTCGTTTCTAAATTGGATGCTCTGATCTATCCTGGATGAAGTGGCTTGTCTGATTCCATTGCGTTATAAAATGATGCCACAGGAGACTGAAATGTGACACAAACTCTACTAAACAATGCAATTCCTTACAACTGGTCTAAAAATTTACTGTGGTTAACTTCTGAGCTTGACAGCCATTATATGCTGGCCTTGAAGGCAGTGTAGAAACTGTGACTGGTCCAGAATGGGGTGACTTTGTTTGTGGTTTGGGGGCTGCAAGTCAGGGACATATTATGCTGATTTTGTGAGAAATCCACTACAGTATTCTCCAGTTTGTGGACTACATTCAATGTGTGAATAAACGACAAATGGACAAAGGCAAAGCTATAGTATAAAATTAAAAATCTAACACTTCAAAAGGAGCAAAAATAATCCTGGGGGAAATATCAACTCCATGGTTAAAGTTGAAATTATTTCCCTTGGGCATTTTGGACAAATGTGTAAATTAGTTACACATATGGCAAAATCTTAATGAGGCCTTCCTCTTCTTTTTAAAGGATTTACACATCTACGTAGTGGAAGGTAAGGAGGCCACTGAATATATAAAGGCATGTAACTAATTCTGCTGTACTCTTGGTGAGATCATTTTACCAGGAAACAAACATGTCATTCTGCAGTTATAAGCTTTTTCCTGAGTTCCCTTAAGGCTTCTTCACTCAAAACAGTTTTTGTAGGATGGTTTAATAAGTTAACTTGTCAAAATTAATTTGGGTGGGACACTGTGCTCGTCATTACCATTCAGACTTGTTGGGGTGGGTAAGGGACATAAACATCTACACATACCTCTGCTTTCAGGCTACAACATGAACACTCTGCCTTTTTGCTTCTAAGCATCAGAACTAAATGACTTGACATGTTCATTCAATAATTTGTGAAATAGCTGCTATCATGAGATGCAAGATACCTGTGGAGGAAGGGTTATGCATTGCCTTATGTCTATATTGTTGAAGGCCTGGTCCACTTGTATTGGCTGCAGTAAAAGAACAGTAGTTATTGTGCAATAAACGACAATTATTCACATATGGAAGGAGACCAGTAAAAGTACTTGGTTTAGAGTTGGGTTACTCCTACTAACTTTAGTACTGGGGCAGGTTTTATGCACCCCTCTGTTTTGTCCGAATTTAGAACTGGATGGGACAATTGAGCCACTCTCTGTTTTGAATTTCTTATAGTGCATTCTACATGTTTCCTTAGACGTTATAGCTAACATGCATACTGATAATCACACTATCAAAAAAGAAAAAGTAGCCCTAGAGTTGCTTCTGGTGGTGTAGTTGCCACTCCTAGAAATTACTCTTTCAGATATGCTTTGATATGGGTGGCATCAAGTTTACAGAAGAACAGTTGATTGTATGGATAAATGGGATATATATATATATATATATATATATATATATATATATAACCTATAGATTTGCTCTCAGTAATAATTTGTGTTCTTCTTTTCTATTTGCTTCATCGACATTCCCAAATTAGAGGACAACTTGCCCATCGCAGTCGAAAATGAAACTGTTTCTGATCAGACCAAACTTGGGGTAATGGAAGAAGTAGAGCTGGGCTCAGATGGAGCAAAACTAAGCAAGGGTGTTGCTGAAGAGGAAGCAGATGTTTTGATCCCTGGAATGACCAACTGTGCCCTTTCTACCTGTCAAAGAGTCGACCCCGAAGGCACAGAGCCTCAACCCGTGGCGCCGGAAGAGAAGTTCAGCAAAAGTTTGCCTGTCGCCCTTTTAGAAGCCGGTGAGCCTCGACCTGTGATACCAGCCGAAGAGGTTGGTGAGCCTCAAGCTGCCACAGAAACTGCCAACACTTTGCCTCCGGAAACTGTACAGGACAGTCAGCCTGATCCTGTTGAATCAGCAGAGACAGGCACAGCTGAGCCTGCAACTGAGGAAATTGTTAGGAGTCTTGTAACGGAAATTGTGAAGGAGCTGCAAGAGGATGAAGAACAACAGACTGAGGGTAATAAATTGTGCTATTTCAGACTGAGAAGGCCAAGTTCTGACCTGTATGCAGATTCCACCGATTGTAATGAATTTTTTTGCATGCAGGTACATGAGGGCAAAAATCTTGCCCTGTGGGTTTGAGTTGTGTGTAGCTTTGACAAATAGACTAAAAGGGGCCCCTCTGAATAACTGAGGTCAGTGCCACCAATTGTTGCCTTGTTTTGTTTCCTTGTGCTCCCATTTCATGTACTTAGTTTCCTCCTCCGCCCCCAGCAATTATTTATGCTAGGTGAGATGCTAACAAGAGAGTGGGTTGGAAAGCCCTTCTTTGGTGCATATTGCCAGAAGACAAATGGCACAAAGGCGACTGTACTTTGATTTGGTAATGGATCTGAACATTCTGACATCAAAGTAACTTGTTTCTCTTTTATTTTATTTATTTATTAGATTTGTATACCGCCCTTCATCCAGAGAACACAGGGCGGTTTACAATTTTTTGCTAAATTCCAAATCAGTCCAGTCAAAATTATTGCAATGTGTATAATAGTTAACCAAAAATACAACGCTATTATTGGTTCCAGTCTGCTTGTGAGGTAATAGTATTTATTTAGAATTGCTTTGCTGCATTACATCAAGTGTTTATCTTGTCCATTATCAGTCTCCCATCACACCAGGAAAATTCCCCTTTGAGATGCTGTTTGGCTGTGGCCTTTGGTAGCTGTAGGTATTCTGCATCTGAACATATCAAGAGTTATACCTAGTGCTGAGTGGCTATTAGCTATGATAGCCATTTCCCATGACGAATCTTTTCTGTACCACTTTTATGGTACGTGCCGCAGGATTTCTGCAAAATGCAGGCTGTAGGAAACAAGGTAGTATTCATTTACTGAATGGTTTGAAAAACATCAAAATCGCTTAATGCATGGGTGAATGGAAATTCTGTTTACATGGATGTACATGTCTTGACACGTGGAATGCTGACAGATGAAAACCATATAATCTTTTGAATGAAGTTTAGTAATACAACTTAAGTTACTTATTTCACCAACAACTTTTCTAAAAGTACACAGAGGACAATGGTAGGTACACTTTGATGTGGCAAATACATTTATATCAGCTGGCAAGTGCTGCATGTCTCCTGTGCTTTCAACTATTTCTTCTTTGATGTTATAAGGAACACCCATAGCATCAGTGGGGGCTGTTTCATTAGCACAAATGGAGCATTGCCCCACCAGCTTCAGGCAGGTGCCACCTGCCTGCCGCCTTACCATCAGCCCCAGGGATAGCTTGTCAGTCTAAAGTTTGCCCTTTATAGAACTCTGCGAGAAGGAAGAGGATGGGGACAAAGCTGGAATTAATTGGTTTTGCCTGTCATTGGCTCCACCTACTTTTGGTCTCTCTTGTCTTCCATTCTACCAGTTCCAAAGGGTGCCAGCCACCAGTGCAGAACCTGCTAGGGCACTCAATACTCTTTCAGTGTTCCCTGGCTTGATCTCTATGGTTACTGTTCCAGGTGAGACAGGAGAAAAGAAGGAAACTGAGATGCACCGTGATGCAGTAAGTGAGGGCTCTGAAACAAAAGAAGAAGAAATGGGAGAAGCTACGGCAGCAACAGAGATAGGTATGTTGATGGAGGAGCAAAGGGCTAATATATTAGAAGTTTAAAATGCTGTATTCGTATTCATAACCTTACATTGGCACGTCCTGGATGCTGCCTGCATTATTTAAATAGAGGTATGTAAACAGTGTCCTGCAGGTAATTGCTTGTTTTTAAATCTGCCTAGGTTGTGTAGGATTAACTCCGAGATGGGGAATCTGTAGTCCTCCAAATGTTGAACTTTGACTTACTTCTGCCCCTAGCCAATCCGAGCAGTGGCCAAAGATTATGGGAACTGTAGCCTCACAATACAGTGGTACCTCGGGTTAAGAACTTAATTTGTTGCGGAGGTCTGTTCTTAACCCGAAACTGTTCTTAACCTGAGGTACCACTTTAGCTAATGAGGCCTCCCGCTGCCGCCACACAATTTCTGTTCTCATCCTGAAGCAAAGTTCTTAACCCAAGGTACTATTTCTGGATTAGCAGAGTCTGTAACCTGAGGTACCACTATACCTGGAGAAAGCCAGGTTCCTCATCCCTGGTCTGTGTGTCTAGGTCTGCTCTAACCTCATCTAGAGGTTGTCAGCTTTTGTTTAAAAATGGCAGTAGGGACATGGGATGATGCCTTCTCCAAATGAGTTCCTGCCACGTCTTGGAAGGAAATTCCCATTAACGCAGCCAGCATGACCAGTGGTCATCAATGATGGGAGCTGCAGTCCAGAGCATCTGGAGGGCAGCAGGTTGGGGAAGGTAGAGCCTCTCTGTCTTCCACTTACCTCCTACAGCCCCCTTGGAAAGCCCTCACTTCAGCTGGGTTCACTTCTGTCATAATTGCACAGCTGTAGAGAAAAGTCCTTTGAGGAGGGGTCAGACTGTAGGGAAGCAAGCAGCAGGGCACTTGTGTGAACCCTCTTGCTGTCAAAATTGGACTACCACTACCTGCTTTCATCTACTTTGGCCCCAAGCCATTTGAAGCAGATAAGCTAGTTAAAAATAGACTTGGAAAAGATGCACATGTAGGAAATGAGAAGCTTAATTATACACATTTAATTCCATAGTTACTATTTGCCAAACACATTCTGATGATGATCAGATTGCTACCATGGCTCTGGGATTTCCCATTCTCGGATTTCTGTTATAATAGGTGAGGAATGGGTAGGGTTCAGAAGCTCACTCACTGGACAAAACAAAGTACAGGTTTTGACTAGAGACAAAAGAACAAATGAAAAGGCAGGCAAAAGGGTTCATCGCTCAGGCCAGATCTAACATTACAGCACTTTAATTTCCCTCAATCTTAATTGATGGTGGAGATTTCCTTTCTGTGAAACAGAAGGCCCCCTACTGCTTTGGAAACCAGGGTCTGCAATTAAAAGCTCATCATAGCACCCAGGAGAAATGCTTGATATAATTAGTGGAATTTCTTATAGTGGGAAGAGGAATTGCCTGTGCATAAATATGCCCATGAAAAGATAGTTGTGTTTTGTCTTCCTAGTTCTCTCACACACGTATATATATTTAGTAACTTGCTGTTTTGAGTCGTGCAGAATTACAAATAAGAAATAGTTGGAATCCTCCCCTCTCCCGCATTGCTCACTCTTTGCAAACTCAAATTACCAGTGTCAAGATTTCTTTTCTTTAATTGAATCTGCTTTCTCAAATCAATTTGAAGCAAAAGATGACTCGACAAGTGTGAACTTTAAATGGTTTATCATATGGCGACACTTTGCATCAGGTAGCCCTAGTACTGGTCAACAGAGGCTCAGGCGGCTTTGTCTTGTTTTACGGACCTTTCTGTACATGCTCCTTTCAATCCTCCAGTGTGCTAAGCAATCCCATTTGGCTTTTCTTTAGCTGCTGTGTGATGCTGGAAGTCAATACAGTATGTATTTACGGACCAGGGTGGGGAAGCTCAGGCCTGGGAGATGTTCCCAGGCCACACCTCTCTCCAGCCATGTTTTGTACCACCCTCAAGTATTTTTTGCCTTGCTGGAACGTGTCCTTCAACTGTAATAAAAACTACTTGCTAGCCTGGATTGAGGATAGAAAGGAGTATACAAGCATGTGCAGAAAGTAGCCTACTGTACAAAGGTAAAATTTATATTGTTTGCTCTGACTACTTCTGCTTCTGTCCTGGCCTGGCATGTGCCCCCTGCCCCTAGTTGCCCAGAAGGGAATGCAGCCATCAGGCTGGAAAAGGTTCTCCGACCTTTATAAATTTAATATCCAATTATTTCCAGTAAAGAAAGGATCACCATTTTCATCAGATCTGATTCTTCCCAATAATCCACTTTAAAGCTTTACTGCCTTACTTGCATTGTACTGACATGCTAAATATAAGCAGCAGAAGCTTCTTCATATGATTCATACAGATGACTTCCTTTCAAAGAACTGTTCCTAGAATATATTTGTCTGAAAGTCATTGCCACTTTAAAAATTTTAGGTTTTGTTTTTGTTTTATATTGCAGAAGCTACAAATAATGAAGAGTGACTCGTGGCTTCTGCCTGGACTTCATCTTCGGCTGCTCAAATAATACTAGCACTGTGATTTTTGGTATAATCTGGTTTTTTATAGAAGCTTGTATGGACTTGTCACTTCTGAGCACTAGGGGAGAAACCATTTTAATGATTTTATTTTGGGAAGTCAAGTTGCCAAGACACTGAGGAATTGCAGTGTGTTAACCTTTCATGTTTGCCATAGAGTGCCTTCTGGAAACTTCCATTTAAGTGAAATCATGTGTTGCAAATCAAGAACTTCATCTACTGTATTTCAGTTTAAAAAAAAAATAATGCTAGGGTAAGCTGTATCAACACCATAAATTGTAGAACTGGGTGCATGGAGATTCTCCAAGCGCTAGATATGAAAGTGTCTGAGCATGGTTAGGTTCTAGTAATAATGTTGCAGCCATGAGGGTTTTTTTTAACTCTACCAGTACAACTCTTAAGTGAATTTTGTTACATAAAACAAGTATGGATATTGGAGCGTAATAGTGCTGCTTTGGTTCAATCTGGAAAGATGCATCAATTCATGCCTTGTTTTTTTAAACTAATGAAGATAGTCACTGCAATCCAGCACTCAGGGGATGAGAGCTAGCATGTAATTATGGCACTTTGAAAGCACTTTGAAAGCACAGGATAACTGTTGTCACCTGTTGACAAAACAAGCAATTCTGTACACTCTAGTAAGAAATTACTGATAAGCACAACAGCAACATACACTGTTACTGTATTGTGGTGGTAGCACTTCTGTTAAAATGAAAATGTTAAATTTTAAATCTGTAAAATTCTAATCAATTCCTGAAAACACACACTAAAGTAAAAGTATAAACCAAATGAATTGCTGCCTCTAGTGTGTAATTATGTGTACTTCTAGAACACTTTATAGATTTCCCCCCAAAGTGTATATGAATTCTATTTGCCTTTATAAACCTGTTATTTGATAGTAATTATGAAAAGTGAACCCTTCAGTCTTTTTCAAAGAGAAACGTTGAAGTGCAAATCTTATAGCTGAGAGAAAATAATTTCACATAAAAAGCAAGAACTTTGCAGACGTTTTAGTGTGAATCTATTGGTTGCATATTTTTGAGAAGTTGGGAAAACTTGAGCAGAGCTGATCTTCACCCACCTTATGTCTGAACCAGGAAACCTTTGTTTTATGCCGGGGTATACTTGATAATGGTTGGGATTTGTGCCTCATGTAGTCTATAAAATGGTAATTTTAACACTGAAATAAAGCATTTATGGAATGTCTGCATGAAAACTAATTCTCTATTCTAATATCGATAGGCTTATGTATTGTGTGTTTCACATCTTTACCTTCGGAAACGAAAACCACTTGCAATACATTTCCTTTTGTAAGGACCATGTAACTTACATGCTATCAGTGTCCATGACTTGATGGATAACTTATTTTTGAGAGGTATTAGCATGGTAAGTCCTGCTGTTCCTATACTAGGATGCTCCTGAAACTCTGCTGGAGTTTGCAATCAGTATCACTTTTATTGGTTTGGGAAGTAGTCTGCTCTGTGTACTTCTTATGCACCACGGAATAGCAATTTCCAAGCTTTACTCCTTTAATCTAGGTGGGTATTTATCATATCTCCTGGAAGGAAGGAATAGGTGCATATAAGAGTTTGAAGGTATCCATTAATTGGGCTGCCTGTTTGCCTCAGGTGAGGTAGAAAGCAAGGATTCCTACAGAGGAGTCATTTATACCCCACACCTCAGAGGCAAAGCAAGCTCACCCAGTCCTGGGAGGCCTGTTAAGGGGCTTTTTAGATAGATCTTGGTAACATACCATTAGCTTTTGAAAATGCTGAACAGTGTAGTGCTGTGACAGATAATTTTATCCTTCTACTCAGGCAATAAAAAGGTAAAGGGACCCCTGACCATTAGGTCCAGTCGTGGCCGACTCTGGGGTTGCGGCGCTCATCTCGCTTTATTGGCCGAGGGAGCCGGTGTACAGCTTCCGGGTTATGTGGCCAGCATGACTAAGCCGCTTCTGGAGAACCAGAGCAGTGCACAGAAACGGCGTTTACCTTCCCGCCGGAGCGGTACCTATTTATCTACTTGCACTTTGACGTGCTTTCGAACTGCTAGGTTGGCAGGAGCAGGGACCGAGCAACGGGAGCTCACCCCATTGCGGGGATTCGAACAGCCGACCTTCTGATCGGAGAGTCCAAGGCTCTGTGGTTTAACCCACAGCACCACCCGCATCCCTATTACTCAGGCAATACTTCTATGTAAAAGCTTCAGTGTGGGGTATTCAGGCCACTCACACTTCTAGGCACATACATACTAAAATATTTTGCCTACAACTTTCATAATGGCAGCACCAAGACTCTCTTCTGTTGCAACCGGTACATACATTATTTTCCTCTCTCCAAATGGGTTCAGTCTGGTGAAGTAGTCTTCAAAGCTGGATTGCATGTTTGTGATGGAAGGGACTATTTGCCCATTTAGTCTTCAGAGTTAAATAATTACAGGAAGAAAATAGTTTATTGCCATTTTTAATGCATTTGCCTCAGCACATGTACAAATTAAGAGCACATGTCCCACACTAAGTGCAGGTAATAGGAGTGCTCAAAAAAGCTCCTTAAATTCTTCTCATACCTGTATTCCATGCTTGGTTTGTGTAACTGGTTCCTACAGAGGTATCGTAATTCTTAAGGCTATAAATATATAATTTGGCTTAGAACTGTCACTGTGAATGACCGAATTGCGATGCAGCGGTACCTACTTGGCCTTCACTGCTGCCTATTTCTGTGTGGTATTTTTAGGAATAGAAGGTCCAATTTAAACACCCAAACACTTTTATTTATGAATGAAGAAACAAGTCTAAATCTGATACTTTATGCAACTGGTTTATTATGTAACACCCCCACAACCACAAAGTTAATTAAAATTAGCTATTTTTGAAGGTAATGTTATTTAAAAATACAAAACACCTCAAAAGATCCTCTCAGTATAAAATTGGCATCAACATTAGGTTGTTTAGTAAGTCAGATGGGGTCAGGCAGAAGTCCAAGACTATGTTTTTCTAAGTGGCTAAATCTAAAGTTAACCTCCACCTCCAATACAGTATTCCGAAAGAATCCATCATAGTCTTTCCGTCAAACATTTTTATGGGTAGGGTTGCTTAATGTAGTGCATAGCAAGAATGCTATCTTGGCTTCTAATCACTACGGAATTAATCTACATTAATTTTTTCTATAAACTATTTCACAGTCTCCCTCAAAATACTACTTCAAGGGCCAAGATGTACCCAAGTATTCAGATCTTTAATGAGCTTCATGTGTACCAAATCCTGCAAGGGCTCAGAGCATTTATGGCACAGTAGAAAGGGGATGCGGGAGGAGGATCTTTGCCAGAAAAATTCATGTAGAATCCCAGTCCTGAATTTGACTACATTATATGAAGCCAGTGTCAGAACTGAACTCCCTACACAAATCATTCCTGATCCTGTGGAAAGGAAATACCAAGAACAACTAAATTTATAGTCGTGGTGGGGCATCTTGCAGAGGTCCAGTGATGGCAATAGCTTCAATCTCCACACGAGCACCCTGTAGGGAAGATAATAATAAATTTTATTTATACCCCGCCCTGCCAGGCTCAGGACGGCTAACACCAGTAAAATTACAATAAAAACATAATAGAAAAAACCCACCAATTTAAAATACAGGTTAAAATGCAATTTAAAATGCAGCCTCATTTTAAAAGTAGCCCATAGATCAAAACCGTTAGGGAAGGGAAATAAGGATCAGACTGAGTCCAAACTAAAGGCCAGGCGGAACAGCTCTGCCTTGCAGGCCCTGCAGAAAGATTTCAAGTCCCGCAGGGCCCTAGTCTCTTGTTACAGAGTGTTCCACCAAGTTGGGGCCAGTACTGAAAAGGACCTGGCCCTAGTTGAGACCAATCTAACCACCTTGCTACTTGGGACCTCCAAAGTGTTGTCATTTGTGGACCTTAAGGTCCTCCGCAGGGCATACCAGGAGAGACAGTCCCGTAAGTATGTGGGTCCTGGGCCGATGTCAAACAACTGCATTATAAAATCAGTGCAGGCGTCTTCTGCACCCCACAGCTTTGTGTCCATTCCAATTTAATCCTCCTTAGACTCCAAGGGTCTATATGCCAATGGTGGCTTCTGTGTAATAGAAAGCACTTCCACTTGCTGGAGGGGGCATGTATAAGATTTGCAGCCCTTCATGCCACGTAAAAGCTGTAAAAATGTGAGAGGTGCTGTTGTCTATGAGAATTCTATGCAAAGCTTAAATGTATACAAGCACTGCAGCCATTCACAACGACACCTGATAGTGCTATTATAAATGGTCACAAAGCATATCTTGAATACGTTAAGCTTTACATGGAGTTGTCACACACAGTCTCAAGTTTCATGCTTGTTTGGCTCTAAACAATCCATTTAGGATTACACTTCATGTCTTCTAAACATGTGCTCTAGTCTATGAAAGCTAATGTCGCAGTAAGTCTATTGGTCTTTAAGGTGCCAAAAGACTCTTAAACTGAAATCCTATATGCCCTTACTTGGGAGTAAACCCACTCAACTCAATGGGGCTTGCTTCTCAGTCATATCCTGCTCCTTTCTGTAAATTCTCAAAATCACTGGTAAGTTAAGTTTTTAAAGTCCTTGTGTCTAAATAATTTTAGCAGTTCTATCTGCAAGAAATCATATAGAAGCTGTTTTGTAGAAATAGAACAGCACTTACTTTTGGCAGAGCAGCAACTTGGTAAGCGGCTCGGGCTGGAAAGTTGCACTTGAAGACTGAGTAGAATAGAAAAGACATTGCCATGATTATATTGACAACATGAAATACGGAGTTTTGCTTACATTTGCAGCAGCTTGCTGAGTTAGGTAAATAGATTCACCAATGATACAGCAGGCTATCTGTATTCTTGTACTATGCAACCATAGGAAGTAGAATCAGTATTAAGTTTTTAAGCCTTAAGGCAAGAAAAAGCTTACAGATATGTGGGAAATGCCAAGTGATGCCTTACAAGAAAGAGGAATTTTCAGTAATCAAGGAGCAGAGCACTGAAATCCCATAAAGCTCTTCATTTGACTTAACTAAAGCAAAATAAAAATATTTTGCATAATTTATACAGGTTGTATAATCCAGCTGTCCTTGAGAGAGGCTTTGTTTATATGTCATGGTATGTCAAGGCCAGGGGTCAAATTCAGCCCTCCAGGCCCATAAACATTTTCATTAGGCCATAATTCCTCACCAGGCCCGCTCTTTGCTGTCCTCTAGTGATAGTGCCTGGCTGGAATCCAACTAAGTCCTACTCAAAGTAGACACATAGAAACTAATGGAACTAAGTTATGTCCATGGGCCTAGCACTGGGTATAACCAATTACAAAAAAAGCAGCTCACAGACTGTTTTAACAAAAGGGCTCACAAGAGCATGAGCATTAAAAACAGAACAATTCTCTTTCCACCACCCCCCCATCTGGATTTTCTCATTCCATTCTGTGTCGCTCTTGTCAGCTGAAGCCATCTTGGTGGAGACCACATTGCTTCATGTTTTGTACAGGGCAAAACACTGTTGCTTGTACAGCTGGCGGTACACAAGCGTTAGAGCTGTAGCGATATTTACATTGCTTGTAGATTTCATTCACATCATCAAAGTCCTTCATGTCAGCCATCAGCACAGTAGTCTTCACCACTATACATGAGAAAATGGTATTTTAAACTCCATTCCCAATTATCAAGCTTTAAAAAACTATAACAACAATTTTTCAGCATGTGTTATGGTTTGAGCTGGTTGCTCCAGCTCAACCGCATGGCTCGTATCAGCCATTCTTGAGTTCCTATATCAATAATTTAGGAACATTCACCACTTTGTACCTAAGCCAAGTTTTACTGCCTGTGCAACTTTTTCTGAAAAGCTCATGAACCTGACCTTTGGAGAGTTTGGAAGTGGGGAAGAAGGAAACTTTGGAAGGGCAGATTTTAAAGGTCTATGTTTCCAGCCTATATTTCTATGCTTTACTTTGTTGCTGCATATTTTGTGATTTTAAAATTCTGCTGGGATTTTTTCACCAAAGAGTACTTGCCCCAAACTTGGATCTTGGAACCCGGGAATTCTCCTTTTATACTTTGTTAAATAGTAACCAGGAGGTACAGTGGTGCCTCGCAAGACGAAAAGAATCCGTTCCGCGAGTCTCTTCGTCTTGCGGGTTTTTTCGTCTTGCGAAGCAAGCCCATTAGCGGTTTAGCGGCTTAGCGCTACAGTATTAGCGGCTTAGCGGGCTTAGCGGATCAGCTGATAAGCGGCTTAGCGATCAGCTGTTAAGCGGCTTAAAGATCAGCTGATAAGCGGCTTAGCGATCAGCTGTTAAGCGGCTTAGCCATCAGCTGATAAGCGGTTTAGCGGCTTGGGAAAAGGGGGGGGGAGGAAAAAAACCCCGCAGGAACTCGCAAGACATTTTCGTCTTGCGAAGCAAGCACATAGGAAATTCGTTTTGCGAAGCACCTCCAAAACGGAAAACCCTTTCGTCTAGCGGGTTTTCCGTCTTGCGAGGCATTCGTCTTGCGGGGCACCACTGTAGTTCAGATTGCTGGTACCTGTTAATTCAGAATTTCACATGAAGAATAAAGGTGACATAGTAAGAACTTTCAAAATCCTAAAACCCACCAAAATGGGGGCTCAGTAAGATGTTTGTATCAACCAGAATTTTTTTTTTTAAAGGGACATGGGATGTCATGTAAATATGAGAAGAGGGAATGTTCTTGATTCCAACCCTGCAGATATTCACAGCAGCCCCACCTCTGTCATTGTCTCTCACAAGGTAGAGACACTTCCTTTTCCTGTCCAATTCAAGGTAAGATAATTCAGAAGTAACTCATTTAGCATAGCTTCTACTCACCATTGTCATAGTCACAGCCAGCAGCTTTCAGAATTTCTCCAATATTGTGAAGGGCCTAAACACACAAAATGGGTTTGAGTCATTTATTTAGATTTGCACACCTCACCCCTAGGAGTCACAGCTGGTTACAACATATGCACCATTTTAAAACGTCATGAAACACAGGGTGGGAACCAGCAATTTATAATGACAAAATTCAGCAAAACGTTAAATCACCAAGGCCCTCATCTAGAAAGAGTTGTGCTTACAAGTCAAGTCACAACCAGCCTACGTTCCATGAATTTCAATGAAACGTAAGGAAAACTAGCTTTCTCTGCAGTGGCAACTATGTGCACAAGAACCTTGGGATTTTAGTCAGTTATTTATTTATTTATACAAATAAATAAATATATATATACTACCTGTTGCAATCAGCCTCCAGGCAGCACGTGAGTTAAATAGATAGAATAATAAAATAGCAAAACCACCAATATAAATAAAATGCAACTGTTTAAAAAAATTAATGCAAATCACATGGAAATGTTTTTGGCAGCTGGTTGTCACACAGGGCCGATGTCAGACCATCTGTCTACACTGACTGGCAGTGGTTCTCTGGGATTTCAGACAGGGGTCTCTCCCAGCCCTGCAGAGAGATGCTGGGGGTTGTTCCTAGGATGTTTTACAGATGCTCTACCACTGAGCTATGGCCTTCCCCATTCCCAAAATAGGGGCCCAGAACGTGTGCTCCTACTCAGCACTGTAACCCAAAAGGGTCCTGAAAAGCGTGGGCACTCTTTCATCCAGTATCCCTCGGTGCAGGGCACCAAAATCTTCAATGGTCCCTGGCAGCTATGTGGTTAAGTGGGACCCAGCCCCCCAGGACTGGACACGTTGAAACAGTACATCTGATCTTCTGTTTTGAGCCTTGCAGACATGCCCTTAAGATTTAATTTATGCTACATGAATAATGACATCAAACTCATTGTCAGAATAATAACGGTGTTTCACCTGTTTGGCTTGTTCCTTTGTTCCTCCAGGTACAAATTGTCCATTTGAGGGATCCAGGCCTAGTTGCCCTGCGATATACATGGTCCTGTCTACCAACACTGCTTGGCTAAGGTTCAGCAGTAGAGAAGAGAGAAAACAAGAAAAAGAAAGATTTGCTTTTTTGCTATCTTAAAGTATTTTATTTTGGTTTCCCAAAGATTTCCCATTCATAACTTAGACATGAGCTTGCTTGCTTGCTTGCTTGATTTATTTATTTATTTCGTTTGCATGCAGCTCCGCAGCATAAATTTCTCTGGGTGGATTATAATGAACAAGTAAAAAAAAACACCCAAAAAATACAAAATAAAAGAGAGCCATTAAACCCAAAGCAATACAAATTCAACAAAAAAACAAAACCTGACCTCAAAGTTAAAACATTTTGATTTAATTAAAAACTGTGGAGGACCAGTCTGCATGAGTTATTGAAAATGTCTGAATGAACAGAAACGTCTCCAACAAGTCTAGCTTGACTTAATCCTCAACATAAGCATCAGTACATCTAGGTCTTCTGGGTGGTAGAAAGATCTTGCTCTTCGTTCTGTCCTGAAGTTAGCTACAGTATTCTAAATTCTCATGTAATACAATATAACTTTGTCCAGCTGCTAAGAAATCCTGATCCAAAGGGAGAAAAAGCAAGGGGAGGGGGATTTTGAGTGGGAGAATGGTTTGAGGAAAGATGGATCTTCCCCCAATGCTCTGCTCAAGATTACAGCGCCCTGTGAATGCTTCCCATTTAATCCAAAAAATCAGGCTACAGTTACAGACAACGGCACATAACATGTAGTTTTGATCCACATGAAGTACTAGAAACTTGCAGGTTACAACTAAGCAGCCATAAAGCTCTCTTTCCAAATCAACTCATGATGCAATCTTAGGCACACCTTACTCAGAAGTAAGTCCCATTGAATTCAGTGAGTCTTACAGTATTGGATGGAAGCCAAATAAACTAATGGTAAGTAACAAAGATATTTAATTAATAATCATAATGATTCAGCAGGCACTTACACTGCAGACAGTCAGCCGCCAGATTAAAACACAAAGGCTGTTCACTCGGGCCTTTGGACATTAGCATTGTTGCAGTTTACTCAAGGTTGCATTGCATACTGTCTTTATTGGTATTTTACGAGACCAATTGTGTTTTATGAAATGCTGTTGTTATTGGTACAGATATTGTATGCTGGACAAGATATAAACAGATTCATCAAGGTAGGTTTTGCTATAGTATGCTGGGTCACACAGCTTTATGGCAGTTACATGCCTGTTCAGTTGGTGCCAATAACGACTGCTACCTGGCAAACAACCAAGCAGAAAGCAGCAATCTGCCACAGATTATAAATGTGATTTCAAGTTTTCTTTTCCCCTTCTAAGGCTTAAAAGTTTCTTATTTGGTGGAACCAGTGCAGTTGCAAATATTCTAATCTAATGCTCTGCTGGTTACTCCAATTCCTACACCAATTCTAAGAACACTCAGGCTGAGAGAACCACATCACCACACTTTTTCAGTCAGAGTGACAGAAATCCATGAACCACCACCACATAATCTGCAAGTTTCAGTATACGATGGACACCCAAGAAATTTTAAAAAGCGCTTAACTGCATTGTTTCAGCACAAATTTAATGCTCAAGGACACCGCCCTCCACGTTCCCTTAACATGCAACTCAGTGAACATTGGCCTCTCCTAAATACATGGTGCGCTAGCCAACTAATTTGGAACAGCAGATTGCAACACTCAATTATAAATGGGAACACCTTCAAACAAGCTAAAATGATGCAAGCTTAGCCTGGGACCAACCTTTCTGCTGTTCGGGGCAGAACATTAAAAATTAGACTAATGGTTACAAGTTGGTAAACAAAGCCAAGTGCATGACACAAAAGGATAAAAATCCCTTCCGTTGATGAGCACATGGGGTTGAGCTTTTTTTCCTAAGAACTTTAGAAGTCACCCCCTCCTTGTGCCTTATTCTTCTACTTTCTACCCATTACCGCTGCTCAGCATTGTTCAGCATATGTAGATGAAACCAGCCATTAAATGTAGAGTGCTCCTATTCAGGGTTCTACAGTGTTTTTCAAGGAGCATTCAATTTCTCTCCGCACCCCTCCCAACAAACAGCTTTCCCCCAGTAGGTCAGCATTCCATGCTCACTGACCATATCCAGGCCACAACCAGACCATGACATGCACCCCCCACCCACCAGCAACCTCCTTCTTTGGCGATCACTCATAGCCGAGTAAGATTGTCTTCCATGAACGCGGCTTTAACGGTGAGTCCGTGAGTGACCGTGGAGGCCAGTTCTGGATCCACACATCCTTCCACAGTGGGGACATAGGTTTCCAGGTGGGAGTTGATCATGATGAGGGTTTGCCAAAAGTGCCGCCTTCTTAGCACGTTTCTCCCTTGCGTCCTGAGTTTGAGCGTCTTCAAAGCCCATGACCCTTTGGTAAAGGCTGTTCTCCAATTAGAGCGCTCGCAAGCCAGTGTTTCCCAGTTGTCAGAGTTTATACTACATTTTTAAAGGTTTTCCTTGAGACAGTCTTTAAACCTCTTTTGTTAACCACCAGCATTACACTTTCCATTTTTAAGATTGGATGCAAACTCATTGCCACTGTGTGTTACAGGGGAAGGAGGCCTTCATCTGGGTCTGGATTCCGATATGGACCCAAACCTATTATTAATGGCAGACTACAACCTGGGAACATCTTAAAAAGCAGAGACATCACCTTGCCAACAAAGGTCCATATAGTTAAAGCTATGGTTTTCCCAGTAGTGATGTATGGAAGTGAGAGCTGGACCATAAAGAAGGCTGATCGCCGAAGAATTGATGCTTTTGAATTATGGTGTTGGAGGAGATTCTTGAGAGTCCCATGGACTGCAAGCATATCAAACCTATCCATTCTTAAGGAAATCAGCCCTGAGTGCTCACTGGAAGGACAGATTCTGAAGCTGAGGCTCCAGTACTTTGGCCACCTCATGAGAAGAGAAGACTCCCTGGAAAAGACCCTGATGTTGGGAAAGATGGAGGGCAAAAGGAGAAGGGGATGACAGAGGACGAGATGGTGGGACAGTGTTCTCGAAGCAACCAGCATGAGTTTGACCAAACTGCGGGAGGCAGTGGAAGACAGGAGTGCCTGGCGTGCTCTGGTCCATGGGGTCACGAAGAGTCAGACACGACTAAACAACACCACAACCTAGGAAAAGGACCACCTCAGAGTATGTACATTATGAACATGACACATTCTACAACTGGTGTCTTGCTTGATGCAAGAGAATAGCTTTACTTGCAGATGCTGAAGTGTGTGAAGAACAGAAACTACAAACTAAGAAACCAAAGCTGACCGCAGCTCTTATTATTGGGGAAGAAAATATCTTTTGCAATATTGAAGTCTCATTAAAGATTATTAACATGCCCTCTTCAGGTATATCAGCTTACTCCAGACTTGGCCTTGAAGAGAGACTCCTTGGCCTTTTTCATTTTACACTAATTAAACTTTTAGTCTAGCTAGCTTCTTCGTTAATGATTAAAAAGTGCAGTAATGGCAAACCAGCTCTTACTCAATGGACAGATTACTATGACAGCTTAGCGTAGGACAGCGTTTTCCATTTGAGGAGTTCAATAAACTTTACATATATTCAGGTTTTGATGACAACCTGCCTCTGGTTGCCTTATGAATAAATTTGAAATGTATTAAAGTTCTTCACATCCTTATTAAAAATTGAAAGGATTAGTAGCTCCCTCATCCCTCAACAGGGAGGTGGTTAAAAAAAAGAAAAGAATGCCAAACTGAGGTGTCACCCTGAGCGAAATTTTCCAGAGGCCAGAAAAAGCTATCATCATGCATTTTTACAGGTTGGTAAAAGGAAGTAATATTTTTAGTTAAAGACGGCGCTCTACCCAGGACTACAACTGAAGTATTGAACTCAGTGAATAATAATAATGATTTATTATTTATACCCCACCCATCTGGGGTATTCACATATGTGAATATAATACTTTCAACCAATTCCCTTTTTGGCTGAACTGAGGTTTTTTTAAAGTATTACTCCTTTACACAAGCAATTGATCTGGCTGTAAACATGCAAATATTATGTTGTTAACAAGAACAACAACAACAATAATAATAAGTACATCTCCCCTCACATTTTGGGGCACAGCAAGTTAACAATGCACTTAAGAACACTGGAAATTGCCAAATACCAAGACAGACTATTTGTCTGACGACTGCAAGTGACAGTGGCTCTCTGGGTTTCAGGCTACAGGTCATTCCCATCACCTGATATCTGCAGCAGAGAATGACCCTGGGTCCTTCTGCATACAATGCAAGTGTTCCACCACCAAAGGCCCCTCTGATTCACCATCCAAGCAGGACCCTTCTGGCAACTGATACCCTGCCCTCGGCCATTAAGGCAGAGCATAGCCATCATGGCCAGTAGCCATTGGCAAGCCTTATCCATTAATCCATCTCATCCAAGTTGGTGGGCACCACTGCGTCTCTGCAGGAAGGAGTTCCATAGTTTTACCACGAGCTGGGTGAAGAAGTGCTTTCTTCCAAACATACAGCAGCCCTTTCCAGATTTGGGGCGATTTGAAGCTCTTTGCCTTACTTCCTGAATTTTTCACACGCTTGCAGAGCCTAGCAACCCCGCCCCCCCCCCCCGCACGTAACCACTGTATTCAGAGACATATGATGCCTCTCTCTGCTCCTGGAATATTTAGCCATAGTGACTAGTGGCCATTCTTGATTCCTCCAGCGATTTCCTTGGAAACCTCCCCCGCCCCCCGCTTCCTTTTCTAAAGCCGCTGGCATCTGCCCATCTTGTGGCAGCGAGTCCCGCAGGTGAACTGCAGTCCACGTACAGAGGAGGGACGCTGCCCTTACCTGTAAGGGCCCATGGCAGCCGGAGCCTTCGCGGTGCTGATGATCTTCTTCACTAAGGCGGCCATGGCAGCGACAAGCAGCAGCTCCTCGCTCAACGGACCGCTGGATGAACGAAGCCGGCGGCTCTTTGCGCTTGAACTTTAACCGACTCCCACTCCGCCCCGCCCCCTCCCCCCAAAAAGCCAACGGCGGCCCCGCCTCCCACTCAGCAACTTAAGGCCCCGCCCCCAGCTCTAAAACCACGCGGGTTTTTTTAAATACGGTATTTTAAGTCCCTCGCCGCCCACCGTACAGCCTCCTGCCGCGAGGGATTATGGGACATGTAGTCTTGAGGGTTAAGGGGGCAGATAGGAGAATAAAGAAAGTGCCGCGAGGCGGAAGTGGACGCAACGTGGTCGCCTGGGCGAAGTGCAGCGCGCCGGATCCTCGGGAGAAGAGCCTGGCTGACTCCTTTTTCCTTAAAGGCCTGCTTCATCAGCCCAGCCCAGACCAGTTTCAGGTAGCGGGTTGTGGGGAAAGGGCGTGGGACGGGGAAGGAGGCTCGCTCCCCCGGCTGAAATGGTGCTCATGGTGTAGAAGTGACTTGTAAGAAGGCAGTTTCTAACATTTCCTGCTCTCTACTTCAACTGGACGTCCCACCCTAATGCATTTGTGGGGAGGGTGTCTCCTTGCCTGTTCATTGGCTTGTCCCCCTGGGGACAGGGGGAGAGGGCATGCTTTGGGAATGGGGAGAAACCAGGGGCTTAATTTTCGGCGCATGTTCTTAAAAATGCATTTAGAGCCCCGCTAGATCAGACTTAGGGCTGTCTAGTCTAGCCACTTTGAGGCCCTGGGAAGCCTGCAGTTGCTTTGCAGCGGGAGGAAAAACGCATGAAAACAATTCCCTTGCCCGTGCATTTTTGTTCTAGGCTGCTCAAGATTATATAGCAGGCTGTATTTATAAAATAAAATAAGGGCAAATGTTTGCTGTGGCATTGCACAAATTAAAATGGTAGTGGAAATGATGCTCATTCCCCAGCCTCTTTTGCCCTGATTGGCAGTGGTTAATCAAAACGCTTCTAATTATCCACATTGCTGCTGGTTTCCCTCGATTTACTGCTCCTAAAGTAATTCTGCACTGGAGTAAACAGTATTATACGCTGCTGATATAAGTGCAGCCGTGATAAGGGAAAGATGCTGACTCAGTATTGGGCACTGCCTGTGAAAGTGATGGGATGACTCTGCAAAAATGCAGGCAAGTGGGAGGGGAAAGCTTAATGCAACATTGTCCACTACTTGCTGCTACAATGCCTTTGATATTGTTCATTTCATAGCATTTTTACTCATATTTTTTTCATAAATTGCAGAAGTAAACGTGATTATATATGTGTTGGTGTACTAAAACAGGTGGAAATCAGTTTCTGGTGGGATGTTGCTGTTCTGATAGGAATCTTGAGGTCTTAGATATATGTTGAATGTTCATAAGTGTACCAACCAAGCACGTACATAGATCAGCACAGGAAGACCTACCTGAAACCATTTTGATTCCCAAACTGAGCAAATGTTTTCTCTGCAAGGTCAAAGGAAAGTGGAAAAGCCTCCCCATTGTCCTTTCCTTGACAAATCCTGTCTTAAGGGCACATTTAAGATACGAATAGGGTGTTAGCCTGTGACCTTGCCCTGGAATAAAGTATTTATCATTACAAAAGACTGGCCAGGCTCCCCAGGCAATCCAATCAAGGAAGCAGGGTATCCAATCAAGTAACCTGCCAAACAGGAGATAAACAACAATAGGAGAAAAACAACATTCAAATTTCTGTGTTAGACCGCCTTTTCTGTTGAGGTATGTATGATGTATGGAGGGCTGGTCTTGAGCTCCAGGGCAGGGAATTTAAAATGTCTATATAAGGCCTTGGCGCCATTGTTCTGGGTTTCTCCTCCTTTCCTGCCTGTGAGGGGAGCACCCTGTTGCAACAGACCAATAAAGATCAGGCTTACTAGCTGCTTTGCTTCTCAATATTCTCTGGTTGGCCTCTGTTATTTTCTCCTACCAATAGGGAACCTATGTAAGGACTTGGATACCCCATTAGGGAAAAGGGCAGATTTTGTTTACAACACTGTTAATCATAGTTCTGCAACCATCTTTTTTTTTTAATGTTTTCTTTGTAATGAATCTTTTGAAGAGCTGCAGGTCTTGGTCAGCTCTGAAGCGCTACATATATCCATTATGCTATTAACCCCACAACTTTAAAGGTAAAGGGACCCCTGATCGTTAGGTCCAGTCGCGGATGACTCTGGGATTGCGGCGCTCATCTCACTTTACTGGCCGAGGGAGCTTCTGGGTCATGTGGCCAGCATGACTCAGCTGCTTCTGGCGAACCAGAGCAGCGCACGGAAATGCCGTTTTCTTCCCGTCATAGCAGTACCTATTTATCTACTTGCACTTTGGTGTGCTTTCGAACTGCTAGGTGGGCAGGAGCAGGGACCAAGCAACGGGAGCTACAACTTAGGCACATGTAATTTGTGCACATTCAGCTTTATGCAAGTGGCCAAAAAAACAAAAACAAAAAAACTTGAAAGGTAGGCCTCCAGGAAAAATAACTTTGTCACTTCCACTTGCCCTTGAACCCGAAGGGCATTGACTGTACGTGATTTTGGCTTTAGGCATGATCCCTGAAACATTATTCCCACATGATTTGCAGGCTTACTGTATTCCAATGCTAGGTTGTAATGGTGGAATTGCATCTTTAGTTGCTTCCGTTTTGCTACCACAGGAATGTCAAATGCAAAAGAGAAGAAAAGAGCCAAGAAGATGAAAAACCAGCCTACCAATGTGACCTTTACCTTTGATGGTGGGCCAAGCCACAGTGAAATACACTTTCAAAATGGTGGTGATGGAGCCTCTGAATGCAAGAAACAAGGTAGCTGTTGTGGCTTAGTACAAGTCTAGGGAATCTATGGTTCTCCAGATGTTGTTGAACTTCCAGCTCCCATCTGCCTCAGCCAGTATGGCCAATGGGCAAAGAGGATGGGAATTAATTCAATCCCAAAACGTCTGGAGGTTCCCCATCCCCATTTTACTGGTACAGACATCTGATTTGGTACGAATTATCCATGAAACTTTGACTCTAAAAAAAATACAGTGGTACCTCGCAAGACGAATGCCTCGCAAGACAAAAAACTCGCTAGACGAAAGGGTTTTTTGTTTTTTGAGCTGCTTCGCAAGACGATTTTCCCTATGGGCTTGCTTCGCAAGACGGAAACGTCTTGCAAGTTTGTTTCCTTTTTCTTAACACCATTAATACAGTTGCGACTTGACTTCGAGGAACAACTCATAGAACGCGGTGTGGTAGCCTTTTTTGAGGTTTTTAAAGACTTTGGTGATTTTTGAAGCTTTTCCAAAACTTTCCCGACACCGTGCTTCGCAAGACGAAAAAAATCGCAAGACGACAAAACTCACGGAACGAATTAATTTCGTCTTGCGAGGCACCACTGTAAAGGTAATCTGGAGATAAGAATGAAACCTTAGAGAAGGGGTCTTTTAAAAACAAGGCTAAATTTAACACAGCCCTTTTCCTGGTCCAAAGGAGGGCTATGTGTGGTCATATAAGTTTGAAAAAGGGAGGAAGGGAGATTTGTCTGGAGAAATTTGTGGTGGGAAGGGGACTGGCTGATTGGTTGAGAAATAGCTCCCTCATGTGCTGCTTTTGGGCTAGTTGGTCCACTTGTCAAACATAAGGAGGCAGAACTGATTGGTCCCCAAGTTTGTATGCGTGTAGTAGCTTAGGTGGCCAGCAGATACCTCCAGTTGGAAAATAAGAGGTTGTGTTTCATTCCTTGCTTGAAAAGCGGCATTGTTGGAGTGTCCAACAGTGATCGAGGAATAAAAGGCAGAATCCCAAACTGCAGTCCACAGACCACCAATGGTCTGCAGCATGCCTATAGAAATGTAATTAAAAATCTTACAGGATTGTGTATTACAGTTACTACAAAAAAACCCTGTGAGTGGAATACCGTGCACCACCCTGAAGCTTCAATAAGCTTCAGCTGATGTATTTCATTGTCACTTGGTGTGGTGTTTAGGTGTTTATGAAGAGGCTGCAGCTTAACTCCAGAACTGCTCACTGCTGTAAAATGTTAACTATCTCCAAGTGTAGTTTCATCTAAATTTCTTTACAATATGTTCACGTGGTTCAGTGTAAAAATTCTTGTTTAAAATGCTGTTTAGATAAAGAAAGGATTTAACTTTTATACAGATCAAATTAAGTGATAGGAGAGTTGTTGCCAAATTCTAGAATCAATTTTCTTTCAGGGCTATCGCTATAGGCTGTAGTATGCTCTTAGTTTGTGACTTCAGTCAATTTACACGGTAATTCTTCTTTGACTTGCCAACAGATCTGCGTTCTGAAACCTCACAACAGGGCTTTTCGCAACAAAAAGTTTCCTGTGAAATGCCCAAATATGTCACAGGTAAGCATACATGAACAATGAATATCACCCAACATGTCTGTGTTAAGATGTCAAACAAACCTATTTCTTAATACAATAAGAACAAGCCAAGAGAGTCAGAGACTCATCTGCACAGCCAAGGAGGAGGAGTTCAGAGATTTTCATTTATAATTACAGTGGTGCCTCGCAAGACGAAAATAATCCGTTCCGCGAGTCTCTTTGTCTAGCGGTTTTTTCGTCTTGCGAAGCAACCCTATTAGCGGATTAGCGCTATTAGCGGTTTAGCAGTTTAGCGGCTATTAAAGGCTTAGCAGCTAAAAGGCTATTAGCGGCTTAGAAAAAGGGGGGGGGGAGCGAAAGAAATTGCAAGACGTTTCGTCTTGCGAAGCAAGCCCATAGGGAAATTCGTCCTGCGAAGCGCATCGAAAAACGGAAAACCCTTTCGTCTAGCGGGTTTTTCGTCTTGCGAGGCATTCGTCTTGCGGGGCACCACTGTACAATTAACCCCAGACTTTTAATAATCACAGTTGTTCTTCCAGTAATGTTTCAGCATTCTCCATGTTGAACCTTAAGTTACACACCCATAGGTTTAAGAGATTTAATAAAATTTATGAACCTCATTGCTGCCAAGTGGGAAACTGCCCTCATTTAGTTCTTTCAGGTGCTAAACAAATTCTCTTTTTATTTCAGTGTCTCCTTTTGTTCAGGCTCGTGCTGCAGAAATAAAAGCTATGCTGAAAGCTGTTACCCAGAAGTCTTCCAACACCTTAGTGTTTCAGTCTCTACCGAGACACATGAGGAGGCGAGCTATGAGCCACAATATCAAACGCCTGCCCAGGCGACTTCGTGAGCTTGCCAGAATAGAGGTGTGTCTTTAGCTTGTTTTCCCAGTTAGCTTGCTGGTGCTTCCGTGTAATAGTTCATCCTTGTACATAACCTTTCTTTTTGTGGGGGGTAGGGTGGGGGAATGTAATTGCTGTTGCACGTAGGATGGTGTTAATGCAGCAACGCATGGCAGGCCTCTGTGGGACTTCCCCCACGCCAGACGGTTTCTCCATATTCTTTGGCAGGAGGGCTTGGAGGGTAGTGATAGGTCACTGTGCTGTCTCTAATATATATATTTTTTCAAAAAAAATTATTGATTTTCCACATTTATTACAAAAATAACATAATAAAACACACAACAAGGAAAAACACATCACACTACAATAAACTAAACACAAAAAATTGTTTCTTCAAATACCTAATTCTCATTACATTGATAACTGACTTCCTCAAATCCCCTCTAACTGAATTTCATTATGTCGCCTATATAACAGTTCTCCAAATTCATATTTCTAATAATATTGAATCCTTTCATTTACTAACCTCTTCTCCTTTATTAGTATTTTAATCCTTAATATTTACTCTAACATATTCTTATTCTACCCCTAAGCCTATTTATTATTTCCAAGAATTTTCTATTTATCTTGTGGTGTCTCCAATATAAACCCCACGAGTCCCTGTGCCCTCCACCCTAGATAATAATAATAATTTAATTATCTGACTGGGTTGCCCAGTCACTCTGGGCAGCTCCCAACAAAATAGTAAAAACACAATAAAACATATATATATATATAAAAAACTTCCCTGTACAGCGCTGCCTTCAGATGTCTTCTAAAAGTCATATGGGTGAATTGAATTGGGTTGCCTTCCCTTTGGGAAACAGATTCAAGGGGGAAAAAACATTGTTCCCTTGTTCTACCTATGCAGACAGAGAAATTTGAACATCAGAAGAAGGAACTGTCCAAGAGCAAGTGCCGTAAGGCCAGACGGCGCCATACGAACTTGGTGGTGGAGTTCAACCGCAGGCAAAAGAAGAACGTGTGGCTGGAAACGCACATCTGGCATGCAAAGCGGTTTCACATGGTGAAGAAGTGGGGGTACTGCCTAGGAGACAGGCCCACAACCAAGAGCTATAGGGCCTGCTACCGGGCCATGACTAGCCACTGCCTCCTTCAGGTACTGTGGCTTTTTATGCCTTCATACTTGGCAGGAGAAACACTTCAGCTTTTTAAAAAACCAGAGCATGTCCTCTTGGGAAAGTCAATCCCATAGACTGTCTTTCTCCTTCCTGTTCTAAAGCACCTGTTGAGTGGAGAAAGAAAATGAAGTTTTCTTATCAGTATCTGGCTGTTTCTGTGTACCACCCTGTCCTCGTGTCTTCAGTATACTGGCTGTTGAGTCCTTGTTAACATATTATAATTTGCATATCTAGAGATAGCTTTTGGTCTTCATGCACCTCGTAAGATAGTTGGAGAATGTTGCTTATCAACACATGAGATAGATTTTGAGTAGTTCTTCTATCCACATTGTCTAAATGCTTGCCACGCTTCTGCAAACTCAGTCTCCTGATAATGTGAATTAGTCTAGAAGAATGGCTCAGGTTTTTATAAACAAAATCCATCGTTTTCTTCTGACCTCTCAAGCATGCCAAGTTTCTCTTTCCCAGCTTAAAATTCAATAGTTTTTCTTTTACATCAGGATTTATCTTATTATTGTTGCTTGGAGTTGACTGGAAAAGAGGAAGAGCTGCTTACAGCACTTGCTCGAATGTGTAGCATAGATGCAGGTAATATTTCCTTATTTTAAAATGCATACATTGTGAATGCTAACTGTTGGGTTGGGCATGGGCGCCTGCTGTCTAGGACTGGGTGGTACTAAGTGTGCTCATTTAGTATTTTTGCAAAATACAACCGCATATTATGCAAGGGGAAAGAGCATAATGAAGGGCTAGGTGTATATTTAATAGTTCTTTGCACTCCATTATTTGTTCCTACTCCTCCCACCTAATTTGCTGATGCCAAGAAAGCCAATTACCGTATTTTTCGCTCTATAAGGCGCACCAGACCATAAGACGCACCTAGTTTTTGGAGGAGGAAAACAAGAAAAAAAATATTCTGAATCTCAGAAGCTAGAACAGCAAGAGGGATCGCTGCGCAGTGAAAACAGCAATCCCTCTTGCTGTTCTGGCTTCTGGGATAGCTGCGCAGCCTGCTTTCACTCCATAAGACGCACAAACATTTCCCCTTACTTTTTAGGAGGGAAAAAGTGAGTCTTATAGAGCAAAAAATACGGTATCTATTTTGCTGTTGAATATAGTTTAGGTCCACTATGGCATAGATGCCTGTGATTAGTGTGGCACATTATAAGTTTGTAAAATAAATCATACTGTGACTTTTGCAGCAGCGGTCACTTGTGATGGCCATGTTGTGTTTAGAGCAGCCTTCCAGATAAGTCTTCCAAAGCGGTTCTCCCATACTGAAGTAATCCTCCAAACCATGGCTCCCATACATGTTTGGAGGAATGGTTCAAACCATAGTTTGCTGGTTTGTGTGTTGCAGTAAACTCTGCTTAGAACAAAAGGCAAAATAAGGAATTAAATCAAGAAGGGGGTGAAGTATCAGCAAGCACATGCATACATGGCTTGTTCAAGATTCTCCAAACTGTTGTTTGGACTGTTGTCCCAGTGTAACCATAGCCTGTTAATCATTTTATGTTGCGTTGGTCTGTGAGGGGGAAACAAAACAAGTCTATAGTTGATCAGCTAGAAGAAATTCTTCTCATAGCTAATCAGGACTAGTCATAAAGTTTGTTTAGAAAAAACACTAAGCTGTCACTTCCTTTCCATTCCCAATACAACTTCAGCAGGATAAAATGATCTTAAGAAGTTTCATTGTGGACCTGGTGTGTGACCAACTCTGAATTCTTTAAAGCAAGAACTACTGTAGGAGCTATTCTCCCCCACCATCCCCATGTTCCATCTCTTAACTCTGCCAGTTTAGACTTTGGAATGCTACTTCTATTATTATTTTTTTAAAAAAAGAATAATACTTTATTTAGAATTCAATAATAACAAAGGAAAAAACCGCAGTAGTTGCTACATCCATTCATTACAGTTGACCAATTTTAAAATCGGAATGCTATTTCTAGATGTGGTCTCCCAGTTACAAAGGTTATATTACCTTTCTAAGTGGGCACTATTTTCTTGAGCATTTTTAGCCTGTCTCTTCTCAGGGCCAACATTTGCAGCTATTCCTTGTCTATCTGGGAAGCGCCAGGGTGCTCTCACCATGTACCAGGCAGACCAATACCCTGCAGGTGCACTTGGACCGGTTACTTTCCTTTGGAAACCCAGAGATGGGATTGATAGTACTTCCGAAAACAGACAACTGTGGATATGGACCCACCCTGTCTTTAAGCAGGTACAAGCTGTTTCTTTTCTTTTTAAAAAACATTTATAATTAGTGTAGTAAAAAAATTGAAAGGTAAGGGTAAAGGGACCCCTGACCATTAGGTCCAGTTGTGACCGATTCTGGGGTTGTGGCGCTCATCTCGCTTTATTGGCTGAGGGAGCCGGCGTACAGCTTCCGGGTCATGTGGCCAGCATGACTATGCCGCTTTTGGCGAACCAGAGCAGCACACGGAAACGCCGTTTACCTTCCCTCCGGAACGGTTCCTATTTATCTGCTTGCACTTTGACGTGCTTTCAAACTGCTAGGTTGGCAAGAGCAGGGACCGAGCAACGGGAGCTCACCCTGTTGCGGGGATTCGAACCGCCGACCTTCTGATCGGCAAGTCCTAGGCTCTGTGGTTTAACCCACAGCGCCACCCGTGTCCCAACATTAAAAAAATACCTGTATTAAAAAGCTAACCTCTTGTGAAGGGGAAGTAGGCCTGAAGTGGAAGCCTTTCATATGGTTGATTCCCACCAAAAAAGAGGTTGGAAAGGTCATGTGGGTGAAGGGAGTGTCTGAACCTTCCCTTTAACACAGGTAGAAGATCAGGGGAAGCTGTCTTTATACCAGGCCAGCCTGTTTGTTCAACTAGCCCAAGGGCAGAATCTCTCTCCATGAACTCGAGCAAAGGCCTTCCACCCAGCCTCCCTGAAGCTTTTAGCCACAGATGCCAGGGCTTGAGCCTGAGGCCTTTTGCACAAGCTGTACAAGCTGAGATAAGAACCCAAACATTTGGCCTGAGCATCTGCTTCTTCTTACGCAGTACTGGCGAAACTAGATTTGTAGAAAGTGCTTTCTAAAAAGAGTCTTACACAAATCGTTTGTAGGGTCATTGAGATCTTTCAAAATACAGTGGTACCTCGGGTTACATACGCTTCAGGTTACAAACTCCGCTAACCCAGAAATAGTACTTCAGGTTAAGAACTTTGCTTCAGGATGAGAACAGAAATTGTGCTCCGGCAGCAGGAGGCCCCATTAGCTAAAGTGGTGCTTCAGGTTAAGAACAGTTTCAGGTTAAGTACGGACCTCCGGAACGAATTAAGTACTTAACCCAAGGTACCACTGTATAAAAAGCCCCTTTATTCTTTTGACAGCAGGATATGCTACTGAGTGGACTTAAGCTCCATCTCGAGGGCTGGCAACCTGAGAATGTGGCGCTAAAAAGTCCATCTGCCGGCCCTCTCTTTCAGCTGCTTATTTCTAAGGACGCCGCTGTTAATCTCTCGACTGAAACCTGCATAAAAGATGGTGGCCTTCACATTTGACGAGCCCTTTTCCCTCCTTCCCATTAGGAGATCTTGGCTGAGTTGAAAGCAGCCTTCCGGTGTTCTGAGCCCATGGAAGTCTGTAACCCTGAACCAGCTGCAACATCGCCTCACGAAGAAAGCCAGTCGGTTATTGCTGAGGAAGTTGGCCAGAAAAGGAAGAGGAAAGACAATGGAGGCGAAATGGCTGCCCCAGTGAAAAAAATTATTGGCGATGGGACCAGAGAACTCCACCAGTCCTATTGCTGGACATCACAAACTACTGGAGTTGTGATAAGGTACTTGTTTGGGTACTCTTAACACATTTCTCATTTATAGTCTAGTCAAGTTGCCTCATTATACAAAGGGATGAAGAAGAACTTTGGTAAACAAATTGGCCTAATCACCTGAACTAGGGCCCCATTTTCAAAACAGTGTCATACCACTTTAAACAGCCTCTTTAAACAGAAAGAATCATGGGAACTGTAGTTTCTTAAAGGTACTGTTTCATTATAAAACCCCCATTCCCCTCAAAGAGCTACAATTTAGTGTAGCTTAACAGCCAATCCCTCTTCCAAAGAACTCTAGGAATTGTAGCTCTGTGAGGGAAATGGGAGTCTCCTAACAATTCTCATCACCCTTGACAAACTACAGTTCCCAGGATTCTTTGTGGGAAAGCCATGAGATTCTACAGTTTTAATTAGGCACTGAAATAATAATGGTTGAGATTATTAAAAAACAACAACAGATGAATGCAAAATGTGATAGAACGGATTTATGAATCAACACATGTGAAGTGGGCACAAACGGGAAGTGGATTAATTTATCACTCCTGACTTCATGTTTTGACATGTACCTTTTGTCTCTTCCAGCGACCTAACAATGGAGATTCTCAGATATCGGTTAATTGGTCCCCTCTCAAACTGCGTCCTTACAGAGGCACTCAAAGCTGCTTGCGTCCATACTGTAAGCTAATCAACAATTTTCATGCTTGCTTTTGTCATGTGCTCAAGATCACATTGCTGTTATTGCATTGCTGTGTAGTCAACTGCTAGAATCTAGTACAGTGTTGTTGGTTCTACATGTTTGTACTACATTAACATATGATTCCCAACTCCTCTAGAAAAGTTTGGGACATCTTGTGTTAGTCATACCACTGACGTAGTGTCCTGAACCTCCATATTATAAAATAATACAGGATAATGCCTAGAGCTGTATAATGGATAGAGCTGTATAGTAAGCCCTCCTTTTGAAACTGTAGTAGATCACAGGCTTTGCTTGCAAAAGATCCCAGGTTCCATTCCTGGCATCTCCTGAGGAAAACTTTTGGGTAGCCCCTGCCACTTAGAATAGACTGGTGGTAACCAACATGGTGGACTTCATCTCCCATCAGCCCAACCAGCATAGCCAGTGGTCAGGGATGATGGGAGTTGTAGTTAACAGCATCTTGAGGACACCATGTTGGATACTCTGGTGTAGACAGTACTGAGCTAGGTGAACCAGGGGGCTGGCTGAGTGTCAGGCTGCTTCCTGTGTTCCAACTGCAAAAGAAATTCTGTGGCAATCTTGTGTGCATGGTGGTAGAAGAAGCAGAAGTTTGTGGCTCTCTTTGGTATGAGCAGGAAGACCAATTGACTTGGTTACGCCAGGATGCTGGATCATTGCTCCTGCCTATTCTCATATTATGCACTGGTGCAAATTCCCTTGCTCAGTATTCAAAACCACTCTAAAACACCTGAGTGTTTTGGATGTATTTGAGTTGTACATTACCATACTTTGGTAGCAATCATCACTAAGCCTTTGACCACTTCTTGGAGGTCTTGGCAGTTGTATCATAACCAGCTTTCATGTAGAAGTTGGTTCTCTAGGAGACAGTTACGCATATGTCCATTGGCAGCCCTTGAGGTAAAAGGGGAGGAACTGAGCTTTGTGGCAGCGAATTACATATTTCCCCCTCTTACCTTACATGTTGTGACTGGTTATCTAGGAAGTGGAGCCTACAGATTCCGAAATCAACAGCTGGTGGATAGATAATTGCAGAGATCCTGATCTGGTGTCTCTTCATCGTCGTCAAGAAGCCATCTTTGAATTGTTGCAAGGTAGCATTCTAGTAGTGCCTTCTGTTTACATGCTTTATATACTTGCTGGTGTACATTTTATCTTGAAATATCAAAATGTAATACTTGTCGGTAAAACGTTTATGTTTAAAGGTGCATCCATTTTATGTGTTTAAAGGGTTAAGTTCATCAGACGTTCCATCAGGTACTGTACTGGGTTTGACTGTGGGGGATCCTCGAGTGAATTTGCCTAAAAAGAGAGTGAAAGCCAAGCCAAATCCCGAAAGATATCAAGGTAAAGTATCTCATCTAATATGTGACTGTAAAGAGTACATCAATCTACTTTTATGTCAGGTTAAGTTAATGTGTCTTTATTAGCAGAGAGTGCCCAGGGCTGCCTGGGAATTTTTAGAAACCCAAACCTATTGTGATTTTTAAATGGATAGTGTAGTGAGTCTGGACTCATCATGGTAACAATTGGGCGGAGTCATGCCAAAGTCACATTTTAGTCCACCATCTTGATTCAAAATGGCTGATACCCAAACATTGATAAAGACCACTTCCCCCACCTTGGGAACCTTTGTAGTGAGTTTGTCAGTAGAATCTCAAGAGGTAGCCAAACCTATAGAGAACATACAGGCAAACAGGCAAACCATTTTCTAAAACATATAGTATATTCCAGGGAGCGTTGCTCTTATCTCATGGCTTTTTAGGGTTCCATTAAACATACCAAATAGATGCACACATCCTATATTAATGCTATGTAGAGAATAACGGCAGGTATGAGGAAGGGACTTGGCACCAAACTGGTCTTGTGCTCAATGGAAGCCTCTGTTAAATGGTACAGATGATCCAGGTTCGAATCCTGGCGAGGCCAACAGGTGCTTTACCTCAAGATGCAACACTTCATTTCTATGTGCTCGTATTGCCTACAAACATACACTTCAGAAAAAGTGTGAAAGAGTTCTCCACATATAACAACGGAATGTTTGGCTTACCACGCTAATTTAGCCTTAGAAATATTTTTCTGTAGTGAGAGTAAGAATCAGAAGTTCCACAATTCAGTCCCACTGTACTTATTTGCCAATTAATTCCACGGCACTGGATTCATTATTTCACTTTTCACCATTTTTTTGCACACAAACAATTATTTTTCAGTAATGGGGCAGGTTTGGGGCAAAAAGAATCCCTCTGAACACACATTTCTTTTACCTGTCTACATTTGGCATCTGCTTCACTTAGGCTTATCTACATCTCTCCCTTTTAATATGGATTTAACCGCTACAGACAACTCGCCCATCAAACCAAACAGTATATTCTGACTTGAAGCCACTCTCCATTTTGTTATGCAGGGTGTATCTCTTAGTCCTGGGATCCTTCAATCGAAGATGCCAGGGATCAATGCTTGGATTTTTTCTATTTGCAAAGGATGTGCCATGATGTTGAGTTGTGGCTTCTGCTCCTGGACCAGACCATAAGAAAATCTTAAAACTTTGGTTCTTTGCTTCTATATTATAAGGTCCTTCTTCACTTGCCAGGGCAACATTGTTTGGTGTTTCCTAATAAAGTGCTTTTCAGACATAAATATGCACTCAGGTAGCCGTGGTTTGATACTTCCGATTGCTTCGGTGTATATTCACAAATGCGTCTAGATCTTCTGCATATATATATATATATAGCTAGCCCTGTGAGAAACTTTGGGTTGTGCAAGGCAGCGAGGGACACGCCAGCCCTTCCAAGCCTGTCACTATATATGTTTGTAAATTTAATAACCCTTTCTGTTTTGAGGCATTCTGCAGGCAGTGCATGCCCATAAGCAGTGCATGCAAGCTAAGGCTGATGGCTGAAGAAGAAAGGGTAGCAAGAGAAGATCTTAAATGGATGTATGTGGGGAACCAGCAATGGGAGCCTGGATGGCTGAAGACTCGTGTTTGCAAACAGGCAGAGGGGAAGATGCCACCTAAGAAAGAAATCTTAAGGAAAGCCGGTGCTTCTTTTGGATAGTGCTCCACAGCTCTTCCCCTCCGTTAGCTTAGGGTTGTGTCCAACAATGTCCTGCTGAACATGAGAGCCCACAAAAAGTAATGTTGGCCAACAACTTGGATGGCCTAAAAAGAGGATTAGAGGATTCGTGGAGGAAAAGGCTATCAGTGGCTATTGACCACTCAGATTATGTTCTCTTTCTGTTGCTGGGGAGAACGCTGTTCTGCTCAGGTCCTGTTTTCAGGTTTCCATAGGCATGTGGTTGTCCACTGGCAACAGGATGCTGGCCATGATCCAGCAGGGCTCTTATATTGTTACTCAGAGGAGGACCATTGAAATTAGAGGGATGAGTTAGCCATGTCCCTTAATTTCAATTGGTCTCCTCTTGAGTACAACTGGCATTGGATACAACCCATAGTCATGGAGAAAACATTGATTTGGTTTTCTGTATCTTCCTTACTCACTATAATTATTTAGTAGTTCATTCTCTTACTTAGCATGCATGCTTTTCACATTCTTAGGGAGGCATTCTATTCATTAAGGTTCTGCAATCTCCCTTAAAATACGTGGTGGAGTAGGATTTCTTCAAGTATAGTTATTTGAAGATTAATTGCACCGTGTGTTTTGGTTAAAGTGTTCCAAATATCACACATGAAGTTGGGTACTTTAGGCAGGGTATACTGATTTGCAAAGCATGTCGTTACAGTCTAAAGTTTTCTTTTGCTGGAATAGCTAATACAGTGGAACCTCGGTTGCCAAATGGAAGTTGAACACTTTGGCTTCTGAACGCCAACAACCTGGAAGTGAATGTTTCCATTTACAAATGCATCTTGGAAGTCGAATGGCTTCCAAGGCACATTTCTCTATTTTTTCAATGGATTTTGCCAACCAACAATTGCGCCTCGATTGTCGAACATTTCAGAAGTTCAGCAGTCTTCTGGAATGGATTGCGTTTGACAACCGAGGTTCCACTGTACTAAAAATAAGAAGGGTGACAATGGGCCACAGGCATATCAACCTTTCAACAGAACCATTCTCTTAAACACATGCATCTTTTGGCACCACAATTTCCCCACCCTTCACCCAAAACCTAAAGCCAACTATGAGTGCACACTGATCCTGTCACAAAGTTCTTGACGATCTGTAGATAGGAGTGAAGGGATGTTTAAATATTCTCTTAGAGAGTGGTGCTTGACTCTGCAGTGAGAAAATAGTGCATCAGGCTTGGATCTCAATATGCTCAGGCAGCAAAAGGAGAGCAGTTCCAGAACATAAAGTTCAAGGGGAACTCCGAAATCATCACCTTCACATCAGCCTTTAAAGCAGGGATGGGGAGCCTGTGGCCCTCCAGATGTTGTTGCTGCTCCCATCAGTCCAAGCTAACGTGGCCAGGGGTTAGGGATGATGGTAGGCTAGAATCCATCAATATCTGGAGGACCACAAGTTCCCCACCCATGCTTTGCAGTGATTCTCAACCTGTGGGTCCCCAGATGTTGTTGGACTACAACTCCCATCATCCCTGAGCTCTGGCCTTGCTAGCTAGGGGTGGTGGGAGTTGTAGTTCAACAACATCTGGGGACCCACAGGCTGAGAAAGGCTGTTTTAAAGTGAGACCGTGTCTTCTAAAATGTTGCTCCCTCACTTTAGACCTCAGTAAAATTAGGACTATTGCCTACAGCTCCACAAACTCCTAGAAGGCTTTGACTTCTGTTAGAGTAGAACTCAAAGTTAATTTCTCTCTGTGCTGTTAAATGTGTGTTTGCTCTTTGTACAAAATACCCCTTTAAATGAAGTAGCAAGGGTTGCTGTGCTCCTAAGATAAAACATTCAGCTAGTTTCTCGTGGAATATGAACTGAAATTATTAAGGTTAGAAGCTTTAATGATCTTTTCACAACTTGCTGTTCTGCATTCCCCTTTGTATGCTCTTAACCTTTCAGTGACAACAGGTCCCTCTTTTTTCCTTTTCTTTAGAGGATGAAAAAGTTAAGCAGCTGATCTTGGAAGGGGTGCCAGCAGAGTGTTCACAGAGCTTTCTTTGGGACCAGAACGTCCGCAAGAACGTCACAGAAAATAAAATGCCAGAACAGGTAACCTTTACATCAGAAATAACAATGAAGCAGTTGGATATAAATGTCAGCCGCTCAGTGCATTTCTGTTAAGCCCAATTACTTTGAGACTTGAAATGTCTGTCTCAAAATCCTGCCCATTTCTTTCCAGCTGGTGAAGTGTACCAGAGTAGGCTTGGTTTACTAATTTGAAAATGTTACCTCGCCATCTACTTTGCATCTCTAGTTTGCACTTACATAGGGCAATATCCAGCTAAACCATTCTGCTAGTGCAAGGACTTACAGCTGACAAAATGGACCTTCCCCTCTCCCTCTGTGTCTGCTCTGGAGTGTTGGAGGGGGGAGCCCCCACCACAGACTTAGGGGGCACATGGGGAGAGGAGAGGGAGGGGAAGTTTTGTTGCACAGCCAGAAGTCTTTGTTCTTGCAGAAGTGTTTAGTTGGATACCGCCTACAGACAATCTACTGAGTACATTTTATATCCTGCCTTTCTTCCATCAGGATCTCAAAGAAGTATATGTGAGGTTCCTAGGCGATCTCCCATCAAGATGCAGACCAGATCTAGACATGCTTGGTTTCAGCAAGGTGTCTGGATCCTGTGTCCCGAGATCTGTAAACATGGAAATGGCATCATAGCAGACACAGTTTTGTTTGATATAGATGGGTGACATGTCAGTCTCTATCTCTCCTTTCAACAGTGATTTATAAAGAATTACTAAACTACAGAGCCATAGACAGAAAGAAATTCAGATCAGGCCTGTAAGCTGCCATATTCCTCTACTAACACACAGGAAACGTACTGCATTAAAGAATAATTGTTGTGTTCCAGGAATAGCTTTCAGTGAAGCTTTTACTTATGGCTTATTAAGTTGTTTTAAGGTAAAGATAAGTTTAAGTGCTTACAATGCAGAATAAGAATATTTTCTTCTTCTTCTGGTACCTCTTTTTTCTTTTTTAAGCAAACCTTTGTGTGCTTTGTCCCCTCTCATCCCAGGACTTGAATCATCTGAGAAGTAAACTCTTGGTGCCTGGATCACATCTTGACTTAGGCCCCCGAGAATCCAAGATTCCTATACTCCTGGTTCAGCAGCCTGGAAAAATGGCTGGAGAAGATCGACTAGGATGGGGAAGTGGCTGGGATATTTGCTTGCCCAAAGGTTGGGGCATGGCTTTTTGGCTACCTTTTGTAAGTTATGTTTCAGATTGAAAAACCGTTGGGTAATGAACTATAATTGCTGACTAACATACCTTTGCTCTTCAGGATGATTAAAACATTTTTAAAAATGCACGCACCCTGACAGCTCATGATGAAATTGACTCCATGTTTTCTACGAAGTATCCCATGGTGGTTTTATGGTTTTATATTGATACCACTTAGAATGTTCCTTCCATTCTATTGGAGAAACAGAGCCCCAAAGGCAATGCAAGCTGAGCATCCACACGAGATTCACTTTTCCTAAACATCAGCCTTAGGTGTTCAAAAGGAGGATTCATTGCAGGCAAATCTGTTGCCATGTTTTCATGCAATCCAGAAAAGCAGCGGTAACTTTAGTTTACGGACCTTTCCTCTTGTTCTTGCATTCTCTTAACTGTCAGTGGTATAAATGGTTGCAGAAGGAGTTTTTATATCACACTGCCGTCCCTATGCCTAGATCCTAAGGCTACAAAATGCAAACCAAAAGTTGCAACTGCTGTGGATTATTAAAAAAAGATCCTCTTCATAATGAAACCGAAAGTAGATTATTTGGACTGAGCTGGGCAGTTTCTAAGAACCTTGTCAATATTAGCTTTTCTTACAATTTGAAGCTTCCAAGCCTGCAGAACGGCATCTGCACTGAGATACAATAGGCGCCTGATATCTGTATCTTCTGAAAAACAATGAAGAAGTTTTTGTTCCAGCAAACTTTCCCACCTCGATGAAAAGGTCCTTCCTTAGGTGTTCATTTTGTTTTGTTTCTAAGTCTACCTTCTGTTGTTGTTTGTACTTTTTAACTGCTTTTATGGCCTGTCTCTAAATCTCCTTGAGGCTTACCTAAAAGGCAATTCATAACTGATAAATAAATAAATGAAAGTCAATCTTACACATTTGTTTTGTAGCTGTATCGAGGTGCACGTGTTGGGGGATTGCAGGAGGCTCTGAAACATTCTCTGTATAAGAGGACACCACATATCCCGCACGATTACCCAGACTCTCCTGCTGCCATGCAGTTTGCGAAAACATTGGAGAGAAATCTTCTTGAAAAGTTTAAGAGGTAGGTATCTGAGATGCACCTGGGAGCTTCCCCCCTTACCTAAGCCAGTACATGTGGTATATATTCAGATTAAATCTTCAGAAAAATTACCTTTCCAAAGGCAATGGGAACATGACATTTTAGGTCACAACTCAGTATGGCAAAAGATGTGAAAGCATTTTCCTCCAGCCAATAATTTAGGGAAAGGATTTCTTTTAATCTAGTCAAGGTTAAAAAAAAAGAAAAGAAAAAGAATTTATCCTTTTTATCAATGTAATTCTTGGCAATTAGGCAGTATATAAATACCGTATTTTTCGCTCTATAACACGCACCCGACCATAACACGCACATAGTTTTTAGAGGAGGAAAACAAGAAAAAAAATATTCTAAACGAAACAGTGGATGTATGATTTTTGTGGTTCATGCTGTGGCCACATACATGTAATCTGACAGTGAGTTTGGGGTAGCCCAATGCAAAAATCCTGAGGATCCATGTGGATCCATGCTTTGTAACCATGTTTTTGCACCACTGCGGCCCCAGGCAACAGTGGGTGCGTGATTTTTTTGGTGCAAGCTGTAGCCATGGACATGCTATGTGATCTGATGGTGAATTTGGGGTGACCCAGTGCAAAAATCCTGAGGACCCATGTGGATCCGTGCTTTGTAACCACGTTTTAAGTGGGGAGGGAAGGAAAAGCATTCAAGGGACAAGGAACACGCGTGGGGTGGGTGGAGAAGGATGCTGTTAATAATGCAGAAGAGGGGTATAAGAGGAGAAGGCTCCTCTCCTCTCCTGCTTTGCTCCTTTAAAGGCTCTGCTTCTCTCCCTCCTCCCCGGCTCGCTGAAAAACTTTGCTGCTATTAAGCCAGCTGAGTGGGGAGGAGAGAGGGACAGAGAGCCTGCTTGCGAAAAACTTTGCTGCTATTTAGCGAGCTGTTCTCTCCCTCCTTCCCGGCTCACTGAAAAAAACAGCTCCGGACTCGTGTAAGCGGCTCCTCTCCTCTCCTGCTTTGCTCCTTTAAAGCAAGCAGGCTCTCTGTCCCTCTCTCCTCCCCACTCAGCGGCTCTTCTCCCGCTTTGCTGTTTCAAAGCGAGCCGCGGAGGAGGGAAGGAAGGGGAACGATGGATCCTCTGCTCACGACTGCAGCAGATCCCCCCACCATCCGTAGGCATTCGCTCCATAACACGCACAGACATTTCCCCTTACTTTCTAGGAGGAAAAAAGTGAGTGTGATGGTGCAAAAAATACGGTATATTAATAATAATAATTTTGCATTTCCCTCTATGTTTGGCTGCTTCTAAATGAGAAGTTTTTTTCTTTATCGTAGGCGTCCTCCTGCAAAAAGAGCCAATTATGTTAAGCATGGGACCTTGGCACCATTCCTCTGTCCCTGGGATAAGCTGAACAGAGATTGGGAGGCCAGAAACAGAGCTTTTGCAAAACATGTACCCACATCAGACCAGGAGTCTTGTGCAACTGAGGAACAGGCTTCTTGTGGCCCCAGTTCTGGAGCACATGCGGCTGAATCACCTGTGGCTGTCAGTTCAGAACATCAAATGGAGATGAGCTCCCCAGACATGCAGGTGGAAGAAGAGAGAAAAATGATGGGTCTATGCAAGAGAGATGAAGCTGAATCAGGTTGGACCTTCTGTGTTCTAAGGTATGCACACCAAATCAATTCCCCCATTGACCATAGTGGGAAATCAACTTGCAACTCATGTGAATCCATACATAGGGATTTTGAGTGTGCAAGCTGTTGCCATGGAACAAGACTTAGATCCTTGAGTACTTCATCTTCTGAGGCTTACCCTGGTCAGATGTGACAAGCTTTAGAAGCTGTTCTGCTTATGAGCTGTCTTACAAACTTGTGAATTGCTTATTACCTGCGTACACAAATGTCCTCTGCACTTTGGAGCTTTTAAAGGCTTGTTTCAAGTGAGTGTGGTCAGTTAGCACCTGATTATTTCAACAGGCTGAAGCCAGAACTGTAGCAATTAGCTCTTAAATAGGAGTCTCTTGCCATGCAGATGCCCATGCTTATATTTTCTGAGTGGCGTAGGAGTGCAAGAGTCCTATATTCAAAATCCAACTCTGCTCCAAAACGTACTGGGTGACCTTGGGTCACTATCTCTTGGCCTACTTTGCAGGGTGAAAGTTAAGCTAAAAGGTGGACTGGAGCACATTGTATGCCACTCCTGTGCTCCTTGAAGGAAGGGCATTATAAACATGTAATAAATGCAGTATTTAAACTCTGAACAAAGTTGTGCAGTCTCAGTAAGCTCTTCATCATCCACAGAGAGAGAGAGACAAATCGCATCTTTACAGATACTGTACTTTTTCATAGCAAAACATCCTATATACTTACAGTGAGTTCATTCTGAAGGTATGGATCCTTATGTGGTATGGATCCATATGCCAAAGGGAAGGCAGAAGTATAATAATAATAATAATAATAATAATAATAATAATAAACAACTATATAAACAGCCCATTGAGACTTGAGCAACCTCAGTGACCACATACAGTTGACTAACTACAGGAAAACAAGGAAGGGGAAGGGGAACATTGTTCCCTGGCAAAGGGTGGGAAATTCTGTGCGGGAGCATTCCATACTGCAACATTATGTTGCAGGGCCCACTTGTTCTGTACTGAACTGCATGAAAACATAACTACTTGTTGTATCTTTTTCAATAGGAGCAGAAAATTATTAAGGCAGGTATCGGTCTGGTGCCAGCCAACACCTGGGAGAAATCGGAGGCTACAGCGCCTTGTTGCCAGGCCAGATCAGAAGGATCTGACTGAAGATGCCCTCCTGCCTATCCTTCAACGTTATCCCAGGTCACTGGTGTGGGTCAGCTTGTCCCTTCTCAAAAAAGGTAGCCCAGAGTTACACGCAATGATTTGCATTCCAACAAAAGGAGATTTATTGCAGCTCAGCAAAGACCAAGACTACTGTGGTCCTCGGGAACCTAAGCACAGCGACAGATTTAAGAGCAAGATGTCGAAACGAAAGGGAAGGAAGAAGAGGCAAGACGTCGGGAAGGCCACAGAAAGCAGTGCCTTGAATACAATGAAGGCCGCACCAACGGAACATGAAGATCTGGTTCTGGGCTTATGGCCGAACCCTTTGCCAGATCTTGCAGCACACTGTTCCAGAGTGCTCTTGGGATTTGTCACTCAAGGGGACTTCTCTTTGGCCTCTGGCTGTGGTGAAGCGTTAGGGTTTGTTAGTCTGACAGGGTTGCTGCAAATGTTGTTGGGTCAGCCAGTGGACAAGAAAGGGCTTGTGGTGTTAAGAAACCCAGCGTCCCTACAATACAGATTTGCTAGGCTTACGGTTGAAGTCTAACTTGGGCTGGAACTCATTGGCATTCAAAAGTACCAAAGACGCTTTTCTCTTTTACATGTACAGGCATCTTAATCTTGAGTCGGAGCTTCCAAAAATATACCTTACCTTTGTGCATACGTGACATGAAATAGACTTTAAAACTATTCTGTATTGTGTTCAGTATCAAATATCTATTCCATTGCTTAGAGGCACACACACTGAACATCTATACTTAACAACAAATGCTAATTGCTTTTTTATGTTTAAACCAGGTGGGGGAAACCTTTGGCTCTCTGAATGTTGCTGCTCTACAACTCCCATAATTGGTCATGCTTGATGGGGTTGATGGGAGTTGTAGTTCAGCAATACGGGGGGGGGGGGCAATTCCCCACATTGTTGTATACTATCCCCCCCCCCTTTACATACAGATTTGCCTCAACTAAGGAATTCTGCCCCCGTCCCCCCTTGTAACTTAGTGGTTTTGGCTGCACATTTCAAGCTTACAGTGGTTTTGGGGGCCCATACATTTAGCAAGTAAGATTTTGGGGTATTTAAGATGGTACTTTTTCTGGAACCACGGTATTCCCTCATGTTCAATTAATACTGGAAGAATTCCCCCCAAATCTGCCCCCCTACCCCCCCCCCCGATGTTGAATTGAAATAATGTTAATAAAGCCATGGAAATTACATGAAGGGTTGGCTCCCTCACCTTAGCCTCAGCTTTTCTGAGCAAATTATACTGTGCAAGTGTTCCACTTTGGACAAAAGTCCTTCACTATTCCTGAGAGAAGATGGCTTGACTTGTCCTGTAAGCCACACTGCCTTTTATGATCAAGTAGAAGAATTATGTTAGAAGAATCAGGTTACCTTCATCTTAAATATGAATTTATTGCGAGAGGTGAAATTCTGTAATCACTAAGTATACTGAAACAAATAGAAGGCAATGAACTTGCTCACAATATAAAAATATTTGTTGTAGTGTTTTGACCTCCTATAGAGAAGGTTGGGAGCCCCCTGTTGGAAATCATGGAGAACTGCTTCCAGTTAGTGTGGACAGATCTGACAGTGTATAGCAGCTTCCTATAGTTTTGGTATTGACCATTCTGGTTGGGGCAGATGGGAGTGTTGTCCCCCACCTACATCTGAAGGCTCCCGTCTTAGCCACCCCTGCCTTAAATAGTAACCTAATGGTGTGTCTTGTCTTGGATACATACTTAATATTCCCCAAACCAGTAGATAATTGTTGCACCTGTTGCCATATTTTTAGTTTGCTTTACCATCTGATGAATGCAAACTTTAAAATATTACTTTCATTTTTTGAAAAAACAACAACTCATCTATGTCAAAGGGATGTCATTTCAACAAAGACAACTTGAGACAACTAAGCAAAAGTCAAATCAGAAAGATTTATTTATTATTATTATTATTAAAGAAAGCACAGTTTCATCTGTTGTGTAACCTGTCTGCTAACCTTTCTTTGCTATAAAATTGTGGTGGGGTCATAATTCATTGATAAAAACGCAACAGCAGGGTTCTCGAACTTAGTCCATTCTGGGACTCCATTCGACTCCCAAAACCGTTCAAAAACCAAGGCACAGCTTCTGATTGGCTGCAGGAATTTCCTGCACTCAAGCAGAAACTGCATCGGATGTTCGGCTTCCGAAAAACATTCGCAAACCAGAACACTTCCAGGTTTGCGGCGTTCAGGAGCCAATTTGATTGACAACTAAGCTGTTCGAGAACCAAGGTATCACTATATGAATACAGTGGTACCTTGGGTTACAGACGCTTCAGGTTACAGACTCCACTAACCCAGAAATAGTACCTCTGGTTAAGAACTTTGCTTCAGGATGAGAACAGAAATTGGGCCGTGGCGCGGCGACGGGAGGCCCCATTAGCTAAAGTGGTACCTCAGGTTAAGAACAGTTTCAGGTTAAGAACGGACCTCCAGAATGAATTAAGTTCTTAACCCGAGGTACCACTGTATTGAAAGTCAACTGTTCTTCCAAGTGTGGAACTATCCTAAATACTATTGTATATTTTCCAGCCTGGGTTGATTTCAGTCTTCATGTATCCCCTTATTTGCTGATGGCGCTGCTGGAGCAACAGTGTCAAAGAGGACCAGTGTTGAGTAACAGCATCTTCCATATTGGAGTATAAGATAATGTGACTAGTTTAAACTATATGAGCTGTATGCTTTTAACTGACAATAATAATAATAATAATATCATCATCATCATCATTTTCCTCCTCCAAGGAGCTCAGGTTAGCTTATGATACATGATTCTCTCCCCCCTTCCCCCCCCCCGCAAGCCTTTGAGATAGGTTGTGCTTGAGAAATGGTGATTGGCTCAAGGTCAACCAATGAGTTTCATGACTGAGTTGGGCTTTGCCTGGGCAAAATAAGTAAGAATGGCTTCTGGCAACTCAGCACCGAGACACATTTTGCACACCACATTTAGCCAAACCACAGTGAGAATTTGTTTATTTAATTATTTAATTCACATATTGCCATTCTTCTGACGATCACAGGACGGTTCATAACACAAAAAATACAAACGAGAACACAAAATACCTAATACAGTGGTACCTCGGGTTAAGTACTTAATTCGTTCCGGAGCTCCATTCTTTACCTGAAACTGTTCTTAACCTGAAGCACCACTTTAGCTAATGGGGCCTCCCGCGCTGCCGGAGCACAATTTCTGTTCTCATCCTGAAGCAAAGTTCTTAACCTGAAGCACTATTTCTGGGTTAGCAGAGTCTGTAACCTGAAGCGTATGTAACCCGAAGTACCACTGTAATACAAGCTTAACTGCAAGCCGTGGTTGAGATGGTGCTCAAATCTAAACCAAGTCTTGGCTTATCTTAGCATTGTACAGTAACAAAAAGGATTGGGGAGAAACAACGCGATTGCAAGCATTTGTGAACTTGCACTAAACTAAGGTTTGGCTTAAAGGTAATGGGACCCCTGACCATTAGGTCCAGTCGTGACCGACTCTGGGGTTGCGGTGCTCATCTCGCTTTATTGGCCGAGGGAGCCGGCGTACAGCTTCCGGGTCATGTGGCCAGCATGACTGAGCCACTTCTGGCGAACCAGAGCAGCGCACGGAAATGCTGTTTACCTTCCCGCCAGAGCGGTACCTACTTGCACTTTGACATGCTTTCAAACTGCTAGGTTGGCAGGAGCAGGGACCAAACAATGGGAGCTCACCCCGTCGTGGGGATTTGAACCGCCGACCTTCTGATCGGCAAGTCCTAGGCTCTTTGGTTTAACCCACAGTGCCACCCGCGTCCCAAGGTTTGGCTTAGGTTGACACAATAAACACCATTCAAAAATCCAGTATATAAAATACGCAACCTTTCAGCATAATAATAAAAGGAAGGGCTTGATCTAACTGACTTTCCTCCAAAAGAAGCCCCGGGCAGCTTGTATTTCAGGCTTGCTTAACATCAAAAAGCTTTTAACTGTAGAAACTGAAGGTTTTGCTTTGGCATGTTTTCAACAGCTTTAAAATACTTAAGTTCTCTTAAGTGGCTGCTGTGGACAGAGGAGAAACATGGGTTAATGCTATTTGTCTTGGAGTTAAATAATTCAGATACTGATGTGATCTGGATGGATTAGTTGCTGGTGGGGTTTCTCAAAGGCTGCATTTGCCATGCTTTGTATACTCCTTAGTTCCAGCTAGATGTCCTCCTAATTAGCTGCTTTGCAGAAAAGACTCTTTGTTGTGTGTTGGGTCACTGGCGCTTCCATGTAGCTCATTAAGGGACATTTGTCATTCCTGTGCTAAGCCTGACACAGTGCACCTGCTTGCTAGACAGGAAGCAGGTTGCGGCAGCTTAAGGAGCTTACAACTGGTTATTTTGTGGTGGTGTCTGGTTCTTGGGTTTTTCTTATTTGCAAAAGCCGCAGCAATAGTCTTGTTTCAAGTAACAGTGCTGTCAACATTGAAAATGGCCACAAGATGTCCCCATAGGAAAAACAATGGCTGGTTTTGAATCGTAACGCATCGTATAACCATGTGCAAATAATAAAAACCTTTAAATAGGCTGAGCGTGTTTTTCTCAGGTCAGCAATGATGGATTTCAGTCAACCTTTTGAATTGTTTCCCATTCAAAGACAGTTCCAAGGCTCTTTATCATGTTTGTTTTGAACTACCTCTTTTTCATTCTTCCTTTTTAAAGCCAACAATTTTTATTGGCTTACTAGCATGGGCTTTGGTCTACAGAACACAATGAGATAAGTCATTAACAATTGCCAGTGGTGAGGCTAATTACACCTTGCTTCTTGATTCCCTAAAGAAGAACGGAAGGATTTCCTGTTGCCCTGTCTATCCCTTAAGCCAGGGATGGGAACCTGTGCCCCCCGAATGCTGTTGGACTCCATCTCCCATCAGCCCCAGTGGTCAAGGGCGATAGGGAATGACGTCTGGAGGCCCACAGGTTCCCCGGCCCTGCCTTAGCATGTAGCCTCCTATATTTGGCTCACGATGGGCAGCACTGCACAACTTAGTGGCTGCCAGATATTGTTGACCTCCAGCTCCCATCAGCCACAGCCAGCATGGCCACTGGTCGGGGATGATGGGAGTTGCAGAGCTGGGACCATGCTTCCTTGACTTCTGTCTGTCCTGTCTCTCCATATGTAGCATTTGTTCCTTTAGCTGCACTTTTGACAAATTGCAATAAGTAAAGCCTGGAATGAACATAAGAAGAGCCTGCTGAATCAGGCCAATGACCCATTTGGTCCATCTTATCACAGTGGCCAACCAGATGCCTCAACCTCAAGAGCACTCTCCCCATCTGTGGTTTCCAGCAACTGATTGCTTCTAGCACGTCATTGATTTGGCAATTGAGGAAGTCCTGATGGTCTGTTTTCTTCTGTTCTTTGGTTGACAGTCCAGATTTGCTAGTCATTATCACACTGTGAGACATCACCTTGCCAACAAAGGTCCGTATAGTTAAAGCTATGGTTTCCCCAGTAGTGATGTATGGAAGTGAGAGCTGGACCATAAAGAAGGCTGATCGCCGAAGAATTGATGCTTTTGAATTATGGTGCTGGAGGAGACTCTTGAGAGTCCCATGGACTGCAAGAAGATCAAACCTCTCCATTCTTAAGGAAATCAGCCCTGAGTGCTCACTGGAAGGACAGATCCTGAAGCTCAGGCTCCAATACTTTGGCCATCTCATGAGAAGAGAAGACTCTCTGGAAAAGACCCCGATGTTGGGAAAGATGGAGGGCACAAGCAGATGGGGAAGACAGAGGACGAGATGGCTGGACAGTGTTCTCGAAGCTACCAGCATGAGTTTGACCAAACTGTGGGAGGCAGTGGAAGACAGGAGTGCCTGGCGTGCTCTGGTCCATGGGGTCACGAAGAGTCAGACACGACTAAAGGACTAAACAACAACAAATAACATTGTTATCTAGATTTAAATGTGGTATAGGAAGCCTAGAATAAAATGACTGTTTCAGTCTTAAATTCTGTAGTGCTTGCATCCTGGTGTATCAAGAGTGTGCATCTAGGTTTCCAGCAAACCATTGTCATTTGGATCCAAGTTAATTTTATACAGTAATCTGGTGTGGATTTTGATATGTTAATTTACCATATTTTTTCACGCTGTATGTTGCATGACTCCCCCCGCCCCATTTCATCTCGGGGAGCTGCTCAACCTGTACTTAGAAACCCAGGAAATACATTTAACCAGTTATTTAGATGCCATAGAGATGGTGCAGGCCTTGGGGTCAAATAGTTTGGTAAGGAGGTAGCATTCTCCCGAATTAACACTTTGGCTCTTGGGGGAAATACAAGCTTCGGTTTTGCAAACTTCGCTAATATATCCTGGTTTCTTTTAAATCCACTTACATATTTGATTCCCTTTGCTGGCCAGTTTCCCAGTTATTATTTTGAACATGGGGTGTACGTGCTAACTTGGTGACTTCGAGTTAGGAGTATTGATGAAATCCTTATTTAGGTATTTGACACTGCACTGCCACGTTGACGTGGAGCAGGAAGGGCATTTCAGCCTATGAATCTAAAGCCGAGCAAAAAAAATTTTTATATGGGGGTGGTTTTTGACAAGAAATCGAGTCCACCCTAGAACAATCAGAAGACTGTGCTGAGTTGTCCTCTCCATCTGGTTGCCAGAATAAGCTGAAATGCTATGTGATATATATCCCACTCTGAATATATATCACAAGCATTTCTGCTTACGCGTTGCTATTTCCCATTGTTAAAGAGTTGCCATTTATGGCCCTTTACCAGCTGCACTATACATTTAAAGCAGTATCATACCTCTTTAAGCAGCCATGGTTTCCCCCAAAGAATCATGGGAATCAGTGTAATTTCTTAAAGGCGCCAAGAGTTGTCGGGAGACCCCCTTTTCCCCTCTCAGAGCTACAATTTCCAGAGTGGTTTCACAGTCAGCCTTTCTTCCCAGGGAAATCCATCAACAGCATTCCCCACCCCCTCCCTCTGGTGAGGGACACTAAAAGGTAAGTCTTTTCTGTTGTAGTGAACATGGATGATCAAGAAGAGTGTCATATCTGAGGTTTATTGGTCTGGTACAAAGCCAACTTGACCACAGCAAAGGATGCAAGGGGAATCTTTGCCAAAGCTACTGCTAAGATAAGGGATGGGGGAATTTGTGGCCACCCAGATATTGTTGGGCTCCGGGTCCCATTAGTTCCTACCAGCATGACCAATGGTCATGGGGTGATGGGAATTGTAGTCTAAGAACAGTTGGAGGGTCACAGCTTCCCCCATCCCTGTTTACAATATTAGCATCCATACAAAGAGCCAGTGTGGTGTAGTGGTTAAGAGCGGTAGACTCGTAATCTGGTGAACCGGGTTCGCGTCTCCGCTCCTCCACATGCAGCTGCTGGGTGACCTTGGGCTAGTCACACTTCTCTGAAGTCTCTCAGCCCCACTCACCTCACAGAGTGTTTGTTGTGGGGGAGGAAGGGAAAAGGAGATTGTTAGCCGCTTGGAGACTCCTTCGGGTAGTGATAAAGCAGGATATCAAATCTAAACTCTTCTTCTTCTCCTTCTTCTTCTTCTTCTTCTCCTCAGTACTTGAGATGGCAAAGGGGTCCCTTTTCCTAGAATGAATGTCAAAGCCCAAAGAGCTTCATGACTACTAAATGGAGACTGTCTTGCCTCATAACTCTCAGATAAGTGCCAGTGACCAACACAGAACTTTACAATATTTGGTGAACCATCTTTCCTGGCACTCTTCCTTTGACATAGAATTTCAAATCCTACATGTTGTCTTTTTTATTGACCAAATGCCTGTCTCATCTGGAAACTCACTCTTGAAAAAGACCCACGACTCCTCTGAGTCAGTGCCTGTTGTGTCTGTATAAAAGTTTTAAATAAGGTCTTGGACAATTCACCGCTTCTGACCTGCTGCCCACTTTTAGGATATTTTTCTAGTTCTGAGTTGCTTGAGGTAGTAGGCCTCCTCAGTGAATTCTTGTTGCCTGAGGCAATGTTGAAAATGTAGCTTTCTGTGAGTGGTTGGTGGTTTTTTTCTTTTCTTTTTAAATAAACACTTAATGGCTGTTTAGGTAGAATTACGTGGAATATGAGAGTTCCTTCACACTTATATTTTTTCTGTGTTGATATTTTAGCAAGAAGTGTGAATTTAGAAACAGGTGACCGAAAAAACCATTTCTGAATATTTAAACAGCGATAGTATTTATGGAGAGAGGCAATTGCCTGAGATGTATCTTTTGATTAAAGTACTCACCATATTTTGGTGATTGTAGGTTGTTTTAAATGAATTGTTATTGATAACTATGAATGGTTATTGATTATTGATAATAATAATTAGTAGTTGTTGTTTGACTACAACTCCCATCAGGCCTTGCTATCTGGTTCTGATGGGAATTGAGACCTCTGGGTATAGGGCAGTATATAAATTAAATAAATGATAAAAACATGTGAAGCACATGTAGATAATGAGTGTCAGTTCCCTAAGGCTTCAGACAATTATCTTTCCACCTGAGGTGCTGAGAAGTGGGCTTTGGATCCTTCTGCATGTGTTCTGCTGGTGAGTTAGGGCTCTGGCGTCTTCAGTTAAAAAGATTAAGGTAATTTAAGAGGTCTTGCCTGTCTGTCAGTGACTTTGCAGGTTCAGAGTAGATACTGTTTGGTTATACAGACAAATAGTCTGGTAGAAGGCAGCTTCCTTTGTCTATACGGAGTTTAATAAAATACCCCTATTTATGCTGCGGTCATAATAAGCCCCTTGATTCCTAACTTGTTTTCCACTAGTGACACAGTTGATGTCTGAGACTTGAAAGAGCCATTTTTTAAAACTGGAAGATTTATCTCCGTGACTTCTTTATGGTTGCCTATGGCCCATAACAGTGAAAAAAGCAATGGTGCCAGGATAGGATCTTAATGCTGAGCTGAGACCTCTCTGTTGACACTTGTCAACAGCTACACACAAGGGCTCACAGTTACATCAGGTGTTTCCCCTCCTCTCAAGTTGCATAGTTTTGTTAGATTTGGTCCCAACTTGACCAAGGATGTTTCCAAAATGTCACTATTGTGCAGGTGTGATTCTGTCAAATAGGGGCAAGTTCAGGTTGTACAATTGCCCAGTGACACTGCTTCCAAAATCCAGAAGCTGGACTTTTTGTGCGAAGGAAAGCAAACTGAAAATTGTGGGATAACAATTGCTTGGCATAGCATTGTACAACCTCCCCACAAACAAATTGGCACGGATGTTCCATAAGCAGCCAACACCGTATAACCTCCCCACAAGCTTTGTGCAAACAAATCAGGACAAATGCTTAATAAAGAAGTCTACTAGAAATGACCACCAGTAGTTTGTCTGATCTGGGCTGATTATTGCTATGCTTGGCAGCACTGCCTCGCACATAAGACCAGGCCCACACAGCAGACTGTCATATGCAAAACAGCACATGTGGTCCACACACCTAGAGACTCCCCCAAGATTAGTATTCCCCAATGCAATGTGGCTTTCAAAAGACGTGACCAACTTGCTGTGGTAATGCGGACACTTTGGTTGAGGTGTTTTAGTCTGTTGCCAAGTTTAAAGAGTTAACAAAACCAGAACTGCTTTCTGCAAGCCATTTTGTCAGCATATTAATTGCATCCAGGCTTCCCGAATACTTTTGCGGTGCAATAGTTCTTGTAAGTTAGTTGGCAAATATATCAAGGGACTTCAAATTATATCACAAAAATGTATCAAATTAGCTAAGAACTATAACCAGATCTTTCCAAAGGAAAGCAGATGAAGAGATGCATAGGAACATCAGGACGAGTACAGGGAAGGACTTAAATACGCTCTGTAATCAGATTTTCAAAAAATCTACTTTTAATCCCACAGAAAGCATGTTGATTGTAACTAAGCAACCTTTAAGTGCCATGTGTCTTGAGTTCCTGTTTGCCCGTCATCCAGTGGGAGTTAAGAGCAATTGTCAAATGAATGCAGAGTCTGTAGAGCTGAATTTTCTTTATAAATTATATGTGTTCATAGTGATTTGGGGGCATAAGGGGGCACGGGGGTGTGGGGACAGGAAGCATAAGAGCCCGTGGCTTCCTGTTCGCTGCAGTTTTCTGCCCACAGACTAACATCTGCAGACGCTTTGATAATGCTTCGTTGTGATTCTATCAAGGTAATTTGATTTTGCTTGCAACTCACATTGGAAGGATTTGTCTCCTTGAGAGGCGGGATATAAATAATTATAATAGATATTTCTTGTTCATAGCATTGGATGTGAACTCAAAGGCTCAGAGAAACTGTGAAGGAGCGACAGGTTGTTGGATAAGAAACAAGATGGTAGACCAAGATTGGCCAGTGGTCTGAACAAGCAGGGCTCTTCTTATTTTACCAACTTCTGCTTTTTAAAAAATGAACTCTGCCTCTCCACCTCTTTCCAGGCCATGGGCCACTGGGCAAAGCCATCCCACATGCAGAACAAGGCTTTACAAAAGTCAGATAAATGAGTGAACCAAATGAACATAACAAGGGTTTTTTCCCCCAGCTGGAACTCACCAGATCTCCGTTTCGGCACTTCTCAGGTGGGCACAGAGACACGGGGGGTGCTGGGGGAGAGGCATTGCTCCAGGTGCACAATTTTTAAGGGGGGGTGAACCAGGCACGCCCACGCAGGTGGCCCCAATGTGGCCCTACCCACCTGCCAGGGGCCATGTCAGCCGGCCAGGCTCCTGCCCCCCTGGGGCTGGAGGGCAAGCGGTTCAGCACAGCCCTGCTCTGCTCCAGTGGGAGTGGGGTCACTCTGGCAGTGGCGGCGAGGGCTGGGCTGGCACACCCTGCCTGACATGCACCCACCCCGGGCACTGGCAACCACCGCTATGCCAATGGGCGCCATTGCCATTATAACACAACATGGGAGGTGTTCATGGTGAGTTCTGGCACCTCTTTTCTCGAAAAATAGCACTGAACATAACCATGCCCGTCCCCCCAATTGCATAGTGAGATCCAAAGCAGAAAGAAAGTGAGCCACATATTCCTTTGCCAAGACGTGGGCCCCTCTTACTCAGAAGTCGCCCATGGAAACCCATTGCTCAAAGATGTCTACATGCAGATTCTAGCATCTTGGCATCCATCGAGGAATCTACAAGTTTTGGAGGCTGTTGCTTCCCAGTGCAGATGGTTTGTCTATGTCTGCTGGGGAATATGCAAATTACTTATTTATGGTTGCAGAAGGCTATAAAAATGTGTGGATTTTTAAATTCCCAAAGGTCAGGAATGCCTTCTTTTTACAAGATAGATTTGATACAACCCTGCTATTAGGAAAACAGATGTTTGTTGTTGTTTTTTTTATTTCGAAGGGGAATTTTAATTGTGTGCTATATTTTATCTTGTAAAAATATCTCCATTTGGTTCCTTTTTTTATTATTATTAACAGAATGTATCATTACTGCCTGTGGTGACATTGTTGGAATAATATTGTAGATGGAGCAAACAGACAAACAGATCACATCAGAGCCACTTTTATTAGCTGGAGCAGCCAGGGAAAAAAGCTGCGCTGTAGCCTCGGCCATAAATTTTAAAGCAAGAGCATTAAAATACTTGCTTGTCCCAGTTGTGCCTCAGGACTCTGGAGGAGGGCAATTTTAGCATATGTAGATAGATCTGTTTTGGAAATGAGGCAATGAAATGCAGCTAAGAGCTTTTATAAGCAGTTAAGGTTATACGTATTCTACCAGCTGTCCCCTGTTCCCTGTTCTAAGGATGGTGGAGAGTCCTACACATGCTTGGAGTTCTTCGTTTGGGCTTTTCAGCAGCCTGGATGCAAGCATTGCTGGAGTCCCTACAAGTCCCTGGCAACTCACATGACACTATTCTTAAAGCCAGTTCCTAAACATGGCACTTGAGCTTGACAAGATTTGCCAGTGTGGTGTAGTGGTTAAGAGCTGTAGACTCATAATCTGGTGAACCGGGTTCGTGTCTCCGCTCCTCCACAAGCTGCTGTTGGGAGACCTTGGGCTAGTCACACTTCTTTGAAGTCTCTCAGCTCCACTCACCTCACAGAATATTTGTTGTGGGGGAGGAAGGGAAAGGAGAATGTTAGCCGCTTTGAGACTCCTTCGGGTAGTGATAAAGCGGGATATCAAATCCAAACTCCTCCTCCTCCTCCTCCTCCTCCTCCTCCTCCTCCTCTTCTTCTGCACACAACTGCCATAAGATTTTCCCACAGTGCTGAAACTGCTTCAGGTGCATACTCTCAGGAGCCCCAGGAGAATTGGACAAACAGTGTGCTTGGGTGGTCATGGGCATCATGCTCAATGTTCTTTAGGTGGTTGAGGGAAGCAGTTACTCATATTCCCCTGTCTCAAAAAACTCGTCAACTTTAGTGAGTGCATGGGCCTGATTTTGGGATACACACAGCTTTCAAGGAATCCAAGCGTGGATTCTAAATGTTTGTTTTCGACGGAAGTTCAACAGAAAAGGCGACCTTCACTTTCATCTGGCAAACATTTCTCCAGCATCCCCCTTCCTCATGCTGAGAACAACGATTTACCACAGCCAGTAGAAGCTCAACCTGTCTCGCAGTTATGCTTCGACATGGTCATCTTCAGATCTCTCACCACGCAGGGGTCTAAGTGAAAGGAAACACCAGTAACCTCACAAAATGTCAGCAAAAATACATTCTAGTAACTTTATTCCTCAAACGATCTGGCCTGAAACGGACTTCTGGCACACTCTTACTGATTAGCTTATGTTTCTAAAAATAAAATATTTAAGTACGAGTAAATTTTTGGCCTCGCACCAGAAACAAAATACAGGCTAGATTAGCATAGCAGCTTATTTAACCATATCACGTTGCAAAGTGTAGAATGTTAACCCTCCCTCCCCCCAACCTTATTTACCACGTACGTTCTTAGGCTCTGGAATGGTGACATGGGGGAAAAGAGGGAATTTTGCTCCCACTTGGGAAACGAGAGAACTTAATAAATGGGAAATGCAGAATCTGTTTGCTTTTGGCATCGTGTGAACCCATTTTGTTTTCGTTACAGGGGCAAAAACTAGGCTAAAGACCGCAGGGCTCTTTGGAGAGTACAATAAATGGCACACCAGCAAATGGAGTAGAAAAGAATGCCAAGGTTGTCACTCCCCATCAGTGGTTTGGATGGATTTCCTCCTCAGAGAAACATTTAGAGCGCTTGGGGCTAAATTGTGCGCAGGCAACAGGTGGTTTGCTTTACCAAAGGGCATGTGTAATGCTTAAGTGAACGAGAGCCAAGTTCCAGCAGATGTGCTAGAGCTCACTTTGCTTGGTGGAAGGATATTTTTCATGTTATGTGTGGAAAAGAGCAGTAACCCTGGTTCACTGGAAGAGGTTTTGGTCGCAAAATAGCCATTAGCAAATGAGTCATCCCAATCGCAGAGCAAATCGCTGTAGGCTTCTCAAGGAACACATGCGAAGCTGGACAGCGGAGAAATGGTCTGCTGGGAATTCGGTCAAAGTAAGCATTTTAGTCATGATATTGCCGTTCTGCTAATTCAAATGATTTGCAATGTAATCCTGGACGCATTACATTAAAAACAGCAAAGAGTCCTGTGGCACCTTAAAGACTAACAAAAGTGTCTTTGATGTTCTGACAAAAATATTTCTTAGATGTGTTCTTAGGACCAGGGACCAAAGCTCACCCACCTGCTCTCATTCCTAAGCAGCTGCTTGGTGCTATTGCCGATTTTCTGCTAGGACTGTGTGAATGCAGCCCTGGGATCAGTTGCAAGAGCCATGTGGGCTGGGCTTTCTGAGTGATGCTCTTCATCTAGTGTGAGCTGCACATGCAGTTTCCCCCCTCTTTTATGCACATGTGCACCATAGGCAGAGGAATGCAAGCAGGTTCTTGGATTCCTGTTGCATGCTTTATTCAGAGCACTAAGCGTGGGTTATAGCCAGCTATGTTTTGCTCCAAGCAGACCCACTGAAATTAATGGACCTAAGTTAGTCATGTTTATTCATGTCAATGGGTTTACATTGAATAGGGCTAGAACTGGATACAGCCCCATGGGCGGAAGTCAACATTGCGCTATTGCAGTCATTCTGTCAACGCAAGCTTTTGAGAAGTCCCATTGCGCTAGTGTGACTCATTGAACTGGCTACCATAGGCCCAACTGTTTCGTTGAATATGCCCCATGTGCCTAGAAAACATAAATAATATAGGATGGCATTCTCATGTATCCTCCAGTTTGCTCTTCCTGTGCCCAGTTCTTGTTCAGTATGTGGAGCTTCTTCCAGGATGGGGACTGCTGGTGTTGGGGCCAGTAGGATGACATGAAACTCCCCTAAATCTCTTCTGTAAAATAGCTCATTGTATGGCAGCACACACTCTAGATTCATTAATGTTATGTTAGAGGGAGCTGCAGGGCGATCAGGGTGCTGACTTTTTAAGAGCCAACATGGTTGTGGATTGAATGGTGAATTTGCAATGCTGCCAGTACATGGTTGGTTTTTTTAGATGTTTCCGCATCTAAGTTCCAGGTCCCTCTTTATGATGATGGTGGTGATGATTACAGAATTAATTAAATGTATCATTCACCTAACGTCAAAGAACTAAATGAATTACACATTTAAGCAGCTCCAATAAAACTATCTTTCTCCAGCTAAGAACATGTCAATGCATCAAATTTAGAAGGGTAAAATATAATGCACATTAGCTTTGAGCAATCTCTGGGAAAGGGCAGCACCCAGATATGCCTCTGCAAGTAGCAGCAGGCTATGTGCCTTGGTGCTATGTCTGAAGGAGTAAATGTCAGAATAACAGAGATGGATACCTCTCCCTTTTGTCAGTCTGTATGTCCCTCCTAGGGACACCAGCTCCAGGGGCCCAAGCCCTTTTGACCCCCTATGCTTTTGGGGCTGGTGCTGGGCATGTCCAAAAAGCATGGAGGCTCCTTCACCTCCTTTTGCCGCAGAGGGGAAGGAGGATTGAAATAGCCGCCTGCCAGTGGCACTGCCACCAGCCATTGAAGCCAAGCAGCTGCTGTGTTCAGCTCCACCCCTGGCTCCTTCCAGTGTCCTGACGTCGGTCCACCCCATCACCTGCCTAAGCTGGTGCCTCTGGTCCCTCCCCACCACTTTACTCAGGGGAGATCAGCAGCAACCAAAAAGTGAGGCGAAGGGCAATCAGCACAAGGCATTTTGGCATATTAAAAGGTTGCCACTTTTTATTCTCTTGTGCCTTTTAATAGTAGCTGTAACCTGCAGCCTGCTAGCAGGTGATAATCCATGTCTCCATGCCATGCACCTACTGATTCCTACAGCTTAAGCTTCTGTGAAAGGCACAGGCACAACTAAGAAACACACACACACACACTCACATGACAAGCCTGTAGTACTGTGCCAACACAAGGGTGAGCCAGTGCTAGTAAGGTTGCATTAATTCTTTTTGGGGCTGCAGCAACAGAGCAGAACCAGACGATAAGCTTCAGCCATCGCACTAGAAGAGGGAGAATTTTTGACTCACAGTGCTTCACTATAATGACAGGTTATATTCAATATGTAGGAAACAAACCATGACCTTGTTTGACCATGAAATCAGGAGGGTGCTAAAAGGTGCAGGCAGTTTTCCAGCGAGGAAGCCACAGAGAAAGTGACGGAGCAGTTGGCATGATGCCGAATGCAGTTAGTCGCTACCATTCTGATGTTCTGTGTGAAGTGGCACACGGCCTTTGCTTCAGCGATGAAGTCAAGGCCCAGATCTGAGCTTCCCAAACTTTTCGTGTGGGTGACACACTTTTTAGACATGCATCATTTCACAACACAGTAATTCAGTTTTACTAGCACACCGGAGGTTAAACATAACCCTTTACCAGCCCCGGGAGGAGTGTGGGGAGCATTTGTGCGACACACCTACACACTGCAGCCGACACACTAACATGTCGTGACACAGTTTGGAAAGCTCTGGCCTAGATTCTAAGTGAACATGTTGATTTCAACCTTCAGCACCCTTGCATGCACTTGCCAATCCTGGAGTTACAAGTTCTGCTGCTCCTGGAGCAAACCTCCTCTGCCCTAGACGAATCTGCTTGTGGCTGCCTTTACAACATTTGTCCACTACAGCAATAGCACGGCAATTGGCAATTGTTCTGATAGCTGATACCCATAGGCACATATTCAGAACGGAAAACTTGGCGCTAAGAACAGCACATTTCTTTGAACGGCTCAGCATGCCCAGAAATATGCTTAAACTCTTGTCTCTTTAATATAGCAAGCTAAAAAAAATGATCGTGGATGAGAAACACTAGTGCCATATGAACGCCGCTGGCAGGCAGTAAATGCATCGCAAACATTCTGAATTTTAGTTAGCATCTGAAGCACAGATGAGCTGTATTCTATGTGAAAAATATATCAAGCATCTTAAACAGAATTGCCAGGTTTCCATCCCATTATCTTCCTTGTATACAGTATTGTCTTGGGCTGCCTATGGGGGAAATCCTGGAAAGTTAGCAATTCCATTTATGGCAATTAAGGTAAATCTCCACAGCCAGCACCTAGTGGTAATGTGTGTGTGATGGTCCCACCCTGTTCATACACCATCAAAATTGATGCTGTTGGCTCTAATAATGCAGGGGTGGCTGGTTGTGACATAGTGCAGATGCCTCCACTTATCTCCCCGACCTCATGGGCCGGTCAGTAGGAAATCCTTAGGCAAAGCTGCCCACCACAGAGGAAACATCTCCAGCCAATGATTTTGGAAAAGGTTACTAAAGATAGGGGTTAAAAAAAATAAAAATCCTATTGCTTTCTACACATGGCTTTGAATCCAAACTTGGACGCGTAGAAACTGTGATTGGAAGGGAAATACTGCAGTTCTGCAAATGCTTAAGGGTTTGCGGAGAACTATAATTGGTAGGTCCTACAGCAGTTCTCAAGAGCCTTCGTGTCTTCTTGCATAAGCAGAACAACAATTTTGGATTTACGTAGCTTGCCTTTTTCCAGACCATCCAAGATGTGAAGGACTGCTTGGGCAATGCAAGTCCTGGATCCAGGAGGAATAATTATTCCAGATGACTTAACACTGTGAGGATATGCTCTTCGTAGGATGGCTTATGCTTTTACTTTACAGAAAATACCCCTCTTCTTCAAAGGCTGGGGAAGAACTGTCGCCTTCTAGGTGCTGCGTCTGAAGACTGGTTACAAGCCAAGCCTCTGTCTGAAGGCCTGTCTGGTCCAAGTCTGGCTTAAAGACAACCCCTTAAAGTCCCTTAATGAAAAGGGACAACAGGGTCTTCTAAGCCCACCAACAATTAGCAGTATGGACAGCAGCCTGAGCAGGCAGACAAGTCACCTTGTGACGGTCTTCCCCAGTATGGCAAGATGTATTATATTTCTATTTAAATTACAGAAATTATTTCTAAATTTGCATCTAAACATAGAATTAGCATATGCCCTTTTAATGAAAATCTGTGTCCTCTTGTCCTTTCTGTGATGCATTGGGGGGGGGGTATGTGTGATGTGTCAGTGGCCACCATAAAAAGATAAAGGGACCCCTGACCATTAGGTCCAGTCATGGCCGACTCTGGGGTTGCGGCGCTCATCTCACTTTATTGGCTGAGAGAGCCGGCGTTTGTCCACAGACAGCTTCCGGGTCATGTGGCCAGCTTGACTAAGTCGCTTCTGGCGAACCAGAGCAGCGCACGGAAACGCCGTTTACCTTCCCGCCAGAGTGGTACCTATTTATCTACTTGCACTTTGACGTGCTTTTGAACTGCTAGGTTCGCAGGAGCAGGGTCAGGCGCAATTCTGATTTGCTGCCCTCACGTTGTTCCACTCAAATGGAAATCAAGGAGAATGTTTGCACAATTGTGTGTTTATCTCATCCCCACCTGCCCTGAGCCACTTTGGCTGCAGAAAAGCAAGGAAGATCCACTGCAGAAGGAAAACACCCTGAGTCCATTTAATGACTGCTTGCTTGCTTGCTTGCTGCTGCTTCTTTTTTTCAGGCACAATAGCTGGCTTAAACCGCAATGCATTTGTGATAGCCAGGGGATCCTCAAAGAGGATTAAATAACCATAAGAACTGTCAGGATAAAATAACTTGACACGTAATGAACAAGTGTGATAAAAGGGTGGTGTTGAATACGGAGCCAATAAATGGAAAGCTTCTCTTGTTAACTGGAATTTAAAACGCTCTATTCTCTTAGCTTTGAGTCTTTACAGAGTCACCTTCATTACATAAAGAGCCGTAGGATAAGCTGGTTGAATCTGGCTGTATTTTACTCCTCATCTCCTTTCCTGTGGGATTAAAAGAAGAAGTTTTTTTTTAAAAAAAGGACTCGGAGCAACAATGATAAATCAAATCTAACAAGTTTAATTATGTTCCTCTTAAAAGGCTTCTTACTGCAGGCTTCATTTTGTTTTGCTATGATAGACTGTGGCAATGGGATGGAAGTCATTCGGAGGTTTTTAAAAAAGAAAAACCTACTGGAAATGGGATGAGAAATTAAGGGGAAGCAATTTTTATTAAACATGATTGGAAGAGCTATCTGATGTGGGTTTGTTTTTTTCCCCTTTGACTATTTTGCTCATGGATGCTTTTCAGTTGTGTGGATAGGGATGACAGGCAAAATATTTCCAGGATAAAACTTACCAGGAATCTGTCCATAGTCGATATAAAAACTTCTCAAACATTCCTTGCCTTTTTTCCGTGTGAGTATAAAAACCCCAACAAATGACAGAAAACACCTGCAGAAGAATTGTCAAAGTCATAAAGTCAGACGACACCATGGTTTGCATACCAAAAGAGAGTGCCCAAGGAAACCACAGTATAATTATGGGCCCTGCTGGCAAGGAAAGCCAAATTGCTTCAGTAAGGTCTGGAGATTTAGGCCACGTGGAAGGAGCCTGTGACACAACTCTTCCAAATGATGGGGAGGGAGGGAGGGAATAAGTTTGTTGATTAATGAAATCTACAGACCCACTATTCTCTTCCATTTTAGCCTCATAATCTTCTAAAATCAGAAACTAAGGGGTCTGTCATAAAAGGTAAGGGTGCCAGGCCTGCTCTGGTGACTAAAGTCCAAGCATTTATTGTATTACTCCAGCAAGTGAACACAGGAACAGCTTGCAGAATCTGGTCCAGCATCCTGTTCTTAGGGTGGCCAAACAGTTGCCTGTGGGATCTGCCCTCAAGCAGGATCCGAACTTGTTTGAACCTCTTTTAAACCCACCCAATTGGTATGTGAAGCAGCTGGCATATAGTAAGCCTGCAACATGCACCAAGGTTGCATTCCAGGGATCGTGCCTAAAGCCAAAATTGTGCCCAGCGCTCACTTGTATGGCGAAATGCCATTGATACAGCCACTGTCTGGTGTTGTGATAGTTTCACCTCTGAAGAACTTGAGTGTGGTGCTTGATGTTGAAAGCACAGCCTTCAGGTTGTGTTATCCCACGCCACTGATGAGTGTGTATGTGAGAAGTGAGGGGACATGTGGGAGAACAAATAGCATCTGTCCTGTCCAAGGGTGGGCAAATCAGTCAATTTTGGTTTCTCTTACACACACACACACACACACACACACACACACACACACACAGAATGTCCTCATGGAAATTCATCAGCATTTTAGTTTGAATTTCTCTTAATATACACATTTTTGTATGCAACTTTCTTCAATACAATGCATTTCTGTATGCTATTTTCACTAATGCATGCCTTTTATGCAGAGTTTCCCCAGTACATACACAGTTGTATAATTTACTTGGCTGGAAAACTGTGTTGTAAAATCCAGAGACGTGTGAATTTTGGAGGATAGCTGTGTTTCAGTTCACTTTTTGTTTTGGAAAAATTAATAAGCTTGCTTTCAAATGTGAATTTCTCCTCCATCTCTAGTCCTGTCTGTGGACATGTGTGAAGCAATGCAGTCTGAGGAATTCTACTAGCTCAGCCATAATTCTGTGACATTTCTTAACGGAACGTATCAGCAAGTGGAAGCTTAGTTTCCACTCACTGAGATCAAAATCTCACACAGCACTTTTAAGGCAGTCTTACACGGTATCTTGTTCCCTTGGGGAAGTTGCTTCCACCTGGTTTCTCTTCACACCCTGGCTCCAACATCTAGCACAATTGGCAATCCGGGTCCTCCCTATTGTGCAGAGATTTTCCATGGCAACAGCATTTAGTATCTCTCTTCCTCCTCCTCCCAGTGTGTCTCAGAGTGTGCTACATTCACCATTTGATTACCACAGTTGGACTTTGAGACTGCATCTCTTCAACTCACTTGCATTTCTGTCCTAAAGCTTTAAAGTGAGTAAACATGTATTCTTAGGGAAGGGCCATAATTCAATGATAAAACCACGTGGTTAACACACTGAATGCCTCAGGTTCACTGCCCTGCATCTCCCAAAAGCCCTGGAGAGCCAGTGCTATTCAATGCAATATTGAATTCAATCGTCCAAAACTCTGACTCAACATAAAGCTGTTTCCTGTGTTTCTTTAGATTATTTACTTATAAGAGAATTTTCAGACCTTCATCCTATAATCTCAAGGTAGATTACAGTGCAATAAAACAGTAAAACAGCACTACATTTATAAGCTTATAAGCTTATGATCAGGATTTTGTTGCTCTTAATTCTGTGTTTTGCATCATGCCTTGCTTTCTTTTAGATACATAACAAATCTTTCTTGTCCCCATCACTACCCAGCATTGGTGTGCAAACTCTCCACAAATTAAATACACAGAAACTTGCCTTACACCAGGTCAGACCATTTTGTCCCTCTGGCTCCCTATCACCTCTGACTGGCAGAGCTTTCCAGGGTCTTAAGCAATGACTCCCCACATCACTAGCAACCCAACCTCTTTACTTGGAGATGCAAGGAACTGAACAAGACCTTCTGTATGCTAGAACATAATGCCTTGCTGCTAAGCTTAAGGCCCAGTCCTGAACTGGGATGACTGAACATCACTGCAGTGAGAATAAAATGTTGATCTACCACTTTTCAAGTTGGTTCTTGAAGGTTTTTTTTTTTAAGATTTTAAGGTGTAAGCTTTTCAAGTTCCTTAAGGAGTGTTTTACTATGAAATGTGTGGAGCTACAATAAGTGAGAAGTCCATCCATCAGAATTGTTCTCTGTTTTGTTCTGTTCATCAGGAGGATTCAAGTAACAAGCTGTAGATGGTAGACACCACAAGTGAGTTGTAGCCATCCAGAAGTGGCCTATTTAAGGTTGAGATAATCTGTAGTCTAGCTCATATATATTGGTTGAGCCATGGTCAATGGCCAGAGTTGATGGGATCTGTACTCCTCCAGCACCCAGAAGGTCACACATTCCCCATCCCTGATAAACATAATGAAAAGTTCACCCCCACTGGCACAAGCCCCATAACTGTTTAGCCATTTTGTCAGGTTGCAACATGACCGGTTTCATTTCCTTCCATTCGTGGAATGGGAGCCACAGTCAGGGTGACTCCTTCCAGTGTTGCTCTCCTTAGCTGTAGGCAGAAAGGCAGAGCCAGCCTGCCCTCCTGCTCCTATGGATTGGATTGGCCATGTATCCTTGCCTTTCTCAGTATTGATACATTCACTTAAATGCCTTACAACCAATGTGAGTAAAGTATTCAAGGAATATGCTTACCCAAAGATAAACATGAAGCCACTCAGCAAACCAGTACCTTGGAATTCCTGATAAAATATGGCCCCTGGATTGAGACAAACCAAAAACAGCAACTCTTGAATAGCAGGTAGACTTGACAGGAACTTCAAAGTATTCTTTTCTATATGGAGAGACCCATCCAAACTGCTTGCTTCCACCACAGAGGCTGCATCCTGGCCATTCAAAGTGGCAGTAGCAGATGGGGGAGGCCAGGCACATTGTCCCAATTGCCAACTGGTACCAGTGGTGGAACATCTGTTTTTGCCTACACAAAGTCCTAAATTTAGCTTTTTGAATCTCTGGCTGAAATGGTCCAGTTGCTAGTGATGTGGGAAATCTCTGCTTAACGTCCTGGAAATCTCTGCCAGCCAGCATCCTCAGAATGCGTTTTGGAGCTTTCCAATAGCCTCCACGGGTGGGAAACCCACCACCAGGTCTTCCGCCTGCCCACACATTTGGTCATGATTTGCTAAATGTGCACCACCAGCATACTTGTTGATTCATTCCAAGCCATAGTTTGGCTTAGCATTACGTGCGAACTGAGCTTCTCAGCTCCACTGGTTGAATGGGGATACATCTTGACCTATGATTAAAATTTTAGTTACAACAATTAGCATGATTAAAGCCTGAAATTTTAATTCCTATGCCAAATTTCATGCCGATTGGTCATGTAGTATTAAAGATAATGAGGGCTAAACTTCAGATGACCAGTCCAGCACAATCTTAATGATAAGAGTGCCTGGCCCAGAATAACAGTTGCAGATATGCCAAGAGCAAATGTCTATTTCTGTTCCTTATAGCTTGCTAGGCTATTTTACTAATTGCCCAATAACTGCATGAACCTGGCAAGCTCCCATGGCAGCAGGCTGGGAACTCTTCCTAATGCTAATTGATCTGCAAAGGAGCCCTTGACAGGGCCAACA